>NC_139224.1:38973957-39603124 GCF_055691185.1 Crinia signifera | reverse complement strand
GCTCAGCGACCATATTGCACCGTGTGTACACACCTTAAGAACTTTCTTCAACGTAATGAACAAAGACTCCAGGAAGCGATGTCATATCCTCCTGATCTCAATCATAGAGTGGTGTGTCTTGGATTACATGAAGAGACAGAAGAATTCAAACGAGCCCACATTCACAGAAGATCTGTGGCGAGTACTCCAAGGTGTTTGGAACATTCTCCTTGCTCTGTACAAGTGTACCTAGTCAATAGATGTGGTTTTAAAGGCAAATGGTCACAACAACTATTGATTTCATTTCCATTTCTCTTATGTTCAATAATTTGCCTTTTGTTAATTGATAAAAAAATTATCTATTACAGGTTGAGATTCCCTTATAAAAAAATGCTCAATACCAGAAGCATATTCCCTATTTTGGAATATTTTTAGATTTGAATGTGGCATCTTGAGGTATCTTGCATTCATGTTGTATAAACACATCAAACACATGAACTACACAAATATATTTTATTTGTGCATGAAACAAGGTCTTAAAACATAAAACAACGTTTGTGTACAATCTCAGACACTGAATCACAGGAGAATTAATCTGCACAGTCTGATAATGTAACTGCCAGATAATCCCTGTAATGTGGGGTTACTAGAAGTTCAGTATTTCATGTACACGGAGGTGCTTCCCAGGAATCTATGTAAATGTATAACAAAAAAAGAAGAAAAAAGGATTTGTACAAGGGGCACTCAAAGCTGGCTGACTCCATATTGTGTGCATACATGTTAAATAAATGCTAAACCGCAAAATGAGCCAGCTTTGAGTGCCCCTTGTAGGAATCGTTTTTTCTTCTTTTTTGTTATAATGAATTTTAATGCCAACAATAATTTCTGACAGCTATTTAGTGCCGGTTACTTATAATGTCCCCAGCAGTGCCAGTTACATATCATGTCCCCAGTAGTGCCGGTTACATACCATGTCCCCAGTAGTGCCGGTTACATACCATGTCCCCAGTAGTGCCGGTTACATACCATGTCCCCAGTAGTGCCGGTTACATACCATGTCCCCAGTAGTGCCGGTTACATACCATGTCCCCAGTAGTGCCGGTTACATACCATGTCCCCAGTAGTGGCGGTTACATACCATGTCCCCAGTAGTGGCGGTTACATACCATGTCCCCAGTAGTGGCGGTTACATACCATGTCCCCAGTAGTGGCGGTTACAGATCATGTCCCCAGTAGTGGCGGTTACAGATCATGTCCCCAGTAGTGGCGGTTACAGATCATGTCCCCAGTAGTGGCGGTTACAGATCATGTCCCCAGTAGTGGCGGTTACAGATCATGTCCCCAGTAGTGGCGGTTACAGATCATGTCCCCAGTAGTGGCGGTTACAGATCATGTCCCCAGTAGTGGCGGTTACAGATCATGTCCCCAGTAGTGGCGGTTACAGATCATGTCTACAGTAGTTGCGGTTACAGATCATGTCTACAGTAGTGGCGGTTACAGATCATGTCTACAGTAGTGGCGGTTACAGATCATGTCTACAGTAGTGGCGGTTACAGATCATGTCCCCAGTAGTGGCGGTTATAGATGTACCCAGTAGGTTCTTAACAAAAACAAAGTACATTCCGGAGACTATGGTTTTCGGAATAATTTGGATAATGGATATTTGGATAAGGGATACTCAACCTGTAACAATTTTTTTTTTTTTTTTTTAAAGCATTTTTTTGCAGCATTTTTTCCACAACTGCCTAAAACTTTTGCACAGTACTGTTTATAATTTTATGAAAGTTATGGATCAAGTGATTTGATTATTCTATTATACATTTTATTACACATTACTACCTTTTTTTCAGTAATTATAAGCGCATTTCGTTTATATTTTAGTAGGCTATAAAGCAGCTTTTTTTACATTTTTTTTTTATTTAACTTTATGCCCAACAAATGATTACTTTGTTATTGGTCACTCTGTCCTAATTATTTTTTTTTTCATTTGTTCTAGAATGACTCCAGCTTCCTAAGTACGGTCCATGATGCCTATTTACAAGTGTTCTCCAAAAATATCGGCAATGTCAGACTATAAGAAAGGACCGTGCTTGTGCCTGTCCTCCTCCCCTCACTGCCCTACAACCAAAACAATGCAAATCTTTACATGATGGACGCAGCACGAGACATGTATCTGTTGTAAGGACTCTGGTGACTGGCTGTATAATGAGTGCTGTGTAGGGGTGCTTACAGATATCGCCAGCTGGGTGCTTCATGGGTGATAGTCACGTGTCTTGGATCTGTGTTTACATTGAGTATTATGCACGGCAAGATCACATCAGAGGTTTGTTAGGGATTATGTGTTGGAAGATCATCATGCTTTCCTATGAAAATCAAGAAATGCCACTTGTATAATAGTAACAAAGAGAAGCGACACAGGTTTATATACAGTGTTTTCCTCCCTTTAGAACATAACCCATTCTTAAAATCCACTCCATGTAGTGCCTTTTTATAACATACAGACGTGATTCCGTCTTCCTCTCCGCCTCTGAGCAGTTTTGATTTTAACATTTTAATAACTGGCATAAAATAACTATAATCTCCCATCTCTTAACAAATCACAAAAAGGCATTAGAAATTTGATTTGCTGCAGCTTACAGTGCAGCTCGAGAAACACAGTCCTGGTCATAGTCATGGTTTCCCATGGACATACTTCTGTATGCTAGAACCTCCTATGCTGCGGTATTGGGTACTGCAAAACATTCCTGGTAACTACATGCTAAACATCCAGGAAGATTTGTCGCAGGAACCTGCTGATTTATTTTACTCATTTAAACACCTGCATCTTCTCTTACACCAGAGTGGGGTGTGAAAGGGGATGATGGGAAGCGGGAACAGTAATACCCACACCCAGTGGACTCTGCTAAATCATGTTAGGGTTAGTGATAGAAATCCAAAGGCCAACAGGGGATTTTCCTTATTCCTCTTCCCACAGCTCACACTTTTCACAGTATGGCTGTTGGGAGACAAAAGGCTGTGAACACAAATATTTTCACATACTGTAATATCCAGATTAGTTCAGTCACGTCCAGTTCAGTCATGTGCTGTGACTATGGGCTATTAAAATACACCAAAGTATTCTAGGCAGGGTATTTTGAGGGAAAAAAATATATAAATAGCCCATTACAAAAAATATAGGGTAATTTGAGCAATAATATTGGTAATTCATAATACCTATCTTAAGTTTATTGTAATACTCAATGTAAGTGCCACGTGAAACATAATATCCTTATTTAAAATTCATGATCCTCCTAATGAGAAACTAAATTCATATTTTGAGTCCAGAGTTGGACACTGACCACAGAAGTTGTCATTTAGAACCAATTTATGATAGACCAAAGATGTTGGCATCTCAGTACATTTTATATTCTGCTACAGTCTCCCTTTTAAAATAAAGTTTTATCTTTAACCGCCCCCATCAACGTCTAAATTTGGATTTCGCTGACTAAAATTAGCGAGACATTTTTTTTAAATTATTTTATTTTAAGCTCCATTCCTAAATTGCTGCCAATATTGTTACTTAATTGTAACTATTTTAAAGAGAACATGATAAAATACAGACAGTGTCTCTTTCCATACCTCATGGCACGAGCGGATACAAAACGAAAGACGTTTATGAAAGGGAAAAGCCTTAGTCTTGACATAAGTAAAACAACACTTTTCGTGTCAGATTATCCCATTGTGCAGCGGCAGCTTCTGCTGAACTACAAGCACCAGCAGTGTATGTTTTTAAAAAATTCTCCGTTAATGTTCGGATTTGGAAAGTCTTGTATGACCAATGTATTTTTACAGAATATGTAAAGCTGCAAGTACTGCATTTATATAGCACTGTTAAAAGATAATTCTAACATTATTTGTTGGTGCTATGAGAGGACCTTCACACTGCAAGCCATGTAAAATAAGCTTTATATGGGAGCAGAACCCGTTTCTCTAAGCACCGGAGTGGCTTCTGAGAATACTGTATGTATGATATTGCACTACAAAAACATTTTCATCAATGTTATCGTCCATTAGTGGCATTTATTGCAGGGCATAAGACAAAATTGCAAGTGAACCTACATTTGACGTAATACATTTCACTGCTGTCATTTACTAGAACTTATCAAAATATGGGACTTTATGCAAAGTAGCTTTTTTCAGTAATGTTGTACAGATGGGTTGTTACAAATAATATTTAATATATTGTAAATCAGGTCTTGACCCTGATTGCTTTACCTTTGTATGTAAATGCATTGATAATGTACATCTTCAGTTATTGTCTTTTTTTTAAACGGCACAGTTGATTTTTGTAACAAACCTGCTACCTTCAGTTCTAGAAATAACCGTACTGCTCCTCAGTCACACCCTATGGGATTTTTCTGTGGAGGTTAAGGCACGCCACATTACGTGTATGACTCATTTCTATATGGACTTCCAAATTACTTTAGCAGAAACTGCTTATATATTACAAACCACACATTATCTAGTGCTTTTCTTCTGTCTCTATCTGGAAGATATCGGCCCAAGTGTTTGTTCGGTCTTCTACCGTCTTTATAAGAGTAGTGGTGTAGTGCATGCAGTATCATTGAGTTGCAGTCCTTCAAGGTTAGCAGGTCCCGCTGAGCAGCATATATGCAGAGAACTAATGGTTCATACACACTGGGCGACTATGCCCAGCGTGTATGGACAGTGATGATGACAATGTTTTACTGGACATTTATAGTAACAAAGTTAGTATTTAAATACATATTCATTTGAAAAGATTGCTACTTTTAATTGCCTTCGTATTCATTTACCCTATGCGATTATTTTGTGCTGCATCTTCGTGCTTTTGAGAATGATCTGTGAAGGGAAACAGACACTGTTTGGAACAGTCTGGATTGTTACAGACTGCAGTTAGGATAAAAATAAATAGAATTATAGCTTTATTGATGTTTCTATATAATGCACTGAGCAGTTTAGTTTTACAGTAGCTGCCTGCAGACACCCAATACAGATGTAATGATCGTTATACAGTATGATCATCTGTGTACTTATTTTAAATGTATTCGCTTTGCCTCTGACTGGACTAAAAAGATTTCATAATCAGCTCAAATATAAACCATAGCTTATCTTGTATGTGTTTCTTTACTTTAATTGTTTAGCCTTTCAAACATTTTGTTAAGAGATTTCCATCATGTAAACCGTTATTGATGCCTTTTTGTATTTTAGGGGGCTATTCAATGTGTGACGATATTTCCGACAGTCGGAAATATCGTCCCTTCTCGACAAAAATAGGTCTAATTTACATTCAACCAATTGAATGTTTCCAACGGGCAGAAAGACCGTGGATTTTTGAAAAAGCACACAAATTGTCTGAAACATTCACAGATTCAAGAATTTAACGTTCTTTTTTTTTTTTTTTTTTGACAATGCAGATGTAACTTTTAAAAAAGTCGAATTTGCGTGGGCGATAATGAAGCCAAAAACAGCCGCATTGAATAGGTTTGTGGTGATTTTTCTTACTGATGGAAATATCAGAACACATTGAATACCCCCCTTCTTCTTCCATCTTTATTATAATTGGGGAAAAAACAAATAAAAAACACAGTAAAATTATAAAAGTCACTTACCAACAATGGTTCCAAATTTGTTTTAAGTCTACAAAGAAAACAATATTCTGTAACTTTTGGCATTTTCTGACGGAGAGTAGAAGTAGAAGTACAAGTATAATAACTAAAAAAAAATGAAAAAAAATAATAATAAAAAAAAAGAAACCTTTAGAAATCACAAATTTCAGTCCTTTTTAAAAGATATTTAAAAAAAAAAAAAAAAAAAGAATAAAGCTTTCTCACTACAGTTTGTATTATTGTGAATTCCAGGTGATATGTCCTATATTTTTTAGTTCTTAATAGTTTGCAAAATAAAGATAATAATAAACCAATTTTTAAATTAATATGTTTTACGAGTTCTAAAGTAGGATGTTCACAGATAAATGATATACAGTATTTACCTAGATCATTGGGTAGTCTGAATACTTTATAACAATATAAGCATCCAATACAAACTACAGGTGCCAGAATACAGTGTGGATGTCGCTTTTTTACATAGTGATGTACAATTGCTATTATTTAATACATGTTTACGTGCAGTTTTACATGTGAAACCTTTCTATGTGTGCAAAAATATATTTTTTAATTCTAAATAAATGTGAACATCTTTGATGTCTGTTGTAATTTATTTGTTAGATAATTACATTTTGAAAATATTAATAAAACACTTTGAGGGGAATTCAATTAGACCCCATAATACATCAGGCCTTTTTTTTTTTTTTATTTCGTCCAATAAATTATCCTGTTTTCCAATGTTAACACATGGGGCTATAGTTACTAAAGTTCAAAGTTGGATGATTCTTTTTGTCTGTTGATCGATTCAAAATCGGACTTGATCGATGTTCGTCTTCCAGGGCTAGAACACCTCTTTATTGATATTTAATCTGTCAGAAAATGTGTGTTCTAGCCCTGGATACTCAACATCAATTAAATTCAGATTTTACATCGACCTTTAGTAAATATACTCCATAAAAACTGGGATACGTTCCTGGGCATATGGGCTAACTGGTGAGCAGCACTCGATAACCAAACTATGGGATTAACTTTCCTGTTTGCTGAGGCCTGACAATAAATCCCCATTGATTGGTTGCTATAGGCAACATCCCATGTTCAATAGATCTTCGAATCTGCTCCAAAGGGGTACATTTACTAAGTTGCACAGTGCGGAAGCCACTTCATGCAATTTTCCATGGGTCATCAATTGAAAATACTAATGATTACTTAAACCAGCTGGCATGGAAATAATGGGCAATATTGCTTTTCACTTGATTCATTGTAGCAGTACTCACATTAGCGTAAAGTCTCAACCGTTGCTACTGCGGCTGGCTGCAACTACAACCGCTTTGTGATGCATCCAGATACCCTCAGTGTGGCTCGAACCATGGCGAGCAAAATGAATTGCATTAATACCTGAAAGTTGACCTTTTGCCACTGACGACCTAGTGCATGTCGACATTGTGGTGTCGAGCGTTTGACTGCCTCCCTTAACATGATCTGTGAGCTCATTCTCAACATTGACTGAGGACAGACCTTTCTATTTCTGCTTTAATATGGTTTAGATAAGGGGTGGACAATAAGTGGCTCTCCAGCTGTTGATGAACTACACATCCCAGCATTCCTTACCTTAGTTTTGATATTTGGCTATGCTGAAACTGATGCAGGGCATGCTGGGATGTGAAGTTCATCAACAGCTGGAGGGCCGCTTATTGCCCGCCCCTGTTTCAGATGCTTTGGATCAGAGACCACAGACTCTGGGAAGTAGAGGTCTGTCTGGAATGTCCTAAGAAAACTACGGGCGGCTACACAGTCTGCAGGTTCCCTCTACAATAGTGCAACAAGCTGCGGAGTAGCGTTCTGTACCCTGTTTGACGGCACCTCGCGTTATGGCCCTGCCTCAGATTATAGAAGGCAACTTTTCATTCCAGATAATCGGTACTGACAAACTTTTAGTAGTTAAGGGATGGGACATGTATCACTGTTTGTTTGAGTCGTTGCAGCTTGTTCTATTGATGCGCAGAAGCAAATGTAGGCATTCCGATGGATCTTGGCCAGGTCTTTATTTGTATGAAGTGGGTGTTTCTGGATGGCAGCTAGACAGCAATGCTGCTGTGGCACACAATCCTGGGTGTGTTGTGTGAGTGTAGCTATACTCAGTCATGCTTACAGAGCAGGGAAGCCTATATCTGTTGTATGGCTTACATTCACCATGGGGCCAGTGCCCATATAAATGATGATCATTGCTGATGTGGGCTGAACAGTGAGTGGTGGTGGTGGGGTGATAATATAAGCTTGAGCAATGAAGAGAGCACCTGTCCAGTTCAGCGATGGTTCTGCAATCAGCCAGATGAGTGCGATAAGCTGGTCACAGTGTTCATCTATCTTGTGTATTTGCACCAGCCCTTACCGCTGTATATGTGTTTGTGTGGGCATTTGCGGGTGTGGGCTACTCCCATGTGTCGCCAACTGAGAGATGATACTAAAATGCATCTCTGGGACCACCGGAGTTATGAAAAAGGAGGATTGGTTAAATGGGCTGCATGGCCATGTTCTGCTTGAGAATACACGCCCCCTTTTTTTTCAACAGGAGTATTTCACCCGCACTGGGTGTCCTCACGCCTAGTGACGTTGCTGTGTGTGTGGTTGTACATCTTTTTACAATTAGATAATCCCTTACTGTGAAATGTGCATAAAGATTCCTTCATATACTCCTATACTATTTTACCAAATGACTCTTTGTTTGTGCCCTCTACAGGATCAATATGAACTTACACCTTTTAGTAAAATGTTTGCTTATCATCTGTGTTTCTCAATCATCTTCCACTTGGGTAACACCCGGTAGCCCATATGGGGCATACACACTGGCAGTTTTTACCTATGAGCTGCAGCCGCAGACTGTGAGACTGCTCTGGCTTCACTGGGACTGGCAGTGACTTCCTATTGGAAGTTTAACCTTCCAGTCATCCAAGGCTGTCCCTTTGGGGGGGATGCAGTTAAAATCCCGGCGGTCGGGATCCCGGCGTTCAGAATCCCGACGCCGAAATCCCCACACTTTCTCCCTCCGTGGGTGTCCACGACACCCCTGGAGGGAGAATAAATTAGCATGCCGAGCGTAGCGAGCCCGCAAGGGGGGGCGATCCACGTCCCCCCCCTTGTCGGGATTTCGGCCGTCGGGATTTTGAATGCCGGGATCCCGACCGCCGGGATTTTGAATGCCGGGATCCCGACCGCCGGGATTTCATACTGAATCCCTTTGGGGAGGTATAACCTCCCTCTGGGGCTTCCCTCGAGTTGTCAAACCCATCTTCTCTTCACATTTCACTCACAGCTATCAAATATCAAACGCTCAGTGACCATCTTGGTCCACATACTCCTCTCCATCTTTGGCCACCAGCCCCTAGTAGTACGTTGATCAAGTCCTCACTACTTACATCTAAACTGTAATGTGTGTTGAATTGTGGCATTCATTTTACCTGTAATCTATTTTTGTTATTTATTTACTGTAATGTTAAGTTTGGTCTACTTGTACTTTTCCGTTGTACGGCGCTGAGAAACACTTGTGGAGCTTTATAAATAAAATTATAATAAGAATTGCTGTGAGGCAATAATGCTTACTATTATACCGTCTGTGCTGGTGATGATGTGCTCAATAAAGTACCAAAACATTCAGTGTCCTATCTTAGGACTTTATTCTGGTTAACTCGCAAAGGCAAATTCCTTCTCAAATGGACAAAACCGTGTGCACTGCAGGTGGGGCAGATGTAAAATGTGCAGAGATATAGATTTAGGTAAGTTATTTTGTTTCTGTGCAGGGAAAATACTGACTGCTTTATTTTTACACTGCAATATACCTGTAGATCTCACTTTGAAGTAAAACCCCACCTAAATCTAATTCTGTGCACAAGTAACATCTCCCCACCTGCAGTGCACATGGTTTTGTCCATTTGAGAAGGAATTTGCCTTTGCAAGTTAACCAGAATAAGGGCCTTAATTTGAATATTTTGTTTATAGACAGCGTACATGCGCTAGTGGACCCTTTAGCAAGCTTTAAAAAGTGTAGAGTGATAAACAGCCAGCCAAGCAGCTCCTACCTGTCATTTTTCAAACACAGTCTGTAACATGGCAGGTAGGAGCTGATTGGCTAGCTGTTTATCACTCTCCATTTTATCACTTTTTGAAGCTTGATACATCTGGCCCTCAATCTCTGGACATGCCTTCACTTGTTCCACAAGTGACATGATTCCAGGGCAGGCTTGCTGGTACCTGTAAAGAAAAAATATGAACTCTTTCACAAAATCATTAACCCCACATACACTGCCACCAGCGGCGCTGGGAATAGCCTCTGGCTTTTAGCCCAGGAATGGTATTTCCTTGGGAACTGCAAAAAAAAGTCCTTTCCAAGGACTTCCAGTTCTCGCCTGACCAGTTTAAGGCTGGTTGCCGTTATGGCATAGGGATCCCACAATGTGAGCCTCCCTGCTATAGCGTCATCCCCCCTATTGGTTCAGCCTGATGCTTATTATTACTGGAAAGTAGGGGGAAAGGCATGCTGTTTTTCCCACCCTATTTTTGAATACCAGACCCAACTCACAGGTCTGGGCTAGGCACTGATTAAAAATATTGCATTGAATCTTTTCTTTCAGCTGCACAGTGTAGAACTGCCCGCTGCTAAGTAACTTTATTATGTGAGTGGAAGCTGGCCGGCCAAAGTAGGGAAAAGTGTGTATGGTGATCCAATCCTTCCAGCAGGTGCCATTAGGAGGTAGAATCTACGACCATGGGGAGTATTCAATGATTTTTTTTCTCCATGTGCAGCGAATCCTGTTTAGGATTTGCTGCACATTCGCAGGGTTCAGGAGGGCTGCAGCATTCACTGCCAGCCCTCCCGGTCACCCTATTCAATGCAGCAGGGGCTCGCTGCATTGAATAGGGTGACAGGGAGGGCTGGCAGTGCAGGGAGATGTAAGCCTCCCCAGGGAGCCGGGGGACGGAGGCAGGCAGGGAGATGTAAGCCTCCCTGCCTGCCCCAGAATTTGTGGGGGAGGGCTCCTGGGGCAAAGACAGCAGAGGCTGCCCCCCGGGAGGGGCAGGGGTAGGGAGCTGCTCCTCTGGTCCCGCACGTAACAAGCCGGGACCAGACTGCAGTGATTATATGAATATCTAATGAGCTGCTCCCGGCCCCCTGCTGGCGAAAGTGTAAAAAAAAAAAAATTTGAAATTAAATATATATTAAAGTGCTTCAAGCACATGAATAAAAATAGCATGCCCCTTCACAGAAAAAAAATCTTATTTTTTTTACACCAAAAAAAAACCCTTTATTTTAAAAGATCACTTTCCAGTTCAACTTAAAAAGATGTTGAATGCAAAATGATAAATCATGGCAAAAATCAGGGAGAAAGCAATTCGCCATCCTAGCATTGAACACACTCTCAGCGAATCCCAGTGAAAACCCAATTGAAATACACCAGCGAATTGCAGCGAGCATGAATGGAGAACTGGCCGGCATTCACTGTATGCTTTCGGCGAACAGTGAACATTGAATAGGGTGCATCAGATTTTCAGTGACAAAAATTCACCGCTAGGAGTGAAAACAGCCTGATTCGCCGAAAAAAAACGGTGAATCGGGAGCATTGAATACTGGCCCATGTCTCCAGTAGGATTGTATCAATTCTGATAAAGGAGTTGGCGGATTGTACAAGTGTGTACCCAGTTTTAGGCTGGATCATTTAACATTCTTTTTTATTTATTTCATCTTTTTTTTTTTTTTTTTTTTTTTACAATAGTCTAGAATGGACACCTGGAAACACCAAATCTTCACTTAACCTGGGGCACAGAAAAACAGTACTGGTGTCACATCAATACATTTTTGCCTCTAATTAGGCAATCGGATTGCAATCAGAAGCAAACGCAACACCTCACATCTCAGTGGAGAGGAAGGAAACAGGCTTTGTGACATACTGAGCGCCTCTGGATCTGCATAAACTCTATGGAGGAAATGTTACTAATAGTTACTAAACAGTCTGATGTCTGTTTTTCTATATAAGCCAAATCAAATCGAAATCAAACGGAAATTGAACGCATTTCATTTCGATTCAATCCCAATGCGAGGGCCTGCGACATCGAAATCGAATAGAAAAATAGACTTACATCTGGCCCTCAATCTCTGGACATGCCTTCACTTGTTCCACAAGTGGCATGATTCCAGGGCAGGCTTGCTGGTACCTGTAGCCTACCTGTAAAGAAAAAATATGAACTCTTTCCCAAAATCATTAACCCCACATACACTGCCACCAGCGGCGCTGGGAATAGCCTCTGACTTTTAGCCCAGGAATGGTATTTCCTTGGGAACTGCAAAAAAAAGTCCTTTCCAAGGACTTCCAGTTCTCGCCTGACCAGTTTAAGGCTGGTTGCCGTTATGGCATAGGGATCCCACAATGTGAGCCTCTCTGCTATAGCGTCATCCCCCCTATTGGTTCAGCCTGATGCTTATTACTGGAAAGTAGGCGGAAAGGCATGCTGTTTTTCCCACCCTATATTTGAATACCAGACCCAACTCACAGGTCTGGGCTAGGCACTGATTAAAAATATTGCATTGAATCTTTTCTTTCAGCTGCACAGTGTAGAACTGCCCGCTGCTAAGTACCTTTATTATGTGAGTGGAAGCTGGCCGGCCAAAGTAGGGAAAAGTGTGTACGGTGATCCAATCCTTCCAGCAGGTGCCATTAGGACATACTTGCCTACTTTTGAAAACTAGTTTCAGGGAGATTATAGTTGGAAGTAGAATTTTTCACAGCGCCCCATTGAGGAGGCGTGTCATGCTCCACCCAAAGGGCGTGTCTAGTTCCATATATGGAGAGATTGTGAAAAGAGATTGTGAACATGGCACCTAGAAGCGTGGGTGTGTACTGCTTCATCTGAGAGGAATCTTTTAAAATGACTTATATGCAAATGTAGAAGAGCCCCACAGCAGTTAGTAAGAGCTACTATACTTGGTAAAGTGCTGGGAAATGGTACTGGTGATTCAATGTAAATGTATCTATCTCTCATTCCTTTTTCCCCAAAAAATGTAACAGTGTAATGTGGGCTAGGTGAAATGAGGGAGATTGCCAGACTAATGAGGGAGAGAGGGAGATTGCTGTTATTTCAGGGAGTCTCCTGCAGAATGCAGGAGGGTAGGCAACTATGCATTAGGAGGTAGAATCTACGACCATGGGGAGTATTCAATGATTTTTTTCTCCATGTGCAGCGAATCCTGTTTAGGATTTGCTGCACATTCGCAGGGTTCAGGAGGGCTGCAGCATTCGCTGCCAGCCCTCCCTGTCACCCTATTCAATGCAGCAGGGGCTCGCTGCATTGAATAGGGTGACAGGGAGGGCTGGCAGTGCAGGGAGATGTAAGCCTCCCCAGGGAGCCGGGGGACGGAGGCAGGCAGGGAGATGTAAGCCTCCCTGCCTGCCCCAGAATTTGTGGGGGACAGTGGTGTAGCTAGGTCCCACGGTGCCCGGAGCAAGGGCATTTTTTGCGCCCCCCCCCCCCCCCTGTATAATAAAAGGAACCACAGGCTGCTCCCCTGTATAATAATAATAATAGGACACCACCCCCGGCTGCTGCAATAGTGAGCTGGGAGCAAAGGATGAAGCCACAGCCCACTATCCTACCCTCCACACGCTGTACAGCCTCCAGCCGCTCACCCCTTGACCCCTGGATAGGGACTTTGGTGCCAGGGATGCGGCGCCATGATGTTGATGCCCGCTGTGCTCGGCATCAGTCATCACATCACGGGATGCCGGAGGCAGGGATGCGGCACCATAACGTTGATGACGTTGTGACATCATGGCGCCGCATCCCTGCCTCCGGCATCCCAAACCGGCGCATGCGCAGTGAAAGCACTCGCCGGGTTTTCATTTTCCCCACTGACTTGATGCCGGGCACAGCGGGGATTGGGGGAGCAGGGCGGGGGTTAAAGGAGGTAGATGTACTGCACTCACATAGTGGGTGTGTTTTTAGGCGTTGCTTAGTGTGTCCCTACCCCCTGTTGGTCATAAGTGCAAATAGAAGGGTGGGCTGAAGCGCTGCCTCTGTAATGGTCTGCTCAGCTGTACTAGAAATAAATGCAGGATGGTGGTGTGAGCTGCTTGTGGTTCTCTATATATGCAAGAATGAGTGAGAGGTGGATGAAGTAAATGCAAGGGTGTTTATTGATGAAAATTTATGAACAACTTCCAAATATAAATGTTTTTGCTCATGTGTGCCCTTGTGCTTACACCTGCTAAGAGCCCCTCAGGGAATGAGGGCATCAGGGGATCCCTTTATACCATTAGCCCGGATGGGGTTTATGTCCCTTAGCAAGTGTGTGTGTGGTAATGTCCCAGGGCTGAGTCAGTAATGTCTCGCACAAGTCTGCATATGATAGGGTTTAAGCAGGAAGCGGCGTCCCGCTAACTGCTTCTTACCCTGTCAGCGATGAGGAGTTGGCTCGGCTGCTTGTACCCTGGCTCGGCTGCTTGTTGTTTGACCGCCTGCACTGTGCAGTCTCTCAGGGAGTTCCTCCTCCCTTCTCGTCTCACGATGCCCCGTGTGCTGTGTGCCGGGAGGCGCAGCAGCCGCAGCGTCCCAAGTCCAGCTATGCGCGCCCGCCCGGCTCCACCTGTAGTGTCTGGATCGCGGCTTCCGGGTATCAGCTCTCATGAGAGCAACAATGATGCCTGGCGCCGCGCCAACAATGATGCCTGGCGCCGCGCCAACAATGATGCCTGGCGCTAGCAGGGCAGGGGAGCCGGCGGCAGAGCTCCGGCGCCAGGTGACATGTCGGCGCCCGGAGCTGATGCTCCGCCCTAGCTACGCCTCTGGTGGGGGAGGGCTCCTGGGGCAAAGGCAGCAGGGGCTGCCCCCCGGGAGGGGCAGGGGTAGCCGGGACCAGACTGCAGTGAATATATGAATATCTAATGAGCTGCTCCTGGCCCCCTGCTGGCGAAAGTGTAAAAAAAAAATAATTGAAATTAAATATATATTAATGTGCTTCAAGCACATGAATAAAAATAGCATGCCCCTTCACAGAAAAAAAATCTGATTTTTTTACACCAAAAAAAAAACAAAAAACCTTTATTTTAAAAGATCACTTTCCAGTTCAACTTAAAAAGATGTTGAATGCAAAACGGTGAATCATGGCAAAAATCAGGGAGAAAGCAATTCGTCATCCTAGCATTGAATACACTCTCGGCGAATCCCAGTGAAAACCCAATTGAAATACACCAGCGAATTGCAGCGAGCATGAAACGGAGAACTGGCCGGCATTCTCTGTACGCTTTCGGCGAACAGTGAACATTGAATAGGGTGCATCAGATTTTCAGTGACAAAAATTCACCGCTAGGAGTGAAAACAGCCTGATTCGCCGGAAAAAAACGGTGAATCGGGAGCATTGAATATTGGCCCATGTCTCCAGTGGGATTGTATCAATTCTGATAAAGGAGTTGGCGGATTGTACAAGTGTGTACCCAGTTTTAGGCTGGATCATTTTACATTCTTTTTTTATTTATTTCATCTTTATTTTTTTTTATTTTTTTTACAATAGTCTAGAATGGACACCTGGAAACACCAAATCTTCACTTAACCTGGGGCACAGAAAAACAGTACTGGTGTTACATCAATACATTTTTGCCTCTAATTAGGCAATCAGATTGCAATCAGAAGCAAACGCAACACCTCACATCTCAGTGGAGAGGAAGGAAACAGGCCTTGTGACATACTGAGCGCCTCTGGATCTGCATAAACTCTATGGAGGAAATGTTACTAATAGTTACTAAACAGTCTGATGTCTATTTTTCTATATAAGCCAAATCGAATCGAAATAAAACGGAAATTGAACGCATTTCATTTCGATTCAATCCCAATGCGAGGCCCCGCGGCTTCGAAATCGAATAGAAAAATAGACTTTGCAGGTAAGAATATATAGTCTAAATCTAATGTATACACCGCACTTTGCAATTTGATCCAGATACAATCTGGATCGAATCGGGATTGAATAGAAAGTAAATTGCACAATGTGTACACTACTTAAGATGGGAGTTCTATCAGATACTATTCTAGAAGGTGCTAAATAACTAAGCAAATTCTGATTGGTTGCCATAGCAACATTCCATGTGTAATATAACTCCCATCTTAGTATATTTCCCCATATAAATTATATACTCATGTACTAGATTCTAAATTAGCAAAAACAATGTGAATAGATGTTTTCTTAATGATCTTCTTTCTTTAACATCCAGCATGGACACTGCACCATAATTACCTATCCTCCCAAAAGCTGCGGGAGACTCACATTTTTTTGGGTAGTCCCCTCCAGCACTGGAAGAGTAGATGGTAGTTCCCACATCTCGCTAATTCCTTCACACATTCAGCCAGGACATCCCAATGGTTACCACCTGTGGACGCAGATTGGAATTGCATGGGGAACCATAGCTCTCGTCTGTGGCTGTGACAGTGCTAGGGACTGCGGCAGAAAAATGAGTTCAAGTGGCAATTTACTGTCAGACATTGTAAGCAACCATAGACAGTGCAGCCAGCGTCCGATTGACGGTTTTGCTATTTGCACACTTCATCGGATTAGAGCCGCAGTCGGTGGGTGTCTCAGTAGGGGATACATATGATATCCCAGTGGTCAGGATGTTGGTGGTCAACAAAACAACCAGCATCCCGATACTGAGAACCCTCTCCTCCTAACTGCCTTGCAGCAGCCTAAACCCTAACCCTCCCCACCCCGCAGCCTAACCCCAAGTATGACCTAAACCCCCTCTTTGCAGCCTAACCTTAACCTTCCTCTGCCTGCAGCCTAACCATAAGTCCCTCCGCTAGTGCCTAAATGTAACCCTCACTTCCGTTGCTAGCCCCACATACCTACCGATCAGGATACCAGCTGTCAGTATTCCGGTGTCAACATCATTAGGTTCCGGCACCGGTCTTCTGACGACAGTTGGGATGCCAGCTTTGGTATATTGAAGGCTGGCATCCTGACCGCAAGGATGCTAACTATCTCCCTCAATAGACTGCCCATCGGCTGCAGCATTGGGAAAATTCCACAGTAGACCATAACAAAAGTCACAGCGGCTACTGTGGGTGTGGATTATTAGATAGATAATGTCTAGCTGTTGTGAAACTACAAGTCCCATCATACCTTGCCACAGTTTTGCTATAGGGAATGCTAAAACTATGGCAATGCATGCTGGGATGTGTAGTTTCACAACAGCTGGAGGGCCACAGTTTGGACATGCCTGGTCTAGACAGTCAATAGGTTGATGCCAAAAGGTCAATATGCAGTAAATTGACATGGTCAAGAGGTCGTCATGCAAAGTTAGACACATTAAAAGGTCAACATGCATTTTTCACATATTTTTGGTGTCAATGTAGAAACCTAAGACATGGGCCCCAATTCATGTAACATGTACCCTCGTTTCAGAGATGTTACAACCCGTCCTGCAAATGGTCCGGACACACCTCCATTGTCTTGACTGTGCCCCTCCACTCCTTGTCGACGCCCACCAAATGCCATGTTGCCACCCCCCATTGGCATTCAGACGGCATCTTCCTGAATGCGAACACAGATGAAAGGGTTGCGCGTGCGCAGATTAGAGAAAATAGCGTAATATTGTTTTGCACTAATCAACCATTGCAGCTGAATCATCCCCATAGTTCTCATTTTGGGGAAAAAGACATATCCTGGCCATGTGTGATGCCGGCGTTATTCCAAGAAGTACTAGCGTATGACTGTGCTGAGTAGATGGTTTTTGAATAACAGCGGATGATGTTATTGGGCGCAGTCTAGGTAAACATGGATGCCACTAAACACTTCAGCCATTCTGAATGAAAGATGTGTTGTGACATCACTAGTCTATTGGATTGTATTAACTACAGGTCAACGTCTACAACTGTAACAGCCTTGTAATCCACTCCAGATTCATGTCATGCTGGCTAATGCACATATTGTTACTTAGCTGGATTGTGCCATCTAGGATGACTCTGCAAATTCTCCAGAAAAAAGCAAATCACCAGTAGATCTGTACTGCATGCTTCCTTGTACATAAAAATGTAAGTGTTCGAAGTAACAAAAGGAAAAGAAAACCTCTAAAACTAATTTATTAGCATACTGTAGCACAGACTCCTAGCAGTCAATCAGCAATGCCGTGTTATAAGTCCAGTGCAAGCAAGATGAAAGCAAATGTCTGATTGGTTGCTCTGGTTTACTGCACATATCACAGCTAAGCACCCTGAGGCTCATTCAGAATTTTGACTGTGGTCAGTAATGGATATCATTAACCCTTTCAAGTCCAAAGTCTAGTCAGGCTCAACAGCCCTAGCGCTAGTAGCAGATCCAGTGGTGAGCCACTTTAAAATATAAACATTATGTTCAACATTCAATGTAGACCATTTTTAATTTAAAAAAAAATTACAATTAATTTAAATCAGACTGTTTGAATTGCAAAAAATGTGGACTGCAGCTACTACCTGCCATATTTCATACACAGCCTGTAACATGGCAGTTAGCAGCTGATTGGCTGGTGTTTTATTGCTCTCTATTCTATTGTATCACTTTTCAAGCTTAGTACATCTGGCCCACTATCTCTACTTACCTTGCTGCCCTTGACCTGCTGTTCTTCCCAGTTCACCCTCTAATTGTCTTTAATATGTAAGGCCCTGTTTCCTTTTGTTCCCCCTTCGCATCCTTAAGTAGGGATGTAGTCAAGTTCCCAATGGTCGGGATGGCGGCTGCCGGAATCCCAACTGCTGGACAGAATCACTTTGCTGGAACTCTGACTTGGAACAGAATGCTGTTAGGGGATACGGTCATTAGGTCTACAACAACTAGGTCGACAAGCACTGGGTCGACACCACTAGTTCGACATGGGACAAGGTCGACATGACATTAGGTCGACACAAGCATTAGGTCAACATGGGATTTTTCACTGTTTTTTTGAGCCATCATGTGCCGACAGGTGGTATTTCATGCCCTACCATCCACTAGTTGACATTGCTGCATGTCGACATTGCTGCATGTCGACCTAGTCGTGTTGACCCAATGCTTGTTGATCTAGTTGTTGTAGACCAAATGATCCACACCCACTGTTAGCCGGCAATGTGATGATAAGTATGCAGGGTCTGGTATTGTTAAGGCCCCCATACACTGTGCGATTTGGGCCCAATTTCACCCAAATCGTATGTGCAGACATGCCATCCGACCCGATGCGCGTTCCCGTGTGCATCGGGTCGGGAGGTCGGACGGGCTTTGGTAAATCTTATGTGCAGCCTGGAGGCGGACAGGGGACGTGGCGTATGGGGAGCTCAGCTGATGCAAGTGGCAGGGAAGGTGAACTGACCTGGGCGGTGATCGCCGCAAGCAGGGTGCCGGTGGTCCGGGGTGGTGAACGCAGTGATGGGCAACCTGTAGCGTGGGGGAAGCCGGACAGCAGCGGGCGCACATAGAAATTAATGGACAGTCAGTGATTGGCTGAGAGCTCTCTCAGTCAGAGAGCTCTCAGCCAATCACTGGCTGGCCATTCATTTCTGTGTGTTTCTTCTTTGTTTTCTGCTGCCCGGCTTCCCAGTAAGTAAACCGCATCTGCGTCCCCTGCCTGCCCCCCCCCCGCGCCGCCACCCCGCTCTGCACAGCAAGTCGGCCTAATGTATGGTTGCCTTTAGGCCAGGGTGGGTGGTGGTTAGAGTTAATCACTAGGAGTGGTTTAGTATTAGGTAAATTCGACCACGGCTGACATACACAGGGAGACCTAGGCACGACTGCTGCATGTTTTATCACTTTTCAAGCTTAGTACATCTGGCCCCCTGTCTCTACTTACCTTGCCGCCCTTGACCTGCTGTTCTTCCCAGTACACCCTCCAATTGTCTATATCAGGGGTCCTCAAACTATTTTGCTCTGGGACCCCATCAGACAATAAAAATAATTACGGGACCCCAGAAAGTTACTGCAGAAGATCACATAACATGTGTAGTCATCAGAGAGCACCTGCATGGCAGCATTGTGGAGGCATAACATGATGGCAAGAGTCTAAAATAAACAATTCAACAGATTTTTGAATAGTTGCAACCCCATACTGAGAAGGTCAGGACCCACTTGGGGGTCAGGACCCACTGTTTGAGAACTGCTGGTCTATATAAACGATCTGTAGTTCGGCACTCCCAATGACCTTAACCCTTCAGTGTTCCGGTGCCCTCACAAATGGAGATACACAAACGATACTGGTGTGCGGCACTCGGTCAAGCAGATGAAGCAGGAGACTTAACTCTCTTAGCAACGTTTCAGTTTAATTATAAATTGTTTTCAAGCTTACATACAAGTGAACAAGTGGCTTAGCTAAATACCAACTGGTACTGCTGCTCCGGACGCTGGAGCCCGTCTACAGAGTGCACCACCTACCGTTGTCGCAGGCGCTACTGCCGATGACGTCACTCTGGCTGCCCGGCACCTGCGTCTGGCGTTGCGTGCCTGTTGCCAAGCAACATGGACAGGGCCGAAACTAGGGTTTCCGGCGCCCGGGGCAAGGCAGTCATTTGGTTGCCTCCGCCCTGTAGTCAGCCAATCAGCGTCCGGCAAGTCTTTTCCAAGTCATCAGCGCTTCCCGCCGCCAGACAAATAGCGCTAGTAGGAGATGGAGTGAAAGCAAGCTGCTGCAGCGGCTACACCAGTCCCCGGATCCCCGCTGCCTGTCCCTGGACCCGAGCTGCCCGGACCCCCCCCCCCCCCATGCAGTGCCCGGGGCGCCTGACCCCCCCAGCCCCCCCCCCCTAGTTACGGCCCTGACATGGACGCTGCAAAAAACCAGCAAAAAAGAGAAAAAACTTATACATGCAAAAAACTTTGAAAAAGGAAACTGGAATACAGAAAGTAGAAGCAGCAGCAAAAATATACATATACATATAGAGCCAGTTCAAAAAAGATCATAGGCAACATCCGTAGGAGATTTGCTCATTTAACCCTTTCGGGTATACAGTGTTTAGTCTGGCAATCCAGCGGCTTTCGCATTGAATGAGTTTAAGTGACCGATTGCCCCCTCTGATAGAGAAAGGTACCGTGTCTATCATACGGTACCTCAAACTACTTAAAGGGTGTTTGAGGAGGGCGAAATGACGAGCGACCGACTGGTCACTTGTGCCTGTTATCAAGGCCTGACGGATGGCAGACCTATGGGCTGCCATTCTACCTTTACATTTTTGCTCCATCTTTCCTATATATGTCAAACCACACGGACACAAAATTTGATACACCACAAACGTAGAATTGCCATTAAACTGATGTCGAATTTTAAATGTGAATCCTGTATGTGGATGTTGGAACGTGTGGGGGGGCAGGGGGAGGGTCTGTATGTTTGGTCAGTCCCATGTCCCACAATTTCAGCCCTGGGGTTAGACATTATTGAGGGTAAAAAATTTAAAAAAATTATTCCCAAAGGTTCGCACAAAGCAGCAAATGTGTAGCTTCTAATTCCATGGAAATCCATTCGGTGGTGATTGATTGTGAATGGATTTTACCCTGTTCAAGGGCAGGAAAACACAAGGCGGCATTTACCTGCTCTCTGGGCTGTGAAGATTCGCAGAGATCCGTTCTGAATTGGGCCCCATGCATCGGGCATGGCACAGCAAACTACACACAAATCACAAACTGCAAAAGGAAACAGCAATGAGTGACAATAGTTGTCAATTACCCTGCCTGACTAGTCATCTGAATAAACCTACACATTAGGTTTTTTTGAACGCCGCTTTTCAGTGCCCAAGTGGCTTCTCAGTTTTGACTGCACCAAACCAAGGGCCTAATTCAGATTTGACCGCTGAAAAGAGAATTTGCAAATCGAACAATTATCAAACGATCGCTCACATCGCACATTTGCGAGGGGAATTAGCGACAGAAAATGCATATTTCTCATAAACATCCTCATGCAGTTTGACTGACAGAAAGTCGGCATTTAGGGGTGGTAACCTGCCATTTTCTGGGTGCCAATAAAAATGTGTATGTACTATATTGTTAATGATGCACGCTGCTGCGGGTTGTTAGCAATGTCCATCTCTGATAAGATATTGCTAGAGAGGGACATTCTGCAGAATACAGCATTGCCACATCCCCTCCCCCCCTCCCCCATTTATACCTGCCACTATCACACACCCCTGAGTGGAAATAGATACGCCCATAGGTGAAGCTAGACACGCCCATTGGACAGAGCATGACACGCCCCCTCAACGCATTGCTTTGCGCAGCAGATTCTGGTGACCTTTACAATCTCCCTGAAACTACTTTTCAAAAGTAGGCAAGTATGACCTACTCACAATTGCACAGCAGGCAAAATCTCTTAAATGGTTTGGGAATTGTATATGGATTTGCGAGTGGATGGCAATTAGTGAACCATTTGCAATTTTCTCACAATTTGGCTATGGGTGTTTTCTATTCTATCTTTCTCTTTACAGTCCACGGCAAATTCTCACATTAGCGGTCAAGTATCAAGTAGGCCTTAAATGTGGAAACATTCTTTCTACTGAAGCTGCTGCAGCTGTTAGCAGTTGCTCTGCTGCTGCCATGATATTTTCATTACCAGCGGTTTTCACCAATCTATTGGGGCCACAAAAATTTCATTAAACAGGGTTGCATTTACTTTGAACTTGAATAGTGTTGGTAGAAGGGTATTTCAATGTGGATATTTTTCTTTGGCAAACTTAAGAGCTTCTAACTTTTATTGTGCAGTTAAACAACTACCACAGTGGTTCTGGTAATATCTGAATGACAATTTTTGACAGTTTTCCAGCAATTCAAAGCAAATGGTCAACTGTCAATTGCTCTCATCCATTACCAGGATTTCGTTCCAACCAGCCCAATCTGACAATCGATCTGTAGATGTATGGCTGGATTTGGGTAGGAAGCAGTGACATTAAAAGGGGGTGGGGTGAGTGTGACCAGTAATGGCACCCCTGCCCTGTATCTATACATTTAATATTTATATAGCACTCACATGTTACTAGAGAATATTTTAGCCACTCACATCAGTCACTGTCCCCCAAATTATATTGCTACCACAATGACACACAAAGCCAATTACATACAAATCCCACTCATATAAGGCCTTGGCTATATTAATTTGTCCCAGGATTATACCTATGTACTCTCTGTACAGAGCAGTGACCAGGATAGCTGTCCTGATTATCTCTGCACATGCACGGTGATGAGTTGCTGCATTATAGTAATTGAAACTAAGCACAGCATAGGCCCTAAAGGCCGAGTATACTGTCAGCACTGTATGCACGTGTAGATTTTCCACTCCTAGCTGTACTGTACAGCGCTGCATGCACATGAGCTGCTCCTGTACTCTCTCTCTGCATAATCTCCTCTGTCATTTCCTCCTTACCTCCGTCACCTCCCCCAGTACGATGCCATCCCCTGTATCCCACCCAGTACTGTACCATCCCCTATACCCCCCCCAGTGCTGTGCCATCCCCTATATGCCTCTTTGTGCCAGTCTCCCTCCCTACCAGGCACTCCAGCCCCTATACTGTACGTGCCAATCCCCTCTCTGTCTGTGTGCATGTCACCCTATGCCCCCTCCTCTGTGTGCAACTGCCCCACCCAGTGCCCGCCCCCTGTCTGTACCCACCCCTCTCTGCTGCCTTTATTGCCCCCGCCCGCGGTGCTCGGCCCGTGTGTTCCTGCAGCTGTCAGTGCCCGCACACGTCTCTCTAATCCCCGGCAGCTGCCTTCTCCATGGCGGATTATCACAAACCCGACCAGCAGACCCTGCAGGCGCTGAGAGATACGGCCAACCGGCTGCGGGTTCTGTCCATCAGGGCCACCACCGCGGCGGGCTCAGGGTGAGTCACTGGGGAGATGCCCACCGGGTACCATGTGCAGCCAGAGAGTGCCCCACGGCACCAGGGCCACCTACACACCCTTCTCAGGTGTTGTCACCCACCTCCGGGTGACCAGGTACCCTCTGGGTATCACTATACCACCACACAACGGCACACACCCCTGCAAACAAATAAATCAATATCTATCTATCTATCTATCTATCTATCTATCTATCTATCTATCTATCTATCTATCTTTCTTTCATGCAGTGTTCTCTGGAGGTAGGTGACATAACACAGTGCGTGTCATTATGTTTTATGCAAACAGATCCAATTCATTGAACCTCCTGAATTATAATATAATGTATTGCTTCATAGTTCTATATTTGTTAGTCTCTTATGAGAAACTTTATTGGCCTTGGCAAGTGATGGATGTTCTGTGGAATATTGCATAACCCCAAACCCCTCATCTGCCCCACACTCTGTGCATCCTTCAGGTGTAATGTGAAAGCTGCCTGACTGACAGGGGAGTGGTGTGCTGAGATGTACTGCATACAGCAGTATGTACAGTATGTCTACACGCTACATACATACATACTGTACATACATAAACATAGGTGGTAACAAGAGCATTACTTATAGGAAATATGCATTGGGGGATTGCACTGCAGGTATAAAGGGACTTTGGGGTAGATGTATTAAGCAGTGATAAAAGAGAAGTGATAAAGTGCCTGGTACTTTATCATCAGCTCCTGACTGTGAAGTTAAGCTGCCCATACATCTACGGATCGATTGTCAGATCTTGCTGTTTGGAACAAAAACCTGGTAATATCTAAATGACAGTTTGGCAGTTTTCCAGCATTTCAAAGCAAATGGTCAACTGTCATTTGCTCTTATCCATTACCAGGATTTTGTTCCAAACAACCAGATTGGACAATAAATCTGTAGATGTATGGCCAGCTTTACAGGCTGGATTTAAAAAAGTACAGTTAGCTGATTGGGCGGTGATAAAGTACAGTACCGGGCACTTTGTCACTTCTCCCTTATCACTGCTTCATACATCTATTTCACAAAGACTAAAAAATTACTTTCTTTCAGGAAACAATGTTTAAACTTGTAAAGAACAATCATAAAATGTTTCTTGTGCAAGACGCCAGAAACATACGATATCAGCTCTCCCAGAAAAAGGAGTGCCTTGGGAAATGGTTTTCAGATAATTATAGGAGCTGATTTGAATATTATACCTGTGCACTTGTGTAATCAGCGATAAAGTAGAGGAATATAAAGCACTAACCAATCAGCTTCTAACTTTAATTGTACGGGCTTTGTTTGAAAAATGAAAGGAGCTGACTGGTTAGTACTTTATAGCTCTCACTTTATCCCTCTCCATGCTTTGATAAAGTGCTTTTTTTTTTTTTTGTGACAGTTGTAAAAACAATTGCAGGCTGTCGTGAGACTTCTGAAAGTAGCTGCCCAAGGTGTAAGCTGTTTAAAAGAAAAAAACAAACTTGGTTTATCTTTTGAAAAAATAGAAATATGTCAAAATCACCTGGCTGCATGTAAGGGCCCATACACACCGGGTGAACAGCTCACTTTTGGTGTTAGAGCTGCTTTCAGTACAAAACCACCAAGTGTGTATGACCCTGCATTGAGCGGTGAGGACAGGTGCGCGCTCCCCCATCATCACCGGCCACCGCCGCTCATCTGCTGGTATTGCCATCCGAGTTGACGGCTTTCACCAGCGTCCTGCTATGGAATGCCACCACCCCCCCCCATCACGTTTTTTTGGGTGTCACTGTTGACTGCAGAGAACATAGACCCCGAGTGGTGTACCGCGTACGGCGTACCTACATATAGCTCACTTCGCTTACCATGCTTACGGCCATGTGGCCCGCTGCTCTCTGCAAACTTTACCATTCCCGAAGGCTATAGCTTATGTCCACCTTTTGACCATGTCAATCATATGTATGTCGACCATATGTTTTAAACCTATTGATTGTCCACCTAGAAATTGTCTGCCAGCCAATTTCCAAGATCTGTTCCGAAAAGTTCTTGGTCCTGGCAGAATGCGTTCTTATTATGAGTATATGTATTTTAAGCGACTTTGAGTCCTATGGGAGAAAAGCGCTATATACATAAGATTATTATTATTATTATTATTATAATAATGGTCAGTGCTAACCCCCTTGTTGGATGCACACATTCAGGGGTATTGAGCAAATGTTGGAGAGAGATAAAGTGCCAACCAGTCAGCTGCTAACATTTTCAAACACAGACTGTAAAACGACAGCGGATTGGTTGGTGCTTTCAGCCAGATGTATAAAGCTTCAAAAGTGATAAAGTGGAGAGTGATAAAGTGATAAAGTGGAGAGGTATGAGATGCGGGGCCTTTGCCAGCGATTCAACTGCGCCTATAGTTGTATTGCCCCCTTAGAATAGATTTTAGCTCACCTAGTCTAGAAGAAATAACTAGGATAAAATTAAATATGTAGCCAAGGTTGGAGAGAAATTAAGGGCCAGATGTATCAAGCTTCAAAAAGTGGAGAGTGACAAACAGCCAGCCAATCAGCTCCTAGCTGTCATGTTACAGGCTGGATTTGAAAAATGACAGGAGTTGATTGGCTGGCTGTTTATCACTCTCCACGTTAGCGAACCAGCAAGGTCGGCAGTTACTAACGGTTGACAGTGACTAGGTGGACACCTTAAAATGGTCGACATACCCAAGGTTGACATTGATAAAGCGTCGACACAAGCTTATGGTTGACATGAATAAGGTTGACATGAGTTTTCAAGGTTTTTGTGTCTATGCTGACATATGTTGACATGTTGATATGTCCCCTGGCATGGCTTGCTATGCTTGGCACACTATTATATGCCCACTTGGATAGTAAAGTATGAAATACCACTTTTTTGGGGGGTAAAAAAAAAATTGAAAAACGCATGTCAACCTTTTTCATGTTGACCATGTCTATGTCAGCCATAAGCTTGTGACGACCTTTTGTCCACCATGTCACTGCCGACCATTAGTGGTCTACCTAGTGACTGTGGACTGTGGACCTAGACATTGTCTACCCAGTGACTGCTTACCCACTAATAGACCTATCATATGATCTAATTTGGTGGGAATACCAATTAAAAATGGCATCTTCCAGGGACAGTACCCTTTTACACTGCACTCAGACCTGGGATCAACCCAGGACAGCCCCATTCACACTGATCTCGGGAAATCCCTGCAAATACATATGCATGTCATTAGAAATGGACATTTTTCTGGTGCACATAGATGATGTCACAATAGGTAGTCAAGCAAAGGGAGGGGTGGGGCCTGCTCACAGCATTGTTTTTATAAACAACTGCATCTTTTACTGTGCCGGTGATTTGGCTTTTTATCTCCTCCACACCCCTTATGCTCAGGAGCTCTCTCACTTCTTAGTCAGTCCAGGTAGCCATGATGCCTTTCTGCTCTGAACTGCGCTGCCCAGGGCTTCTCTTCCGCTTTCCAGGGCACAGAAAGATGACATCAGCATTTGTGAGCCCAAGAAAGCTCCAATCAGCAGCTTTTTTAAAGTCCCGTCTACCCAATTCTGGGTACGGGATCTTTCACACTGACGTCATCCCGTGTCGATTCCGGAATCTACCCAGGTCATGGCCTGGGGAGAAATCCCAGAATGCTCATCCCGGAATGTTCTTTCAAGACCCTTTCACACCTTTTCACTAAATCCCGGTTTGATGCGCGTCCATGTGCAAAAACACAGGATAAAATTGTCAGTGTGAAAGGGGTATTAGTGTCAGGCTTGATTTATTAGGAATAAATAGCCCATGACCACATAATAAGCCCTCTAGATCTTCATATAATAAGTTGAGACTTAGGAGGTCATTCTGGTTGGTTCGCTAAGCATCGTTAATTCACTGCTTACAGAGCCTTGCAACGCCGTGCGCCAACCGGCGCCTTGCAAATGTACCCGCTGCACTGCGATTGGATGTTTTGCCTAAACACCCATTTTGTAGGCTAGCGTGTGGGTCAAAATCTTTTGATGGTCGCCAACCATCTAATGATTTCTCTAGTGCTCGCGAACGCCCCCTGCCCGCCTCCTCCATGCCCCCCACTTTGCGAGCACTGTACAAGTCTCCTAAGGAACCCGCATAGAAGCCCTGCACATTCACATAAGTGAATATGTGCATGCGCAGAGCTTCAGCATCGGTCGCACGGGGACGTTCGATAATCAGAATCACCTCCTTATTGTGTAGCAGTGCTGAAGGCTCTAACTCCAAAGGCACATCATTTCCCCCCTGTAGAACAATAGATACATACCATGTGTCTCAGTCTGAAGCAGCAATGGTTTCTGGACCAAAGGACAATAATGTTCTGCTTTTGTTACACAGAATAGCAGTCAGAGCGAATGAATAACAAACTCAAGATGCCTATGGTACGCCAGTGTGCCAGGTGCCCTGAGGCCACCGCCATCTCCCAGCTTCTGTAACTGTCCTGCTCAAGCAGATCAGCCTATCGTATCCCAGACACACCCACTATGTAGAAATCCCTCTGTGTTCTGTATCCATTCAGATGCATACAGCTGCATCACCCAGGGCAGGGAAAACACAGGACTTCAGGAGGCTAGGTCTAAATGCCCCAATCTGCAGGCCTAACACTTTGAGGGACTAGAAGTATTTTTGCTGTTAGGGTTTTCTGGTACTTATAGTTCCACAGCTGTATAATCATGTATTTTGTAACCCTAGTGTAAAACTTTACCTGTTTATTGCCAAACAAACTTGTGTATGCCCACACTATGTACTGGCTGCTGTCTCACCTTCCATTTATCTTGGTAACTGGAACAGCGCAACGTTCTATAGATCGGCCGAGAGATTAGTAAATTAGAGTAAAGCTGCGTACACACGGGCAAAAAAATCGCTGGCAATATGGTCGCTGAGCGACCATATTGCCAGCGATTGGAGTGTGCGCCCCCTAATGGTCGCTGGTTGGAGGAGCATGCTCCTGAGACCAGCGACTTCCCCGGCCTCTTCTCCCGGCAGTGTGACATTTGCATCAGCGACCATCTCTGGTCGCAGATGAAAACGGGACACTGAGCAATATATTGCCAGCGGTCATATTGCTCCATGTGTACACAGCTTATCGAAAATGACATGAATAGCAGCATTTGTTGGCTGTTGCTGTCTAGCGATAGCTACACACACATAGGCTAGGAGGCTCAATATACACTCAAAGGGGGTTATTCTAATTTGATTGGTCCCCTGCGCATCCACATGGGGGACCGATGTTTTGAGCCTGTGTATGTTCAGACACATTTCTGTGAGATTTCAGGTGCAGATGCATGGTGCGAGTGGGCACGGCGTACTACATGTTTGCCTTCCCGCTCGCTCATGGGAGTTCCCATACAAATCGCCCGGTGACGCGGGTGTGGAGGGCGGGCAGCTGCCTGCTTCCCACACAGGGCACTCTCAGATCACAGACAGGTGTCTCAGATCTGTGAGCGCTGGAGAAATCATTAATGGTCACCCGAGGCTGCGAATGGATGATTATGCAAATCTGTGCGAGGGGGGGCGGGCGGCATCTGGAAGACTCACAAGGCTACGAATTTCACATCCTTGCGACTCAACCAGAATAAGGGCCACTGTGAGGAGCAGCGCTAAACAGGATAACGAGTTGCAGTGGCATAGCCAGAACTTTATGGGCCCCGTAGCAATATTTGAAAGGGGCCACTTCCCCCTTTTAAGAGAGATGCTTCCATCAGCAGCAGTTGTTAATTGTCTGGCGCATAGTAGTGCCCTAGATCCTTTTATGAACTATAGTGGTGCCCTATTGTTTTGCATCTTAGTAGTGCCCTAGTTCACATTATACCACACAGTGCCCCAGATTATATGTCACATTGTAGTGCCAGAAGTCAACAATATGCCAAATTGTGCTTCTTCCAGTACACATGCCACCCAGTGACGAGGAGCATAATGATATGAGCAGCAGTGGAAATGTTTTCCTATAATTTAATATACTTTAGGCATAGTGCTTCTTATTGTGAAAACCATCTATCACAACCGTTTATTTGTAATGTAACTTGTTTTAGGTTTAGTAGCTTAGTCAATAGAATTATGAGCCAACCTCTTCCGTATTGTGTCAGGAAGTTCACCTCAAAACCATGAAGGAAGTTAACTTGAAATTTGAGGTGATTATTTTGAAAGAAGCAGATAAGCAGAAGAGACACATTATCAGAGGCTGCAATCCTAAGAAATAGTGTTTCTGTACCAACAGTGTTGAAACTCAAACCCTAGAAGGTGCCGCACTCAGGGGCAGATGTATTAAGCCTGGTAATAATATGGCGATAAAGTGGAAGGTGATATAACGCACCAGCCAAGCAACTGCTTACTGTCATTTTTTAAAGACAGCTGATTGGCTGGTGTGTTATCACCTTCCACTTTATCACCACTTTATCACTTTATCAGGCTTAATACATCTGCTCCTCAGCTATTCAATAAATCATGACAATACAGTGTCTCCAACTTCATAGTCAATCATATAAAGCACCGAAACGGTGAAGTTGAAGACACTGTATTGTTGTGTTGTATTGAATAACTGAGTGCCGCACCTCCGATTGATATACCTGCTATTTTTGCTGTGAGGGCACCAGTGCAAGTTATTTAAATTTGAAGGAGTCCCTTATATATATATACTGAACAATTCACTCGGCACTCAGACTTGAGAAAAGCAACTTGGAAGGTGCCCCGGTATTCCGAGAGGAAGAAATATGTAACACAAGCTTTCCTGGCACTCATCCGAAATAGCAATGGTAGAAAATGAAATAAATCAGCCCAATACAGTGGGTGCTTAGCCAACGTTTCGGGTCATGGACCCTTTATCAAGACATGATGTCTTGATAAAGGGTCCACGACCCGAAACGTTGGCTAAGCACCCACTGTATTGGGCTGATTTATTTCATTTTCTACCATTGCTATTTCGGATGAGTGCCAGGAAAGCTTGTGTTATATATATATATATATATCATACCTCCCAACTGTCACGATTTTAGAGGGACAGTCCCGATTTTCGGGTCCTGTCCCGCTGTCCCACCCGCGGCAGGCATTGTCCCGCTGCGGGGGGGTGACAGTTGGGAGACCCCCAATCTAGTAGAATAGACACTGTGCGCATGCGCACAGCGTCTATTCTCGTATGAAAATGAGGTCGCGGCTAATTAGCATAAGCCGCGCCCTCATTTGCATACACCCCGCCCCCTTTTCGGCGAGTGTCCCTATTTCCTCCGGCCAGAAGTTGGGAGGTATGATATATATATATATATAGACAAAATCCGGGGGACCTTGATGGGGTTACCCCAGGAAAGGAGGTGGCACTGAGACGTCTGAATGCCACCTCCTTTCCTGGGGTAACCCCATCAAGGTCCCCCGGATTTTGTCTACATAGTCCAGCATCCAGGAAGGCACCGGTACGTAGCTGTACATTTATACAGAGTGCCGAACAACCAAAGATTGTATATATATATATATATACTAGGTGATTCATCGCGCCCTACGGGCGCTCTTCACACCGTCGTAAGGGGCTGCGCCCCCTTAATTTTTGAACATTTGTATATGAAAAAGATGGTTAGAATTGTATGAAAGATGGCCTGTATTGCAACTTGAGTTATAGGTGAAATGTGTTAAATAGAGAGCATATGATGTGGAAGGGGGTGTGTATTGTTTTGTTTAATTAAAAAGCGGTTACAGAGTAAGATGTACATTGATAGTGTGGATGGTACAGTGACATTTGTGGGTGTGGGGGGGCTGTGTGTGCGTGTTGTTTAGGTGTGTGTGTGCAATAGTATAGTAGGGTGTTTCTGAGTCAGCGGCTCCCCACTGGCGGAGGTCACGACACAGGAAAACAGGAGGCTGGGTAGTGATAGGGGTGTGTGGGCATAAGGGGGTTAGTCCCCCCTAGAGGAGGTTGGGAGATACTGTGCAGCTTCTGCCAGTGGGTGAGGGTCCAGCGTGGCAGTACAGGAGTACAGGATGGTGGTCCTTAGTCAGTGTATCCTCCTACTGGGTGGGAGTTCGGGTGCATGAGAGCAGGAGGCTGGGCTATGAGGCATGATAGGGGCATGTGGGCAAAACAGCGTCAGCGACTCCCCAGTGGTGGAAGTTACGGTTCAGGAGAGCAGGAAGCTGGGTAGTGATAGGGGTGTGTGAGTATACGGGGGACTAAAGAGGGGCTTAGGGGTGCTGCCGTGGGTGGATGCCGTGAATTGCGGGGGGTGGGGGGGGCCAGGGGGGGGTACCGCGAATTGTGGGAGGGGGAGGGCCCGGGGGTTGCAGTGAATCGCGGGAGGGTGGGTCGCGGGGGCGGGGGGTTGCCGCAATGACAGGAGGGGGGGTCAGGGGTGGGGAATCGCGGTAGGGGGGTTGTGGGGGGCACCGTAAACAGCGGGAGGGGAGGCCCGGGGGGTTGGCGCGAATTGTGGGAGGGGGGGTCGCGGGGTGCCGCAATCGCAGGAGGGGGGTGTCACGGGGTGGGGCCGCGAATCGCGGGAGTGCCCGGGGGTGCCGCGAATTGCGGGGGGTGTGCTGCAAATCGCGGGAGGGGGGTCGTGGGGGGTGCCGCGAATCGCCACAAGAAAAAATCAACACAGAAAGTTCAACACATGTAAATGTTGACATAAGTGTGGCACTTCATCGGTGTCCATGTCGACACATGAGAATGAATATGAAAACATTAAAAAAAAGAAAAATAAATCTTCAAAAACTCATGTCAACCTTTTTCATTGTCGACCATAGCCGTGCCAGTGTTTTGCATGTGCCATTTAATCCTGGGGTTGCCGTGAATCGCGTGCGGGGGTGGGGGGGAGGGAGGAGGTGAGGGGTGTCCGCGAATCACGGGAGGAGGGGTCGTGGGTGGATGCCGTGAATTGCGGGAGGGGGGGTCGTGGGGGGGGGTGTGGGTGCCGCGAATTGTGGGAGGGGGGGGCGCGGGGGGTTGCAGTGAATCGCGGGAGGGTGGGTCGCGGGGGGTTGCCGCAATGACAGGAGGGGGGGTCAGGGGTGGGGAATCGCACTAGTAGGGGTCGTGGGGGGCACCGTGAACCGTGGGAGGGGGGGGCCGGGGGTTTGGCGCGAATCTTGGGAGGGGGGGTCGCGGGGTGACGCGAATAGCAGGAGGGGGGGGGTGTCACCGCGAATCGCGGGAGTGCCCGGGGGTGCCGTGAATTGCGGGGGGTGTGCTGCAAATCGTGGGAGTGGGGTCGTGGGGGTGCCGCGATTTGCCACAAGAAAAAATCAACACATGACCCTCTCCAGGAGGGACACATTGCTCTGTTTCTGGACTTTCTTCTTAATTTATGGATTACCATCACCTGTGCTTAAACACCTTTCTTATCAATTACCCTGTTTAAAACCAGGTGATGACAATCATAAATTAAGATGGAAGTCCACAACCCAGCGTTACAGCTCCAGACACACTTTGAGTGACAGATGTGCCAAATATATAAGAGATACATACATATACATATATATGGATCTATTTATCAATAGATCCTCGTCCCTATGATGTTAGTGGGAATCATGTCCATGCACGATCCCACTGCCCATGCATACGTGTAGGCCATTGCTGGGGAACGTTTCAGGAAAACGCACTTCTGCCTAAATGTGCAATCTGTAAACAATAGGTTACAATGGACTAATGCAGTGGTTCCCAAACTGTGCGCCGTGGCTCCCTGGGGTGCCTCGGGACACATGCAGGGGTGCCCTGGGTTGGTGGTCCAGGACCAACTCCAATTATTAATGGTTAATTATTTATGAGCAAAACCAGTGCTGGTGGCTGCCAATCATAAAATGTGTACAAACAGAAGCAAATCCTGCCCTTTACCACATAACTGACCCTAGGAATCGTATATAAACCCAATCTAATTAATTTTGTTTTGGCATAGGGGTGCCGTGAAAAAAAAATCTGATACTCTAGTTCGCCGTGATTCAAAAAAGATTGGGAACCCCTGGACTAATGTAATCTTCACTTGAAGCAGTGACCTCATTGAAGCACTTTATGCCTCATGCCTCAATGTATTGATAAGCACTTTATTATTTGTTCTGACCTCAGTTTTGTTCCTCTCCTGTTAGTAGGGTATAGATTTATTTTGATCGATACACAAATGCATAAAAATAATGTTGTTTGGGCCTGATTCAGTGATGTATGCTGTGTCGATTTTGTACAGAGTGAAACGATTGTTTTGTGCATGTGTCGCAATGGTCTTATGGTGGTTGCACTCAAGATTTATTTGCAAAGAGAGTGAGCAAGGAGCATTTAATGGTGGTAACAGGGGAGTAGCGAGTCAAATGCAGGTGTGTCACAGCTTGCGACTGCAATATCGTATGAAGTTAAACCAGCTCCGGCGTCTTACTTCATGCTGGGCGGGCATTTGGGTTCCTTAAGTTTCAACAAACAACTGATGTGTGTCCGATGGTTGGTCTTCGCACTCATGGGGCTCCGCCATGCGGGTTAAATCTATAATTGCCAGGTGTCAGGGCCAGCGTTCTTACCAGAGAACACTGTCCCTGACAGATCATTCAGCTGCACATCAATGTGCAGCGCTGTGTGCTGAGCGTTCTGAGCGAACTGGATCTACATGTGTAGGCCCTTAACAGTGCACGCTTAGAGATATCCATGCTTGAGCACAGGTGACTTAGGGCCAGATGTATCAAGCTTCAAAAAGTAATACAATAGAGAGTGATAAACAGCCAGCCAATCAGCTCCTACCTGTCATTTTTCAAACCGAGCTTATAACATGACAGATAGGAGCTGATTGGCTGTTTATCACTCCATTTTATCACTTTTTGAAGCTTGATACATCTGGCCCTGAATCAGTAACTCAGTTATTTAGGTATTTAGGTATCCTTCTATGCTGAAGCCTGGATATCACCAAAACCTGCGCTGCTAGTGTGCCTTGAGGACCGAGGTTGGGAATGCCTGGCTTAGGCCTTGTTTTTTTCTTTAATAATAACACCAAATGAATTATGTCCTTGTAGCTTTAGATTGTGATGAGTTGGCATTCCCCCATTCCTCGTGGGTAGTCAGGCCTGTAAACAATCTTTACTCGCCTTGTCCGAAAACAGCTCTGTCAGCCTGAGTGTTCTTTGCTAATGCCACTGGAATTCTTGGTGCAATGTTAGCACCTATGAACCAATATGATTAGCACAATGCTCAGTGTTCAAACACCACATTGTGGAACTTGGTTCCTGTTATGACACAGTGGCTGTTGTGTAAAGGATGCATAAGGGGAATAGCCGTTTGCACTGTTACACACAGATATTACTAAGCGAGTAAGCGATTACAGTGATTCCACATTATGTCACTTGTTATGACATTACCAGTTTCCTATCTGCACTGTTGACACAATAAGACTCAGGCATGTCCAAACTGTGGCCCTCCAGCTGTTGTGAAACTACACATCCCAAAATGCCTTGCCATAGTTTTAGCATTCCCTAATAGCAGAACTGTGGCAAGGCAGCTTGTGGGCCATAGTTTGGCCATGCCTGCCCTTACCCTTCCTGCTTGCAACCCAACTCTAACCCTCTCACCCCCTGCACGATGCAGATCTGCCACATTCACCACATCACGGAACCTGCCTTTGTGCCCCGTCAATAAGCAAAAAAAATAATTAAATACACATCATTCATGCATAGAAGAAAGGTACAGTACTTACGAACAAGGGCAATTTTATCTGCCATCAAATCTCTATAATTCTAGTTAATTTATTGCAGGCATGTCCAACCTATGGCCCTCCAGCTGTTGTGAAACTACAAGTCCCATCATGCCTTGCCACAGTTCTGCTATTAGGGAATGCTAAAACTGTGGCAAGGCATGCTGGGATGTGTAGTTTAACAACAGCTGGAGGGCCACAGTTTGGACATGCCTAATCTAAGAGGTTAGCTTTTAACAAAAAATGTACATCTAGAGAGGCCCATTTATCATATAATATTTGCGGCTAATTCTCTGAAAACACCTGTTTTTGGGGGTTAGCTGCAAATATTAGGTATCCCCAAAGTATTCTCCAAAGTTTAGTACATAGACACTGTAATCCAGTACAAAGCTAAATCTAACATGTAGATTGTCAAATTCTTGTAAAATGTACAATTTATGTGTATTAAAAATTTATTATTTACCTGTTTTGTATCTGACGCCAGCAACAAATGTTACATTCAAAAGTTATTTTATATTTTTACAAATAACAGATATTTTTGTAACTAGTGTAGATATTACTGTTATTGATAATATGAAGATACTGATTATATTTTACAGACATCTGGGAGGAAATTTAATAGGATGAGAGAATCAGAAAGTGAGAGATTTGGTTAGAAATCTCCATTTTTTTTTTAAATCGGCAATCATTGACACTACACAACCAGTTTGATTTTGCAGTGTAAATGATTGCCGCTTTAAAAAAAAATGGCGATTCTCTCACTTTCTGAATCTCTCACCCTATTACATTTCACCCGTGGTGTTGTTATTTTGTGGTGACAAAGGTGATATTTTTCCCTATACTTGTCCTATTTCAGCCTGTCAAGAGAAGGCAGCACTAGAAGCGGGCTAAGTATGAGTGTGCAGGACTGGGATTGTTGGCTGCATGTAGAATCCTGAGTTCATTCTTTTATGTGAACCTGAGTAACAGCTGTACGTGTGCCAATTCTGAGCTAACATTTGTTCAGCACTGTAAGGATGAGTAATCAGTATTTGCAGCATGTATTAAGTTCTAACATGCATGGAGATTTTATACAGTCTTATGTAGGGACACAATAAAGCCCCGGAAAGGTTAGTTTACTGGCAGAAGAAACATAGGGGGTTATTCTTTTGATTCGCAGAAGAAACATAGGGGGTTATTCTTTTGATTCGCAGCAGGGCTGCTTTCGCACGGGGACCGATGTTTTTGTACTGCGCATTTCTGCGTACGCGAACAGAATGTTCGCCTTGTGCACGCACCCAGAACAGCGGCCAGGGGCGGAGAGGGGCGCGGAGAGAGGGGGGGGGGGTGGGTGGCCCCATTAGCATTTGGGAACGCCCAGCGTTTCATGGGCGTTCCTATGAGAATGCTGGGCGTTCTCATGCTAATGAGACCCATGGCGCGGGTGGGGGTGGGGCGGTCAGCTGACATCACCGGATGTCAGCTGCCCGCCCATTTACTTCCCAGCATGCACGCATAGCAACCTTACATATGCGTGCACCTTCCACATCTTTCGATGGTCGGCGACCATCAAAAGATGTGGGAGGTTCCCCCTGGCCTGCGAATGGATGAGTAACATCCATCCGCAGGCCATTATGAGCAAGTCATCCTTGCAAATCAACCTGAATAACCCCCATAATTTCTAACCTGGTTAGTCAGCTTTTATATATGGCAGAGATTATGCAGCACATGGCATGCCTTACCCTGACTTTGTGGGTAATTCCTAGTTATCGGTTATTGATTGGTAAAATATGGCATCTACTGTCCAATGAGTTTCATTTGCTTTCCCTCTTCCACAATCCTGTCACACTGAAATATAAAAATGATTGACAGTAAGGACAATAGGATATCATACTGTCCACAGCTTTTGATTCATGAGCATCTGAATGGCTTGTAATTAATTAATAAAACAATTATTGGCAGATCCTATAGGAATTGATATACATGCCAGCCCTGTATGATGGAGGTAAGTCCACGTGTGCCGGATGATGGACCAACAATCGGGATTCCGATGGTCAGTATACCTACATCGGAAATTGGGATCCCGACTGACAGGGGTTATTCTCCCTTATGTGGATCCACGAGGGAGCCTGCAAGGGGCTGTCGGAGTACCAGCGGTCGGGATTCCAATGTTGGTATACTCACCGTCAGAATCCCAACTGTTGGGCCGCCATACCATACACCGCCCACATGATAGATAATTTTACCTGTACCTTGGTTTATTACCAGGAAGAACAGGTGTTTCAGATAACAGGGATTATGCAGCGGCATACTTACCAGCCGGTTTCATTTTTCTGGGACTGTACCACTATCGCACCTGGATGGAGGGTGAGCACTGTCACTGGGTTGATAGATGCTGTGCGATGGTCACAGCATCTATACACAGTGCAGGGAGAGCCTGGGGGCAACCCAACATCTCAGAGACCACTGGGCACGCCCCCAAAGTGATGTAAATGGGGGTGCCCTGAGGCTCCACCTCCTTTCTAGTGAGGCTCCACCCCTTTTCAGATGTGCAAGGTCCCGAAACTACAAATTAAAATGTTGGGAGATATGTACAGCAGGTACACGATGCACATAGGCCAGATTCTCTAAGCTTTAAAAGTGATAAAATGGAGAGTGATAAACAACCAGCCAATCAGCTCCTACCTGCCATGTCACAGGCTGGGTTTGAAAAATAACAGGTAGGAGCTGATTGGCTGGCTGTTTATCACTCTCTACTTTATCACTTTTGAAGCTTAGAGAATCTGGTGTGCGGATAAACAGGAACACACTCCACATATAGTAGTGGCAGTAGGCACATACTGGCCTATATACATATATGTAGTGGTATAACAGTGGTGATATAATGAAACATGCAGGGTCACTAGCCTGGGTAACTCTGTTATGGAGAGTCTATGGGCCTTCCTCTATGGAGCAGACACATGCCCAGGTAAGTAGGCTAATGGCATATGGGTGCTCTGTGTGTACAAACCTGCATGACGGCTGTTGTTATGCCCATTGTTATCACTATGAACTGAGAAGATAGGAGTGAAGGTTCTTGTAGTAAGCTGACTGCAAATCTGCTGACATGTTCTATTCCCCCTCCTAGGCACCCGTCATCATGCTGCAGCGCAGCCGAAATCATGTCTGTGCTCTTCTTCCACACAATGAAGTATAAGCCTCAGGATCCCAGGAACCCCAACAATGACCGCTTTGTGATGTCTAAGGTATGTAAGGGCCTGATTCTTAGTCACACACAAGTATGAAGGTGGCTGTATATCGCGGGTGTGGTACACGGGTCCGACAGTCGGGATCCCGACTGGCTGGACCCAGACAGCATGGTGAGCACAATTAAGCCCCTTGCGGGCTCGCTGCGCTCGCCACGCTGCGGGCACGGTGGCTCGCTATGCGAGACACCTATTCTATTCTCCCTCTATGGGGGTCATGGACCCCCATTAGGGAAAATAGCAGGTGGCTGTTGGGAACCCAGCTGTCGGTGTTTTGACAGTCGAGATCCCGACGTCGGGTGAATCCCGACGTCGGGTGAATGGGGGTTGCTAAAAAGCAGAATATATCGGGCGCTTGTAAAAATAATAAAAGGAATTTTGCAAAAAGGAGATTTTTTTGCGGCGGGTAGAGATAGGAGTGAGAGAGATAAAGTCAACCAGATGGTTGATGGGATTTTTGGGGGGTGCTGTTTGTAAGAGGGAGGGAGATACAGATAGAAATGAATAAAAATAAAATGAAACAAATATATAACAGTAAATGAAAAATAAAAAATAAAAATTAAATGATAAATACAAATAAATGAATCAAATTAAATAAAATAAAATAAAAATAAATGAAATAGATGCAAACAAACTAAAAATGATAACAATAAATGAAAAATGAAGATAAATAAGTAAATAAATAAAAAATAGATAAATAAAAATAAATATAAATAAAATAAAAATAAAAATAGAAAAAATAAAATGACAGACAGACAAAAATTATTGCGGCATGTTTACAAATCCTTTGTTTGAGTAGGTAAGGAGGGGAACAGTCCTGTATAACTATCTTACCCTAACTAGTCCTGCCTGGGGTCCGTTTATTTGGACGCTCCAGGCGGCAGCGGGCGGCACGGGTCCTGCGCTAGTATATGCCGGCTTCTGTCGGGTAGCTTTAGCGTGCGGCAGAGCGGCGGCTTGTAGCGGCTGTGGAAACTTGGCTGCGGCTGGTTCTGCTGGATCTTCTGGTCCCTCCTAGGTACACATCCAACGCGTTTCACATCGGGTAGATGCTTTATCAAGGATGATTGATCCTTGATAAAGCATCATGATTTTTATTTTTTTTATTTTTATTTTATTTATATTTATTTTTATTTATCTATTTTTTATTTATTTACTTATTTATCTTCATTTTTCATTTATTGTTATCATTTTTAGTTTGTTTGCATCTATTTCATTTATTTTTATTTTATTTTATTTTATTCATTTATTTGTATTTATCATTTAATTTTTATTTTTTATTTTTCATTTACTGTTAAATATTTGTTTCATTTTATTTTTATTCATTTCTATCTGTATCTCCCTCCCTCTTACAAACAGCACCCCCCAAAAATCCCATCAACCATCTGGTTGACTTTATCTCTCTCACTCCTATCTCTCCCCGCCGCAAAAAAATCTCCTTTTTGCAAAATTCCTTTTATTATTTTTACAAGCGTCCGATATATTCTGCTTTTTAGCAACCCCCACAGTTACCTATCATATTGGGCTGCTCAAACAATAGCGCAGACCAGTTTGTGGATTCACATCCAAAACCCCATATACAGCAGCTAAGAGCGATTTACGCATTTCTGCCATTGCTATCCAATGGCTGAGTTACAGTTAGTGGGCAGCAAGAGGGGAGCAACAAAATGTGTAAAGTTGGGTGCATTGAGTAATCATACCATCTTCTGCACCTTCTCCACATGCACAGGGTCGTGTAAGCGCTGTTACTAGTGGTAACCACTGCTCTCTTGGGCGGGGAGGTGATCACATAGATGCCTGTAACTTATTATATGGGGGGTATCTGCATACTATTTATGATCGCAGTATTTATATTGCTGCTCTCAGTATTGGCCACTTCGGAAGCATCCAGCGTTCCCGTGCTGATCTCTACAAGTGTTTTCCCTGCGTATTGTGGCCGTTGTGCAGCTGTAGTGACGTTTTGCTACTAGACAGATTACGTGGGAAAGTCTCAGCAATGTTGAATCCCAGCAAGGCCCACATGTGAATGATAACACATGTACGCTCACACCTAGCCCATCACACACGCTCTACAAGGATCCTTAGCATTGTTTTGTCTCTTCTAAAACTCAAGAAAGATTATATTTCATGGGAACGTCAAGCTCACGGACTATTTTTCTCCTTTCAGGGTCATGCGGCACCAATTCTGTACGCAGCCTGGGCAGAGGCCGGTTTTCTGCCTGTATCAGAACTGCTAAACCTGAGGAAGATCGACTCTATATTGGAGGGACATCCCGTACCGGTGTGTACTAGGCAAATTCAGCGTCCATGTTAGCTTGTGTGTGTATGTCGCCCGGTCGCAGTTTTCTATTGGGCAAGAATCCACCTGAAGCGCTCAGTACAAAACATGAGACTATGTAGAATGAAATAAACAAGTGGGAGCTGGTGGACCAACATTTCTGCTGTGGCCTCATCTGGATGCCTTGTCGTGGCCCTCATTTTTTGGATCTAGGGACAAATCCAATATGCGACATCTGTGATAGAAGCAATAGTTTTGCAGTTTCCGAATGGTTTAGATCAGGCATGGCCAAGCTATGGTCCTCCAGCTGTTGTCAAACTACAAGTCCCATCATGCCTTGCCACAGTTTTGCTATTAGGGAACACTAAAACTGTGGCAAGGCCATGAATGGCTTAGATCCTAGAGACCAGAATCTCCAATATGGCCCATTTCGTCCCTCTTCCAACTAGTTGCTAAGAATTCTGTGTTCTACACTTTACAACATTACTTCATGAATTGATCATCATCACCACAGATTACTTAAGTAGAAAATGAAGGGTTAGCAGCACCATCTTGGGGCCCTTCATAGTTACAGCAGCTGGCATGAATTGCGGCTTATATAAATGCTGATGCTGCATCTTTGCCAATCTTTGCTATTCCAGTACATCAGATCCCATAGTTACTTGTGGCTTATACGTGGCATTATATATACATAACTGAAAACATCATTTTATTGTTTGATATTTTGAGTTTTAGCTCATTTGTACCATTAACATTTGTAATACTTGATGTATGCATGTATTTTGTGTGAGAAATGCAAAATAATCATACTGTATTGTTTGTAGTAAAGAATAGGCCATGTTACAATATTACAAGAGTATTTTATTTGTTGAAGCTACTGATTTACATACTATTTGGCTCCATTTCCAGCATTTTGGGGTAGATGTATGAAGCGGTGATAAGGGAGGAGAAGCGAGCCAGAGAAGAAGTGGCCCATGGCAACCAATCAGCACTGAAATAACATCTATAATTTGCATAATATAAAATTATACAGAGCAGCTTCTCCTCTGGCTCACTTCTCCTCCCTTATCACCGCTTCATACATCTACCCCTTTATATTAAATGTTATTATCTACTTAAAAAGACGTAGGCTCAAATGTATTAAGCCTTAACAAGTGATAAAGTGGATAATGATAAAGTATCAGCCAATCAGCTGCTATATGCCATGTTACAGGTTGTGCTTGAGAAATGATAGTTAGGAGCTTGTTAACTGGTACATTATCTCTCTTTATCACTCTCCACTTTTTCACTTGTTAAGGCATAATACACGTGGCCCATATTTAGTAACAGTGCAGACTATCCAGTTTCAGCGTTCATTATAGATGTGTCCACATACAGTACACTTATTGTCAAATTGCACCAAACACCTCTCTGTGGCCGGCCACGGACTTTGCATCAAAGTCACGTGATGCTGCTTATTGCCATAGAGATTTTGTGAAAAATATACATCTTATATGTAATACAGTGGGTGTCAATGGCAAATGAGATGCTAACCTTTGGAAAATGGCTGACGATAAAGGTCAGGAACAATGGAACGGTGAATCACACCACATATCTTTTTCTTAATCTGCGACTTTGTACCAATTCCCCTGCAACAACGGTGATACTCTAATGGGACTAGTTATGAGGCTGATTCAGTGGTGAATGCTATAGCACAGCCACTGCCACTAAACCTAGGAAAAAGTACAAAAATATAGCTTTGTTACAAATGTTATTCTGGACACTATATTCAATGGCCGTGTGTACTTGTTGTCTAGAAAACACACTGCACATTATAACAGGTACAGTAACAGCGATTAATGCTTCTGTTGCAGAAACAAGATTTCGTAGATGTGGCCACAGGATCTTTGGGACAGGGGCTGGGCGCAGCCGCTGGGATGGCTTACACTGGAAAATACTTTGACAAAGCCAGGTAACATTGTCTGTTTTCATCCGCTGAGAACGACTTGTATTAGCACACTCGTGTGCGATGAGTACACTGACCCGTGCTCTGGATTAAATTATACAAAGTATGTGGTCAAACCCCACAAAACTGTGTATATGTATTAGAAAAAAGTCCACAGTGAATATATGTGATACAGACTATATATATGATGCAGACCCCGTAACCGCAGTTCTGACGTGCCAGTATTAAAAAAAAACGACATAAAAGAAAACTCGCCGGTGCAGCTGCATAATCGACGGCAACAGCATCTCATAAAGTACTCTATTCGCAAGCGACAGCTGTTACCGGGAGAGCTGTTGTCCTTGAAGCTTAGATCACAGATGCCGGTATGCAGGCTATGGAGTGTGGGATGTATCAAAACTTTTGTACACCTAGGGGGCGATTCAGGAATGCTTGTAGCGATGCAAATTCGTCCCTAGCACCAATGGTCCGGGTTGGTGCATGGCATTTCTGCGCATGTGCAAACCCCGGCAGCAAATGGCTTTGGCGAGTTACACAGTCGCCGGCCATTCGCTGCGGGGAGGGAGTCGAGGGCAGACACAGGGCCAGATCAGTTTATTGCCTAGCGTATTATGAACATCCCCATAAAAACGCTGGGTATTTCCCTGGGAACGTAGGTGGGCCAATGCCTGCCGGGGGGCAGGATGCTGATGTCAAAGGACATCAGCCGCCCGCCCAGTCTTGGTCCTAGCGTTTCGTAAATAATTTATTTGCAAAGGCAACCATCAAATGATTTCTCCTGTGTTCTCATACACATACCTCGCATGTTACCGACATGCGGTGGGTTCGTTCGGACATGCGGTGGGTGGAGTTAAGCAGCAAAGGACCGCTGCTTAGCGAGTGATACTGAATTTCCCTATAAAACTGAAGGTGTAGATTATATTACAGTGCCATCTGCCTGTAATGTATCACCATTAATCTGGCTTCTCACTTTCCTGCTGGGGCTCCATCTTTACCTAACATTCATCTTGCACAGCAACTTGCTGAAACAGTGCAATTATTTCTAGTGCCGCACAATCCCCCTGACGGCACAATGTGTCCACACCATTGCCACAAGCATTAGCTCATTCGGATAATTCTGAAGGCCTAACGCAGATTTTAACTGTTGTCATCCCAGATCCACTGATAAATAGTACATTCCCACATCTCAATTCTAGGGACTTCTCTTTGAAATGTCCCCCAGCAAATTGCTCCCACAGCAATCATTTATATCTCTTTATCCCTAGATGCCAGATTCTCTAAGCTTCAAAAAGTGATAAAATGGAGAGTGATAAACAGTCAGCCAATCAGATCCTGTCTGACATTTTTCAAACACAGCCTGTGACATAGCAGTTAGGAGCTGATTGGCTGGTTGTTTATCTTTCTCCATTTTATCACTTTCGAAGTTTAGTGCATCTGGCCCTTTGAGTGCCAACATCTCTGTGATAGATGCGCAAAATATCGGCTAAAAATGCCAGCGCTGCTCACACTTGTTATATAAATTCAAATGTAAAATGTTGTGTAGAAAATATTATATTTCCTATATAAGATAAACATTACAGGTCATTATGATAAATAAAAAACACCTATTTTGACAAATTCACTTGGCACTCAAAGGGTTAATAACTCCTGAGGAAATGGATTCTGCAATTGTATACTAAGGAGTGTCTGTTTGAGCTGCACCTTGGCAGCGGCTCGCAGTCACTGATAACTTTCCCGCCTTTTCTCTACCTCACTTGAACTTAGTGCTGGAACTGGCTGAGATTTATTTCCAAACGGAAGAATACAAACCATCGGGTTTCTTACTCCTTTTTTTTATGAGAAATCTTTGTTACATAATGTGCTAATTAGACATTGAAAGCATCAGTATTACAAGCCAACATCTGTAAAATTTAGATTAGTATAGGCCCATCTTGGCTCTATTAATATAGCATTTAGGTGCTAAATAACCTGTAAACCAAAGCTAGCAATACCCCGCCCGGCGAACGCATGCCCCCTCGCCGCCCCAGCAAAGTGCGGCTTCGCCCGTACAGCAGCGAATGGATGTTTTGCATAAACATCCATTCGCTTTGCTGGGGTGACCGCCCACATCATTCGATGGTCACCGACCATCGAATGATGTTTAGCGTGCACGCTTATATAAGTGACTTTTGAGATACTTAGTTTAGCGTGCACGCTGGCGTGATATGGGCGGGCAGCTGACATCCGGTGATGTCAGCTACCCGGCCCACACACCCGCGTCACTGCCTCATTACCATGAGAACGCCCAGCGTTCTCATGGAAACACCCATGGAACGCTGGGCGTTCCCATATGGTAATGGGGCAGCCCGGCGCTCCCCGCCCATCTCCGCCCCCCTCGCTGCCATGGGTGCGTGCACCCGGCGACCCGAAAGGTCGCCGTGGGTGCACGCACCATGCGCCTGCACATGCGCAGAAACACGCCTGCGCATGCGCAGACGCACAACATCGGTACTGCGTGCGAATGCGCGCAGTACCGATGAAATCTGAATAAGGCCCTATATCTCAAGGTGCCTCATTGCCTACAATTGTTCCTGGTTCATTATCATGAGATTGTATTTACTCCTGCCCTCTATGTATCAGGTGGATGTAATTCACCACCAATAGGGGCATATTCTAGTTTCTGCAGGTCTCCATATGCTGTATTAGCCTGAAAATGGTGTTTCTATACACTAGGGTGACCAAATCATCCCTTTAATCCGGGACACATATTAATTACACAGGTTCTGTGGCAGTTTAAAACCAGGTGAAATGGAGTCTTGAGGTGTGGCAGTTTAAAACCAGGTGAAAGCCAGCCACAGAACCTGTGTAATTAATATGTGTCCCAGATTAAAGGGATGAGTTGGTCACCCTACTATACCAACACCTCCCTTCCCCCATCCTGCCTCTTTGGTCATAGAAGGTGCATACACCAGATACGCATGTGGGCATTGGTGCATATGGATCTATTTTCTTTGTGAGCATAAATTACCCTGCACATTCTGGATTAACTTCAGCTCAGCATCAGAATCATTTGTGTATAAAATTATTTATAGTTTAATACTGAAGTTCAAATAACAATCACAGTTATGGCAGCACTGGTACTGGGCTAATTCAGCGATGTATGCAGTGTCTGCTCAGAAGTAAATGCGCATCAGTGCCAACACCCTGCCCCCATCCACCCACTTGTCAAAGTTGCCATTATCTGTATCAGTGCACATTTGTACGTTATTCCCAGTGCAAGTAATCCATAGAAAACCAGTCAGATCTCTTGTGCACAAAACATTATATCGTTAACTATGCACGCTCCCACGGGTCGTTAGCGATGTCCTCCATCATCTGTACATGCAGAACAATGAAAGAAGGCTCATTACCCCTGTGTATGCACTTGCAGATGCCTGCTACCCCACCTGTCCCATTGGTAACGATGTCGTTCTCAATGTGTACTCATCTTACATGCCAATGTCCAGCACACACACACAGAATTGAATGTGATATGTGTAAACCTCTGAATTCCCGTAGGTACGGGTGCAGGACGCAGTCCCGACAGTCGGGATCCCGACAGTCATTTACCCGACGTCGGGATCCCGACTGTCAAAACGCAGACAGACAGGTGCCCGACGTCCAACCGCTATTTTCCCTCGTGGGGGTCCAGGACCCCCATAGAGGGAGAATAGAATAGGTGGCGGGATCCCGACGTCGGGCTAATGACTGTCGGGATCCTGACTGTCGGAACCCTATACCACACCCGTAGGTACGAGCTCCCCTGCCTCTAATACATGCACACTTGCTGAAACCTGCTATTCCATCTGTAAGATAGACTTGTATTCTAATCTGAATCAGCCCTTTTAGGTCTGACCTGCAATTAAATGTTTGCCAGTTATTGGAGATAATACAGGTTGAGTATCCCTTATCCGAAAAGCTCGGGACCACGAGCATTCCGGATAAGGGAATATACCGGTTTTTGGAATAATTGTTTTTTAGCCATACTTACCTGCCCCTGGTGGGTCCCCGATGGTCCCTCGGCGTCCATGGAGTCCTCCGGCGTCCACAGCAGGCCACCAGCACCGTCTCCGGCATCTCCAGCGGGCCCAGGAGTGCTTTGCGCAAGTTCCCAGGCGCGCCGGTGATGGTGCACTCGCGCAAAGCACTCCTGGGACCGCTGGAGACGCCGGAGAGGATGCTGAAGGCCTGCTATGGACGCCGGAGGACTTGGTAAGTATTAAAAGAGGGTTAGGGGGGAGAAAAAAAAAATATTTTTTTTTTCCAAAAAACCACGGTTTTTGGAATAATTCGGATACGGGATGCCCGGATACGGGATACCCGACCTGTATTCACATAGTGGGCGAGATATATCAAATCTTGTAGAGAGATACAGCATACTAGCGAAAATAATAATTATAATTTTCTTCGTAAGGTTCTTAGTAAAGTGTAGTTTTTTTACCCATAGTCTGCTGATGATTTAAATAAAGTAATAAAGTAATTCTGAATATATAACTTGTATTTATTGTGTAACATTTGCAGTTACCGAACATACTGTCTGCTTGGAGATGGAGAGACATCAGAAGGTTCTGTTTGGGAAGCGATGAGTTTTGCTGGTCTGTACAAGTTGGACAATCTTACGGCCATCATCGATGTTAACCGCCTTGGACAAAGTGATCCCGCCCCACTTCAGCACAAAGTAGAGGTCTACCAGAAGCGGTGTGAGGCCTTTGGGTAAGTAACGTGTGTTCCTCATGTAAAACAATGGCGTGTCTCTGGGCAGTTATATGCACAGGCCATGATCCTTCACTGTAGTACTGTAGTATAATGTCCTGCCTTTTTACTTCACGTCTTACTACTATATACATTTTTTTGTGTTATAGTAGAGGTTTAACATATGCACACAATATTAAAGTGCTGATACACTTATAGATTGTGATAGGTCATAATTTCATTTGTTTACATGTCACATCTACTGTTTCATACATTGGGGCAGATGTATTAAGACTTAACAAGAGATAAATGCAAGGATGATAAGGAGAGATAAATGTCCAGCCAATCAGCTCCTTACTGACTTTTTTCAAACACAGGCTGTAACATGGCAGTTAGCAGGTGATTGGCTGGACGTTTATCTCTCCTTATCACCCTTGGGTTTATCTCTTGTTAAAGCTTAATACATCTGCCCCAGTGATCGTTAAAGCTTCCGCTACTAATGTTATATTACCTGTGTGTTCTAGGTGGCACACGGTTGTGGTGGATGGTCACAGTGTGGAAGAGCTGTGTAAGGCATTCAGTACCGTGAAGAACCAGCCCACAGCCATCATTGCCAAAACCTTTAAAGGCAAAGGGATTACAGGTAGAGTGCACTCATTGCTTAGATGGATTGCATCATCAATCTAATGGTGTGTATACATGAGATGATCCGGCGACCGCTGATATTGATTCGATTTCAGCCACCGCTGGGACCCAAAGGGGTTCTGGCAGGGAGGGAGGGAAGGTCCGGGGGGGAGGGGGGGGGGGGGGGGGCAGCATGGCCCTCAATCCAAAATTGTAGAAATAGACCTGCAGAGACTATTTCTACTTTCCGCGTGGCTGCGCACGGAACGGAATCAGGATCGAGTGCGGGCAAACATGATTCGATTTGCACTAACTTGCTATTGATTTTCACTATGTAGGCAAAATTGATAGCCCAAATAGCCGCCATTGCCCCATGGTACTGTATTATGGGTGCTCTGCTTCTCCTCTGTTCCAGTGGACTCATGTGTCCTGGGTGGTTCTCAGGTGGATTATCCTCCTTTGACTTTAGTTGTTTTGTTATTGCAGGTGTTGAAGACAAGGAAAGCTGGCATGGGAAGCCACTCCCCAAGGACTTAGCTGACAAAGCTATCAATGAGATTGAAAGCAAGATCCAAAACAATAAGAAACTGACCCCAGCGCTCCCTGTGGAAGATGCACCCGTTGTCAACATTAAGAATATTAAACTGCCTCCTTCTACTTACAAGTTGGGAGAAAAGGTGCATGAGATGCATTATAGTGCACACTGTACAAAGCGTATACTGTACCTAATCTATGATATAGGGGAGATATATCAAGCCTTGGAGACAGATAACATACCAGCCAATCAGCATCTGTCATTTTACAGGTTGTGCTATAAAGAATGACAGCTAGCAGTGGATTGGATGGCACTTATCTCTCTCCAAAGCTGGATACACCTCTCCATAATTACTAAAGTACCCATCTAGTAGTTGCATAGTGAAACAATGTTCTTCTCACTAGAATTTGTTAATACCGTAGCCGTCTTAACAGTGGTACCTGCTGAATTTGTCATCATTTATCCAGATAAGATATACATTTCACAACATTTGCTTGTACAGATAGAAATACTTCCCAGCACCATGAACAGGTAGATTATTGTTATATAGCTTATAATAGTGGTTCCCAAACTGTGTTGAATCACTGAGCCTTAGAGAATTATCGGTACTTGTTTCCTAGCACGGCGCCAGCGATTTTAATTGTATCCATTGGGTCCTAAAAAATCGCGTCGATCGCATGCAACCAAATCGCATGCGATGCGATCAACGCGATTTTTACATTGGAACCAATGTAGAATGGTCCCTGAGACCCGGTTTTACGATGGGGCCAATGTTAAATGCCCCCCACACCCCAATTTTCATTGTATACCCACCCTGATGGGTCAAATGCCCCCCCATTGTTAACGCCACCCCACAATGAACGCCAACCCAAAGTGTGGCGAGCGCAGCGAGCCCGCGTGGGTGGCGGTACGCGTCCCCTGCCCTTTTCATACCCCCACTATCCACATCGGCATGGAGTTGATTTTATATAGTGTGGCGAGCCACCGAGCCCGAAGTGTGGCGAGCGCAACGAGCCCCGCGAGGGGACGCGCGTTACTTCACAGGTATTACGCTTCCCCTCGCAGGGCACGCTGCGCTCGCCACGCTTCAGGCACGGTGGCTCGCTGTGTTTGCCACACTATATAAAATCAACTCCATGCCGACGTGGATAGTCGGGGTATGAAAAGGTCGGAGGACGCGTACCGCCGCCCCTCACGGGCTCGCTGCGCTCCCCACGCTTTGGGTTGCCGTTCATCGTGGGGTGGCGTTAACAATGGGGGACATTTGACATACAAATTACCCATCAGGGTGGGTATACAATAAAAAATCGGGTATATATTGGCCCATTTAACACTGTTCCCTATGTAAAATCGGGTCCATCGCATTGGTTCGCATTGTATGCCATTATAATGGCATACAATGGACCCGATTTTACATAGTAATTTAACATTGATTACAATGCATTCAATGTTAAATCACGTTGGTCGCGTCGGTCGCATCGCATGCCATTATAATGCGAAAAAGGCTAAAAATAGCCCAAAATCGCGTTGGTCGGGTCCATCGCATACCTTAACTTAAGGTATGCGATGGCCCACGATGGGCGCCGTGCTAGGAAACAAGTACCGAATTATCATTTTTGTACAGCACCCCTAGGCCAAAAGTTTCTTATTGAGAAATTCAGCAAAAATGAATATATTAAGTAAATTTTGCTCACCTGTCATAGAACTCTTGTCCATAAGTAGATTACCCAAAATCGCTGTTCAGCAATCGGGGTATGCACAGATGCTGGTGCATGTGCGCGAGCCCCAAAACTGCAGTGGAATTACGAAAACCAGTTTAATAGCCGCAGAGGGTGGCGACAAGGCATTGACGCAGCAATTTTGGGGCCGGCAACTCGGTGCAAGTGATGGCTGCATGAAGTCAAACACAGCTGCTAGGCCCTGGCTCATGGCAACTTTGTGATTGGCACCAGCACTGGGTTTGCCTATTACATTGACCAGAACTAATTTGATTTGGTCCCTGGCCACCAACCTGTGTTACTCCTGAAAGTACTCCATTTTGGAACCTCTGGCTTATAATATAATATTCCATAGGCCACATTGTATTGATTACTCTTATGGAATCAATGCACTTACAGGTTTTGTGTTTTTGGCAATACATTGTGGTAACAATAAAGTTCTTTTTCAGATTGCAACTCGCAAGGCATACGGGTTGGCACTAGCTAAGCTGGGCCACGCTAATGATAGAGTCGTAGCCCTGGATGGCGACACTAAGAACTCCACCTTCTCAGAACTCTTTAAGAAGGAACATCCAGACCGTTTCATTGAGTGTTACATCGCTGAACAAAACATGGTATGTAGACATTTCAGCACGGTGAGGTTATTTACTTGGCACAACAAGCAACTCTCTGTTGTGATGATTTCAGAACGCAACTCACCAATTTTTTAAGTAATACCATCAGAACTGACTGGTTTTTTTTGTATGCAAATATAAGTTGTATATTATACTAGAATGCATATATATCCATGTTTTGATGTTATGTATTGTGCAGGTGAGCGTTGCCGTTGGCTGTGCAACTCGAGATCGTACTGTCACCTTTGCCAGTGCTTTTGCCACGTTCTTCACCAGGGCATTTGATCAGATCAGAATGGCAGCTATCTCGGAGAGCAACATCAACCTCAGCGGGTCCCACTGTGGGGTTTCTATAGGTGAGTGTCTGCCGATTAATTACTAGGGTGTATTGTTAGTTGGGGTCTACATGGGGTAATGTAGGTGATTATCGCACCATGGTGTTACTATTGCTGAGAGTCGCACCGGGGGAATTGTGTGAGTGAGTAGAATTTTATGGAGCTCTTTGTAGTAAAGTCTGAAACACAATATACTGTACAACACAATATATAATAAAAAGCACAGTGCGCTATATAATAAAGATCAGGGAAGATCAAAGTCATTTGATAAAATCATTTATCCACTTTATCTCACTCCAAAATTTCATACCTTCTTTGTCACATGGAATTTGGATGTAAGCATTTCCATTCCTGCCCCAATCACAGCACACAATGATTTGATAACTAATAATACATAAATTTCAACAGTGTTGTCTGGGCCACAGAGGACTCACCAGATGGGGTGTGGCCAGCCGCCACAGCTGCTTGGCAGATCTGTACTATATGGTCTTGCCTGCACACTATAATTTTCTATTCGAGTTCGATGCCATGGACCACACATCGGCATCGAATGCAGCTGGAATTTTTTTGATTCGATGTTGACTATATAGTAAAAATAAAATCGAAGCCATAGTAACATAGTAATTAATGCTGAAAAAAGACATTAGTCCATCGAGTTCAACCTATCTGACGTGTAACTACTGACCTGAGAAAGTCATATCTATAGGATTCCCTTAATGGTTAAAAATGTTGATTTAAATTAATTAACAGTAGTTGCTGTAACCACCCCAATGAGTTCCAGAATTTTACTGCTCTAATGGTGAAGAATCCTCTTCTTAATTCAGTACGGAATTTATTTTCCTTGAGCCTCAGTACATGCCCGCTTGTCCTAAGTATGGGCCTGTTATGCTGCTTTCAGACCGCATAACTGGCTTTGACCCTGTATTTGGAAACGTTTCCAAAAACGGGTCTGCCAGATAAAACCCCTTTCACACCGCAGCACTTAAACGGTATATTACCGTTTAAGTGCCGATTTTTTGACACTGGCAGACCCGTTTTTGGAAACTTTCCAAATACAGGGTCAAAGCCAGTGCAGCCTTCAGCCCTCCCCTCCGTGCAGCTCCCCCCCCCCCCTCGCGTGTCGACCGAGAGCATGTCGACGCCCCCCCGCGCATGTCGACGCCCCCCGCGCATGTCGACGCCCCCCGCGCGTGTCGACGCCCCCCCCACCCCACCCCGCGTGTCGGCGCCCCCCCCCCCCGTGTCGACTTACCCCGTGCCGGTACCTCCGTTGTGGACTGCAGCTCAGTATGCTCGGAAAGCACTTATGAAAAAAGTGTCTTCAAGAAAATGGCTGCCCCATAGGAAACCCTGTTTAAAAAAACTGTCTTCCGTATAGGGGGCAGCCATTTTCTGAAAGACACTTTTTTCATAAGTGCTTTCCGAGCATACTGAGCTGCAGTGCCGGGAACCACAACGGAGATACCGGCACGGGGTAAGTCGACACGGGGGGGCGCCGACACGCGCGGGGGCCGTCGACACGCGCGGGGGGGCGTCGACACGCGCGCGGGGGGCGTCGACACGCGCGGGGGGGGGGCTCCAGTGCTGTGAATACTTAATGAGCGCTCATTAAGTATTCACTGTGCTGAATTTAGGACCCAGCTCATTGGCTGGGTCCTAAATACCGTTTCTGAGCCGATTTTTGCGCTAAAATACCGGTTCAGAAACGGGTAGGACCCTGCATTTTAACCGGTTAGAAAAAACGGCATTTTCTAACCGGTTAAGTGGGACTGGACCTTTCAGACCGCACACATTACCGTTTTAAAACGGTAAAAAAACGGCAATTTACCGTTTTAAAAGTGCGGTCTGAAAGGGGCATAAGTGAACAAATCATCTCCCAGTTCCATATGATTCTTAATCCTGTATTTGAACATACTAATATATCACCTCTCAACCTCCGTTTCTCCAGTGAAAACATATGCAGCCTAGTTAACCTATAGTCGCCCTTCTCTGTACCTGTTCTAATTCATTTATGTCCTTTTTAAGGTGCGGTGCCTTAAAAACCCTAATTGCACTGTGTGTATGGGGCATAAGTCAGTAAAGTGCTGTACTGTACAAGGCCCTGCATCCCTTTGTGAAGTAGTAAAACTACAGATTTCTCTCAGTTATTTCTCTCCTCCTGTCGTATTATCTCTTCCTGTCCCTCTTTTGTGTTTTCCCCTTCATTTCCGTTCTTGCGTCTTCTTGGCGGGAAATGTTGTAAATCCATTTTGTAATCGTGCATAAGAAATTCAGCACTTCCTACTTTCTGACAAATGAGGGTGATCGTGTTTAGAATTTTTTTTGTCAAATTTGTGATATGCTGCCTATCACGTCTCTGGTGTGCAGGACAGACAATTTATTAAATTATTTAATAGATAATATATAGAACATATGTTCTTCCTGGACTATGCTATTATAGAAGAATCCTACTGTATATATTTTTACTGAGCCATTACTATTATTTGAATACTGGAGCTTTATGTTTATAGTCTTAACATACTAAACTTGCTATGGGATTTGTATTAATATATGGCATATTTGGAGGATTACATTTTCCTCCTTATGGTTACACTAAGCAGTTAAGGAATCTCAATATTCAGGTATCGCAAAAACGCGCCATAGCGCATATATTACTGGAAAATAAGGACCGGGGACTCACTTTTTCAGAGCAGGGATGCGCTAAGTTGCTATTGGCTAAAATGATTGACAGAATAAAACTAGAGGAGGAGACGGAGCCATGCAGTCCGGGATGCATCAGCAGCTGATGTCTGGGACCGCCTGCGCCAAAAAGCCACATCCAGTGGGTGATGCGGCCGCAAATAGACTGTCACTGTAAGCAATGGTGGCTTGCATAATGACACTGGCAGGACAAAAGAAGAACCAGTGGTGGTCAAACCATGCTGCACTGCAGTGGGGTAGAGGTAACGTGGTAACTGAAATGTAAATTGCTGTTTCAAAATAAAGCTGTCTAACATTTGGGGGGCTACGTACAGAATCAGCAATATGCACAGAGACAATATTAGTGTATGTGCTCCTCAGGCTTTGCAGCAGGGTTTGTTCCAGATACAAAGTTACTTGATTTTTTGCTTTAATTCCAAATCAGAATCACGCCCATTATTTGTTGGTCTGCTATGTAAAAGTATTACCAGTTAGGGAGAGGCTTATATGTGGACACAATTCAGATACCTGATCGCTGGGCTGCTAAATTCCAGAGTGTCATCCCACCCTGTGCAAGGCTGCGAAAGCCTTGCAAAGATAAATCAGCGATAAGCTGCAAATCCATTTGCAACTCACTCGACATCACAAGATTTTCCCGGTCTCTGAAGTCTGTTCGTAGCCCATAACTTACTTGGCCATTGCCATAACATCAGGTTGATCGCGGCTGGAGCTGACATCACATGCCCTTGATGAAAACGCCTGGGTGCGCCTGCATTTTCCCTGAGTCTCCCAGAAAACGGCTGGGTACCACCCACAAACGGCAGCTTCCTGCCAATCAACTTGTTAACAGCTAGCGAGTAAAAAAGACGCTGGATTTTAACGCAGGATGGCCTTGCACATGTGCGCTACAATCTATACGCATGTGCAGTTGATCGATAATCGCCCGGCCTGCAAATTCGCAGCCCAGGGACCAGGTCTGAATAACCCCCATTGTTTTCAACATCTTCTGATTGATAGGACACATACACATGGGATTATATAGACAAATGTACCATCCTGCTACCTTTTCATATTCCTTTCGTATTCTTTCATTTTTCTTTCTCTTAGTTTTCTTGCCTTTCTTTACTTCACGCTTCCAAATACAAGAAGACTGCTGTCTCCAGGTAGATCTGCATGTCCTCTGTAAGCTTCTGACATGACATGCTGCCTGTGTCTGTCTGCCGGGTGTAGATTATAAAGTCGAAAGAATGAAGATTGACAGTCATTAGGTCAACAATGTCGACCTTTTGCCTGTTGACTAATGGGGGCCTACCTACTGACTGTCGACATGGACAGATTTGACCTATCACCCGGAACCACTGCAATGGGATTCTGCAGGAAAAACTAGCACGTTGGTCTGAGCTGAAGTTTGCACAATAGAACCCCAGCAGGTCACATTACTCCGAACTCTTCCTTCTGCTCAGGTGTATAAAGTTGTCCACATACACAGTGATAGCCCCAGCAATACTGCGACGCGTTCCAGCATCATAGAATGATTGCATAGCTGAGAAAGATCAGTTGGATCCTTCGTTATTCTTTAACAAAAGTGTACAGTGATGTCAGCTGCCCACCCCCGCCAGCCAGGTCACTGCGTAATCTCCATTAGAACACCCAGCATTTTCATTGGCCGTTTCCCCCCCGCCGCTGCCACACGCCCCCTGCCCACACTGGTAGGTGTGAACGGGATGGCAAACTAGCAGTTTGCCTTGACTGCTCTCAGCAAGCGTATGCATATGCACAGAAATGCGCATGCGCCTAAGGAAAACATCGCTCCGGCTCGGGGGAGCGTGGAAACCATAGTAAGGGCCATATTCTACTAAGAGTAGTCTTACCGTACCATTCCTTTAAACCAAGACACTTTTGAATTTTACAGGTTCTATCAATGATTAAAACCAACTTCAACTCGGAAATGCAGGGTTGGAGTCAGCCAGCCACAGAACCTGTGTAATTCATTAGTGTCCTGATTTAAAGGGCTGGCATGATAAGCCTAACTATAAAAGGCAAATATTACCACGTTACAATGATAAGTAGACCCCTTAACATTAAATAGGCCCCTAAACATTAGAGCAGTTTAGCAACAAAATAGTGCTGCTTATTTGATTGAATCCTGTACATTTTGGGGCTGATTCAGGGTTGGCCGTTGCGGCCAGTATTCGGCACCAATGTTCGGGGTTTGCTTCTGCACGTTTCTGCACATGTGCATACCCCATAAGCGAACGGATTTGTCGATTTTCACACTTGCCGGCTCATTCGCTCCAGTGGGGCGGGCAGCAGGTGGCCGCAGGGGTATGCCCCCAGCGTTTCCTGGACATGCCCACTAAAGCAGTGGGTGCACCCATGAAAACACAAAGCGTACCCATGCGATGCTGGCTTGTGGTGGGCGGCTGATGTCACATGACGTCAGCACCCGCCCCCTTCTCGGCGGATAGATCAGACTGACTTTTATTACTGAAGGCAGGGGAAATAATTCGATGGTGAGTGAACATCGAATGATTTCTCCTGCTAGCAGCCGCATGCGAGGGGATGTGTTAGCGAACACATCAGGAGGCAGCCATTCAGCCGGCCGGCGTTAAGGTGCTCGCTGGGCAGCGAATATACGCTACCTAGCGAGCCAATCTGAATCAGGCCCTTTATACACTTGATAATGCCACCCCTGAGGGTGTACAGCTGCTGCATTTTGCTATGAATGAGGTGTTTCTGTATGTAATAAATAAGCATGAAAGGCCTTCAATGAACATTCTAAGCTAGTTGTGGTGCTTTAATACATTTAGGGGCTAATTCAGCCCCATTCGCTGGGCTGTAAATTTGCAGCCTGGGCCACGCATGCATACGGTCTGCAGTACAAATGTGTGAGTCCTCCGTCCGATCACAGCCATCGCTGACTGTTCACAAGTTGATTCACAGCTGGGGGAGGGGGGAGGCGTTTGTAGAAGGTACCCCAGCATTTTCTGGGAGTCGCGGCCCTGTACGATGGCCATCTCCCCATGGCCTTCGCAGCGCTGCTCCCCTTTCATAACCCCTTTTAGTCTTTAGCATTTGCTTTGCATCACCCAGTGTTCACCCTGTGGGGACTATCCAGCATGGCTATATCATGTACACCATCTTGACAGGGTTTTTATATACAGATGTGTCCTTCCTGCTCATTGCTGCAGTCACGTTATACAACCCTTGTAGTCGCACCTAGTTGTAAGCACTAATTCTGGGCATCTTTTGTGCATTTAACTGCTGTAACTGCAAATTAAATGCACGTTACTGTGTTTTCCAGGTATCTCTTGGTGCATGGAGTCTAAGGGCCAAATGTATGTACTAAGCTTGAAAAGTGATAAATGGAGAATGATAAACCACCATCCAATCAGCTCCTAACTGTCATGTCACACGCTGGGTTTGATAAATGACAGGTAGGAGCTGATTGGTTGGTTGGGATTTTACCACTCTCCATTTGATCACTTTTCAAGGCTTAGTACATCTCACCCTAAATGTTTAAAGACACATTTGAATATCCATTTGTAATGTGACAGCTTTGAGATATACACTTATAAACATTAAGTTGTACAAAGGAGACCATTATATAAAGCAGCCATTTTGTACACTGAACCAATGTTCCTGTGAATGCATCATATCAACAGGGATACCATTCCTGACAGCGATACCACTGGTTCCTAGCAATTGGATAGACTGCTTCTTCACAATTACAAGTCCAGACCATATTTATGTAAGAGATAGGTGCTATTACAGTGTTTGTCATTTTTTATAGGGGAGGACGGAGCATCCCAGATGGGACTGGAAGATTTGACCATGTTCCGGGTTGTGCCCACTGCTACCGTGTTTTACCCGAGCGATGCAGTGTCTGCAGAGAAAGCAGTGGAACTTGCTGCAAACACAAAGGTAGGGCCATTAAGTATTATTATCTTTATTAGTTAATGAGTCTTTTTGTGAAAGCGTGGTGCAGTTAATTCAGCATCTACTGGGACACTACTCATTTATTTTCATGTAGCAGACCAGTCCGGCACTTGTTCCATGTATATGGGTTAAATAGCTGACATTATATTCATTATAAAGAGTTCCTGTGTATGTAATTAAGTGAAATTACTAGATATTGTAATGCACACACTAACAAGCGGAAATTATGTCTGTAACAGGGAATATGCTTCATAAGGACCAGTCGCCCAGAGAACGCTGTGATTTACAACAACAATGAGGAATTCAAGATCGGACATGCTAAGGTAAAGACTTTATAATGTGAGGGTGGGTGGTCCCAATTACTTAGTATTATCAGGCTTTGGGGGCAGGAGTGTGGCCAGTGGGGTTAGTGGGATTGTTAGGGTTAGGATGTTTCGAGTCAGTTGAAGAGAGCGATGGTGCATACACATTAGATGGTGTATTAAATGATACGCACAATAACGACCATTGTTTACAATATTTTCTTGCATATTGTCTAGTGTGAATGCAGTGTATCAATAGATGTTAGTGGGGGATACGGTCATTGGGTCACCACCAAGTAGGTCGACAAGCATTAGGTCGACAGCACTAGGTCGACATGCAGGAAGGTCGACATGACTTTCGGTCAACAGGGGTTAGGTCAACAGGATCATTAGGTCGACATGGGGAAGGTCAACAGTCAAAAGGTCAACATGGGTCTTTTTACTGTTTTTTTGAGCCGACAGGAGGTATTTCATGCCCTACCATCCACCAGGGCATGGTGGGAGAATAGAATAGTGTGCTGAGCGTAACAAGGCATCATGCCCGGAGCATAGCAAGCCATGCGAGGGGACGCGGTGGTACATGTTTAGTGTTTATGTTGACTGTGTCGACATTTGGGTGAAAAATAAACAAACAACAACAAAAAATGTCGACTTTTTCACTGTCGACCTTACCCATGTCGACATAATGACCCTGTCGACCTAACCCACGCAACCTTTAGTCATGTTGGCCTTTCTGCATGTCGACCTTAAGTCATGTCCACCTTAAGCCATGTCCACCTAATGCTTGTCAACCTACTTGCTGGTGACCTTATGATCCATACCCGTTAGTGGAGCAGTTGAAAATGGGCTTGTTAAAAAGCCACTGTCAGCAACTATTATCTGAGTTCTGCTGCCTGCTGATAGGTGTCTGTTGTGTATTAGGTGGTCCATCAGTCCAAAGATGACCAGGTGACTGTTATCGGAGCCGGTGTCACTCTGCATGAGGCGCTTGCTGCGGCAGAGCAGCTTAAGAAAGGTAACTGATTTTCATTTTAAATTGCACAAGTTCCACAGACTGATATCAGGGTTATGTTGCCCGCAGTGGCGTAACTTTGGAAAAATCTCCCCCCCCGCAACAACCCTTTTGCGCCCCCCCCCCCCCCCTTACCCCCTGCACGTAGTGCCGCTGCGTCTGCCCAGGGACCTTCAGCCGGCGAATCAGTCTGCGTTCCGGTCTCTGTCTCCCTGCTCTCCCGGCTCCTGCTGTGATAAAAAACATGTCACTCAGAAAATGGCTGCCCCCCGTACAGCAGACCGTTTTTAAGGATGCTAGAGGAGGCCTCCGCCTCCTCTAGCATCCTCAAAAACGGTCTGCATTAAGGGGGGCAGCCATTTTCTGTGTTTCACCTTTTTTATTGCAGACGGAGCCGGGAGAGCAGGGAGACGGAGAGCCGGCAAAAGATCCCGTGGCAGACGCAGCGGAACGGTAACAATAGCCCCGCAGCCCCCCGGCGCCCTCACCTTCCAAGCGCCTCCCCGCCACCGCGGGGGCTGCGGGGCGATAGTTACGCCACTGGTTGCCCGCACTATTCTCCTGACAGCAGGACAACACAGTCATCATCCAGTTCATGGCACCGCAGTCCCAGCATGTAGACGCTATCACGTACGCTATCACCTGCTTTGATTTATTGAGGGCAAATCCTGTGAAGAAAACAGATCCTCTTTCCTAGCACTGCCGTCTGCTGTGACAAATGTATACCAGCAGAGGACAGTGCAGATTAGACCTGTATCAGGTGCTTCGCTGGCACTATAAGTTCTGTGTAATGCCCCATACACACAGTTCGGTGTGGTATATTTTTTCGATTCGATTTTGCTTATATAAGCAAAATCATATAAAAATGGAGCGTATTCGATTTCGATTTGATCCAGATGTTCGGCGCTAAGGCATCAAAATTGAATAGAAAAATAGACTGTGCTGGCAAAACTATATACAGATGTATCCAGATCTGTACTATATAGTCCAAATCTAATGCGTTTGCCTTGCCGTACTATGCGATCCTGATTGAATCGGATATCAGGATCGGGTATATAACAGCAGTATTTGATGCAGTTTCCAATTAGGTCCTGATTTTGCAACTGCCTATTTCCTGCAGCTGCTGCTGTGTTTTTATGTCAATGACCGAGCCAATGGGCCAGTGTCAGAACTTTGTCTTTAGATGCAGTCTCTGACAGCGGGTCACCTGTGTCTGACTTGCAAACACCATCCCTGCCCAATTACTGTCCAGAAATACACAGTAAAATTGTATGTACTGTATCTAGCGCGCCGTTTAGATCTATACTTCTGTGCACAGACTATAAACAGTGACCACTTGTCAGGACCTTATAGTATTTCATGGCAGGCAAAAGAGAACCCAGAGAACCCAGCGGGGTGAACGGCGGTCCCGGCGCTTGGAGATGATGTAATCTCCAATTGCCACTCCCGTTTACACTGCGGGTTGGCAAATCCCGGATCTGACCTGGCTTGGAACCGCGTTCCAAATACAGGGTCGGATCTGGGATTTGGCTGTGTAAAACGGGTACAAGTTATAGACTAGAATAATAAAAAGAAAAACAAATAAAGACTGTAACGACAATTTATATTTTTGTCACCAAGTGGCATATTTATCAAAATCCACTGATGGAGTGTCCCGATATAGGGGGTTATTCACACCTGATCACTGGGCTGTGAATTTGCAGAGCCCTGCGATTAGGCTATCGCCACCGAGCCCTGTGCAAGCCTGCAAATTGGTGTGCAAGGCTTGCTTGCAAAAAGCTTGCTAAAATATCGCAGCAAATCCATACCCAAGACGTTCGCCTTCTAATACTTCACTCCTGACCCTACTGTAGTCTCTACCAGCAGCTGCCACTGCTAATTGGAGTGCAGCTGCTCGCAGAGTAGAATTGTCCATGAACAGCAGCTCTACCCAAAAGGAACCCTTAGAGAGAAGTGCTTGGGGGTACTTACCCCTTGTCCTGCCCCTCCGGTAATCTGGCATTGGCGGTTTGACAGTATTGCTATCCATGATGCCACCATGCTGCCCAGTTAAACCATGTTGACGTAGTTAAATTAGACCACTCAGCTGTTAATATGTCTCTTCAATTCTTTTTAGAAAAAATAAATATCCGAATCATTGACCCATTCACCATTAAACCACTGGATAGAAAAACCATTATTGACAGTGCCAAAGCCACAAAGGGACGAGTTATAACAGTGGAGGATCATTACCATGAAGGTAAGTCTGATATATATCATTTATTTTCTATAAAAGTCTATAATATTGCTCATAGAGATCGCTCTAGTGGTTATATTAGCTGAGTCACCAACAACCAGTATCACAGCCATTTCCTGTATGGGACCAATATTCAACCTACCAACTACCTAGTGTTTAGTGACATGAGGTGTGAGGAACAAAATGGCTTCTTTCCTAATGAATTGACAAGCCACTACTTCATAAGTATCGGTTGATTCCACAAAATGGCTGACTTGACCCATTCGTATCATTTAAAAGTGCACAATAATCATGACATTTTGTTATGTGGGCATAAGACTCATATTGTATATTGATTGTTTAGGTGGCATTGGAGAAGCAGTGGCTGCTGTCCTGGTTGGGGAGCCTGGAATTACATTGAAGTCATTGGCCGTGTCTCACGTTCCCCGTAGCGGTAAACCAGCAGAGCTACTCAGGATGTTTGGGATTGACAAAGAAGCCATTGTGGAAGCCGTCAAGAAAATAATTTGTTGAACCCTTAAATGATGGGAGGAGAGACCTTGGCAACTTCCTCAAATTTTGTGATGATACACAATATAATATCCTAGTAAGCGCAATGTTAGTAAAATAAGGCTTCTGAACAGTTTAAAGGCTCCTTGCTAAAACGTTTTGTATTGGAATGGACAGTTAATGTTTATAATTTTACACATATTAAAATCGGTCCTAAAATTATTGGTGTACTGTACTGTGTTATGGCATTCATATATATATATATAGGTACTAGAAATGGGTATTCGGAAGGTGCTAATCTGCCACTTATGGATAAGAATGGATAATGTACACCCTTTGTTTTCTGATTCAAAATTTAGCATACATTTATTAAAAGTTTCAGTTTCAACTGAACAGATGATTCTAAGGGCAGTATTCAATGAGGCTGATTCGCCATGTTCTACGGCGAATGTGTGCTATTTTCCTGCTTTAAGGTGAATCTTTTTACTGAAATGTGATTCACCGTGAGTGTATTCAATGATCAGATGGCAAATTGCTTTCTAAGTGATTTTCGCCGTCTGTCACCGTGTAGCAATCACCATCTTTTTATGGTGAACTGAACTGTGATCTTTTAAAATAAAGGTTTTTTTTTTATTATTTGGTGTTAAAAAAAAACAGTAACAGTAAGGGGCATTCTATTTTTTTTTATGTGCTTACTGCACATGTATAAATATTTAATTTTAATTTTCTTTTTACACATAACAGCCAGGGAGCTGCTCAATAAATATTCATATATTCACTTCACACTGCTCCCGCTCATTACATATGCACAAGCGGGAGCAGTGCAGCGGCTCCCTACCCCAGTCCCCAGCGAGCTCTCCCGGGGGGCAGCTTCTGCTGCCTGTGTCCCCGGGAGCCCTGCTTCTGCCCCAAGGTGTCCGGCGCAGGCAGGGAAGCTTCCATCTCCCTGCCTGCCGCCGTCCCCCGGATCGCCGCAGGGGTTAAAATTCACCGTCAGGGGCAGCGAGCCCCTGCGGCATTGAAGGCTGGCAGCTAATGCTCCAGCCCTCCGGAACACAGCGACTGTGCAGCGAATCCTAAACAGGATTCGCTGCACATTGCGATTATTCACATTGAATACTGCCCTAAAAGTACCTTCAAAACATGATCCAAAACTAATAACATTTTTCATAAAAACAAGATAGTAGTGAAATAAAACACCCTTCTGGGTTATTGTTCTTGATATCTTTGTGTGAACTGAAATTCAAAGACCCAATGCATTTTGTCCTATATGGGACTACATCAGGGGTACCTTGTGTTCAGAAGGACAGAATCAACAGGTGCATCATACAATGACATTTAACATTATAATACAGGTTGAGTATCCCTTATCCAAAATGCTTGGGAGCAGAAGAATTTTGGATAATGGATTATTCCGTATTTCAGAATATTTTTATATTTCAATGATGTATCTTGAGGTACAGTAGCTTACATTTACGATGTACAAACACATTAAATGTGCATAAAACAAGGTTTCAAATCATGAAACAAGTTTGTGTACAATCTCAGACACTGAATTTGAATGCCAAGCAATCATTGTCTTGCACATATTTAGTGCCAGTTACATATCATGTCCCCAGTAGTGCCAGTTACATATCATGTCCTCAGTAGTGCCAGTTACATATCATGTCCTCAGTAGTGCTGTTACATATCATCAGTGTCGGACTGGGGCATGTAGGGCCCACAGGGGAATGCACTCATAGGGGCCCACCAAGGGGCGTGGTCTTTTCGAAGGGGTGTGGTCTTTTTGAAGGGGCGTGGCCAGTCGACCAGAGAGGAGTGTCTAAATTTCCAAGGAGCCCCATTGCATAGTATATAACTAAAACTAAATGTGCCTTTCAAACAAGACCAGTTTCACTCATGCAAACATGTTCAAATAACTACAGAGATAAAATGGATATCAATAAAATATTTTATTTATACCGGCAACTATATATATATATATATACACATATATACATATATATACACACACACACACATACATATACACACACATACATATATACATATACATACATAAAGGTACAAAAATATTATAAATGACAGCATTTGAATTTAAGCACACATTAACCATAATTGCTGTTTTATCTCACTGTTTGACATATTTCAAAACAGAATGGCTGATATAAAACACTGCATGCAACTCCTGGATAATAATAAGATTAGAACCTATATATAAAACTGAACATTGACTGTTCTACCACTAACACATGAACCCAGCAATGAAAATCCTGTCGGAGTACAAGGTTTATTGCTATCCTGTAACAAACAGTAGTACCCTGAATTATGAAAACTGACTAATTGGTCACAACAGCTGATGGCCCAATAGGCCAAATAAGTGACTAAAAGTCCCCTAAAATGTATACATTACATTTATTGAAAAAGACATGTGGACGGTAAAGAAACTTGCACTGCACTACAGTACTGAGACTATGAAACTACTCGCATATCACCACTTTGAGGAAGCTGCGGATATAAGAGGTCAGGCGTTGTAACGCATAAAAAGTGATAGTATGATCATGGGAAAAAAACAAGACACTTATGCTCCGTACCTGATCACTATGAGACCTGCAGGCCGGAAAATCTCCCCAGGAAAAAAAAAAAATACAGCTTTGCACAAATAAGGAGGACACAGCGTGGACACTGGACAGTATGCACCAAAAAGAAGTACAGCATTGTTGCCATTTAAAGCCTGGCCAGACTACAGTTTAGGGTGCTTTTTATTCTAAGACTCCATGCAACTCCTGGAATAGTACAAAGTTTCTAAGCTATATAAAACTGAACATTGACTGTTCTACCACTAACACATGAACCCAGCAATGAAAATCCTGTCGGAGTACAAGGTTTATTGCTACCCTGTAACAACAGTAGTACCCTGAATTATGAAAACTGACTAATTGGTCACAACAGCTGATGGCCCAATAGGCCAAATAAGTGACTAAAGTCCCCTAAAATGTATACATTACATTTATTGAAAAAGACATGTGGACGGTAAAGAAACTTGCACTGCACTACAGTACTGTGACTATGAAACTACTCGCATATTCTGCCTCATTCACATCCTTGAGTGGTATTGCTGCAGTATTTAGTGAACAGCAACTAAAACTTAAAGAAGGAGGTTTTTGAGGAGGGAAGAAGAGTGTGCAAATTTGTCAATGATCTCATCACATACAAAGCTATTTGCTATGTCCCTTTCTATATTGAGAAGCAGAAATGATTCTAACAGTTCTTGTCCTATCATTGATCTCAGTCGATTTTTGACTATTTTAAGTTTAGAAAAAACTCTTTCACAAGATACCTGTGTACAAGCTAATGTAAGGAGAGTTTTGTAAACTACAAATAGATTTGTATATGCAGCAGAGTGCAAATTATGATTATACAAAAGCCTGTAGCAACAGGTCAGGCAGTTTTCACATGCATTATTTTTAATATCCAAGGGCAATATGTCCTCATCATCGTATTCTTCTCCAGTAACATGTGTTACCTGTGGAGAATCTGGATTTTTAAGCGCGGAATAATTCTCCACAAAATTAAGCAGCTCAACTTTAAGTAGAACAACGTCTACCTCGGCCAAATCAGCGACTGTTTTCAGAGCTTCTGTTGGGATCTCTCTCTGCCTCACTTGCTCAAACTGCCTAGGGTCAAAGTAGTTTAAATCCCGAATTATACTTTCATTCTTTGAAAACCTTCTATCAATACTCTCAGATGCTTGATCAAGTACAACATAGAAGGTCTTAATTTCAAAAGCTCTAAGGGAGTCTGCTATAGGATCATCTTGACATAACTCACCAGGCATCATTTTTTTTTTGTTAATCCTTTTTTGTGGCAGACTATTCTCAACTTCTGCACTAACAGAAAGCCTATCAAGAGAACTATCCATATTTTCAATAAATGAATCTACTATTGTAGTGAGTTTAGAAAATGAAGGTCTAAGCTTCTGAATCTGATTTTTTGCAATGCCAACCATTCGCCAAGCCTGTAAAATATCAAGACCAGCAGTCTGCAGATAGTCTGAAACTGGACTCACAATTTCAAAGATCTGCATAAACAGAAAGGAGACAAGTAGTGTTTTGTATCTTGTCCAAGCATGGAGCAAGTACTTTGCCTCACTAGTGATTTTATTTTCAAACTGTGGAGATAGTGAAATGTACTCCAGACAATAAAGTAAGATGCTGTACAATTCATTAGATTGATCAAAAGATGACCCAAAAATTGTACCTAATGCCCTAGGTTTACTCCACCAGCGTGTGTCACCAATTTTCTTTAGCCTGGAAAGTTTTTCCTGCCCATGTCGTTGTTTGGATACCTGTTCTGTCCACACAGATAATCTTTTGTAGGATTCAGAAAAAAAACATGCTGTTTTCTCCAGAAGCCCAAATAACGACTTAACAGTAGTGACACATTGAGTAATATCTACAATTACCAAATTTAGAATGTGTGCATAACACCAAGTGTACACAGCCTTACATGATTCATTTTTGATGTGTGCCTGTAATCCGTTGTAGCACCCACTCATGTTAGCAGCACCATCAAAAGAGCACCCAATTACGTTACCTATGGTCAATGAAAACCTCTGTAGTCTCTCCTTCAGAGCTGAAAATAAGGCTTCACCTGTTGTACTTTGGACATTAACCAGACCAAAGAGTCTCTCATAGACCATACCATCTTTGGTATACCTTAAAATAATGCTACATTGTTCAACAACACCTATGTCCTGTGTACTATCCATTTCCACACTGTATTTCACAGCATCTTGTACATAGTGGCTAATTCTCTCCTTTATCATATTTCCCATTATTAGGATCAATTTGTTAATGGTTGTTTTGCTAAGAAATGTTACGAGTCCTCCCCTTCCTTTAGACCTTTCATGACGTTTTTTCCTGGCCTTGCTTTTTGCTACTGCTATCTCAATCTGTTTTTCAAGGACAGAATCAAATTTGGCTAGAAGTAGAACCAATTCCAGAAAGTTACCATGGTTGACTTCACTGTCAAACAATGTATGAGCAGCCTCATCCTTCCCCCTATAAGCAAGGCATTGCCTAGCGATGTATAGTATGATAGCAATCAATCGACAGATTACCATGCGATTGTGCTGTACTAATTCTCTCTTTTTGTTGGCTAAATTTACAATAATTAAAGTTTCGATGTCACTTCTTTTGTCAGCAGATAAATATGCATTCACAGCTACATGGTGCAGGTTAGATTCCTCATGTTCCCTAACTCTGTCATAAACATGGTCCTTATTAACCTGCCATCCAATAATAAAATTACTCTTCCTATTACCACAAAATGCCATACATGTGGAACAAAACATTTTTTCACTGTCAAGACAATAAGACAACCATTTCCTTTGAATGGCACTTCCTCCAGGTACATGCCTATAGTAGACCTTATGTGCCTGGAATGGCAGTGTATGGGTAGCATCTGAAGATGGCTGCACAGGATGAGCTTTCATAAAATGTAATTTAACAGAAATACTGCATGATACTTCAGGCGCATCAAAAACATTACAGTTCTCAGATAAAGATGGAACAATGGTAAATGATATCTCACAGTCTGTCGAACCGTCTGAATCCTCAGCCTGGGCTTCAGTGACGCTGGCAGTACCGATGTTTTCTCCGGAGCATTCAGGTTCACTTGGCTCAAGAGATGGCATTTCACCGGCACTTAATACTGATGCTGCAGCTTCCTTTTCTATTGTTCCTTCAGAAACATTTTGACCCGTTGATTCTCCAGCAGCATCTGCACAGATGTTCTTTGGCTGCCATAGCTTCAGTTGGCCTGGTGCATGTCCTGCTTCTTTAAGACTCTTTTGTGAAGCCTGCAGTCTTTTTACAGAGCCACTTTTATATTTTTTCTTTTTTGCCAATTCCTCTTTGTCTTGTGAAGAACTTTTCTTTGAACACATTTTATAGTGCCTAGCAAGAATACAAACAGTGTTATTTGTCATATGAAATAGGACATATGTAGATACACTGACAGATATCCAATGCTATCCCCCATTAACTAATTCTTTATATATCTTCTAAATATCCACATCACCCCTTCCTCCTTCTAGAGCAACTTATCTTGACAAAATTTACTTAATTAATGCAGTATAGTTGTGCCCTATTTTATAAACCATAATGGTTATGTACCATAATAGTGCCCTGGTTACATTATACCACAGTGCTCAAGTATATTATGTCACATTGTAGTGGCCCAAGTTAACAATATGCCACAATGTACTGCTCTGCTGCAACAATAAATGTCACATGGCACCCTCAATTCATGTTATGCAAAACAGAACTTAGGTCCTAATTCTGATCTGATCGCAGTCCAAATTTGTTCGTAAAATGGCCAAAACCATGTGCACTTCAGGTGGGGTGTGCTGAAACTGTAATATAAAATGAGTGTGTAAAAAAAAGCCAGTATTTACCCTGCACGGAAACAAAAAGAAAACATCCAAATTTAACTCTGCACATGTTACATCTGCCCCAGCCCCGCCTTCAGTGCACATGCTTTGACATTTTACAAACAAATGTGTACTGAGCACAGATTATAATAAGTCCCTGACTGGGGGAGAACGGAAGTGGCAGCCAATCCCCCTATAAACTGCACTGAACCTATACGGGTCACAGGATCGCATAAAATATATGTTGATGGTGTTGCCATTCACTATTGGTGGGAAAAAAAAGCAGCCAAACCATACCATTTTATAGCTAACATTACAGTTATGAAATGGAAAAAGTACCAACCAATAAGCTTTTGATATTTTACAAAAACATGATTGAGACATGATACATACCAGAGGTGTAACCCAGGCTGGATGAGTCCAGAAGAAGCAGGATGAGGAGGCTGGCAGAGGCCGGATGAGGCTGCTGGATGAGGAGGCTGGCAGAGGCCGGATGAGGCTGCTGGATGAGGAGGCTGGCAGAGGCCGGATGAGGCTGCTGGATGAGGAGGCTGGCAGAGGCCGGATGAGGCTGCTGGATGAGGAGGCTGGCAGAGGCCGGATGAGGCTGCTGGATGAGGAGGCTGGCAGAGGCCGGATGAGGCTGCTGGATGAGGAGGCTGGCAGAGGCCGGATGAGGCTGCTGGATGAGGAGGCTGGCAGAGGCCGGATGAGGAGGCTGGCAGAGGCCGGATGAGGCTGCTGGATGAGGAGGCTGGCAGAGGCTTGTGATGCTTCCCAAAAATTAGGATTGTCCAGCTGAAAATAGAAATCAGAATGTTTAGGAGGTTGAAACATGTAATCATTCAGATCATTCCCTATTCAACTGCAATTTACACACATACCAGAAGTCACCGTGTAAACCAGAATGGCAGAGGCCGCAGGAGGCTGGCAGAGGCCGGATGAGGCTGCTGGATGAGGCCGGATGAGGAGGCTGGATGAGGAGGCTGGCAGAGGCCGGATGAGGCTGCTGGATGAGGAGGCTGGCAGAGGCCGGATGAGGCTGCTGGATGAGGAGGCTGGCAGAGGCCGGATGAGGCTGCTGGATGAGGAGGCTGGCAGAGGCCGGATGAGGCTGCTGGATGAGGAGGCTGGCAGAGGCCGGATGAGGCTGCTGGATGAGGAGGCTGGCAGAGGCCGGATGAGGCTGCTGGATGAGGAGGCTGGCAGAGGCCGGATGAGGCTGCTGGATGAGGAGGCTGGCAGAGGCCGAATGAGGCTGCAGGATGAGGAGGCTGGCAGAGGCCGGATGAGGAGGCTGGCAGAGGCTTGTGATGCTTCCCAAAAATTAGGATTGTCCAGCTGAAAATAGAAATCAGAATGTTTAGGAGGTTGAAACATGTAATCATTCAGATCATTCCCTATTCAACTGCAATTTACACACATACCAGAAGTCACCGTGTAAACCAGAATGGCAGAGGCCGCAGGAGGCTGGCAGAGGCCGGATGAGGCTGCTGGATGAGGCCGGATGAGGAGGCTGGATGAGGAGGCTGGCAGAGGCCGGATGAGGCTGCTGGATGAGGAGGCTGGCAGAGGGCGGATGAGGCTGCTGGATGAGGAGGCTGGAGAGGCCGGATGAGGCTGCTGGATGAGGAGGCTGGCAGAGGCTTGTGATGCTTCCCAAAAAGTAGGATTGTCCAGCTGAAAATAGAAATCAGAATGTTTAGGAGGTTGAAACATGTAATCATTCAAATCATTCCCTATTCAACTGCAATTTACACACATACCAGAAGTCACCGTGTAAACCAGAATGGCAGAGGCCGCAGGAGGCTGGCAGAGGCCGGATGAGGCTGCTGGATGAGGAGGCTGGCAGAGGCCGGATGAGGCTGCTGGATGAGGAAGCTGGCAGAGGCCGGATGAGGCTGCTGGATGAGGAGGCTGGCAGAGGCCGGATGAGGCTGCTGGATGAGGAGGCTGGCAGAGGCTTGTGATGCTTCCCAAAAATTAGGATTGTCCAGCTGAAAATAGAAATCAGAATGTTTAGGAGGTTGAAACATGTAATCATTCAGATCATTCCCTATTCAACTGCAATTTACACACATACCAGAAGTCACCGTGTAAACCAGAATGGCAGAGGCCGCAGGAGGCTGGCAGAGGCCGGATGAGGCTGCTGGATGAGGCCGGATGAGGAGGCTGGATGAGGAGGCTGGCAGAGGCCGGATGAGGCTGCTGGATGAGGAGGCTGGCAGAGGGCGGATGAGGAGGCTGGATGAGGAGGCTGGAGAGGCCGGATGAGGCTGCTGGATGAGTAGGCTGGCAGAGGCTTGTAATGCTTCCCAAAAAGTAGGATTGTCCAGCTGAAAATAGAAATCAGAATGTTTAGGAGGTTGAAACATGTAATCATTCAAATCATTCCCTATTCAACTGCAATTTACACACATACCAGAAGTCACCGTGTAAACCAGAATGGCAGAGGCCGCAGGAGGCTGGCAGAGGCCGGATGAGGCTGCTGGATGAGGAGGCTGGCAGAGGCCGGATGAGGCTGCTGGATGAGGAGGCTGGCAGAGGCTTGTGATGCTTCCCAAAAATTAGGATTGTCCAGCTGAAAATAGAAATCAGAATGTTTAGGAGGTTGAAACATGTAATCATTCAGATCATTCCCTATTCAACTGCAATTTACACACATACCAGAAGTCACCGTGTAAGCCAGAATGGCAGAGGCCGCAGGAGGCTGGCAGAGGCCGGATGAGGCTGGCAGAGGCCGGATGAGGCTGCTGGATGAGGCCGGATGAGGAGGCTGGATGAGGCCGGATGAGGAGGCTGGATGAGGAGGCTGGCAGAGGCCGGATGAGGCTGCTGGATGAGGAGGCTGGCAGAGGCCGGATGAGGCTGCTGGATGAGGAGGCTGGCAGAGGCTTGTGATGCTTCCCAAAAAGTAGGATTGTCCAGCTGAAAATAGAAATCAGAATGTTTAGGAGGTTGAAACATGTAATCATTCAGATCATTCCCTATTCAACTGCAATTTACACACATACCAGAAGTCACCGTGTAAACCAGAATGGCAGAGGCCGCAGGAGGCTGGCAGAGGCCGGATGAGGCTGCTGGATGAGGAGGCTGGCAGAAGCCGGATGAGGCTGCTGGATGAGGAGGCTGGCAGAGGGCGGATGAGGCTGCTGGATGAGGAGGCTGGCAGAGGCCGGATGAGGCTGCTGGATGAGGAGGCTGGCAGAGGCCGGATGAGGCTGCTGGATGAGGAGGCTGGCAGAGGCTTGTGATGTTTAATTGATACCTGCTAAAATGTACCATGTATGAGCAAAGATAAAACAATCTTAGGGCCCTACACACGGAGAGATTGGGCCAGAGATTCATAAAGGGAGATTCAGCATGATAACTTTCTAATCTATGACACTGAAATTTCAGATGACTTCAGGCCAGGGAATAAAAAAGTATTCAAAATCACTTAAAAACATTTGTTGTATATAGGGTTACCACCTAGTCCCTTTAATTCCGGACACATATTAATTACACAGGTTCTGTGGCTGGCTGACTTCAAGACTCCACTTCACCTGATTTTAAACTTCCACCGAACCTGTGTAATTAACATGTGTCCGGAATTAAAGGGACTAGGTGGTAACCCTAGTTGTATAGTGTCGTAGACCCATCAACATAGGTTTCAAATGATGGGTTTAAAAAAAACATAGGCAGATGTATTAAGCCTTAACAAGAGATAAATGCAAGGGGGATAAGGAGAGATAAACGTCCAGCCAATCAGCTCCTTAATGATTTTTTTCGAACACAGGCTCAGGCTGTAACATGGCAGTTAGCAGGTGATTGGCTGGACGTTTATCTCTCCTTATCCCCCTTGCATTTATCTCTTAAGGCTATTTCAGGTATGCAGTGCGTTGGGCCCATAGGGTTATAATGGGGCCCCGCCCTTGGTCAACTGCCTGCCCATCAAGTCAAAGCACTAATACGGCACAGCACACACAATGAAAGCACTTTACACACACACCGTGACATGTACTCACTGTCACCATGGGGTCTCATTAATAAATAAGCCCCATAGAGTGGACCCCTTTCCAGTTGGTAAATTCACAATGACAGAATCGGTTTCATTTCAGATCCAGCATCTTTAATTTCTCCAAATTGGAGATGCTGGATCTGCAATGAAACAGATTCTGTCTCACTGTGTGGGCAGACTGGCAGAGCATTGGTTAGTCACAGTGCCACTGACAAGAAAGGGGGGCAACATTGCAGTGGCAGTTAAATACCTGCTGCTGAGCCTGGCTACCTAGTAACCTAGCTAATCCCTTAAAAGCACGCACCATTAAAGTCTAATCAACCTAGTTGTTTGATCTGGTGCGGTGCTGCAGCCAGCAGGGACTATCTGACTTGGCTGAGCCAAGTCAGATAGCCCCTGCTGGCTACAGCACCAGTGACCAGATCAATCATCATAATAAATGTAAATTTGTTTAGCAGCCAGGAATTACAAAACTGTATCTTCTTGACTCATACTGCATACAGTTAACAACAGCTAGGTTTGACAATGTCTAAAGCACCAATATCAAGCACACTGACTACACCATAGACACAACAGAACAGACTGAGGTCTGAGGCTGAGCCAGCCAGTGACCTTCCCTACCTAGGCTAGGCAGACAGGGGGGCAAGCTTACTAAATATCTCTCTAACTGCTCTCTCTGCTGTAATTAAAAAACCATAAAATTAACAGCAGCACCAGGCCATTAATTCAGACTGTAATTAAAAAAAAAAGCTAGTAGCCAGTGACAGTCTGCCAGTGCCAGGCAGTCACTCACCCAAGGTTGAAGGCAGCAGCACAGCACTTGATCTTGAAGCCAGCAGCCAGGTCACGCGTTGTTGTGAGTGAGCCCCTGCTGCGGTGGGTGCTGCTATTTATAGTGCTGGTGGGCGGGTGGCACTAGTTCTGGCGGGAGTCTGGTCACGGGTTTCTGCCCAGGACCAGATTGAATCTGGTGCAGGCTGGCTGAGGCTGCCTGCAGATAGAGGCTGAGCGCGGGAAGCAAGCGCGGGAAGCAAGCGCGGGAAGAAAGCGCGGGCAGGTCCACAGTCTGGTGACACACTGACTGAGACACCTGTCCTGATGATGCGGCGGGCGGGGCGGCTGCGGAGTGTGGACGTCTGGGCCTGGGCGGCGTGGCGTCGGCCGGCGTGTGACGTCAACACGCACGCAGTCACGTGACGCACTGTCTGTGCGCTACTCCGCCGGCGCCGTCCGCCGATGATGCCCGCCTGCTGTGACGTGACCTGGCTGTGTCAATCACCGCAGGGCAGGCTCAGCCCGCCCTGCGCCTCAACGCCACCCACAACATGCCGCGCGACCGAGGTACAGTACACGTACACTCACACAGGCCACAGCACAGCACAGTAGCTTCAACTTCTGCCCGGCGGCCAGGCCCCACAGCAGCAGACGGCAGGCGGCCCCTCCCCCTTTGAAAAGTGGGAGGGGTTACGATTGAATGGGGCCCACCGGGGAATCTCCCGGTTCCCCGCCAGGCCAGTCCGAGCCTGCATATCATGTCCTCAGTAGTCCCAGTTACATATCATGTCCTCAGTAGTGCCAGTTACATATCATGTCCTCAGTAGTGCTGTTACATATCATGTCCCCAGTAGTGCCAGTTACATATCATGTCCCCAGTAGTGCCAGTTATACCACTTTCACATCGCAGACCCGTTTTAAAAACCGGTATTTTAAACCGGTAATTAAATGGGTCAGAGCCTTAATAGTGGCCAGATTAACGTTTTAAATGCAGGTTCAGTGTCATTACACATTGCAGTTGAAACGTTTCATTCTGAACACGTTTCAAGGCAGAGTGTTATGCACTGATCAGCGCCATCCCCGGTGCTCGTCCGTGCGGCGCGGAGGTACCTGTTAAGGGAGAGCCTGGAGGTCCCTGCGCCTGCGGCGCTGAGTATGATGCTGCCGGGGTCCCTGCAGTGAAGTGGAAATAACGCGCTATCTCCGCTGGAGATAGCGCGTTATTTCCACTTCACTGCAGGGACCCCGGCAGCATCATACTAGGCGGCGCAGGGACCTCCAGGCTCTCCCTTAACAGGTACCTCCGCGCCGCACGGACCACCCTGCCAGCTCCCGGGGAGGTCTTTTAACGGGAGACATCAGAAGCAGCAGCGGGAGTGAGTATGGCCTGAACACGGGGGAGACATAAGCTGCCAACAGGGGAATGTGACACAGCATAGGAGACAGTTCTGTAGATGATTCAGCGACCCCAGATAGTGGATTGTGTGACGCAAGCTCCCGGGGAGGTCTTTTAACGGGGGGGGGGGGGGGGGGGCTATCAGTGCTTGTGCTTGTGTTGTTTGCCTGAAATACCGTTTCAGACAAACTGCACACATTCACATTGCACAAAAAACGGCAAGGAACCGTGTAGGACTCTGCTTTTTACACGGTTCGAAATGCCAGTTAACTTAAAACGGTAAATCGGCTGTGGTGCATTCACAGTGCACCCTTAAACGTTTTAAAAAGGGAAAAAAACGGCAATATACCGTTTTAAAAGTGCGATGTGAAAGGGGTATTACATATCATATCTTCAGTAGTGCTGTTACATATCATGTCCTCAGTAGTGCCAGTTACATATCATGTCCCCAGTAGTGCTGTTACATATCATGTCCTCAGTAGTGCCAGTTACATATCATGTCTTCAGTAGTGCTGTTACAGATGTCCCCAGTAATGGTTTTAATAAAAAAAAATATATATATTTTTGCACTTTCTGGAATGTATGGTTTTTGGAATAATTTGTTTAACGGATATTTGGATAAAGGATACTCAACCTGTAGTATTTTATTTAAACAACTATTCAGAACAAAGCAAAGGGGGACTGGTACACTCAATACTATAACCCATGGCACAAAATGGGAATGTAGATAGTAATATACAGATGGGGCAGGTCCCATCTTGGCAGGGGATGGCGATGGCAATGGCGACGCCAGCCGCCATCCCCCGCCAGCGCCATCTGCATAGCGAGAAGGGGACGCACGTGCACGAGAGGCGTGCGTGTCCCCTTCTGACGGCGCTTCCAGCCGCTTCCCCGGGTCACCGCCGGCTTGTCGGCGGTAACCCGGGGTCCCCGCCGCCTGCCCGCATCCCTCCCTAACCCTGTCTGTCTCCCTGAGGCGGAGACGGACAGGGTTCCCGTCGCCCTGCCGATGGAGATTGAGACAGATGGTGAGGCCTGGGGAGGCAGGCTGCTGGCGGATCGCCAGCGCTGACGTTCTGGCGATTCGCCAGCAAGGAAGAGGCCTGCCCCATCTGTACAGTACAGTATATTCTGAAGACATCCTATAATGCCATCTGCTATATGAGACAACTACAAATTAATACAGTAACGATTTGATACTTCTTAATATTGGGTGGTAGCATCCATAACTTGATAATTCAGCAATAATGAATATAGTTCAAATTCATACCTTATTATTAGTGTCATAATTAGTGTATACTTAAAAGGATCACATGTTGTCATATGGCATTAACCATCATTGACGTAGTATAGAAATGTGAAATCCCCTTGCAATATGGGATTGGAGTCCCAAAAGAGTTTTTAGACCTGCAGGGGAATGTATACCATTGGTTGAAAGGTCACCCATCCTATAATTAAATATTCGGAATACCATATTCAATAAAGGGAACAATGACATACCTTTCTTGGTGATAACTAGAGACAGGATTATATGCATTTGCATATTTTGCCCATTCTCACTGGTTATTACATATTTTACCTAAAATCTAGTGATGGTGCATATTTTAGGCCCCGCCCTCTTCCCACCCGTGAGTCACAGCACTGCTTTGCCCTGCAGCTGCTGGCCAGGTAGTGGTAGAGTATGCAGGCTGGGGCAATATGTGCACTGTGTGGGGAACCTTGGATGTACGATATGTCTGACACTGCTCTAGGCTGCCAATCCATGTTTATAAAAGTCAGTCGGGGGGGGGGGGGGATGCCATTACGAAGCTACTGAACCTTTGCCTGTCCCTGGCCTGGGACTTTACACCAAGAGACAGACTTCTGCAGCAGAGGAGGCGGACGGAAGGTTTGTGACATCACGCGGTGCGGAGGAAATACTGTGTCACAGTGAGTATGCGGCGCATTGAGGAAGCCTTCCACTGCACCGCCCTCACACGCTAGTATGCTGACATTTGGTCCATCGGCACTGGAGATGAGGGTCTTCTTGATGCAAGAAGAGCTTTGGACGCTGCAGTCTGCTGTAGTGGCCAGGAAGAAAAAAAGTCCTGTGTACAGAACTAGACATCTGCAGATGCTGTGGGCCTATTTTTGAGGTCTATTTGCAACTAATTGTATGCTGATTTTTAAATAAATTAAAAATTACTTTTTTTTTTAAATTATTTAATGTAGCATATTTTAACACTTTTCATGCATATTTTAAGTATTTTTCATGCATATTTGCTTGCATATTTCAAGCTTTTTATGTTGCATATAATCCTGTCTCTAGTGATAACAATACCATGTAGACCAGTAGAAATCTGCTACATACGGTATAATGTCCTGGATAAGGTGCTTTGATCAGGTAAGTATTTACATAATAAACAACACAATTTGTAACTATATATGTAATTGAACAGAATAATCTAATTAAAGTTAATTATACCAAAATTGATAACCTCATCTAATGACCTATACTACGCTGTTAAAAGCTGGATGACACACCGTAAATTGATTTATTTGTTTAGGTGTTAATTCCTTTTTAAATGGCAATATTCATATTACTGTCCACTAGTGAGTTATTATTAAGCTCTCATTATTGCAGTGATAGAATTCATTTATTAGTCACCAATTATTCTCACATTCCGCTTAGAAAAATGTCCAAGCTTAAGTAATTACATAATACAGTATTATAAAATCCTAATGTTCAAGACATGGTTAATTACACAGTATCCTATTGTACAATAATAATATCCAAAACATTATTAATTACGCAGGCTCACATCCTAATATTTATGACATGACCAACTACATATTACCATAATAACAATCATAACAACCATTGCAGCTAATTAAAAGCAAGTTGTGGGAGAAAGTACTCTACCTCAATAATGTGTGACCACCTTTTGTTCCTTCTTCCTGTGGTAGTATTACTTGCTGTTCAGCCCCATACCTGTTTAAGATTCCTATTAGGTGACATCACTTCCTGTGTTCAGGTAAGTGATATTAATATATTTAACAATCATTTTATATTTGGGACCTTTTTTTTGGACCATAATACCTCTACATCCTGGACATGAAGCCTGTTGGAAAATGTAGTCCCATATAAAAACATTTCTCCATAGATTAATCCTTTCTAGGATTATAATATAAAGGGCTAATGGATGAAGGGATTTTTTTTTATTAAAGAATAATATATATTTATGTGTTAATCCTAACATTTTTGCATTATTAAGTGTATTATAAATTAATCAGATCTTATAATATTAATCATTTAGTCAATTTCTTAATTAGAATAAATTAGTCAATTGTAATCCTATAATAATCTTGGGATTATACCCTTATATATACATATGTTATTATATTTGCATATTTAAATGTAGTGTTAATTATACTGGTAATTGAATTAGTCAAATGATAACAAACCTTTTTTATTCTTGTGATTAAACCCACTAACGCTTATAAATACACCTATCATATTAATAAAACCTACAGTATTTAGTCTATAGCATTAATTAGTTCTCACGTGTGTGTGTGTGTGTGTGTGTATATATATATATATACACTTTTTAAATACTTTTTTGTACATGGTAACAGTTTATCATCTAAGTAATGCACTATGGGCTTTTCAACATATTCCCCATCCCTTTCAACGCATGTGCGCCAACGCTTGACGAGTCTGGCAAACCCATCAGAGAAGAAAGCTGGTGGTTGTTGTCGACACCAGGATCAAACAGAAGTTTTCACCTCGGTCAGAGTTGAAGTGTTGACCCTTAAGGTGCTCTTTCGTCTTTGGGAAGAGAGTTGCAGTGCCTGCAGTTCAAGGAGGTACTGCCACACCCGTCGTACAGCCCCGACCTTGTGCCCTGCGACTTTCACCTCTTCTTAAAGGTTAAAGAGCACCTTAAGAGTCAACACTTCAACTCTGACGGCGAAAGTCCTAGTGTCGACAATAATCACCAGCTTTCTTCTCCATGTATAACAGCCTACTCTTTTGGCAATCCAACTGGGTAATTGATCTATAATCTGTGGGTTATTAATCCTTTTCCTTCTTAGTTTACTAGGTGCCAAGTATATATATCCAAAATAGGCTGTCAATCTGAGAATTCAACTTCAACAGCAGTGCTCCCATTCCTAGGATCAGACAGAGCCCCCTTTAAACTTTATGCCAGACACCCTGTTACTCCAGGCAGAGCCAGTATTATATGTTATGCCAGGCAAAGCCAGTGGTCGGCCAGGTAGAGCCCCCGTTATGCCAGGCAGAGCTCCCGTTACACAATGCTCCACACAGAGCCCCTGTTACACTTTATGCCAGGCAGAACCCCCTGTATGCCAGGTAGAGCCCATGTTACACCAGAGCCCCCATGATGCTACACAGAGCACTTTACACCAAGAAAAGCCCCCATTACACTACGCAGAGCACTTTATGCCAGGTAAAAATGGAGAGCAGGGGAGGGGCAGAGGGAGAGAGCAGGGGCAGAAGGAAAGGAAGAGAGAGAGGGGGGATCAGGTATTACCTGTTGTCAGTAGCTATATAAGACTCTGTTGGGGACGGGCACTTCCCCACATTATACCCCACCCTGCAAATCACAGAGCTCAGAGTAGTCTTTTCCCAACCCTGCTAAATCCTCTATGCACCTGCAGGTTGCAGCATTGGAGGGAAGGGTAGGGGGGTATACATTACCAGCAGGTGCGTCTGCATTCTTTGAGTGGTAGGTGTTGGAGAGCAGAGCTGCAGGCTTTGGAGGCTGTCAGTGACTGGGTGCAGGGGGAACATGGGGCCCTAAAAAGCAGCCAGTGCCCCATAGCAGTTGTATGCTTTCTTAGTGGTAATTCAGGAGCCGTGTTGTTGACTGTGTCACCTTTGAAAGCCATAAGTTAGTTGTCAGGTGAGCATTAAACCAGGTAGTATATTTTCAGTTTGATGTGGGGGAAGTTGACAGGTTCTCAAAAGTCTGGGTGATAGAGTAGGACTTGCAGTGAAATGGGGTCCCTTGACAGTGGTTTGCAAGCTTAAATGCATTGACCAATCCATAAATACCATGATACATTGAATTTTTTATTTATGAAGTTGAGTGTGTTTACTATGGTGAGTATTGTGCTCTTTTATTTATATAAGCAATATGGTCACAGGCCACTGGACCCCAACCTGGGAATAGCGAGTGCAGTTTGTACCATATATATATATATATATATATATATATATATATATATATATATATATATATAATACAAACAATGGTTTAACCTCCGTAGTGCGCTGATCCTAAAGGGACAGCCGCTCCTCCGATATGGTTCTTCTGTTAGTGAGAACCAAGGGTGTACAGAGATACAAAAAGGGTATAGGAATAAAGTTTTATGAATAAAGGATCACTTATCCTAATAGGAGTCTCCTTCTTATTTCGGAAAACGGATGAAAAAACTTTCTAATTTCTGATAAGAATACCAGTGGATATGGACTAATTGCGAACTAGCTAGGTGGTACTCATTATAGCGCACTCCGATAACCCCCTATATCTAAAATATATATATATATTCAAATAAATAATTCAATGTGCTGGTACTGATGTATATCCTGTGATAAGCTTACTGGAGTGGTCCTGCTTACTATGTATGCATGGATCTGCGCAGCACATTTTATTAGGGGGTGAACCGTCAAAGGAGTGAGTCTAGCACCACCCGTTGGGTGTGTCTAACACCGCCAATCAGATGTGTGGCACTCGCTACAATATAAAGCGTATCTCAGCCACTCCATAATCTCCTGCCTATTTCAGTTTTAATCTTCTAATTACCGTACTTTGTGTAACAGTACATGCAAGGTATGCATGTATGTAGTGATATGGATGACGCAGGTATGTAGTGATATGTATGATTAAGGTATGTAGTGATATGACAATTCTATAGTATAATTAACAATGCAAAACACATAATTGACTGATGGGCTCTTTTAATGGAATACAGTTCTAAAAAGCAAAATTCTTTGGTAAAACGTATTTCTGGGATTGCTAGGGAGGAGTTGTTCAGAATGGTGGGCACAGAGTTAGGGGGTGTTTGTGCACCCTTAACACTCAATGTGAGCACCCTTTGACTGTATGTAGTCCTGCTGTTAAAATGCAATCATCCTAGTAAGGGTGTAGGTAGACATGAGCCAAGAGGTCACATTTCTGTCTGACTCAGATAGCTGCAGTGCTGATTTTGTGGAGAGGAATGTTATTGAATATGTTCTGCTAAAGTCTTCCTAAGCCAAATAGGAGTTTTGCAGTATACTGCATCATTACCTCAAGAATTGACTGACAATTTAACCTGTGTGGGCTCAGTGATGGTTGTGTAGTTATAAGACGATAGGGTTCATCTTTGAAACACAGAAACACAATCGGACTTGCTCTAAATCAGGCTGTTTAGTACAAAGAGGTTGTCCATTTTTTGTCCCGCCAAATTGTCCACTTTATCACTCTCCAAGGCTTAGTATATCTTTCCTACAGTCTGTAAACTGTGAGGAGCTGATCCGTGGCTATCAGTCTTTGGGGAAAATTTACTAAGATGTGTATTCTACTTCTCATGTAATGTTGCTAAGGGCAACCAATCAGATCCTGTCTACTATCTTCTAGAGCAGTGTTTTTCAACCAGTGTGCCGTGGCACACTAGTGTGCCTTGAGCTGTTCTCAAGTGTGCCCCCAGATCTAGAGATGCCCAAACCCATTTACAGCCACCACCAGTTCAACTGTTATTTACTGGTCTCTTGTGTTCATGTAAAGGGCCAATGTATTTTATTTTTGTTACCTGTGGGGACCAGTGTGATTGTTTTTAATGTGGGGGCCAATTTTTTTATTTTTTTTTCTGTGGTGGCCAATGTGTTTTGCCCTGTGGGGATCTCATGGTGTGCCTTGGCAATTTTAAAGTCCTATTTAGTGTACCGCAAGGTAAAAAGGTTGAAAATCACTGTTCTAGAGGGATCTAAATAAATAAGAAGTAGATTCTGATTGGTTGCCCATAGAAATATCACATTAGAAGGAGAATACACATCTTAGTAAATTTCCCCCTTCCATGTCTTAGCACCGCTCCCCCTGTCACTTTATAGTGTAGAGAGAGCCCAGACTTACACCCTTTTAAACTTATACCTTATATATTGGCTGAAATGGGCACAGATACTGTAGGTTACATATAGCATTTATGGTTTACACTGAAATAAACATTTTGTTTTACATTGTGATGTAATAAACGCAGTGTCAGAGGTTCATAAGGCACAGGATCCAATCAGCAATGCAGTTTTTCCATTTAGGTTGTCTTTGGGTAAATGGGGACTAAGTAAAAACTGGAACCGGAACCCTGAAACTCCAGACTGGACAGGCTCCATTCATCGAACTCTGCATTCTGGAGCTTGTACTATCTGGTCCAGGGGGGTGCCTGTCCAGGGGGTGTCTCGCATCAGCTTTTATCGGGTACATGTGGAAGGGGAGATTACAACTCCATGAGGGGGATGCTCTAACATCCGTGCCTGCTTACCGCCGCACAACGCTGGCTACCACAGACCTAATTATCGCATATGCTCTAACATATGCGATAATTATGGCAAAGGACAGCTCTTGCGTTGAGCTGTCCTTTGCGATCTTGCCAGCGATGTGCTGAGGGTCCCGCCGGCTCCCCCCTCCCTCCATTACCCGGGACTGCTGCTGCATGCGTGTGGGCTCTCCTCCTCCTCCCTGCACCCGGAAGAGGATACAGTGCAGGGAGGAGGGGGTCACAGGTCCAGGCGGCACAGCGCTGTGCTGCCTGGACAGAGTTGAGGGGGGGAGGGGGTGTCGGTGCGAGGTGGCGGGGGTCCGTTCGGGGCGGCGTGGGTGCGTTAAGAAGCCCATTGGCTTCTATGGGGTATCGCCAGCTTTTGCTGGCGATACCCCCCACAGAGAAAACCCGCCGCGCGGGTTTTGTTGCAAATCAAAATGCGGTAAAAACTCTGATAACGGGGTTTTTACCGCATTCCTGCTTTAGAGAATCCCCCCCATTTATGGTCTGGACCATTCCAGTTATTACTACATCTCCTAGACCATACAGGGAGGCTTTATTCCCTCCCTCCTCCCCTATCTAGTCACAGGCACATAAACAACTACCCCCCTCCCCGGACTGGGGTGTTGTCCGGTTCCTTTTTTACCCATACCCAGGTAAATGGTATGAGTCCATCCACGGGTAAAAGGCTATCCGCCAATATTATCCTCCACTCCAGGTGTACACTCTGGAAATGCTGCCAAGTCCTTTCTATGTCTGCCAGACTGGATCTTCACATTTTCAGTTTTTCAGTAAGGTCACATGATGAGAAGGTGATCAGCCTCCATGTAATATGTCTGTAGCTGAACCCAGCAAATGCTATGCTTGTTTATTAATGCCTGGAAGATACAACACAAGTTTACTATAATCATGCAAACTGGATATACAGTATAATTGTTTTAATTGGAATGTGCTACATACACTGGCTACATGACTTAAAGACAAGACCAACGCTTCCACTGGCTTCTAATACACTGAATGAGTGACATAGGTAATGCCCCCAATAAATAGCCCCCAATAAATAGCTTATGGGGCACCTCAACCCAACAGACAACTTTATTTCAAAACCTCATCAGAAATATTGTGAGACCGGTGGGTGCTGTGACGATTAAGGTATGCGTTCCACCTTCTGCAGGTCAGGGCTAGATTATAGGGGTGCCGGACGCGGTCCCGACTGTCAAAACTCAGACAGACGGGTGCCCTACGGCCACCCGCTATTCTTCATCGTGGGGGGTCCACGACCCCCATAAAGGGAGAATAGAATAGGTGGTGAGCCACCGTGCCCTCAAGGGGCTTTGTTGCGCTCACCATGCTGCCTGAGTCGGGCTAATGGTTGTCGGGATCCCGACTGTCGGACCTGGTACCCTATACCACACCCGATTATAGGAGGGGTGGTAATCCTGGGCCACACACACACACAGTTCCCCTTAATCATCCACTGGCAGTATTAAACTCAAAGAACTGTAATTACCTGCGTCTGCATTCCCCTTCCTCTACAGTGGCTCAGTTGTTCTTTAACAGTGGCCACCAAGGGGCTTCCCAAGACAGTAGCATCAAATCCCATTAGACACTATCCCTGTGACCCTGAAGGGACACTGTCCCACCACGCTCTCCCAGCTCCCTCAAGTCATGTTACTGCACTGTGACTGCTGAACGAAGATGGCAACCGCCAGGGTCTTGACAGGTAAGGTACCGGTGTGTGTTTGTGCACCCACACACACGGGGCCAGATGTACTAAGCTTCAAAAAGTGTTGAAGAGTGATAAACCACCAGCCAATCAACTCCTCATGGTCATTTTTCAAACCCAGCCTGTAACATGGCAGGTAGGAGCTGATTGGCTGGTAGTTTATCACTCTCCACTTTATCACTTTTTGAAGCTTGGTACATCTAGCCCATGGGGAGAGGTATTGCCCTTAATTTTTGAAGTGGCCATCCCAAATTAGTTGCCCCTGGACCCCACAAGCATTAATCCGGCCCGCATGTGCAGTAACCAAGCATGGGGACGTATAAAGACTTAATGGCTATTTATCACTTCACTCATATTATACAGGTTGAGTATCCCGTATCCAAAATGCTCGGGACCAGGAGAATTTTGGATAACGGATTATTCCGTATTTCGGAATATTTTAATATTTCAATGATGTATTTTGAAGTATCTTGCATTTATGCTGTATAAACACATAATATACACACAAATATATTTTATTACCACATAAAATACACACAAACATATTTTAATTGTTCAAAAAGCAAGGTTTCAAAACGTGAAACAAAATGTGTGTACTATCTCAGCACTGAATTTGAATGCCAAGCAATCATTGTCTTGCACATATATAGTGCCAGTTACATATCATGTCCCCAGTGATGCTGTTACATATGTCCCCAGTGAGTTTTTAGCAAAAAAAAATTTTTTTTTCACTTTCTGGAATGTCCGTATTTCGGAATAATTCGGATAACGGATATTCGGATACGGGATACTCGACCTGTATTGTGAATACTGCACTTTATATATACAGTACTTAACATTATGTGCACACGAAGCAGTGGAACAGCCCGGAGAAAAAGGAGACAAAAAATCTATTGGGCATGTAGCAATTGGGTGAGACACTGGTGGCTCTAAATTGGAGGCAGATTCAGTAGCGATGTCAGACACAGTGGAGTGATGTATATTGTCTGTGCATTGCACAGTGGCGTAGCTACGTTTTGGGCAACCCCCCCCCCCCCGTCGCCGCCCCGCCGAGCACCCCTACCCCGCCGCCCATGCAAACCCCCCCTCAATCCCCCACAGCCTTACCTATCGCGCTGGTCCCGGCGGCTCTGTTCTTCTGCTGAGGACCACCAGAAAATGGCCGCCCCCATACAGCAGACAGTTTCAGAGAACTGTGTGCTATATGGGGGCGGCCATTTTGTGGTGGTCCTCAGCAGAATAACGGAGCCACAGGGACCAGCGCGATAGGTAAGTCTGCGGGGGATTGAGGGGTGGTTTAGCTATGGCACCGCAGCCCCCGGCGCCCCCACATGCACAGCGCCCCCCCGCGGTGGCGGGGGCTGCGGTGCTATAGTTACGCCGCTGGCATTGCATCTGATTAAAACAGCATATGTGTCCTGATTTTGAGTCACAGAACAAATTTATCTCGTCGCTCACATTTGTTATATAAATTGAAATTAAAAATGTGTAAAAAAAGATTATATTTCCTATATAAGGTAAACATTACAGGTCATCATTATAAATGCTTGTCAATTTTCTCACCTACTATGGCAAATTCCCTTGGCACTCAAAGGGTTAATAATATCAGCAACCATAGTGATGTTTGTGCATGAAGACAGATACTCGCACAGACAAACAGATATTAGCATTAGCGTAAAGTAGTTTCTACGGCAGCCACCACGGATGTTCACATATGCCGCCACCATTCGACCCAGTGTGGTAAAACATGAGACAGATTTATGTCCCACTTGGCATCATGAACAGAATATAAATGTATTGCTGCAGATCTGTGAGTGCATTTACCTAGTGGAGATTTTCTGAAGAGAGGGAGAAGTCCTTCTACAAGACTGCGGATTCTGTCAACTGACAAGAACAAGGGAAACAGGCATTTAGCACGCAAGTGGTTTAGTGATTTACCATAAATGTACATGTACAACTCACCCAATTACATAATGATAAGGATATTATTATAAGGGCATTATGCCATATATTTCCAAATATATGGGAAAATGAGCTTCTTTGTATTAATGACTATTAGAGGACACAGGGCATTCTGGCACCCTATGAAATGTATACAGGTACTCTAAAGAACTAAATACAGTTATATTACTAATAAAACACAAGTTTGCCTAATAGAATTAAATAGAAAAAAAACTCCAATGTTTATATTGCTATTATTGAGAGAAGGTAATACCCCCGTTGGCCCCCTCGCATGTGGCATCACAAAGTCTGTATGCACTTGGCGATTCCTGCCACAACCCCCTACCCCACAGCCGGTTCCCCGCCACCACCAATATCGGTGTTGGTGTGGATCTTCTAGTGTGTATGGGCTTTAAGGCTGCAGGGAGGGTTAGAGGTTTTGCTTTAAGCAGTAGATAGTTACAGTTAGGCTGATTTGAGCACTAAGAAAGGAGAGTTAGGGTTAGGTGCTAAGGGGGGGGGGGGTGGCTAGAGTTAGGCTGTGGTGAGGAGGGTTAGGATTAGGTTGCAGGTATCGAGTGTTAGAGGGGTAGGGAGGTTAAAATACTTACCTAAAAGATGTTGGGATTCTGACCATAGAGATGTCACTGTCAGTATTTTGGCAATCTGCATCCCAAACGCTGGGATCCTGACACCAACCCATATGCCAAATAGGACATTTCCATAAGCTCCTATAACTTCTACTTACTTAATCCAAAATAGAACCCAGTGGTTTCCAGTGTTGCAAATGCAATTAAGCCAATCCCAGCAGAAACGGTCCAATCTGAAGTACATAAAACAAAATATAAACAAAGCCTCCTGCTGTGCTGCCCCGAGCCAATGATCTCCTCCCTAGCCCCGTACTTCCCCTTCTGGGTGCAGAGAGGAAGAGGAGAACCCTGCAGCAGCCGGGTAGGAGGAAGGGGGGGAGCCGCCGATGACCCCCCCCCTTCCCCCGCCAGCTGCTTCGCAAAGGGCTGCCCTTTGCAATACTAATCGCATATGTTAATGCGTATGCGATTAGTATCACTGCGGTAGCCGGCGTAGGGGGGTGGTAAGGGACTGCGGATGTGATTACTGATTTTCTATAGCGGATCCTGTTTAGCATGTATATATATACAACAGAATTTAAATACAGGTTGAGTATCCCTTATCCGAATATCTGTTATCCGAATTTTTCCAAAAACCATACATTCTAGAAAGTGAAATTTTTTTTTATTTTTTTTGCTAAAAACTTACTGGGCATGATATGTAACTAGCACTACTGAGGACATGGTATGTAATTGGCACTACTGAGGATATGATATGTAACTGGCACTACTGAGGATATGATATGTAACTGACACTACTGAGGACATGATATGTAACTGGCACTACTGAGGACATGATATGTAACTAGCACTATTGAGGACACGGTATGTAACTGACACTACTGAGGACATGATATGTAACTGGCACTACTGAGGACATGGTATGTAACTGGCACTACTGAGGACATGATATGTAACTGGCACTACTGAGGACATGGTATGTAACTGGCACTACTGAGGACATGGTATGTGACAGCACTACTGAGGACATTTATATGATGTAACTGGCACTACTGAGGACATGGTATGTAACTGGCACTACTGAGAACATCTGTAACAGCACTACTGAGGACATGACATGATGTAACCGGCACTACTGGAAACATTTGTAACAGCACTACTGAGGACATACTACTACTGATATGTAACTGGCACTACTGAGGACATACTATATGCAACTGGCACTATATATATATATATGCAAGAAAATGATTCCTTGGCATTCAAGTTCAGTGCCTGAGATAGTACACAAACTTTGTTTCATGTTTTGTTTTATGCACAAATAAAATATATTTGTGTGTATTTCATGTGTTTATACAGCATAAATACAAGACACTTCAAAATACATCTTTGAAATATTAAAATATTCCCAAATTCTCCTGGTCCCGAGCATTTTGGATAAGGGATACTCAACCTGTAATTTCAAGTTCGGAAAGCAGGATTATTAATGAACAGCAGTGTTATTCCAGGGGAAATTTTAACCCCCTCAGGCGTTATGCTCCACCTACAATATTAAATGTGCACTGATGGAATTATCAATAGAGATAGATGTACCAAGCTGCAGTATATTAGCCGCTGAATTGAATGGCCTCTCTGTAGCCCATAGAATGATAGGGTATATCTATAAAATCATCCATTCGCAGCGCTGCGGGGAAAATCTGCGAATAGCGGGGGGCGGGAGTTCGGCTGAACAGCAGGTGGCGCTACAAGGCTTGCACAGCAGTAAACTAACGTTTGCGAGCCAACCAGAATGAGGTCCATAATCTTTATGTGCCTGAATTTGTGGGTTTTAATTTTGGTGTTCTACTTACCTGCATAGTAGTATTCCGACACCAAGACTGCTCCCAGCGCAAAACAAACAATTATGAAATGGAAAAATTCATCTAAGAAAAGAAAAAAAAAGTTGTTTGTACATAATTATTTTCAAATTGCTATTTTGTTGTCAGACGGAGAGATTTATCAAAATGCAGATAGAGATAAAGGCGGGTATACAATTAGGTCCAATTTTTCACCTTCTCATTTGGAGGGGGGGAAATTCTGAACTTGGGAAAAACACCTGGATGGGCGAATTAGGCAGATCCATGTGTTTTTGTCACTTGCCGGCCAAATTTCAGCCATTTTTCCGACTTTTAGTTTTGAGGCGTTTTTCACCAATTAGCGAAAAATGTCTTCAATATCGGTGAAAACCAGGGCAGCCGAGAGGAATGCCGGGCCCCGGTAAAATTTTGGGGGCGTGGCCTAATTGTGTGTGTGTTGTGGGAACCTCCCACACTCAGGCCACGCCCCCAAAATGTTTAGAGGAGGGTGAAAGAAAACTCTAAAAACTGTAATCTCAGCAGCAGCAGCAGCACCACACACCTACAGCATGTTCTGTGCTGACAGCAGCCTCAGCAGGACCTCTCACGCTGTCAGTGAGACACTCATGCTGAGCCTGCTGTCAGCACAGCACATGCTGTAGAAGTGTGTGCTGCTGTTGCTACCCGGGAGGCATGGAGGGGCAAGGGAGGGGTCAGACCAGGGCCCCTGCGGGGCCCCTTCAGCAAGCGTGGGCCCGGGTAATTAGTGCCCGCTTCCCCCCTCTCTCGGCTCCCCTGGTGAAAACCACCACAATTGAAGATTGGTGGTAAGATTGGTCCTGTTTTTCAGTCTACTTCAAATATTTTTTAACTAATTGAATCCCCCCCCCCCCCCAAAAAAAAAAGCCGAGATAGAGTTAAATGGCAGAATCGGATTGGTTAGTATTTTATGTCTATAAATTCGTATTGGCAGCCTGCACGGATCAGTCAAGTCTCATATTATACAGCCTGCAAGTCTCATATTATAAATTGAACACTAGCAAAACAGAGGCCCTCCCTCTAGGTTTTCCTCCTAATACTGCCACTGAGCTAAAATAATCATATAACTATTGGTGGCAAGCCCGCTCTCTAAGATACTTAGGGATTAATTTGGCACCAGAAGAACACATTACTGAATGTAACTATAACCCCCTGTTGAAGGCTTTTGTGGAGCTGACTGGAGACTGGATGTTACACGATGTGGTACTTGTTCCTAGCACAGCGCCCACGATTTAAATCTTATTACATCGTTTTGATCGCATCGATCGCATCGCATGCGACCAGGTCGCATGCAATGCGATGCGATCGATGCGATCAAAACGATGATTTAATTGTACATGCACCCTGATGGGGGATTAGTATGTTATATGCACCCCCATTGTTAACGCCACCGCCACTATTAACGCCAACCCGAAGCATGGTGAGCGAAGCGAGCCCGCAAGGGGCGGCGGTACGCGTCCTCCGACCTTTTCATACCCCACTATCCACGTCGGCGTGGAGTTGATTGTATATAGTGTGGCGAGCGCGGCGAGCCCCGCGAGGGGATGCGGATAACTTCACATGTATTCCACGTCCCCTCGTGGGGCTCGCTGCGCTCGCCGCGCTTCGAGCTCGTTGGCTCGCCGCACTATGTAAAATCAATTCCACACCGACGTGGATAGTGGGGGTATGAAAAGGTTGGAGGATGCGTACTGCCGCCCCTCGCGGGCTCGCTGCGCTCGCCATGCTCTGGGTTGGCGTTAATAGTGGCGGTGGCGTTAACAATGTCGGTGCATATAACATACTAATCACAAATCAGGGTGCATGTACAATTAAATCATCATTTTGATTGCATCGATCGCATTGCATGCCATTTTAATGGCATGCAATGCGATTTTAAAATTGTACAGTGCGGCTCCTAGGACCCAAAAATCGGGTCCCATCGCATACCACTAATTAAGGCATGCAATGGTATGCGATGGGCGCCGTGCTAGGAAACAAGTAGCAATGATGTTTCTTGGCTAGGGAGAATTCAGAGATCCACCCCAGGTTTATAATAAATAAATGTAATCAACACTTGGTTAAATACATTTGGTAGGGGGCCAAACCTAGAAGGGGGTGTTGTATATCCAGATATTGAAACTTACTATGCTTCCTGTTTGCTGAATCAGGCTAGAGATTGGTTCATTTCTAAGGACCCTAAGCCGTGGGTGGCTCTAGAAAGCAATTACACCCATCCTCTTCCTATTGCAGTCCTACTGTGGCTTCTGCCATCTGTAACACGGAAATATTCAGCCCGCTGCAAGTCTATAAATTTGACCCTTAATATTTGGCATAAAATGTTATCATCTGTAGAGAATGCAGCTTTACCAGCTCCTTTCTTATCACTAAAGGTCTTGAAGTATTTGATCCCTAACCTACCATTGGATGGATGGTGTCGGGGGACGCCGTTTTTTACAATTATTTTTTTTTCTATTTTTTTTACACTGAAGGCTGCATGGATCTGACTGAGCCATGCAGGCTTCTGCTGAATATGCCTGGAAAATGAAGTGTATTTTCCTGGTGTATTTTACCGGCAATTAGTGGCCGTATCCCACTAATTGCCGGTAATTACCAGCTGTATTGAAAATACCGCCGCTTAGTAAATTAGGAATCACCATTCTTTTGTATGTTGAGTCATATTCGTATTCTGTCGATGGCGTATGCATTCATATTCGTCAATACGAATAGGAATGTGCCATGAATCCAAAACACGAATTGTTGTATTTTTGGCATAGTAAATGCCACAAATACAAATACACCTAAAATATTTGTATTTTCTAATACAAATACAAATTTTTTAGGCGTATTTACCTTAGTAAATTTCTCACAAAGTGTCTACAGAACACAATAGGAATGTGCAAGTTTCTACTTTCAAATGTTTAATTATTAAGGAATTCATAGACTTTGTTTTGCTACATAAAAACACTATTATACAGTAACATTTAACTATAATGTTATACATACTATTCTACCAATATTCATGACAATGAAGCCTATTCCCTTACTAAGACATTGATTCCCGGAATGTAGTCCTCAGAGACCCCTAACAGAGCATGTTTTCCGGATATCCTAGTTGATGCACAGGAGTAATCATTACTTGCTAATACATTTCACAAGATCAGGTGGAGCTAATTATTCCACTTGTGATACTGAGGAGATCTGTAAAACATTCGCTGTCGGGGTCCCTGTGGACTGGAGTTGCAAAACACTTTACTCGGAGTTAGTGACTTCACTGAGGTATGTGGCACTCTATACCTCAGTGATGTTAATACGGTAAATCCAGGGCCAGATTAGCAATAGTGTGGATGGAGTTACAGCTCCAGGTATCCTTCTAAAAATTGTTTTCTCACAAAAATTTGCAATTTTTCAATTTTTATGGATTTTGCAACACAGTGGGTCTGATAGGTCAGGTGGTGTACACACCCACATGGCACTGACCACACCCACACACAGAACAGCACAACTCCTCCTCCCCTTATCAGTATAGGTCCACTAAACGTTTTTCAGTCTGAGGCCCATGTGACCCTTCATCTGTTCATGAATAGATCCTAGTCTATAACAAATATACTTAAATATGTAAGAAATATGAGGTATTATAAGCATGATAAGGCAAGAAATCCATCCCAGAAACATATCCCATAGTTCTATCATGAATAGAACAGAACTTCCATAATGTCTGGAATCTGGATCGTAAATGAGGAGATAAAAAATTCAACTCCTTACCATTCTTCTGTATGCCCCATCGTCTTCTCTGAGGTTTCGCTCGATATTTCTCAAGTTTTCCTAGTGAAAATAGCAATGGGATAAACACAAAACAGATATCATCGTTTTATCGTATACTCGATAGAGCATCAATCACATCATTTTCTGACCCAAATGAATGTGACACTGGGGATTACCTCTAGAACAGCTACTGGCACCAGAAATGTGAATTGTGCAGAAAATGTGCAGGCGTTGGGGTCCGTGGCATGAGACTGACTATTATTCAAGTGGAGATACAATGCATATTAATAGACTGAATGGTAGGTCTGATTACCTTTCTCAGAAGGAACACGTTTCTCAGCCTCTTTCTCTTCCCAGCTGTTGTCTGTGAAGATAAATCAGCTTGGTTTACTCAACACACTGATGCTGCTAAGGAATGTGCAGGTAACTGGTGTTATTCCCAGGACTTGGCGCAGCAGGATCTTACATTATCCCGCAGTGGCGTAAGTTCATAGCAGGTGCCCAGAGGCGACAAAGATGGCAGTGCCCCCCCCCCCCCCCCCAACTACATGCTTAAGTGACCCCCAGATCTAAAGACAGCACCTGCAACCCCCAGATACCACAGATAGCATCAGTTACCCCCATACACTATCATACCTCCCAACATTAGTAGCATGCCGGTGGGACCCATGCATGCAACGATGGCATGCGCCTGAAATTTGGAGGTTTGGTCTAGCAACCAGGGGTCGTGACCTACAAATTGTGAGCATGCGCACAGCATCTATTCACTGCTGAAATTAGGACATTTGGGAGGTATGCACTAGACCAGGGGTGGCCAAACCTGTCCTCAAGATCTATAGCATACTTGCCTACCCTCCCGGAATGGCCGGGAGGGTCCCGGAAATCGGGTTCCCCTCCTGGCCCCCCAGGAAGGTGGGCAAGTCTCCTGCATTAACACCACAGCCCCTGCTCCTCCCTTCCCCGCGGTATAAAATTCCAAATTTTGCGGGTCCGCGGGGCTAAAATTAACATTTTGTGTCATTTTTAGCCCCGTCCCCATACACGGGCCCTCAAATTAATGCATCTGCCTGTCGTGGGGGCGGGGCTTGGTGGAAGCAGCCTTGCCCCGCCCCCCTGAAACGTAGCCTAGTCGCTCCCCCTTTCACTCCTCTCCGGGCTAGTCCCAGAAATAAATAATGATACCTTCCAAGCTTTGTGTTACATTCTTGAGAATGATCAGGGAAAACTGTAGCATTGTTTGACTCCACAGACCTACCAATTGCCACTGCATCAGCGGAGACGTCTTTCTCTTTCTTGCTGGCCATAAGTGGCTTAACAGCTGCAACAGAGGCAGTGGGTTTAGCGACATCTGAAAGGTAAGAAGAACATTACAGAAATATTTACAATGTCTTGAAATTTTATGTATGTGAACAAATTGAGATTTCAGTCATTTGAGCTACTGTGACATCACTGAATGTGTACCAGACAATGCAAGCCGTGATTGTTGTCACAATCTGTTCTGCTAAGGAAACACCTCTTTTGTTTCAGCCCTGTTCGCTAGGCCTAATGAACAGTTAGATGCCGCCCTGGCACAATACACCGCATGTAGTGCCCTTGATTCATATTAAATCACACAGTAATGCCCTTTATACACATAACTCATGTGCATATCTTGTTCATCTTAACTTTACATTACATGCACGGCGTAAAGCTGCTGGGACAGGATTTTCTGTTGGAATTACTGTTTAGGACTGTGGTAGAGGTGGAACCCAGTTCCCCTGCCATTAGAGGTGGTGGAACTCAGTTCCACCAGTTCCCCCTCACTTTAACCCCTGGCGTACACATATTCCACAGCGCAATACAGAGAACACTCCAGTCTTCGGTCCTTGCCCCAGTGAAGTTTACAACTTATATTCAGCAACCAGTTAACCTTCCACTGTGTTTGGAGAGTGGGAGGAAGCAGATGCAGCACTGCCCACTGCACATGTGACATCAGGAGCAGTGGTATATCTATAATGGGTGTAGGGTGTGTGATGTGCACACTCTCTGACCCCATTATGCCTCCAGAATCCCATGTCATCAGTACACGAGAGATTAATATATGCGCAATACAGAAATCATTTGTGTACTAATAAACTATATAATAAACAGTTTCATACCACCCAACCTTTCTGTGTCAGCAGTAGGGATTAATGTGCACGCCACGGCATGGCCTTAGACCATTTTTGCCTCAGTGTGGGGCATGGCCAGCGCAGTGAAAGCGCATCGCAGTTGCCGGGGGCCATACACACTGAGCTATCCGTAATTCATTTCTAAGCGATCTAATCAGATCGCTTGTAATGGTGCTGTAATCACCCCATGTGTATGCCCCATAAGTACTAGCATGCATATTAAACTTTATGGGATATGGGACTGTTACAGGTGGCTAAATGTTCCAGTTCTAAGAATTTACTCAGCTCTATTGTATTGTGTTGGAGAATGATAAAGTGAAAAGAGATAAAGTACCAACCAATCAGCTTCTAACTGTAATTTTTCAAACACAGCCTGTAACAATGCAGTTAGCATTGGCTTAGTACAGAGGGAGCCGGCTCCATGTTTGCAGTGGATGGCGATTCCACCGCCAGCGGCCAGCTACCGCCAGGGGCGCGTGCCCCCTGGCAACGGAGCTTGGCAGGGGTCCCCGCTGCCTCCTCTGCCATCGCCACCGGTCCCCCTCGCCGCCCCCCCGAACTGGGCAGCATTTCCCTGAAGCGGAGACGCAGCCGCAGTCCCAGCCGCAGTGATACTGGGACGTGCGTGCGCGTGAGATGCAGGCGCGTCCCAGTGTCTATCGCCGGCGCACGCCAGAGAGCCGAGCAAAGATAAAGCCGGCTCCATCTGTACATCTCCCCCTCAGAAATAAATACAATGTATATTTTGAATCAGCATTTAATGTAAGAAACACAAGTGTTACAAGCTATAAAAGACGATTCTGACAATAATAAAGCAGCTGGGAGTTGAAGGCGGATGGTAAAGGCTGGGACGGCTGTCTGTTGTCTATTACTGAGCTACAATAAGTGAGAATAGATACTGTAGCACAACTTACCGCCGTGTAGTAACGATTTAGATGTGCGCAATGTTTCTGTCATTTTATTTTGTAGCAGAAGTAAGAACTTGTTTCTCAGTGTCGCTATAAGTTCCATCTTCTCATCTACAATGACCACAGACCACATAATAGTTATTGTTAGAGTTTGTCCTGGCGTTTCCCAAACACAGCCCTCAGGGCTCTCTAATGGTCCAGGGTTTAAGGATATCAATGGCTGGGCATAAGGCCCCCATACACTATGAGATTTGGCCCCGATTTCACCCGATTCTGGAGGATTGGGACGAGAAATCGGGTGAAATTGGCCAAATTGCGTAGGGTATGACATCTGATCTGATCCGATGCGCGGTCCCGCGCGTATCGGATCAGATCCAGGTGTCGGACGGTCTGCACATAAGATTAATCATGTGCAGCCGTCTGGGGGAGCATCAGGAGTAGGCTGGGAGTGGGGAGCATCAGGAGCAGGCTGGCAGTGGGGACCTGTCCGGGGACCGGCAGGAGCAGGGAGTGGTCCGGGGAGCGGCACGAGATGTACCTGCAGGCAGGGAGCGGGGACCGCGGCGCAGTGCAGACTCAGAGCAGAGAGACCGGGTGCGCAGCGGGAGAGTAGAAAGAAATCCTATTCAAAAGACTGGGCGGCCGCTGATTGGCTGGGAACTCAGCCAATCAGGTACATCTCGTGCCGCTCCCCGGACCACTCCCTGCTCCTGCCGGTCCCCGGACAGGTCCCCACTGCCAGCCTGCTCCTGATGCTCCCCACTCCCAGCCTGCTCCCGCCCTCCCCTCGGACCGGTCCCCGCTCCCACGGACCGCCAGCTCCCCTGCAGCTCCCCGGATTTTTACATGTGATAAATCGCATCTGATTTATCACATGTAAAAAATGGCACATCAAGTGCCAAATCTTATCAAGCTCCCCCGGGGAGCTGCCGGGGAAGCTCAGGGGAAATCGGAGCTGACTTGTCCTTAGGACAAGTCGCCCTAGTGTATGGGGGCCCATAGACTGTTAAATCAAATTGACTGAGGTACAAATTAAGGGGGTTATTCTGATTCATTCGAAAAGGCACAATCGCTCTCTAATGGACAAAACCATATGCATTGCAGGGGGCTGATGTAACATGTGCACAAAGAGTTCGATTTGGGTGGGGGGTGTACTTCAAACTGATATCTATATTGTAGTGTGAAAATATATGTAAAAAATAAAGCAGTCAGTATTTACCCTGCACAGAAACAATAAAACACCCAAATCTAACTCTCTCTACATCAGCCCCACCTGCAGTGGTTTTGTCCATTAGAGAGTGAATGTGCCTTTTCCACCCATGGTTACCCTTAAAACCTAAACCAAGCTCAAGACCCCCTTATGCTGGGTACACACCAGAACGATTTGGCCTCAATTCCCCCCATTTCAATACAATCTTGACTGGTTGTATGTAAATTGGGCATGTTTTGGCATGTTTTAGATCCGACTCCGATCCAATGCTGGTCGTTTGGTAATTTTTCCAATCCTACCTGCTGCAGTCAGGATTTGAAAACGACCCCTTCAACTGAGTACAGATGTGATCGGATCGTGATCGGATCATATGCAGATCATGATCACGATCGTTCTGGTGTGTACCCTACATTAAACTAAAGTTTTATTGTTCCTCAGTGAGAAAAACAAAATAGCAATCTAGCAAATATGATACCTTTTAATGGCTAACAAAAATAAATGTTGTTAAAATGCAAGCTTTCGAGACTTCTTAGGTCTCTTCCTCAGGCATGGTATAACAAGGTGTGTGAAGAACCACATATATATACACAGCAGAGTGGGAACAAGATGTGATGGATGGACATTCTTAAGATCAAAACAAAACAAAATAACAGAATGAGCTTGTAAATTGAGTCCTTAATTAGTTTGTAGATAAGTAGTGTGAAAGTTTTATTGTCTCTAAGTTGATGACAGGCCAGAGTTAGAGCTCCGATGCCCTCATTCTCTCTGGGCCAGATTCCTCAGATGTTGTAGTGGGCCATAAATCCCTCGGATAGATTCAGTCCTGTGTTAAGGGTGTCAAACGTTGTCATTAATTTGTATTCCCAGACCCTCCTGTCTCTTTGTGATTTGAAATTTCCTTTTAGTATAATCACTTTCATATGATCCTGATTGTGTCCTGGGCTGCAGAAATGTTTGGCCACAGGAAAGTGTGTCTTTTTTTCCTTTATTGTGTGGCGATGGGACCTCATCCTTGCCTTAAGTTTTTGTCCTGTTTCTCCAACATACAGACCCCCAATAGGACATTTGGTGCACAGAATCAGGTACACTACATTGGTAGTAGAACATGTGAATGTCCCTGGGATCTTATAGTCCTGTTGTGTGTTGGGGATCCGTACACTGTCTGTAGTGAGGATATGGGCACAGGTTTTGCAGCTCCTTACATTGCAGGGATAGGTTCCTCTTTGTGTAATGGATGGCAGTGAACTTCGGATTATAATATTTTTCAGGTTTGCAGGTTGTCGGTAACATAGTAGTGGAGGGTCTGGGAATATTGTTTTCAGGCGGTCATCTTTGTGTATGATGTGATGTAGTTTTTTTGCAGTTTTTCTTAGCACCTCAAGCTGTGGGTTGTAGGTGACTACCAGGGGTACACGGTTGTTTCTTTCTCTTTCTTTATATTGGAGAAGTTGATTTCTGGGTATCCTGATGGCTCTGATAATCTGATCGTTGATTGATGTGGGATGATACCCAGAAATCAACTTCTCCAATATAAAGAAAGAGAAAGAAACAACCGTGTACCCCTGGTAGTCACCTACAACCCACAGCTTGAGGTGCTAAGAAAAACTGCAAAAAAACTACATCACATCATACACAAAGATGACCGCCTGAAAACAATATTCCCAGACCCTCCACTACTATGTTACCGACAACCTGCAAACCTGAAAAATATTATAATCCGAAGTTCACTGCCATCCATTACACAAAGAGGAACCTATCCCTGCAATGTAAGGAGCTGCAAAACCTGTGCCCATATCCTCACTACAGACAGTGTACGGATCCCCAACACACAACAGGACTATAAGATCCCAGGGACATTCACATGTTCTACTACCAATGTAGTGTACCTGATTCTGTGCACCAAATGTCCTATTGGGGGTCTGTATGTTGGAGAAACAGGACAAAAACTTAAGGCAAGGATGAGGTCCCATCGCCACACAATAAAGGAAAAAAAAAAAAAAAAAAGACACACTTTCCTGTGGCCAAACATTTCTGCAGCCCAGGACACAATCAGGATCATATGAAAGTGATTATACTAAAAGGAAATTTCAAATCACAAAGAGACAGGAGGGTCTGGGAATACAAATTAATGACAACGTTTGACACCCTTAACACAGGACTGAATCTATCCGAGGGATTTATGGCCCACTACAACATCTGAGGAATCTGGCCCAGAGAGAATGAGGGCATCGGAGCTCTAACTCTGGCCTGTCATCAACTTAGAGACAATAAAACTTTCACACTACTTATCTACAAACTAATTAAGGACTCAATTTACAAGCTCATTCTGTTATTTTGTTTTGTTTTGATCTTAAGAATGTCCATCCATCACATCTTGTTCCCACTCTGCTGTGTATATATATGTGGTTCTTCACACACCTTGTTATACCATGCCTGAGGAAGAGACCTAAGAAGTCTCGAAAGCTTGCATTTTAACAACATTTATTTTTGTTAGCCATTAAAAGGTATCATATTTGCTAGATTGCTATTTTGTTTTTCTCACTGAGGAACAATAAAACTTTTCTTATCAACTGGCTAACACGGTACCAAACTTTTTTCTTTTCCCTACATTAAACTAAAATGTGGATAAGACTGTTGCTATTACTTAACCAATGCCTTTTCTGTATAATGGTTGGGTGTGTGATATACAGTATATATTGATGTATATTTTTTGTTTTCAATCCTTTTTGGATTGTAATTTTTGTGAAAAATCATGATTATTTTAACATATATATTTGATGTCTCAATAAAAAAGTTTAATAAAAAAATAAAAAACCTAAACAGTTAGGGTGCCTCGAGGACTGCGTTTGTACCCTCTGGTCTATCCCATTAACAATTGATCCATGTGAAATTGCTAAATTGGATATAACCCTCTAGGACAGGCATTTTCAAACTATGGCCCTCCAGCTGTTGTGAAACTACAAGTCCCATCATGCTTTGCCACATTTTTGCTATTAGGGAATGCTAAAGCTATGGCAAGGCATGCTGGGATGTGTAGTTTCACAACAGCTGGAGGGTCACAGTTTGGACAGGAGCTGCTCTAGGAGGTGCTGCTTGATAACAACTGAGCTTTAATGAGGCTACATAAAGGGAAATTAGATCTGGACAAATTCACAGGGCTCACTACGAATCCCCTACCCAGGTACAGCTTTTCTGCCCCTAACCAGTGCAGGGAAGGACCAGTGTGATCAGCTATGTGTGTCCGATGGACACATACAAGCTGATTACAGTGTAAAAAAAAATAAAAAATTCACCTTCACAGGGTCTCCTTTGACCCCTGGTGCAGTAGAGTGACCAAAATTCAAATAAGTAATCCTGACCAACTGTCACCCCAAACACAGTCCAGTACTCTCTGCCAGTTGGTGTGACTCCCTTGTTTAAATTTGGGATTGTGCTGCAGCCCCACCTCTGCAACTGCCACAGGCAAGGAAGTCCAGGAACAGACTTCTGTATCCCTCCTGGAATGGGTCATGATGGGAGGTATGGTGAGTAAAGAGGTAAAGAGGCAGATTTTTAATGGAGGCCGGTGCAATGAGACTGCAGACAACATACCTCCCAACTTTGTACTTTGGGAGGTCAGGATGCTCCTGCAGCAGAGCTGCGCAAGGCACAAAAAAGGTGGTGTGGCCTTGTAGGAGTGGTAAGTGTCTGCAGGTGCTGGCAGTGATGTAGCAGTAGTGCCCACACCTACCCAGGGCCTCCAAACCACCATGGAGTCTGGGAGACTATTGGTTCACCACTTCTCTAAAGGTGCCCACACACTAGAACGATTTTTTTGGGGCGATTGGCCGATTTCCGATAAATCGGCCAATATATCGTCCGATGTTTACTGATAATCGGCCAAAAATCGGCCAATTTCGTCCGATGCGCGCTCCCGTGGATCTTTTGCTAAATCTTCTGATCTTATGTGCTGCACGAAAGATCAGAAGATTTAACAAAAGATCCATAGGAACGCACACGGGATCTTAAGAAATATCTTTGGTGAAGATGTGCGCTTGCCTGAAATCTATTGTCCAGGATGGACAAAAGATTTCAAGGCTAATTTATGCCCACATCTTACGATCGCAGATCTTTCTAGTGTGTGGGCACCTTAACAAAGTGGCCACTAAAGTGTATTTTTCAGGTTTAGATGAAGGCTAACGCTTTACATGTGTAATTCAGCAGCAGACAGAGGACACATTGTTATTATTATTATTTTTCTTATAATCTAGAAAATGATATAGACAAAATAAATACCATTTTCTTTGCAGCTGGGAAGCTCTGCGTAGGCGGTCTCATTATTCATGTGCAACAACAGGTAAAACATAACAATTGCTTGTGGACCTTTGTCATCAACAGACTTCAGGAGAGCTGCCTGCCTCAGGGAAGGGTCGCTCAGCTGAAAAATCTGAAATATAAAATACTTTTTCTGTGATCTCAAAAATGCCCTTTGGATGGTTGTGAATCTGCGACATTACATTTTTAAATGGACAACACAGAAAATGTAGACTCCTTTTTTGTTATTTTAACCCTAACACTAACACCTTAACCTGACCCCCTAGTTCCTAACCCCTCTGCAGCCTAACCTTAACCCTCCACCAAGTGCCTGACCGTAACCATCTCCTCTGGCTGCCTAATGCTAACTCTACACCATGTGCCTAACCATGTCCTCTGGCTGTCTAATGCTAACCATACCCCAAGTGCCTAACCCTGTCTCTTCTGGCTGCCTAATGCTAATCCCCCAAGTGCCTAACCCTAACTGTCTCCTCCGGCAGTCAAACGCTAATCCTCCCCAAGTGCCTATCCCTAACTGTTTCCTCCAGCAGCCTAACGCTAACCCTCCGCCTAGTGCCTAACCCTAACTGTCTCCTCTGGCAGCCTAATGCTAACCCTCCCCAAGTGCTTAACCCTGTTTCCTCCAGCAGCCTTACACTAACCCTCCTGCAAGTGCCTTACTCTAATCCTAATGAAAAAAAACCTACTTTTTATATGAACCATTTGAATGCTGACCCTTTGAACTTATTGACCTTTGACCATGTTGACCTAAGTACATGTTGACCATTAACCTGTTGACCTTTATAACATGTAAACATATTGATGTTGACTATCTATATAAAAAAATTCTGCAGTTTAAAAAAATCTAGCGGTAGAAAATGGGTCGGGAACGGAATCCCTTTATACCAGCAACTGGATCCCGATGGTTAAAATTTCAGCAAACGACTGCTGCTTAGCGAACTGTGCTGAATTAGGCCCCATATGTTAAGTATATGCTATTGTTCACAATATTACATGACAGATACTGTAATAAGAACTCACCGTCTGGGCCTCTTTATCAGTAAACAAGGAGAGTGAAGAAGATTTGCTGAGCGATACAAAAAGATCACAGAAGGGCAGAGAAATGGCCGCATTTGTTTTCAAATTGTCCAGGTCTCTGGCTAAATCCTTCTGGAAAATATCTAAAATAAAGTACATTCTGCATGAAAATGATGAATACACTCAGATGGAAATGTCGGTATTACAGAGGAATAGTGCAGACTTGCACCAAAGCTGCTTTGCAGACAGATCTTGTGCGTTTTTCACTGCGCATGCTTTAAAATGAACTAGTTATAGATGGGAGTGTTGGGGAAAGCGCAGCCGCGCCAAGCCGGTTTAGAGGAGGGTTTGTGACATCAGCTTCAGCCCGGATATGTCTGTTTTTCATTGCAGCACTGAGTAAGTCTTGGCCTTCCTGGTGCCTGCGATGACTTGTGCCCAGTGTGAAAATCAGTTTGATGATGAGCCTGTTATAAAGGATTGCGAACATATTCACATGGGTGCGAACGGATGTGTACCCATACACAGGGTTGTCAACTCTTAATGCCTTTGTCAGCAGCACTTTGGGGGACGGGGCCTGATGAGATGTCATCAAGCCCCGCCCCGTTCTGCAAATCCCGCAATTGCGAGTCTTCGAAGGGGGGTGGGGCTAAAGGATGCAATTTGCGATAAGGTACTGGTGTAGTCACCGGGTTGGGATCATTTGGTCTACAGCATGATGGTCGACAGTCATTAGGTCGACACCATTAGGTCGACATGGGAAAATGTCAACATGGGTCTAGGTCGACGTGGGAAAAGGTCAACATGGTTCTAGGTCGAAAGGTCATTAGTTCGGCAGGTCGTTAGTTCGACAGGTCATTCGTTCGACAATGTCTAGGTCGACAGTGAAAAGGTCACTGGTTTTTTTACCTGAATGTCAACACAGTCGACATGGACACATTTTAAAGTGCACCGCATCCCCTTGCATCGCTCGCCAAGCGTCGGACACGGTGCTTTGCTACACTCGGCACACTATTTTATTCTCCCATCACGCCCTAGTGAATGGTAGGGCATGAAATACCGCCTGTCGGCACATGTCGGCTCAATAAACAGTGAAAAACCTCATGTCGACCTTTTGACTGCCGATCTAGACACTGTCGAACTAATGACCTGTGGAACTAATGACCTGTCGAACTAATGACCTGTCGACATCTCGACATAGAACCATCTCGACATTTTCCTATGTTGACCTAGACCCATGTCGACCTTTTCCCATGTCAACCTAATGGTGTCAACCTAATGACTGTCTACCATCATGCTGTAGACCAAATGACCACATCCCTAGTCACCAATACCACTGACAGGTAATGCAATCCTCTGATTCATCCTCAGAGATCAGCCATAACAATGTACATGTTTTACAGGAAATATTTGTTTTACAGAGTAACAGTGTCACGTGCAATTAGGAAACTGACTAAGGGTCTGATTCACGTTGGCTCAAGCTGCGAAAATCAAACACCCGCCCTCAGGGGTGGATTTAGGAGTGAGGGCGCCCGTAGGCACAACATTAATGGCCGCCCCCCTGCCTAATTGTATTATTTTTATTGATTATTTATAAGCCCTCATTTGATAGAATAGAATAAGTAAGTAGGACAGATTACAGGGACAGTATCTGCATGCCCTATCCATGTACACTCTATACAAGATGGAATACGGAACAGTACAGTGGATATTGTGCAGTTCAGGGGCAAACGCAGGATTTTCAGAAGGGGGTTTCCAGAGGGGCGGAGCAAAGCACGGAGATGGACACTTAGGTGACCCAGTATATGCCGGGTCAGTTAAAGTATTATAGATAGACCGAATGTATATAAATAATAATAATAATAATAATAATATATATATATATACATATACATACAGGGGCGTTAACAGCAGTGTAGACCCCTGGGCATAGCAATGTATTGGGGCACCTACCGATCCTCCAGCAGTAGGGGGAGGGGGAGCTTTGATGTCCTGTGGGTGGTAGGGGGTATTATATCAACCGCTCAGCATGTAGGGCCTGGGTCAGTAATTTCCACTAATTACCCCTTTACTGCACAGAGGGTGGGAGATGAAGTGGGAGAAGGGGGAATTGGGCTGAATGAAGGGGCCCTGATACATAACTACCAGGGTGGTTGAGGAAGTTTAATACGCAGAGGAGGGGTGTATAGTGGAGTGGGCTTATTATTCATAATTTTCTGGTGGGAGGACAGCTTGCTTGACTGCAGATATCTCCAGTTCCCAGAAATAGATTTCTTAGATTTTAATGGAATTATAAACTAGAGAATCCCACCTACCAAATAGTACTGGGTACTAGGGGATGAGAGTTCAGGAGGCAGAACAATCTGCCAACGAGTATATAAAACTACATACCAGGTGTGTGGAGCTGGAGCAGTAATCAGCTGCTGGAAGGCTGATATCTCTGGTTCTGGGCACAGTAGAGACAAGCTGCTAGTGTACTTCAAAGGGGGAGAGTCCCAGCTTTTGGAATATATCCTCAGAAAAACTCTAAGTCAGAGAGAACCTGAAACATCTGACTGGGAATAGCAATTAACAGGCTTGGATGGGGACCACTGCTTTGAAGTCAGATATCTCCGGTTCCCAAGGGCCGATTTTTAAAATTCTTGTACCCATGGAAAGAGGGGACCCTCAGCTTTCAGACTAGGGTCCTTAGACTCCTGGGGGGTTTCTGGGTACTCAGAAACCCCCCCTGCGTGCGCTACTGGTGCAGTTAGTGGTACAATTCAGGCTGACAACACCAACAGAAGCATCCAAGTGCCGCCCCCAAACATGTGCTGCCCCTAGGCACGTGCCTCACGTGCCTAATGGGAAATTCGGCACTGCCCGCCCTGCTAAAACCCCTTGGTAGCATTCACTAACACATACTCTCACATACGGATGAACAAGAGAAATCATCCAATGGTTGCCGACCATGGAATGATTTTTCCTGCCTTTGGAAATAAATGTTATTTCCTCTGCAAATCACCGAAGATTGGGCGGGCACTGATGTCCTGTGACGTCAGCCGCCCACCCTCGGCAGGAATCGAACTGACTGCGTCCCAGGGTTCTCAATTTCTAGCGCTGTTTACGACCCCGTCTGCCCCTGGACCTCCGTCCCCATAACGAACGGTCTGGGGCCTAATTCGGATCACATTGAGAGATCCTGAAACGGGCCATAAAAGTGATACTTTGCCTTGTTTCTGGGTGAGATGATTGCCAGTGTTGGAACAAACCATAGATTAGGTCATGGGTTCGATCCCCACCATGGCCCTAAACTGTGCGGAGTTTGTATATTCTCCCCGTGCCAGTGTGGGTTTCCTCTGGGTACCCCTGTTTCCTCCCACACTCCAAACATATACTGGTAGGCTAATTGGCTCTCAACAAATTAACCCTAGAGTGTCTGTGTGTGCATTTACATGTGGTAGGGAATATAGATTGTAAGCTCCACTGGGGCAGGGACTGATGTGAATGTTCAACTATTCTCTGTAAAGCGCTGTGGAATATGTGTGCGCTATATAAGAAACTGTTAATAAACAAATAAATACTCCGCAGTACCTTTCTGCTCCTGGGTCAGGGTAGGAAGTAAGATTTTCTCAGAGCTCATAGTGATTACTGCAACATATAGAAAATATAAATAACAGTTACAAAAGTTACATATATTTTGTAGGTCAATCAATGTTACAGGAAATATGACACATTTTAATTATCTTTTTCAGAAATTGTGTTTAATAATGAGCAGCCAGATCATTAGTGATTAATTAAGAATGTGAAAAAGCCATAACCCTCGACAGCCCAAATTGTTGGAAGTCAAAAAGGTTGACCCCTTTTTTTCCCCTGAAATTTTCAGAGATCTTGAAAACCTGACCTGCGTGTGTAGCCAATGAGTAGCGGAGAATAAATGTACACAACAGCTAGTGGGATTGTGGCCATCTCAGCATCAGTAAAACAGAAAAATAAAAATTGTGACTCCGACCAGCGTTGAACCTATGGAGCAATTGTGCTCGTCTGACGATGGGGTGCCCCTCTGCATGTCACCCACAGGATCTTGTACGCCAAGTAGGATGAAATGCCCAAATCTCTACCCCTAACTGGTTTCTTAGCTGAAAGACACATGGAGGATTCAATAACAGTGATTGGTTCTAATGATTTGTCACCTCAAAAGTATTTTCTGCATTTCAGTAAATATAATAAACATAGGGGTCTATGTACTAAGGGCCTGATTCAGTGAACAGGTCAGCGTCACCCTCAAATCACAAGACATCAGTTGCCTGCCCCGTCTTCGTTTAAGCGCTCACAAATAAAAGTCAGTTCTCACTAAGGCAGGAGAACCCATTAGATGGTGGGTGACCACCAAGTGATTTCTCCTGCAGCGGAGGCATGCGGAGGATTTGTTCTCGTTACACATCCCCTCGCATATTACCGAGGGAACCTGCGATGGGGTGGACGTTCGGACAGGCGGCGCCTCGCCAACCCGAATCTGGTCCAGTATATGCCTATGGTGCAGATAATGTGCAGTAAAGTCTGTTAACCTTACACATACTCACCAGGTAGATGGCTGTCCAAATATCTTCTAGTATAGGGATATTGAGATTTAGTGGTCACCAGCATGTAGGATTGTGTACCTATTAATTATGGCATTAATAGCGTTCCCCATCCTTTTAGCACTGTCTGCTTGTATCTAGAAGGTAATAGTTTACCAGATTGTGGGTGGGACGCTCTACCATCCACGGCCCCTCTTCTCCGGCTGCCAATGCTGAAATGCATTGAAAAAACTCAAAATCGTGTCGGTCGCGTCGTACACGGCTAAAAAAGGCACAGGTAAACGCGTCCCCTCGTGGGGCACGCTGCGCTCGCCACGCTTCGGGCTCGGTGGCTCGCTGCGCTCGCCACACTATTCTATTCTCCACTCTATGCCGCTGTGGATAGTGGGGGTATGAAAAGGTCGGAGGACGCGTACCGCCGCCCCTCGCGGGCTCGCTGCGCTCGCCACGCTTCGGGTTCGCGTTGATCGTGGGGTGGCGTAAACTACTTTTGGGGGGACATTTCACTGTTCAGGGGTGTTTTTGGGGGTTTCTGGCCCATTTACCATTGTTCCCTATGATGATTTGGGTAAATTGAGCCATTTAACATTGTTTCCTATGGGAAATGGGGGGCATCGCGGGTAAATTGAGGCATTTAACATTGTTCCCTATGGGAAATCGCGGGCATCGCGTCGGTACCATCGCACCCGATTTTTTAGTGCATGCGATGGCCGCGATGCCCCCGATTTTTACTAACGATGCCCACGATCATGATCGTTGTGGCCGTGCTAGGAAACAAGTACCCAGCATTGTGCCATGATGTGAAATTTCTTTGTACTTTATGCTACTATTAATCATTTACAACTTGGTCAAATTCACATGATTACCATGGCAACCACAGTCACATGACACATGATGTAGTGAGCATAGAGTTCAGAAGGCCTTCTTCTTAAGTCTGCAGTACAATCCCCCCTCCCCTCCTGACATCATGTACAGTACCCGAACCTATAAAGAGATCATGTGACCCTCTCCGCAGGATAAAACTTGATAGCTAAATGCGAATACGTTCTAGATAAGAAACTACCTTTGCAATAAGCAATAATTTAACAATTAAAACCATAATAATATAAAAAGGGGAAGGTACGGGGAAGGGTAGATATTAGAACATCTGAGTCCAAATTTGTGGTTGTTCTACTTATCTGTCAAATTGACTACTAAACTCATAGGGGTTTATTTACTAAGATGGGAGTTCTATCGAAGATGGCATGTTGCTATGGGCAACCAATCAGATTCTATATATTATCTTCTAGAAGGTGCTAAATAACTAAGTAGATTCTGATTGGTTGCTATGGGAAGTCTTCAGTAGACTTCATAGGAAGTCTTCATTGGACCAGATGTATCAAGCTTCAAAAAGTGATCAAATAGAGAGTGATAAACAGCCAGCCAATCAGCTCTTCCTAACTGTCATGCTACAGACTGGTTTGAAAAAAATGGCAGTTATTAGCAGATTTTCTGGTTGTTTATCACTCTCCACCTTATCAGTTTTTGATGCTTGATACAGCTGGCCCATAATCTCTAGAATATACAAATTAATACATATATATAAATTAATGTAAAAGGGTCTTTACTGTATATATTAAACCTCTGTTGTCAGAACTGTTGACTCCCCCCCCCCCCCCCTCCTATTAAACTAATGACAAACAGTAATTCTGTAACAAAATGGGAAGCACTGAAGTTAATCTTGTGACAGGAAGATGTGGGAAATATGGCCGCTCTGATATAATTCCCTCCCTGGATTTGATCACTGTTTAAATGAGAGTTTGGAAACAGCCTGTACTCACCGTAGATCAGATTACTATGTGATTATAGTTCATTCAAGTAATATTTATAGAGAATCAGGTCTAGACAAATATCAGACTGCCTCACTGATGCCAGGTTGTACACAATAAAGCTGGAATATAACAAACAGACCCAGAAGAAGTAGAGAGGTCTCCAGCACTCACCTGTACGGATGTGAGGAGGGCAGGTGTGGATAAACCTGACAGCTGATGGGAGGAAGAGATGACTACACAGACTCAGCCCTTCTGCGTGTCCCGGCTTGGGCTCTGCCTCTCGCTCTGAGTTTATTCTCTGTCTGATGTCACAGCTGATTCTGTGTCACTTTTCTGCATGCTACACATTGTCACCAGGCTTATTTTTAGCCTTAAGGGGGAAAACATTACATTTGTATTATACATAGGGGAGGAGTAGCACAAGTGGTTATAGATCACTTTATAGTTATAAGAATGACTAATGGTGTGCACACACGGTCAGATGTGCCTTAAGATGCGATCCACGATCAGATCTTATCGGGATCGGATCGCAAGGCACATCCGATTTGCATACAAGTCTGACTATATAGTGCAGATCTGCACTATATAGTCATGGCAGACAAGACTTTCTGCCTTGCGATACGTGAACGCGCATCAGGATCACAAGGGTTAAAACCCTTGCGATCTGCATCCGATTACGATCCGATGTTGACTATATCGTCAACATCGGAAGGCAAATTGTACCGTGTGTACACACTATAACACTAATGCAGAACTTTACTCTCTATCTATCTATCTATCTATCTATCTATCTATCTAATCAGTCATGACAATGTGGGGGGGTATTCAATCTGTGTCGCTAATGACAGCATTGAAGGGTGTCAGATCCAACTTTTTTTTTTTGTTGGAAACGGACGCAGATTGGCAAATTCACAGCCGTTTTTTGACAATATACGTCCATTTCCGACAATTTACGGACTTTCTGACACTCAACAGTAGATACATTGAATACTGACTGTCAAGTTATAATCGGAACAGGTCAAAAACTCCTGTGAATCCGACTATCGGGAACATCACGACAGTTGGATTCGGGATTGAATACCCCCAATGGGGTAAATTTACTAAAATGAGGGTTTAATTTTAGATGGATGTTGCGCATAGAAACCAATCAGATTCTATATATCTTCTAGACGGTGCTAAATAAATAAGAAGTAGAATCTGATTGGTTTCTATGGGCAACAACCCATCTTCAATAGAACTCCCATCTCAGTAGTGGCCACGCCCCCTGACATGCAATACCGGTATTACCGGTAATACAGGCATTGAACAACACGGGGTGGGGCTACGATGATAAATAAGTCAAGAGCGCTAGGGATAGCTGTTGTGTGCAGTGTACACCAGCGGCCACTACGATGGCGGGGTGCCGCACTCCAGAAGCAAAGAGAGATAGAGAGGTACCGTCAGGCGCACAGTGTATACACAAGAAACAATTAATAAAAATAGTATTTACTACGACAAATCAATTATTAATTATCAGACAGAATTAATAATAATAGTTGCATGCATGCAGATATCAAACATAAACACAAATAAAAAATATAAAAAGAAGAATAAAAACTAAATAAAAGCCAAAAATTGATAATATGATATTATACCGCCAGGGGGTAACTGTTAGCCAGTGAGTGATTCCCAGTCACAGATGATCGTGATATTATTCCTCCAGTTGAAGTTTAAGCATCTTAGTGCTTGAAGTGAAATTTAAGTTGTTCCTGCTGATATGTCACTGAGTGGCAGGAGTACAGATGCCGGTTCCGGTGTCTGCAATTCCTCCGCTTTTAAGCATATGCTGATGGTAAGGGCATCTATTCACCAACACGCTGGTTATGTCTGCCACAGTTTCCGCAGGCAGTGCAGTCCCGCTCACCACCGCGTAATGTGTGCCGGGAGTCGGGCGTTGATGTGGAGACAGCCCAGATGCTATGGAGCGACTGCCGCCGTATGTTCCATCTCACAGGGACCTGCCAATTAATGGTGCAAATTTATGGTAGGCAGTGCATGCAGGCAATATCCACCAGGGTTACCACTGTGCAGGAAAGTAGACAAGTCCTTTAGGAGAAAACGCGTTTCGCTGCGCTCAGGGCAGCTTTATCAATTCAGAAACTGAGACCTGATGGTTCTAGCCAGGTGTCTTTGGGTGTGGTATAGGGGTCCAACAGTCTGGATCCCGACAGTCATTAGACCGACGTCGGGATCCCGACTGGCCAGAAACAGACAACATGGTGAGCGCAACTAAGCCCCTTGCAGGCACGGTGGCTCAATATGCTCGCCACCTATTCTATTCTCCCTCTATAGGGGTCGTGGACCCCCACGAGGGAAAATAGCAGGTAGCCGTCGGGAACCCGTCTGTCTGTGTTTTGACAGTCGGGATCCCGACTGTCGGGACCCCGTCCCGCACCCGTGTCTTTACACACAAACGGCAGATAAGAGACATGTGTAGCCCGGTGCTATACTCTGGACAAGTGTGCCTTAGAAGCAGGGCCGGCGCTACCCACTCAGCAGAGGATGCAAAGCAGGTAGGTGCCAGGCAGGAGAGGCGCCACTGTCCCTGCTCTGCATCCCCTGCTGTGTCTGAGGCTGCCGGCTGCTGCTGTGCCTGTCACACTGCAGGGCACGCAGCAGCACCGGAGGCACTGAGTTCCCTGTCGGCAACTGGTGTGAGCATTTGTGTAGGCAGCATTACTAATGTCGGCAACTGATGTGGGCATGTGTATAGGTAGTGCTACTAATGTCGGCAACTGGTGTGAGCATGTGTATAGTCAGCGCTACTAATGTCAGCAACTGGTGTGGGCACGTGTATAGTCAGCGCTATTAATGTCAGCAACTGGTGTGAGCATGTGTGTAGACATCGCTACTAATGTCAGCAACTGGTGTGAGCATGTGTGTAAACATCGCTACTAATGTTGGCAACTGATGTAGGCATGTGTATAGCCAGCAGTACTAATGTCAGCAACTGGTGTGGGCACGTGTATAGTCAGCGCTACTAATACAACTGGTGTGAGCATGTGTGTAGACAGCGCTACTAATGTCAGCAACTGGTGTGGGCACGTGTATAGTCAGCGCTACTAATGTCGGCAACTGGTGGGGGCACGTGTATAGTCAGCGCTACTAATGTCAGCAACTGGTGTGGCCACGTGTATAGTCAGCGCTACTAATGTCGGCAACTGGTGTGGGCACGTGTATAGTCAGTGCTACTAATGTCAGCAACTGCTGTGGGCACATGTATAGTCAGCGCTATTAATGTCGGCAACTGGTGTGGGCACGTGTATAGTCAGTGCTACTAATGTCGGCAACTGCTGTGGGCACATGTATAGTTAGCACTACTAATGTCTGCAACTGCTGTGGGCACGTGTAAAGACAGCGCTACTAATGTCAGAAACTGGTGTGGGCACGTGTATAGTCAGCGCTACTAATGTCGGCAACTGGTGTGAGCATGTGTGTAGACAGAGCTAGTGATGTCGGCAACTGGTGTGGGCACATGTATAGGCAGTGCTACTGCTGTTGGCAACTGGTGTGGGTATATGGTTACACAGTGCTACTAATCTTGGCAACTGGTGTGGGCATATGGTTACACAGTAGCGCCTTCAGTCCTGTTGGAGAAAGTGCGCTATATAAATTCTACTTACTTACTTACTTACAGTGCTACTAATGTCGGCAACTGGTGTGGGCATATGGTTACACAGTGCTACTAATGTTGGCAACTGGTGTGGGCACTACGTATAAGCAGAGCAACTACTTTTGGCAGCTGGTGTGGGGGTTCTGAATAAGCAGCCCTTCAAATGTGGGTATATCCAGGAGAATTCGGAGCATTATGTGTAGCATAATGTGTGTCAATATCATATGGGCATTATGGTGCATGGCATATTTCGTAAGGAGAATTACGGTGTGTGCCATAATGTGTAATGGGCATTTTGGTGTGCTGCATATTGTGTAAGGGGCATCATGATGTGTGACATAATGTATAATGTGTAATGGGCATTACTTTATTTATAATGTGCCTTACTGTGTGTGGTATAATGTGTAATGGGCATTGAGGTGTGAAGCATAATGTGTTATGGGGATTACAGTGTAATTGGTACTTTTATGTGACGATGCCCATTCCCCATAAAGCTACGCTCCTACATTTTTGCGCGCTCCTACGGCGCAAACTCTCCCTGCTTTTTGAACTCATGGCACCAAAATGGCTAGTTACAGCTGTGTAAGGTGAATAATATTATGCTACTATGTGGTGTAATTTGGAGTGGGAGTACTATTGTGTGGCCATTCCCCTTCCTTGAGAGATCACACATTTTTTTTTTGGTGTGCGCTGTCCCTTGGTAAAGCTTGGGTGGGCGCAAATTTATAGTTTGCAGGAGGGCGCCGAACCCCCTAGCACCAGCCCTGCCTAGAAGGTACTAACTATTGAACCCATTGGGCAGTATTCATATGTTATATCTCACCCAATCTAAAATTACGGGATATCGCGGTTGATATACAATTGATCTTAATTATTGCAGTCAAAATCAACCAACCTAGCTCTTCTGTGCTTTGATGTTATCTATTCTGTTTTATGTTTGTGATGCATTTAAAACTTCAAAAAATATTGTCAATGTTTCTGTTTGTTAACACAGCCATCGGCAGGGTAAGTGTATCAGGGCGGGGAAACTAGGAATCATTCTGAATCATAGCTCTGTTAAATGTAACCAGACCAGTTTATGCCAGTGACGTTCTGTCTGGACAAGTTGATCTCAGAATTTCTTCTGCAGCACAATGTCTTCTGCTGTTCTTCTTTAACACTGCACACTGAAAATTCACTTCAGAGGATCTAGGGTCCGATTCAGGATCGCTTGGAGCGTTCCGAATTCGGAATTCGGCCACAGCCCTGATGGTCAGGGTTTGAGCATGTGCAAACCCCAGCAGAAAACGGCTTTGGCGAGTTACACACTCACAGGGCCATTCGCTGCGGGGAGGGAGGGCCGGGGGTGGCACAAATCAGGGGTGGCAAGCAGCCTGGAGCCTTGTCCAGCACAGGTCACTAGCTCCGGGTCTCTACAGACAGCAGGGTGCTTGTTTCCAAGCACGGTGCCCAGATTTTCTACGGACGGCACCATAGGGAAATCGCATCGCATGGGCCATTATAGCGGCATGCGATGCGATTATTTTCATTTTTTTTTTCATTTTACACCACTATATCGCATCGCATCGCATCGCATTGCATCGCATGTCCCACAGAATCGCATGCGATTTTATAGGCTGTGTGATGCCATGACATTAGGTATACAATAATATGATTGTATGTCCCAAAAATAGATTGAACGCACTCCCCCAGTATCCACACCACCCCGAAGCGTATATATTATTGTATACCATCACACACCCTATAAAATCACATGCGATCGCATGCGATTAAAAATGCGATTGCCCGGGGCTGAGAGAGCAGTGAATAAACTACATAGGAAAATTGCATCGCATCACATGGCATCGCACATCGCATGGCCCTAAAATGGCCCATGCGATGCTATGCGATTTCACTACGCAGATTAGCCCACTAAGCAAATAGCTTAGTGGGCGCCGTGCTAGGAAACAAGTACCGACAGCAGCATTGGATAGCTGAGCGGGCAGTGGCAGCACTGACATCACCCCTAGCACAGCTGCCCATAGAGACTCGGAGCGAGTGACCTGTGCCGGGTGAGGCTCCTGCTCATACAGATGTCCGGTGGTACCTGTGCCATGGACTCCGTTAACATCCATTCGCATGCCCTGTGAGTGAGTCGTGCTTGCGAATGAATGGCGGCAGCCAACCATTCGCAAGGCAGGGTTTGGTTGACTCGCAAGGATGCAAATTAGCGATTCAACCAGAATAACCCCCTAAATCCAAAAGTCCTGTCCCCAGCACTTATAAACATATTCGTTGTATTTTATTACTATTACAAAAGAAGAGGCGCATCATCATCATTATCACACAACGTATTGTGGACAAGAAATACTGGAAAGTTCTTATTAGGGAACAGGAATTTCTGATCTAACAACAGGGAAGTAATTAATTGGTTGCTCATTTAGTTATGTAATGCATTAATATGCTTACACACTCTTTTTATTAGAGGACTTCCATTGTTGATTATTGTTCTATATCTGCTGAATGTGTTCTAGATGTCAAAGTTGCTACCATACTCTGATTCACAGGGACACTTCGGGTGACATTTGACAGTCGATTTGTTTCATTTGACAGTCGATTTGTTTTTTTTTTTTTGCGATATTTTTGCCACAAAATGGCGTTATCGCATTTTAACCCCAAAATCGCACATTTAATAGGGTGCGCCACGGGCTGTTTTTCGCATTTTTTTGGCGATAAATCGCACTTTATTTTTTTTTTGTTTGCTATGTACGGCGCTGCGGACACTTTGTGGCGCCTTATAAATAAACGTACTACTACTACTACTACTTTTCCCCAAAAAAATCGCATTTATTCGCATCCAGATGTTTTCGCAAAGAAAAGTATACAAATCGCTTATGTAATGGCATGCGCAAACGGAAATCGCACTTTTTAGATGTCTAGAAATCTCACTTTTTTCAGACCGGGGTCTGATGTGCGAATTGGTCAGAGACATGCACAGATCATTGTGATCTGTGCATGTTTCTGGTGTAAAAATAGAGTAAAAAAAAAAAAACGTAAAAAAACCGGTGTGGGATCCCCCCTCCTGAGCATAACCAGCCCCGGGCTCAAAGAGCCGGTCCTGGTTTCATAAAATCATGGGACAAAACAAATAGGGTTCCCCTGGATTTGATAAAACCAGCACCAGGCTCAAGGGCCGGTCCTGGTTCCCAAAATCTGGGGGACAAAATGAGTAGGGGTCCCCCGTATTTCAAGAACCAGCACCGGGCCCAACCAGCCAGCAGGGTAATGCCACAGCCGGGGGGAGACTTTTTTTTTTAACAAGTCCCCCCGGCCAAAGCATTCATCCCCCTGACCGGTCAGCATGGGCAGGGGTCCTGGGGGAGTCGGGACCCCCCCAAAGAAGGGGTCCCCCCCTCCAGAACTTACCTGCCCATGGTGAAGCCCGGGGCTGTCCTCGATGCCTCTGGACGGTGGGCATCGAGCTGATACTTGTGTAAAAAAATAAATGATAAACTATTATCTTATACCGTGGAACTATGAGTCCCAGCAAGCCTCCCCCGCATGCTGGGACTTGGAGAACCACAAGTGCATACGGCGGGGAGCGGCTGGGAGCGGGGAGCGATGGCTTCCCTGCCCATCTCCGCTTCAGGGCAGGAAGTGTGGGCAGGCAGGGGGCAGAGAGGCAGTAGCGTTGAGATGGGCGGAGGGCTCCAACAGAACAGGGTGCACGAGCGTCTCATGAGCACGTGTCCCCTTCTGTCGGAGGATGGCGGCTGGCGTGGGGCGGCGATTGGCGATTCTATCGCCAGGAGCAGCTGCATTGAGAGCTGCTCCATCTGTATAATTGGCATCAGCTGTGTTAAACTATAGAATTTCTATGGGGCTTATACAAGACAAGGGGCAGCCTGGTGCTTTTCAGTGCATACCCCTAGGGCGTGTTCACACCTCCACAGGGATTAAAATTGACCTCTCTGTGACTTGATCACGCCTCATGTCCTTAGATGTTGGAATTTACTGTATTAGTAAAACATAATTTTGCACAGAATACTGACTGCTCCCAGAAATATTTGTGAATTGAGACATTTTATCAATTGTTCTGAACCACAGAGTGTTTAAACACAATCATGTGTTATTTATTTATTTATTTATTTACAGTTTCTTATATAGCGCAGCAGATTCCGTTGCGCTTTACAATTGTAGACAGTAATAAAACAAACTGGGTAACAACAGACAGACTTGGAGGTTAGAGGGCCCGGCTGCAAGCTTACAATCTATAGGGACATTGGAGGGAAACACAAGGACAGGCACCAGTAATAGCACATATATATATATGATAGGCTTGCCTGAAGAGGTGAGTTTTCAGGGAGCGTTCGAAAGATTGGAGGCTAGCGGAGAGTCTTATTGTGTGTGGAAGGACATTCCATAGGGTGGGAGCAGCCCAGATGACAGTCCTGTAATAGCGAATGGGAGCTAGTGATCCGTGCAGAAGAGAGACGCAGATCTTGTGCAGAGCGAAGTGGTTGAGATGGGAGATATTTTGTGATAAGTGCAGAGATATATGCTGGTGCAGTATGGTTAATAGCTTTATAAGCAAGTAGAAGTGTTTTATATTGAATACGGTAAGATACAGGCAACCAATGGAGGTACTGGCAGAGCGGATCAGCAGACGATGAGCGTCTTGCTAGGAAGATCAGCCTAGCAGCAGCATTTAGAATGGATTGCAGTGGCGAGAGTCTGTTCTTGGAAAGACCAGTTAGGAGACTATTGCAATAATCAATGCGGGATACAATGAGTGCATGGATAAGAGATTTAGTAGTGTCTTGTGTGAGATACGGTCGTATTTTGGATATGTTTTTTTAGATGCATGTAATATAATTTGGAGACAGATTGAATGTGGGGAACAAAGGACAGTTCAGAGTGAAGGATGACTCCTAGGCAACGAGCTTGTGGGGTAGGGTAGATTGTCGAGTTGTCAACAGTGATGGAGATCTGAGGATGGTAACTGTTCTTAGCTGGTGGGAATCAGGGGCGGATTTAGGGATGAAGGCGCCCTAGGCACAACAATAATGTTGCCCCCCCCCCCCCCGCCTAATTGTATTATTTTTATAGATTACATATAAGCCCTTATTTGGTAATATACAATATAATGGATTATGAATACATATTTACTAAGTAGGACAGTTTACAGGGGCAGTATCTGCATCTCCTATCCATTTACACTCTATTTAAGATGGAATATAGTACAGTACAGTGGATATTTTGCAGGTATTGGTACATTTTGGGTTGACAGTACTATCACAGGCATCCAAGTGCCGCGCCCCAAACATGTGCCGCCCCTAGGCATGTGCCTCACGTGCCTAATGGGAAATTCGGCTCTGGTGGGAATATAAGTAATTCAGTTTTGGAAATATTTAGAGATGAGCGTGTCCGGATCTCCGGGATCCGTCAGATCCGAAAATAGCGATCCGAGTCTGGATCCGAGCCATCTCGGGAGTTCCCGAAGTTCCCGAAAACGAGGCAAAACATCATCATCGCGGATTCTCGCGGGATCTGGATTCTATATAAGACGCACGCGCGCCCCGCCATCTTTACTCCAGCATAGGAGAGGGAAGAGGGTGGTTGTGCTCTGTGCTGTGTTATAATAATAATATATTATTTTGCTGCTGCTCACTCGATTAGGATCTGCAGGGGCTGCTGTACACAAGTCCAGTGTACAGGGGCTGCAGTGGCCAGTGTACAAGGGGCTGTACAGGGGCTGTGTTTAGTGTGACAATGCTTGTGTCCAGTGTGACAGGGCCTGTGTACAGTGTGACAGGGTCTGTGTCCAGTGTACAGGGTTTGTGTCCAGTGTACAGGGGTTGTGTCCAGTGTACAGGGGCTGTGTCCAGTGTACAGGGGCTGTGTCCAGTGTACAGGGGTTGTGTCCAGTGTACAGGGGCTGTGTCCAGGGGCAGTGTCCAGTGTACAGGGGCTGTGTACAGGGGTTGTGTCCAGTGTGACAGGGCCTGTGTCCAGTGTGACAGGGGCTGTGTCCAGTGTACAGGGGCTGTGTCCAGTGTACAGGGGCTGTGTCCAGTGTACAGGGGCTGTGTACAGGGGTTGGGTCAAGTGTACAAGGGCTGTGTCCAGTGTACAGGGGCTGTGTACAGGGGTTGTGTCCAGTGTCCAGGGGCTGTGTCCAGGGGCAGTGTCCAGTGTGACGGCTGTGTCCAGTGTACAGGAGCTGTGTCCAGAGGCTGTGTCCATTGTCCAGGGGCTGTGTCCAGTGTGATGGCTGTGTCCAGTGTACAGGAGCTGTGTCCAGAGGCTGTGTCCATTGTCCAGGGGCTGTGTCCAGTGTGACAGGCTGTGTCCAGTGTAAAGTAAGAAAAATAAATAAAAGTAATAAATAAAATATAAAAAACATTTTTGGAGGATGATGGAGGAGGAAATAGTGGGAGATCAGCAACCTGATAGAAGTGCTGAAGCTGCTACCACCAGTCATGACAAGGCCGATACCTCTTTGTATTTTTTGCTCTTTGGAGCATTTCTCTTTTTTTGGGATAGTTTATTAAACTGCCACCCTGTCTGCCCCTGCAGTGCCGCTCTGCCAGGTTGGAAGTGTAAGGTCCACATGTATGTGATGCCCACTGTTGTCACTTAGCTTAGTCATCCAGCTACCTCGGTATACCCTTTTGGCCCAACTACAGTAAATGAAAACAATTTTGTGAGCTGTGAAGTGATCAAAATTGTCCAGAAATGAGTGGAAACTAATGTTATTGAGGTTAATAATACTTTAGGGGTAAAAACAGGCCCAAATTCCTTTATTGTAGGCATTTTTAGCATTTTTTCAAAAAAATCCAGATCCAAAACCAAAACCCACAACGGTGGTTTTGCCAAAACCAATCCAGATCCAAAACACGAAGGGAGATCCAGATCCAAAACCAAAACCCGAAAAAGTGGCCGCCGCACATCTCTAGAAATATTGAGTTTGAGGTGGCAAGAAGACATCCAAGATGAGATGGCAGAGAGGCATTCAGAGACTCGGCCCAAAACCACTGGTGACAACTCTGGGGTTGATAGATAGATTTAAGTATCATCCGCATATAAATCATACTGAGCTGATGAGTTTGCCAAGAGATGAGGCATAGATTAAGAAAAGCAGAGGACCTAAGACTGAGCCTTGCAGAATTCCGACTTACAGAGGCAGAGCCAGCCCTAAGTAATTTGTTGCCCTAGGCAAGATATTTATTGGTACCAGATAATCCCGTCCCTCCTCCCAGCATGCTGTACACAGCCAGCAGATACTAGATGGAGAGTTAGACATAGTGGTGGGCCATCGACTTGAAGAGTCATAATTGAGATCATCACCCCACAAGTACATTGAAAAAGCCAGATCCACATAGTACATAAAAAGCCAGATTCATTAAAAGACACATAAAAGTCAGAACCACTAAAAATAAAATCTAAAGCCAGATCCAAATAAAAATACTTTGAAAAAGCCATATTCACTTAAAATTATATTGAAAAATGACATTGAGAAATGTTTGATTCCCCTAAAGATACAATATGTTGAAAAATACAGATTGTCAGGAGCCATGTTGTATGGTTCGGTTCTGTCATGTCTGTTCTATGTTGTTTTCAGTTTGTGTTTGGTTTTTGACTCTCTGGAGGCCTCCGGTGGTTAGTCTGTGCATTTTCAGCTCAATATTCTGTAAGCTTAATTATGCACAAGCCTGAGAGGTAAAGAGTTTGTTATCACAGCTTGGGAGCTGTCTGGATTACTCCCAGGTGAATAATCACTTGAGCCCTTCATAGGGCATTCTCTCCAGCACTGCCCAGCCAGTGATAGTTTCTAGTTCCTGTTTCCTGCTGGCCCTAACTCAGTGCAGCTTTTCCTGGCCCTGTGCTGGTTCAGCTTGCTTCCATTCTGTTCCAGTATCCAGTCCATCTGCTTCAGTCTGCCCCAGCCTGCTCTTTACCATTCTGAGCTGCTGGATGTCCCTTGGTCCTGCTGTGCCTGTTATAAGTCACGTAAGTGCTCCAGTGGAGCCTGGTTCTTTTTCTTTATCCCTGTTTGCTGGCAAGCTGCCAATTCCCTGGTTGGTTTTTCATTAATTTGTTCCACCTTTGTTCAGTCCTCCCCAGAGTGGCGAGGTGCATTATACTCCTTGGTTTGGTAATTTTGGGGTACCGGATTATTTGTGCTATTATTTACGTTGCTGGTTAGCTGTGTTACCTGCATAGGTATTGCTGGAGGTACCCCAGGTCTCCTGTCAGAGGTATGCACGACTAGGTTGCATTCCCCATCATTGTCCTGGTGCCGTTAGGCAGGTTGTTTCCTCAGGCAGCCCCAGTAGTTAGATTTCCTTTTGACTGTACCCTTAGAGGATCACTGATTCCTTGTCTCTCCATAACACCTGTTTGCACCGGAGCTGTAGCGGGCCTAACTCGCTCCTTCAAACTACAGGCGAAGCCTAGCATTTGCAGGAATCAGCCATCTCCCTTCGGGGGTCAACAGAGTCAGCGTAGGTTTCGCCGTGGCCATTCTAAACAAAACCGTAACTCCAATCCACATAAAATATAAAAAAATCATATCCACAATAAAACACAATTAAAAAAGCTTGATCTATAAAAATAAATTGAAAAATATCATATCCACTGAAAATACATACAGAAAAAATACAGATCCACATCAAAACACATTTAAAAGTTTGTGTGGTAACAGACTGGAGAATAGAGGTTGTGGGGAGATGGAGCGTGACTGGGGGACAGAGGTTGTGGGGAGATGGAGCGTGACTGGGGGACAGAGGTTGTGGGGAGATGGACCGTGACTGGGGGACAGAAGTTGTGGGGAGATGGACCGGGACTGGGGTACAGAGGTTGTGGCGAGATGGACCGTGACTGGGGGACAGAGGTTGTGGGGAGATGGACCGTGACTGAGGAACAGAGGTTGTGGGGAGATGGACCGTGACTGGGGGACAGAGGTTGTGGGGAGATGGACCGTGACTGGGGGACAGAGGTTGTGGGGAGATGGACCGTGACTGGGGGACAGAGGTTGTGGAGAGATGGACCATGACTGGGGGACAGAGGTTATGGGGAGATGGACCGTGACCAGTGGGTAGATTGTATGGTGACGGTTGTGACTGTCATTTATTAAGGATTGCAATCGGAATATTACTGCCAAGGATCGCATAGAAAAATCACCTAAATGTATTTTCCCTCGCGTGCAGAGACAGGGGTCTGAAAGGATGGCCTATCTTGGGGTATATAAAATGACAGATCGCATTTATTTAAAAATCACATGCAATCGCACATGTGATGCAAGGATTATTAAGTACAGCACATAATATCTTGAGATGCGAGATTCGACCAACGTGGCCATACATTACATTGGGTGACACATTTGATATGCATACTTTCATGAGATTAATCGCACTGATGCAGTTGAAACTAAAGGATTGTATGCAATATTGCCCTAGTGTATGGGCATCTTGAGACTGGATCTTTCTCAGTGACCAGTGAGGCCTTTAAAAGGTTAGCTGTGTTACCTGCATAGGTATTGCTGGAGGTACCCCAGGTCTCCTGTCAGAGGTATGCACGACTAGGTTGCATTCCCCATCATTGGCCTGGTGCCGTTAGGCAGGTTGTTTCCTTAGGCAGCCCCAGTAGTTAGATTTCCTTTTGACTGTACCCTTAGAGGATCACTGATTCCTTGTCTCTCCATAACACCTCTTTGCACCGGAGCTGTAGCGGGCCTAACTCGCTCCTTCAAACTACAGGCGAAGCCTAGCATTTGCAGGAATCAGCCATCTCCCTTTGGGGGTCAACAGAGTCAGCGTAGGTTTCGCCGTGGCCATTCTAAACAAAACCGTAACTCCAATCCACATAAAATATAAAAAAAATCATATCCACAAAAAAACACAATTAAAAAAGCTTGATCTATAAAAATAAATTGAAAAATATCATATCCACTGAAAATACATACAGAAAAAAAAACAGATCCACATCAAAACACATTTAAAAGTTTGTGTGGTAACAGACTGGAGAATAGAGGTTGTGGGGAGATGGAGCGTGACTGGGGGACAGAGGTTGTGGGGAGATGGAGCGTGACTGGGGGACAGAGGTTGTGGGGAGATGGACCGTGATTGGGGGACAGAAGTTGTGGGGAGATGGACCAGGACTGGGGTACAGAGGTTGTGGCGAGATGGACCGTGACTGGGGGACAGAGGTTGTGGGGAGATGGACCGTGACTGAGGAACAGAGGTTGTGGGGAGATGGACCGTGACTGGGGGACAGAGGTTGTGGGGAGATGGACCGTGACTGGGGGACAGAGGTTGTGGGGAGATGGACCGTGACTGGGGGACAGAGGTTGTGGAGAGATGGACCGTGACTGGGGGACAGAGGTTGTGGGGAGATGGACCATGACTGGGGGACAGAGGTTGTGGGGAGATGGACCGTGACTGGGGGACAGAGGTTGTGGGGAGATGGACCGTGACTGGGGGACAGAGGTTGTGGGGAGATGGACCGTGACTGGGGGACAGAGGTTGTGGGGAGATGGACCAGGACTGAGGAACAGAGGTTGTGGGGAGATGGACCGTGACTGGGGGACAGAGGTTGTGGGGAGATGGACCGTGACTGGGGGACAGAGGTTGTGGGGAGATGGACCGTGACTGGGGGACAGAGGTTGTGGGGAGATGGACCGTGCTTGGGGGACAGAGGTTGTGGGGAGATGGACCGTGACTGGGGGACAGAGGTTGTGGGGAGATGGACCGTGACTGAGGAACAGAGGTTGTGGGGAGATGGACCGTGACTGGGGGACAGAGGTTGTGGGGAGATGGACCGTGACTGGGGGACAGAGGTTGTGGGGAGATGGACCATGACTGGGGGACAGAGGTTATGGGGAGATGGACCGTGACCAGTGGGTAGATTGTATGGTGACGGTTGTGACTGTCATTTATTAAGGATTGCAATCGGAATATTACTGCCAAGGATCGCATAGAAAAATCACCTAAATGTATTTTCCCTCGTGTGCAGAGACAGGGGTCTGAAAGGATGGCCTATCTTGGGGTATATAAAATGACAGATCGCATTTATTTAAAAATCACATGCAATCGCACATGTGATGCAAGGATTATTAAGTACAGCACATAATATCTTGAGATGCGAGATTCGACCAACGTGGCCATACATTGCATTGGGGGACACATTTGATATGCATACATTCATGAGATTAATCGCACTGATGCAGCTGAAACTAAAGGATTGTATGCAATATTGCCCTAGTGTATGGGCATCTTGAGACTGGATCTTTCTCAGTGACCAGTGAGGCCTTTAAAAAGGAATGGGAGAGGATTCTAAAAGACTGTTCAATGGCCCTTATGGAATTAATCATAGAGGATAAAAAAGAGATCTTAGTAAATTAGAGGAGCATTTCCTCACGTATAGAGACATGGGGGGTTATTCTGGTTCACTCGCAAAGGGAAATTCACTCTCTAATGGATAAAACCATATGCACTGCAGGTGGGGCAGATGTAACATGTGCAGAGAGAGTTACATTTGGGTGGGGGTGTGCTTTAAACTGATATCTATATTGCAGTGAAAAAATAAAGCAGCCAGTATTTACCCTGCACAGAAACAAAATAACTCACCCAAATCTAACTCTCTCCGCACATTTTACATCAGCCCCACCTACAGTGCACATGGTTTTGTCCATTAGAGAGTGAATGTGCCTTTGCGTGTGAACCAGAATAACCCCCATGGTCACATCCTTTATGGATTCTAATGAATATAAAGACTTGGAGAAAAAGACTGAAGAGATCCCCTACAGGGGTAGGAAACAAAATGAACCTGTTTGAAAGAGGTAGGAAGTTTTGAGAATAAATAGATTCGCCCCATTAACAGAAGAAAAGGACCCAACTTTTTTAGGGTGAAGATGGAACATAAGGACGGACAGATAAAACCCAATTTGAGGAGATTCAGGGAGGGGGGGGGGGGGAACCCTCATAAAAAAAGAGGAAACATGATATAAAATGGTCTAATAAGACAAAGGAAAAAAAGTGATAAAAAAGGGAGGGTGGAAAAGCCAAGATTTTAAATTTTTTAATCTAAGCTTAACAAAGGAGATCTCTGTGTTGGATAAAGAGCTGACAAATGCCCCAATAAACACATTTAATACATTTTCCACTTTTGTGGATCTTTAAAAATACCTGTATAAGCTAACAATGAAAAAAGTTCTATCCTAGTAACGAAACAAGCACATCCATCCATAAATGATCAGGATATCGGTACCCCCTTCAAAACAATTATGTTTTTTATCCATTTCATATGAAGGGAAACTTCATTGAGACCTACTTTACATTGGTCCATGATGACATTAAAAAAAGTGATGTTTAAAAAGAGAAGTATAATCTCTCATGTAAAGAGAGAGAGGCCCTAACACATCTACAAGATGTAAAACATATGACACACTAATCAGGCGTGCCAAGATAATATAAAATTATCTGACATGTGATACTCAATTAATTACAATTCAAGAATGCTGCTCCTAGATAGTTACTGGAATACTAGTACACAACAATATATGGTACTTGTTTCCTAGCACGGCGCCCACAATATTCAGTTGTATGGCATCTTATGCATTGTATCGCATCGCATGCCATATACCCGCATGCAATGTGATGCGATTTTAAATTGTATAAGCACTCTAATGGTTTTTTTTTTATGTTAAATGGTCCCCTATACAATTTTTAATTGTATAAGCACCCTAATGGGTGCTTACAATGTTAAATGCACCTCCACGCCACCCCCACTATCAATGCCAACCCGAAGCATGGTCGCATCCTCCGACCTTTTCATACCCCCACTATCCATGTCGGCGTGGAGTTGTTTTTATATAGTGTGGCGAGCGCAGCGAGCCACCAAGCCCGAAGCGTGGCGAGCGCAGCGTGGCGAGCGCAGCGTGGCGAGCGCAGTGAGCCCCACGAGGGGACGCGTATTTCTTTACATGTATTCCGCGTCCGCTCGCCACGCTTCAGGCTCGGTGGCTCGCTGCGCTCGCCACACTATTTATAGTAAACTCCGACGTGGATGGTGGGGTATTAAAAGGTCGGAGGACACGTACCGCCGCCCCTCGTGGACTTGCTGCGCTCGCCACGCTTCGGGCTGGCATTGATAGTGAGGGTGGCGTGGGGGTGCTTTTAACATTGTAAGCCCTCATTACGGTGCTTATACAATTATAATCTTATAGGGGGACCATTTAACATTGAAAAAACCCATTAGGGTGCTTATACAATTTTAAATTGTATACCATTGTATATGGCATACAATGGCATACAATGCGATGGTACAATTTAAAATTGTATAACATCGGCTGACATCGCGCAACATCGCATACCATTGTATGGCTTATGGTATACAATGCGATGGGCGCCGTGCTAGGAAACAAGTACCCAATATATCATCTAGAAATAGACTAGAAAAGGAGCGCAGTTAGAATTACTATTAGATAAATGTAATAAAAATGCAACACACAAATAAAATATACATGATATAAATCTCATATTATAGGTGTAAATTAATTACTTATACCAGATTACCTGATGGATGTAAATGCAGGTTGGAAACACAATATGAGTGCTGTTATGCCCACCTCCTCTTATATGTATTGTCACGTAATATTAAAATCCGTGTCGCTAACAATTGGATCACCTCTTGATTCATAGTAATATCAGCCCATTACTTGGCCACACTCCAAAGCAGGAGCCGGAGATTCTCCTTCTTACTCTTTCTCTTCTTCTACTTCTTCTTCCTCATGAGTGGTGATGGTCTAGGGCAGTGGTTCCAAAACTGTGTGCCGTGGCTCCCTGGGGTGACTCAAAGTACTTTCAGGGGTGCCCCGGGATGATGATCCAGAACAAAATTCAAATTGTTTGTGGTCCATGCAATAATCAAAAACAGTGCTTGTGGCTTCCAGTTAGAAAATATGTGGATAAGCAGAAGTTAATAATTTGTCTCATCACATCACTGAACCGAAGGATAACATATAAGCACAATATATTTAATTTAATATTGTTTTTCTGAAATTCTCAAAACTTTTGGCCTAGGGGTGCTGTGAAAAATATTGTGATACTCTAGGGTGCCGTGATATAAAAAAGTTGTGGAACCCCTAGTCTAGGGTTTGTTTCTGAGGTTTTTCCTTCTGCCCAAAGCTTTTAGAGGTAACGCCTGGAGGCTGCTGATACCAACATCATCAAGAGACAAGCACTAACAACAAATGACCACCAGATCATGACAGAAATAAGGTAATGCTACAAATTAGCACCGTATTACATATACATAATAACAAAAATCGTTGTATTTTCATGCATATCCTCCAGTTCACAATGCTTGTATGCAGGGCCAAATGGGGTTGGAAAACCAGCCCAGGAAATTTCTGGATGCAGCCCTCCTGAAGGCGTGTCTGTTGAGGGGGTGGGGTCTGATGAAAAAGACCCAGTGCCGCTGCCCAGGAGACCCTGTGCTGCTGCTGCCCAAGAGACCCAGTGCCGCTGCCCAAGAGACCCGGGGCTACCGCTGCCCAGGAAACCCGGCGCCAAAGCTGCCCAGGAGAGCAGGCACCGACTGCTGGTGAGTGGGAAACCCGACACTGGGAGATGTATCCAGGCCGCTTGTACTGGGGGGTGGAGGAGGTGGATTATGTATTTAGGAAAAAAGTAAACCATTTCAAACACCTGCTCTCCATCCCACCCCCCTAACTACCCCCCTTCTTGCCTCCCCTCCATATCTCCCTGCCTCTCACTCCCCTTTGTCTCACCTCTCTCCCATTTTTTCTCTCCACCCCATTCATCATCCTCCCTCCCTCATCTCTTTCATCTTTTTCTCTCACCCTGTCTCTTTCATCTTTTTCTCTCGCCCCGTTCTTTCCTCTTTGATCTCTCCTGATCCTCTTTTTTTCTATTTTTCTCTTCTGAGCCCCCTCTCCCACACCACCACTTGCTCCCCTTCTCTCTGTCCTTTCTCTTTTCACCTGCCCCTTCTCTCTTGGGTGTGGTATGGGACTCCGACAGTCGGGATCCCGACAGTCATTATCCCGATGTCGGGATCCTGACTGGCCAGAGTCAGATAGCACGGCGAGTGCAAAAAATCCCCTTGCGGGCTACGCGAGCCACCTATTCTATTCTCCCTCTATGGTGGTCGTGGACCCCCACGAGGGAAAATAGCGGGTGGCCGTCGGGCACCCGGCTGTCGGCGTTTTGACAGTCGTAAATGATTGTCGGGATCCCGACTGTCGGGAACCCGTCCGGCACCCTCTCTCTTTCCCTGTTCCTTCTCTCTTTCCCTGCTCCTCTTTCTGTCAGCACTTTTTCACTCCCTACCCATCTTACCTCTCTATTTCTCTCTGCCCCTAGTCTATTTTTCTCCTATATCTCTCTTCTCCCCACCTCCCCCCCCCCCCGTATCTCTCTCTCTCCCTGACACCTTGTCTCTCACACCCTTTCTCTCCCCCTTGGTATACCTCACACCTTCTCTCACTCCACCTTTTCCCAACACCCTCTCTCACACATTGTATCTCCCTAACACCCTCCCTCTTTCCCTGCCTCTCCCTCACACCCTCTCTCCCTGCTTCTCCCTTACACCTCTCTCCCTTACACCTTCTCTCACTCCCTGCCTCTCCCTCACACCCTCTCTCCCTGCCTCTCCCTCACACCCTCTCTCACTCCCTACCTCTTCCTCACACCTTCTCTCACTCCCTGCCTCTTCCTCACACCCTCTCTTACTCCTTTTGCTCTCCTTCATACCCTCTCTCACTCACTGCCTTTTCGTCGCACATTATCTCACTCCCTGTCTCTCCTTTGCACCCTCTCTCTCTCATAACCTCACCCTCACACCCTCTCTCACTCCTGCCTCTTCCTCACACCTTCTCTCATTCGCTGTCCCTCCCTCACAGTCACAACCTCTCTCCCTTCCTGTCTCTTCCTCACCCACCCCTCTCTCTTTGTCTCTCTCTGTATATGTGTGTGTGTGTGTTTGGGGCTTTAAAAATGTTGTTATAGGAACCACAGAGTTCTAGTTATGCCCCTGTTCCACATATTTTATGACTGGAAGCTACAAGCACTGGTTTTGCCTATTATTTTGACCTTAAATAAAATGAATTGGTCCTCCAACAACAACCCGGGGCTTCACTGCAAGTGCTCTGAGGCACCCCATGGTGCCACGGGACACAGGGCCTTATTCTGGTTCGTGCGGCTGGGCCGTACGCGTACGTTCCGGGGTTTTTAATGATCTGCGCATGCGTACCATCTCCAATGCACAGGCGCGACCACTCCACAATGCTTACGGACGGGTCTCTCCGTGCGAAAAAACCTGTACGCGAGAGTACGGACATTGGGGGCGGCATAGGGGCGTGTTGAGTGGAGCGGCCGAAATAATGAGGGAAAATGGGCGTAAACATGGGCGTACACGGGGGTGTGCACAAAAAATGAATGGTGCTACTACTGCTCGATCGCCTAAAGCACCGTTCATTTCGGACACAAAACAGGCGGCCGCCAACCGCCACCTCAGACCACCCCTACAGATACCGCATGACAGCGGACGCCTGGGTTTGCTAATTTACGCTGATTACTACTCAAACACATACACCTGAATGTAATAAGCAATGCTGCAGCCTATTAAGTCCAAACCATGATTTCACTACCTGCAATTTAAGGTAAGAATCTTTTTAAGACCTGCTTATATATGCTAAGGTAGGTATTTGTTAAACAGTTATACACATTCACTACGTGCTTTCATAGACTTTACACAGTAGCACACTCAATCTACACAAGTCGACATGTGTCAACGTGTTCACTCTAATACAAACATAGGTTTCGTATTTATGATACAATAACATAAACCACATCTAACACCTACAAAGGATGTTTCAGCAATGTTTTAAGCCCATGCCCACTATTTTGCGCACAATCTTGGTATAGTACCCAAAATACCGAACTGTACCACTTTCTGATCTGCTATGAATTGGATTTTACTACACTCTGGATGTAAGATGCCACCAATCACATTATTGCACTCACATCTCTCTAACAAAGGATTCCTACATCTGCTTATGACACTGTAAACTCATATATATTTAAATAGTTAAACATGTTTGTTCACAAGCAATTTTATCATGTTTGGCCGATTCACACATCTTTTTTTTAGGGAGGACACATATGCATTCCTACACAAATGTCCCTTTTGACCCTTGTTTGTCTACCTCACCCACTCCATGAGGAAATCATTGTTCTGGACCTGCTTTTACCTACTAATGTAGGAGCTACCTCACCTGCACACAAACTGCTTTCTCAACCAATAAAGTTGCTCTGCACATGTGCTGACACAAATTAATTATCAGGGAAAAGTTGGATAGGAACATGTGAATGGCCATGGAGAGGGTTACACATGGGAAACTTCTACCACACTTCAAGAAATGCTCAAAAATACCCTGGTCAGTAAGTACACATAAATGTATTATTTGTTTCACACAAGAAATTACACATACAACAATTGTGTTGTAATTGGGAAAATAAATGTATTTGCTGTTCAGCATCACAGCTTATTTGCCACTTTAATGTCATAAATAAAAAATAAAATATACACAAAAATAAAAATCAGCCAGAACAAGAGGTTGCATATCTCCAAACATGTGTTACCCTGCAAATGCAATGGTGAAAGAAATGTGGACACCAGAATACGTACTGCAACAACCAGGGTGAATACTAAGCATGATACACACCACCAAAAATTTATACTGCATTTTTAGAGGTCAAAATAAGAACTTTAATGCCCATGGCACGAAAATGGATCGATGGCCAACTCAGGAAGTGGATGTCCAGTGCAATTTAAACATTTGGGGTCCAACTACAGAGGAAGTGAACCCAGGTGTCATTATTTTGGCCCTTTTTCCCCCTTTTTAGATGGGGCCTTGGGGACAAGGGCCTTTGGCTCTGATGGCTTGTGCGGCCTTCCCCTACTGGACACAGGAGGGTCAGCAGAGGTGGAAGGTTGGGGAGCAGCTTGGGGTGGGCCAGCAGATGGGGGATTGTCCCTTAGGGACCTGGCGGTGGTGAGCAGCTCCACAAGATTGTCATTCTGGCGGCTGAATTGCTGGACAATGCTTTGCATGCCAGCCGCCAGAATGTCATTGATGCGGTTTAAGGCCTCACACTGCTGCGTCTTTGTGGGCTTCCAATCTGCCAGAAATTCCATCACCTTCTGCTGACAGACCGCAGACTCCTCCCCTCGCTGCTCTATCCTCTCCAGTATCACCATCCACCTGGCATCCCATGTGTCCTGTGGCTGGGGGTGTCGTGTTGGTGGAGGCTGGACCACTTGCTCCACCTGTGGCTCTGCAGAGGAAGATGCTGCCGGTTCATCCTGTGTTTCTGCTTCTTCTAGGATAATAATTGAAAACAATGTCACCATCACATACGCACTAAAAAATATCTTTCCAAATACAATGCATTACTGTGACTTACCATCAAAAGCAGCAGCAAAGACCTCCACCGGGAGCTCACTATCCATATTGGATATCCCCCTGACCTCGGCCTCATCAATAACATCCAAGGCGTCCTGCTCCAGGGGGGTATATTCCAAATTATCTGGCATAGGCCCCCTCCCGGTGGACATGCTGTGGTTGAACCGGTCAGTCATCTTCCTCTTCAGTGTAGTTTTGAAGTCTGACCACCTACAAGTTCAAAAATACAAATATCACCATGAGATATGTGCACCACTGTGCTAGTGAACATCATGACTACATTACATTTCCTAGTGTGGGTGATCTTATGTTTTTTAGCCATATGTTTCCCACACACACATTAATGTCTCCATTATGAGGCATTTCAGTGTCTCATCTCATTCATTAGCCCACTAAATGCACATACATAGATCACTATGCAGAAATGACATCATCCATGGCCAAATTATGCACCTCCACCTGCTGTGAAACTACACATTCCACCATAGCTTGACAGTGTTGTTATTATGGAGTAATTTAACTATGGGAAGGCATACTGGGATGTGTAGTTTCTCACCAGCTACATGTGCACAGTTTGGTCATTCTTGTTTCAGTAGCATCATATGGAACATGTTACAACAACTCTTTTTCAACAACACACTTTCTGTTGTCCCATCACATACTTCACATGAGCAGAACTGTGCCCATAACCTCACATCACACCAATGGTGCATGTTTCATATATAAATGTGGGTTATTAGACATGGTTGTGTTCACATGTTACATTGAAGTGTAGCACTATCTACAAACACACCTTTCTCTTATTCTGAAAACATACATGTAACATATGTACACACATATGACATTATCAGGGGGACAAACACACTTGCCTTTTCTTCACTGCTAGCCAATCTCTGACCACTGGTGACACCTGGTTCACTTCCTCTGTGATCTTCTCCCAAAGGTTTCTCTTTGCACTGGCACTCGGCTTCCTGGTAGCCAATTCGATCCATTCACGTGCCCTGGGCACTAAAATTCTCAATTCTGCCTCTAGAAATGCAGGGTTTCTCTTTTTGGTGGTGGTATCCTGCTCAGTCCTCTCCCTAGATGTTGCAGCTCGTTTTCTGGTGGCACCAGTTCTCTCACCATGCACCTGCTGGGTCACACCTGTTTGGAGAGATGCAACCTCTTGTTCTGGCTGGTTGCTTTGCCCTTGTGTAGCTGGTGGCATTGCAGTAGTGGCTGTTAGTGAGGGGCCCCCTTGCTCTTGGGTCCTCCTTGTCCTCTCCTGCTCCCTGTGCCTCAACCTTTCAAGCAAGGATTCTGCTCTTGCTCTCTGTAGAGCGTCCTCAGCTGCGGAATCATCTGAGCTAGACATGTTTGCAGCAATTCTGGCCTGCATCTGACTGAATATTTATATGGTAATCTCCCGCCATGAACAAGGGGGCGTATATTTTTCCCGCAATGTAGTAGCTAATTTACGCCGATATTTCCCGGAGATAATTTCCGCTTAAATTACGCAGGTCTCAACGCACCTGAACATTCACCTGTACATGCACATACACAGGTTGTGGACCATTGTGTGCTACATGGTGAAATGTGTGCACCTGTCATTCCAATGATGAGTGTTGTCAGGTGGTATCTGTTGGAGTTTGTGTATGCTTTCTGAATCACATTTAAAAACATCACGTTATAATGCTTTCCTTACATATGTAATGAGTATGAAATTGTCATACACCAACATGTTGTATTGTGCCTTTTTATCAGCGTATTTATTAGTAGACGGTTGCGTGTATTATTTTCAGCACACTGTATATACAGTACGTCTCTCCATGGAAATCGTTGTATTGTGGTTTTTTTTTATCAGCGTATTTATTAGTAGACGGTTGCGTGTATTATTTTCAGCACACTGTATATACAGTACGTCTCTCTATAAATTGAAAGCATACTGTTGGTTATGGTGTGTGTATATCAGAATGGTCCGCGTAAGTTTCTATTCGCATCCAGTTTGTTAATGTAAGAAGGATTAATAAAGTTAATACTAAACAAACAAGTTTTTAGACCAATCAGCAAGCACCAAAAGTGATATATGTACCTGCAATTAATAACTGCGCCATTGCCAATATGTCTTCAACCAGGGCTAACGCCTTTTCTAACCAGGAGCTGGTGGCCTTGGTTGAGGTCATGGACCGGCGCCTGGGGCCCAGGGGCCCATATGTGTCCAACATGGACAAGCGGCGGGCATATAATGCTGCCCGCCGGCTAATATACGCCCGGACCGGCGTCCGCAGAAGCCTGGCACAAGTGGAGCGGCGCTGGTCTGACCTGCGCCGGCGGCAGCCAGTGATGCTCTCTTCAATTCGCCGCCATATTGCCCGATGTAAGTTTTTATTTACTAGTATGTCTGCGTTTTTTTGCAATGATTTCTGTACTTTTTATAAATATATTCATGAGTATGTGGGTGTATATGGGGTGTATATGGGGTGTATATGGGGTGTATAAGGGGTGTATATGGGGTGTATAGGGGGGTATATGGGGTGTATATGGGGTGTATATGGGGTGTATAGGGGGGTATATGGGGTGTATATGGGGTGTATAAGGGGTGTATAGGGGTGTATATGGGGTGTATAGGGGGTGTATAGGGGGTGTATATGGGGTGTATATGGGGTGTATATCGGGTGTATAAGGGGTGTATAGGGGTGTATATGGGGTGTATATGGGGTGTATATGGGATGTATAAGGGGTGTATAGGGGTGTATATGGGGTGTATAGGGGGGTATATGGGGTGTATATGGGGTGTATAAGGGGTGTATAGGGGTGTATATGTGGTGTATAGGGGGGTATATGGGGTGTATATGGGGTGTATAGGGGGGTATATGGGGTGTATAAGGGGTGTATAGGGGGGGTATATGTAGTCGCTCTGTTTTTGGGTGTAGCATATCAATTAGTTAGCATGATAAATGTATGAAATATAACAGAAATGATAATTTGTAAGGTTATGAGCATGACTAATGTGAATTTTTCATTCCCCCATTTTTATGAAACCCAACCTTCGATTTCTATGCCATCAACATGAACATTTCAGCACGCGCAAGGGCACGCATGGAAGCCCGGGAGGAGGCAGCCCGGGAGGAGGCAGCCCGGGAGGAGGAAGAGGAGGAGGAAGAGGAGGAGGAAGAGGAGGATTTAGAGGAGGAGACATTGGGTCCTGCTGATGACCACCCCATTTCTACATCCCCTTCCACCAGCCACTCCCCCACCCCCTCCCCTACCCCCACCCCTACCCCCACCCACACCCCTACACCCACCCCTACCCCCACCCACACCCCTACACCCACCAACACCCCCTCCCCACCCCATTTCCAACCCCCCTACACCTCCCCACCACCCACCCCCAAACCTCTCCAATCCCCACTCCAACCCACTACCTGTATCCCAAGTCCTATCCCATCCCCCTTGCTCCTGACCCCCCCAACCACCGGACACCCAACCAGCGGCGAGCAGGATGGCTCAACTAGCCGTAAGTAAATAATGTGGCCAATGTTTACCTACACATTTCTACACATAAACAATCACAACAACCACATATGTGTATCCAACATCAACATTAGTTGCAACATATCACTGCAGGGCGACCATGAGGTGTGGCCTGTCCTTCTCCAGGAACAAGGGTCCCCTTGGTGTTTTTTTTTGAGTGTGGCCATGCCTCACCCCTTGAATAATTGACATAACAGTACATCCAATGACATATCCGACATTAGTGGTGTTGTAGTTATGTGGGTCCAGGTGTTGTGTAACTCCACTTCCCAGCATGATGTGCAACATTAATTTATAGATTGTTTTGTTAATAGTGTGTGAGCCCATGCGGATGCATGCTTTACAAACATAGCTTTAGGCCTATAATTTGTACAGCAATGGCCAACATTTTACTAAGTAAGGAGTGCTTAAGCCGCAACAATGTCATAACCCTTAAACAGCACAGCCTAATTGTGAGGTTAGAGGTGTGTCCCCCAAAACAAAACTACCAATTGGGATACAGCATACATTCATCCAAGAAGGAGTAATTTAATTAATGTTATTTACTATGTACAGTATGTGTGTGTTAACATATTAGTTTTTAGTACTGTGTTTACATCAGACCCATCTTCAATGTAGTTAAAAAATGTATGTGGCCTTCACACATAACTCACAACTTCTTATTATGTACAAATACAACACACATTTGTGTATATATTATATATATATATATATTTTTTTTTTTTTATCCCTTCACTACAGACACTGAACAGCACCAGAAGGAGGTGGCAGCGATAATTCTGGAGAACTTCCTGATCCTCCTGTATTTGCACATCCTTTTTGCCCAACTGGAGGCCCGCATTTAAGTTTTAACAAAAAGTTTTTATGTTTGTAGTTAAAAAATAAAAATTTCTGTACAGAGAGAAGTTGCCTGTGTTGTTAATCATAAATATGTTTGCAGGTTTGTAAGGGCAGGTACATACAGATGTGTAATGTAAGTTATATTTGTATTTTGATGTGAGGGGTAACGATTGCTGTGTGAATGTGTGTGTTTTTGAGTTAAATAACACATAGTGAAAATGCATGAATGTTTAATGTTGTTAGATTAAAACATCACACATAACATCAGGGTAGGATACATGTTAAAAAATCATATCAAACTAATTATGGACATAATTTAGTACATATACACAAACACCAACATAACTTTATTTAAAAGTAAAAGCAATGTGGGGACACATAGATAGTGATTAAAATGCAACATTAGAACATAACAAATATACATGTAATGAGGGTTAAAATGTTGAGTTATTAGGGTCTTTATTAAGATAGACAATTGAGTTAATAAAAAACAATAATTGAATAACAATTTGATTAATTAATTAATTGCCTTAATTATAGTTGAAAGGCAAGATTTGCAGGTCCATATATGTGAAGGGTATGCCAGCGTGCACGGACGTACGCTCACTCTCACGAGCGGTGACATAAGCTGAGTTTTCCATTGAAAACAATAGCGACCCGTCCGTGCAAGCTGGCGTACGCTCAGATTGCCGCAAGAAGTCGTCGGGAAGACGGACGAGAGACGCCCGTAAACGGTGGTGTACGCTCAATTGTACGCCACTCCCCTCCGACGTTGAACTTCATTGTACTTAAACAATCAATCACTAGAGGGAGCACTTGCATAATAATAAAATCCCTAAGCACATGTCTTTCCGTATAGTAATGCAATACTTCCAGGATTCAAAATTTGAGCCTCCCCACTCTCTTGAAGCAAGCACAGATTTGCCTCACCATTATTATTGGTGAGTGATTTGCGAATGGATTGCTAATCGCTATTCACTGGCAAATCCATAAGCAATTCATGAACCATCAAATTATTCTTTCCGTCTGTGCAAATGAGTAAGTCTGACCCTTCCACAACTAGAGTCCAGTGCTGACATCGCAGACCCTCCCTTGGGCATCCCTGCATTTTTTTCAGACACTCCCAGCTAATTGAATTGTCTCTAAGTGCGTGTTATTGGTTTCCATTTATTGTGAAAAACTTACTATTAGGGGTCCCTGAAGACTAAGTTGTCCAGTGGCGGATTTTTAAGGGCAGCAGGACTGCAGTCAGTGTCAGTAATACAGATATTTATTTATTAACAGTTTCTTATATAGCGCAGAATATTCCGTTGCGCTTTACTAAAGGAGACAGTGATACAACAAACAGGGTATTTACAGACAGTCAAAAGGTAGGAGGGCCCTGCTCGCAAGCTTACAATCTATAGATATAGGACCTTATTCTGGTCCACACACAATACTGCGAATTTCAAAGTGTTGCGTGTGGACCAAATGCCGCCCGCATGCTGCGATCCCCTGTGATTCCCTGCAAGGCTGCGAATGGATGATTTTCATAATGATCCATTAGCACCTGGGGAGAAATCATTCAGTGGTTGGCGACCATCGAATGAGTTCCCCAGCGCTCGCAGATCAGAGACACCTCTATGGTGTCTCTGTTCTCTGAGCGCCCTGTGCGGGAAGCAGGTGGGCAGCTGACATCTGGCGGGCAGCTGACATCTAGTGATCTGGTGACGTCAGCTGCCTGCCTTCCTGCACCAGCGTCACCAGACGCAAAACATTGGCACCCCGTTCGAACGCACAGGGGACTGAAGTAATCAGCATAACCCCATGCACTGACTTCACTGTGACTGGCAGTGACTTCCTATTGGAATTCTCTCCCTGCCAGGGTTGCCTACTTTTAGGCTGACCTCTCCGGGAGATTGCAAGCAGATAGAGGAAGCAGGGAATGGGACCGTCAGGTGTGCTGCGAAAGGGGCGGGGCAAGAGGCTGAGCTCAAAAACTAAGCCTTAGGAATGGCCATTGCAATTGCATCATTGTGGCCACGCCCCCCCCCCGCTGTGAAATGCCGGTACTACAGGCATTGTACAGCGTGGATAGGGCCACAATGATGTGATTCACAACATCAGGTACACAAGGACCCCTCCCACCCACTAAGGGGGGAATTGCGGGAGGTTGGGGCAATTGCTGGGGACTTGTCTACCTTCCTTGGGGGGGGGGGGGGGGGCGGGATGGAAGTTCGATTTTCGGGAGCCTCCCGGCCATTCCTGGAGGGTAATCAAGTATGCTCCCTGCCTTATCGCGCATTCCAATCCAGTGTCTATGGGCTGCAGTTGATACATTCCATAGCAGCTGGGGGTTTGCACAGTCGTACTGCGATGACTGCACATGCACTGGTTCCAGCTGCTGCCAGATCCATTGTGGGGCTGGCAGCTGTCTAACCTCTGGACACTGAGGTAGCAGCAGTCCCCCTGTCAAACGTAAGAGGTAGCCGTCGCTGGAAGGGTCTATTTACTAAGATTTGGAGGGAGATAAATGGATGGAGATACAGGGGGTTATTCTGGTTCGTACGTTATTAACGTACGCTGGCGGATCTGTTTTTTTTTTATCTGCGCATGCGTACCTTCCGCAATGCGCAGGCGTGACGACTCCACAACACTCACGGACGGGTCTTTCCGTGCGAAAAAACCTGTCCGCAAGAGTACGGCCATTGTGGGATGGGCGTGTTGAGGGGAGCGGCCGAAATAATGAGGGAAACTGGGCGTAAACCTGGGCGTACACGGGGGTGTGCACAAAAAATGTACGGTGCTACTACCGTTCGATCGGCGAAAGCACCGTGCATTTCGGACACAAAACAGGCGGCCGCCACCGACACCTTCAGACCACCCCTACAGATACCGCATGAGAGTGGACGCCTGGGTCTGCTATTTAACGCTGATTACTACTCAAACACATACACCTGAATGTAATAAGCAACGCAGCAGCCTATTAAGTCCAAACCATTATTTCACTACCTGCAAGCCACACACAGCACTCAAACACATTGGAAGCATATCTTTCTACACTTCTCTACATGTAAAGGTTGGTTTCATTTTAGCTAAGATTAATTTTAAGACCTGCTTATATATGCCAAGGTAGTTATTTTGTAACCATTTACACACATTCAGTAAGTGTTTTTATGTGTCAACCTTTTCACTCTTACACAAACATATATTTTTTAATTATGATAAAAATACATAAACCACATCTAACACCTACAAAGGATGTTTCAGCAATGTTTTAAGGCCATGGCCACTATTTAGCACACAATCTTTGTATTGTACCCAAAACACATTACTGTACCACTTTCTGCTCTGCTATGAATTGTATGTAGTACACTCTGGATGTAAGATGCCACCAATCACATTATTGCAATCACATCTCTCTAACAAAGGATTCCTACATCTGCTTATGACACTGAAAACTCATATTTGTAGCAATATTTTTAACATGTTTGTTCACAAGCAATTTTATCATGTTTTGTGAACTCACACATCTTTAACATACCTGCATCAAGACATTACTGTTTTTTTAGGGAGGACACATATGCATTCCTACACAAATGTCACTTGATTTAAAAGTAAAAGCAATGTGGGGACACATAGATAGTGATTAAAATGCAACATTAGAACATATTAAATATACATGTTAGGAGGGGTAAAATGTATTTTTATTAGGCTGTTCATTAAGGTAGACAATTGAGGTAATAGAAAACAATAATTGATGAACAATTAGAATAATTCATTTAATTGGCTTAGTCATAGTTGAAAGGCTAGATTAGCAGGGCCATACATGTGAAGGGTATGCCAGCGTGCACGGACGTACGCTCACTCTCACGATCGGTGACATACTCTGAGTTTTCCATTGAAAACTGGCGAGACCCGTCCATGCAAGGTGGCGTACGCTCTGTTGTACGCCAGTTGTCGGAGTCTAAGCGGTGATCCGTCCGTGTACGGTGGCGTAAGCTCAAGTGTACGCCACTCCCCTTTGTCGGTGTTTGTGACCGTCCGTATGCGGATGTTTTGTGGGTGGACTTTTGCTCAACGTCCGCGTACGGTGATACGGAACGTACGTACGTTTGGCCGGCCGAACCAGAATAAGGTCCATAGTACCAGCCAATCAGCTCCTACTCACGTTACTGGCTATGTTTGAAAAATACCAGTTAGGAGCAAGGTAGCTGATCATTTATCTCTCCAGAGACCCCTGAGTTTGGCCAGATATTGCACTATAGGATCCAGAAGGGAATCTTTATAATGCTGGTCTATCTACAAGCTTTTACAATAGCACTGTATTGCACTCCAGGGAGGATCTGGGTTACGTGAATCCAAAGAGGCATGGAACATGGCTGGCATTTGTACTCCTGGGCTCCATAACAGCAACATGGAGAGGCATGGAACATGGCTGGCATTTGTACTCCTGGGCTCCATAACAGCAACAGGGATTTTTAGTAGAATCCTTGTTCTATTCAGCGTATTAGGTATAATAATAACATGTATTGTTATTAAGTCTATTCTTCAGTGCTCTGTCCCTTTAAGGCAATATGGAAATAATGGCATACCTGCAGGCAGGCGTCCTTCTATAAATAGCCCAGTGCAGTATACAGATCTGTGTAGCTGCTGCTGATCCCCTGGCCAGGCTTAGGCATGCCTGCATTAGTGTACATATAGGGTGTCTTCCCAGTAATTATACAGTGTTTGCTCCTGGCTACCCACACTTTGCGAGAACTGGTGTCCTGAAAGTGTTTGTGTGTGTGCGTGTGTGCGCACCAGACGCATTCTGCTAGACTGAGAGACAATTCTGCTTACCTAGTAGAAAATGAAAGGAGGGAGCATGCAGCATGGGATGTGCTATAACACAGCAACGTGCCATGACAGACATGTGGAAATGTACATACAGGATAATTGCTGTGTGCTTGCATTAAAGGATTAAACTTAAACATTTTAAAACAGCTCTGAGACATGTTCCTACAATTGCATTTGATATTACAAGGGAGATTCTGCTTAGACATTACCTCCAACAGCAGGTAAAGAAATCAGAAACCATACCTCCCAACAGTCCCGATTTTAGCGGGACAGTCCCGATTGTCAGGGCCTGTCCCGCTGTCCCACCCGCGGGCGGCAGTGTCCCGCGGTGTGGGGGGGCTGTTGGGAGCCCCCCCTGTCAGCTGCTAAGCAGCGGGGAATAAACGCTGTGTGCATGCGCACAGTGTCTATTCCCGCAGCCAGGGGGCATGGCTAGAGGTCACAGAGCCTCTGGGTCATGCCCCCATAGCGGCAAAATGGGGGCGTGGCCTCGTGGGGGAGCCGTGAGTATAGGCCACGCCCCCAAATTAGGCTCCCCCTCCCCCCCGAAAAATTCAGCGCACCTTCGGCGCGCTGCAGGAGTGTCCCGTCTGCTGACCTGCGGAAGTTGGGAGGTATGGAAACTCAGAGGACACTCATACACTTAACCCGGGTAAGGCTTGTTCTTCCTATAGATTACATAAGAAAAATACTTTTTAAAGGGCTTTTCCAAGGGGTAGGGCACAAAACAGGGCCACAGTACCCAAAAGGGGTCACCATTAAAGAAAACATTTCCTGATTAAAGAAAAGACCACAAATATTTATATGAAAGTGTTTTTGCAATTATTTTAGTCCCAAATTGTCACGTTTCGTGAAGCACCAATTGGAGTGTAACGGAGGCTGGGTGCTTTAATATAAGGTTGTTGCATCAACGACAGAAGGGAGTGAAGCAATGAGATAAAATAAATCTTATTTAATAAAGATACTGCGGTACAAGTTGTAAATGATGGCACAATTAGTATACTGTAGATTATGAGATGATAAAAGTCAATAATACAATACTTTATTGAAGAATATGAAGATGCTTGGTAGTTGGAAGAAGTATTGGAGGATTGGTTGAAGAATTGAAGAATTGGATGATTGTATGAAGATTGGATGGTTGGAGGAATAATTGGATGATTGGATGAGGATTGGATGGTTGAAAGAATAATTGGATGATTGGATGGTTGAAAGAATAATTGGATGAGGATTGGATGGTTGAAAGAATAATTGGATGAGGATTGGATGGTTGAACAGGTGTAGCAGTAAACGATCAGCAGGAGTAGTGGAATACTTCACCAGAGGCGCAGGGATTGTAGAGAGTACTACAGAGCCAGGAGAGAGCAATGATGCTTAGGCATGGACATCATTGTACTGACTGCCGGTGTTGCCCGGCCAGTCAGTACTTAAGGAGTGAGCTGTGCGGCTATTGGATAGCCGTTTGACAGGGAGAGGCGGAGCCACACAGTACAGGCTGTAGAATCCGGAAAGATGGCGGCCGCCAGCGGAGGAGACAGAATCCAGCCAACAGTGAGCGTGCGCAGCTGCGCAGTTCCCGGCATTCCAGTCAGAGGCCTAACCAGGCACAGACACACATGGCGGTTTACGTCTTACGCCACTCATGCCCTGCATGGCACCGGAGCACACAGCACCACTGTCACCACGCGGTGACAGTGCAGGAACATGTACCCCACCAATGCAAGGAACAAGAGCGGAGGTGAGCGCCAGGGTGGGAGACACGCTGATGCAGGACCTAGGGCTGGGCACAGCACAGGGGAATTGGGTAACAGCCATGGTGGTCGTGACAGCACCCCCCCTTTTACGAGTGGCCCCAGGACACTCTTTAGGCTTGTTTGGGAATCTCTTATGAAAGTTTGTTACCATTCTGGGAGTGTGTACCTCAGAAGCATTGGTCCAGGACCTCTCCTCCGGCCCGTAGCCTTTCCAGTCAACTAGATACTGTAATCTTTTGTACCGGATGTGAGAGTCCAGAATATGGGCCACTTCATATTCGACGCCCCTGTGAGTAAAAACTTTAGGAGATTTAGACAAAGCAGCGTGAAATCTGTTTAGTATTAAAGGTTTCAATAATGATACATGAAATGAATTGGGAATCCTTAAATAATTTGGCAATTTTAATTTGTAAGCAACAGGGTTGATGATCTGTGTTATCGGGAACGGCCCGATAAAACGAGGTCCAAATTTCATTGAAGGAACACGAAGACGAAGATTACGAGTGGACAGCCATACCTTGTCACCCACTTTCCAAGTGGGAGCAGCTCTTCTTCGGTCAGCAAACCTTTTATACCTTTGTGAGGCTTTGGTTAGAGACTTCCTGACTTTCCTCCAGTGTTGTCGAAGTTGCTGGAGGGTCAAAGCTACCGCTGGCACAGATGTTGAAGGTAGCCGCTGGAAATCAGGAACCCTAGGATGGAAGTCATAATTAACAAAGAAAGGAGTAGAAGAAGAAGATGAGTGGTACTGATTGTTATGCCCAAATTCGGCCCATGGCAACACCTCAACCCAGTCATCCTGGGAGGAGGAAACATGTAAACGAAGAAAAGTCTCTACATCCTGGTTGACTCTTTCCGTCTGACCATTAGATTGCGGATGGTAGACAAAAATTAAGCTGAATTTTAAGGACTTTACATATAGCTCACCAAAACTTTGCAACAAATTGTACACCCCGATCTGACACAATTTCTTCAGGTAACCCATGGGTTCTGAAGATTTCCTTAATGAACAGCTCTGCTAGCTTCGGAGCTGAAGGTACAGCCCGTAGTGGTATGAAGTGAGCCATCTTAGAGAATCTGTCTATGACGACCCATATGGTGGTATAACCATCGGATGATGGAAGGTCGGTGATAAAGTCCATCGATAGATGAGTCCAAGGCCCCTTTGGAATGGACAGTGGCCTTAATGGACCTACTGGAGCTAAATTGGAAGATTTATGTTGGGCACAATGAGGACAGGAAGCAATATAATCCTGAACATCCTTTTTTAAAGCAGGCCACCAGTACCGTTGTGACAGGAATTTATAGGTCTTCTGAATCTGGTGACCGGAGAATTTGGAATTATGGGCCCAACGCAGAATCTGTTTCCTTGAGCTAGATTTGACAAAGGTTTTACCTGGAGGGACTGGTACTTGAACAGTTGTTACAGCAAAAGCAAGAGGGTCGATAATTGGGCTTCCTTTGTACAATTTAGACTCCTCCTCAGTCTCCCAAGACCTAGATAATGCATCTGCCTTCCGATTCTTCGCTCCAGGAGAAAAAGACAATTTAAAATTAAATCTGGAAAAGAACAATGCCCATCTGGCTTGACAGGGATTGAGACAGTGAGCATTTTTTAAATAAAGCAGATTCTTGTGATCAGTAATAATGTTATCAACATGAACTGCCCCCTCCAGTAGATACCGCCACTCCTCCAAAGCCATTTTGATAGCCAATAATTCTTGATCCCCTATGGCGTAGTTCTGTTCAGCCGGGGAGAATTTTTTAGAGAAAAACCCACATGGATGCAACTGTCTGTCAGTTTTAATTTGTGAAAGCACTGCTCCCACGCCGATGGCAGAGGCGTCGACCTCTAAAGTGAAGGGTAGACTGATGTCTGGTTGAATCAGAACCGGTGCAGAAATGATTTTCTTTTTGAGTAGCAAAAAGGCATTAGCAGCTTCGGTATCCCATTTGGAGGGTTTGGCATCTTTGCGAGTAAGAGCAGTTATTGGAGCAACAATGGTAGAAAAGCCTTTGATGAATTTCCTGTAATAATTTTCAAATCCGAGGAACCTTTGGACCCCTCGGAGAGTATGAGGACGAGGCCACGACTGGATGGCTTCCACTTTCGCTGGATCCATCTCCAGACCGGACCCCGATACAATGTAACCTAAAAAAGGTATGGACGAAACTTCAAAAGTACATTTTTCCAATTTACAGAAGAGAAAGTTCTTTCTGAGACGAGAAAGTACTTCTTTGACAATTTCCCGATGTTTTTGGAGACTGTTGGCAAATATCAAGATATCGTCGAGATAGACCACCACATGTTTGTACAGAAGATCACGAAACAGTTCATTCATATAAGACTGAAAAACGACTGGAGCATTACTTAGACCAAAAGGCATGACAAGGTATTCATAGTGTCCATCTCTTGTATTAAAAGCGGTCTTCCACTCATCCCCCTCACGAATGCGAATGAGATTGTAGGCTCCGTGAAGATCTAATTTTGAAAAGATAGTAGCTCCTTTTATTCTATCGAAGAGTTCCGTGATAAGTGGCAGCGGATAACGATTTTTTATAGTAATTTCATTTAGACCCCGATAGTCGATACAAGGCCGCAATCCTCCATCTTTTTTACAAAAAAGAAACCATCTCCTGCAGGTGAAGATGAAGGGCGGATGAACCCTTTGGCCAAATTTCCTTCAATATATTCTGACATGGCTTGCATTTCAGGCAATGACAAAGGATAAGTGCGACCTCGAGGAGGGTCTGTCCCAGGTATTAATTCGATAGAGCAGTCCCATTAACGATGGGGAGGTAATTTGTCAGTGGCTTGTTTTGAAAAAACATTGGAAAAGTCTTGATACTGGGCAGGTAACCCTTCTTGAATCTGAAGGCAGACTTGACGAGTAGGTGCCATAGAGTTGAGACACGATTTGGTACAAGTGGTACCCTAAGTTTGAACCTGGGACGTTACCCAATTGATACTGGGATTATGGGTACGTAGCCAGGGGAGACCCAAGACAATTGGGTAGGAGGATTTGGGAATGACAAAGAACTGTATTTTCTCCATATGTAGACCAATTTGCAAAGTTAATGGTTGAGTTTTCAATGTGACAGTCTCTCCTAGTATACGACTCCCATCTACCGCAGTAAGGTACACTGGGCACTGAAGAGGGGTGGTAGGTAGGTGCCAACGTTTAACAACATCAGTGGTGATAAAACTCTCTGCTGCTACTGAGTCTAGAAGATCTGGCAACTGTCTGAGCTGATGTTTAACTTGTAAGGAAACTTGAAGAATACAGTCTTTGTTATTTAGAGAGGTAACAACAACCCCTAACCTGCCCTCTCTCTTACAGGTTAGGTTCTGGTGTTTCCCTGCTTCTTAGGACAGGAATCGACGGCATGCTGAGGATCAGCACAATAAAGACAAAGGCGTTCATCTTGATGACGTTTACGCTCAGCTGAAGTTAGTTTGGAGCGGTTGACCTGCATAGGTTCTTCCACCGGTAATGAGGAAGGTTTAGAAGCAAGAAAAATTGGGTTAGGATTGGCTCAATTTCTCTCTTGATTCCTCTCTCTGAGTCTAAGATCAATTTTTGTGCATAGGGAGATCAGATCTTCTAGCCTGGAAGGCAGATCTCTAGCCGCAAGCTCATCCTTAATTTTGTCTGAGAGTCCATTCATAAATGCTGCTAGAAATGCCTCCTCATTCCAAGCCAATTCATCTGCCAGAATTTTAAACTGGATTAGATATTGACCCACAGTCCTGGATCCTTGACGAAGGCGTAAAATATCTGTAGCAGCTGAGTTAAGATTACCTGGTTCATCAAAAATGATTTTGAATGTGGAGATGAAACCAGCATAGGGCATATAGTTTACTCTTTCTGACAAAATCCTTCTTAGATGGACAAAACCATGTGCACTGCAGGTGGGGCAGATGTAACTTGTGCAGAGAGAATTAGATTTGGGTGGGGTTTTACTTCAAAGTGAGATCTATATTGCAGTGTAAAAATAAAGCATCAGTATTTACCCTGCACAGAAACAAAATAACTCACCCAAATCTAATTCTCTCTGCACATATTCCCCCCTGCAGTGCACATGGTTTTGTCCATCTAAGAAGGAATTTGCCAGAAGGAGTGAACTAGAATAACCCTCATAGTCTGTTAATAGAGGATCTGCTTTTTCCCACAAGGGGGATGCCCAATTGAGAGCAGAGCCAGTAAGGAGAGATATCACGTAAGCTACTTTGGTTCGTTCGGTAGGGAAATATGAAGATGGAAGCTTGAAATGAATTTCACATTGATTGATAAAAGCTCTGCAGTTTTTGGGGTTGCCATCAAACTTAGCTGGAGTAGGAAGTTGGAGATGAGCACTAACTCCTGTCGTTGGAGACATGGGTCTAGGCGATGGCGCCGATATAACTATTGACCCTTGGCCTTTTTGCAACGTTGTTTGAAGGGTGTCCAGTCTTTTTGTCAGGCCCTGGAGGGCATGAATGACTTGCTCCTGAGCGGCCTCCTGTTGATCCAGGCGAGCCGCACGTTGTTGTACCGGAGCAGTGCCTCACTCCTGACCTGATGCTGGATCCATGGAGTCACAAAACAGGGCCACAGTACCCAAAAGGGGTCACCATTAAAGAAAACATTTCCTGATTAAAGAAGAGACCACAAATATTTATATGAAAGAGTTTTTGCAATTATTTTAGTCCAAAACTGTCACGTTTCATGAAGCACCAGCTGGAGTGTAACGGAGGCTGGGTGTTTTAATATAAGGTTGTTGCATCAACGACAGAAGGGAGTGAAGCAATGAGATAAAATAAATCTTATTTAATAAAGATACTGCGGTACAAGTTGTAAATGATGGCACAATTAGTATACTGTAGATTATGAGATGATAAAAGTCAATAATACAATACTTTATTGAAGAATATGAAGATGCTTGGTAGTTGGAAGAAGTATTGGAGGATTGGTTGAAGAATTGAAGAATTGGATGATTGTATGAAGATTGGATGGTTGGAGGAATAATTGGATGATTGGATGAGGATTGGATGGTTGAAAGAATTATTGGATGATTGGATGAGGATTGGATGGTTGAAAGAATAATTGGATGATTGGATGAGGATTAAATGGTTGAAAGAATAATTGGATGATTGGATGAAGAATAAATTATGAAGTCCTATTGTCCTTGCTGGATTGGATCGTGGCTGCAAAACCAGGAGTGACCGTGGAGAATAACCGTCGGGAGTGAGGATAAAGATAATACCCCTTTGGGGGGCTAACCTTGTCCAGTCCGTATTGGCGGCAGCAGGTTCCGTGGTGCACAGGTGTAGCAGTAAACGATCAGCAGGAGTAGTGGAATACTTCACCGGAGGCGCAGGGATTGTAGCGAGTACTACAGAGCCAGAAGAGAGCAATGATGCTTATGGACATCATTGTACTGACTGCCGGTCTTGCCTGGCCAGTCAGTACTTAAGGAGTGAGCTGTGCGGCTATTGGATAGCCGTTTGACAGGGAAAGGCGGAGCCGCACAGTACAGGCTGTAGAATCCGGAAAGATGGCGGCCGCCAGCGGAGGCGACAGAATCCAGCCGGCAGTGAGCGTGCGCAGCTGCGCAGTTGCCGGCGTTCCAGTCAGAGGCCTAACCAGGCACAGACACACATGGCGGTTCATGTCTCACGCCACTCATGCCCTGTATGGCACCAGAGCACACAGTACCACTGTCACCACGCGATGACAGTGCGAGAACATGTACCCCACCAATGCAAGGAACAAGAGCGGAGGTGAGCGCCAGGGTGGGAGACACGCTGATGCAGGACCTAGGGCTGGGCACAGCACAGGGGAATTGGGTAACAGCCATGGTGGTCGTGACACAAATATTCAAGATGAAACCTTTTCAAAAGTGTCTTCTCTACACACTACAGATGTAGCGGGATTCATCTTTGCAGGGGATGGCGATGGCGTCGGGAGGGAGGTGCGCGCGCGTCCCCTTCCGACGGTGCTGCCCTCGGTCGCCCGGTGCCCACACCGGGCGACCGCACCCCCCCGTAGCCTCCTCGGGTCCCCCCCCTGCCCCTCGAGCGGGAGGCGGACAGTAATGCGTCCGCCTCGCCGCCCCGTCGCCCGGATACTGTGACGCGCGTGCGTGGGGGACGCACGCGTGTCACAGACAGATAGCGGCGCCGTGTTGTTGGTGATCCGCCAGCAGCATGTTGCTGGCGGATCGCCAGCAAAGACAAGGAATGATTCATCTGTACATGTAATACTTTTGTGAAAACTGTGGTTTGTGGTATACCTGAGCCATCTGTGCACCTAGACATGTAGAAAGTGCACATAAACATGTACAAAATGCACATATAAATGCTCCAGAAGCTCCAATCAGCTCTGTTTCTCAAATATACCGGTTTGGGAGCGTTTCCACTACCCCTTGATCAGGTAGCGTCCTGGGTTTAACCTTGATCATTACCTGGGTTGGATTGCCAGCGAATAAAAACTGGGTTATTTGACATGGGAGCATCTCCACTAGCAGAAAACCCAGGTAGGTCCGTGTCCCTGCTGATATTACCGGGTTATTTCTGCTAGTGGAAAAGGGGTATCAATGTGGCTCTACAAATATGTGTAAATCCCTTTCTGTAGGTCATACACAAACATATAGATACCATCCAACACGTATTATTACAGTATACACTGTACACTTGTGAAACATGCCTTATAAATAAAATGTAATAATAATGCCCCCTGTATCTGTATGACCTCATTCAGGGGTAGATTTATTAAGCTTGGTGAAGTGATAAACTGTCTGGTTTTTATCACCGGCCAATCAGCTCCTAACTGTCATTTTTCAAACCAAGCCTGTAGCTTCACAGTTAGGAGCTGATTGGCCGGTGATAAAAACCAGACAGTTTATCACTTCACCGAGCTTAATAAATCTGCCCCTCAGATTGAATACAAATGAAAATGTTGGTCAGTAAGTTAGTGCAATACAATAACACATATAATATATCCTATATGATAAAATGCTAACTCTTCCCTTCACCTCTGTGGGGGGATGCAAGTGTTTTGTGCACCAGCTGCCAATAGATGGCGCCCAATGGAGCAATTCAATTGTTATTCTGGCAGATGTGCACAGCCACAGGGCTGACATTACTATTGTGTTGCTCCATCATATTGATGGGCTATTAACAAGTATTATTATATCTAACATTTATTAAACCATGTTAAGGCATAAATAAGTGGTCATACCTCTATATTAATCAGACCTACAGTAGTTACCAGCCCATTAAAATGATGGAACAACATAAGAGCAATGCCAGCATCGGTGGCTTTACTCGCGTAAACAGCGCAACACTTGGCTTTCTCCATGGGGCGCTATCTAGTGGCTGCTGGAGTGCAAAATATTTGATAGCAGTGAGGAACAATGTTAGCCTCACAAGATCTGCATCTCTGCAGGGATCACTAGCTCCCATTCACTATTACAGGGCTTTCATCGGGCTGCTCCCACCCTATGGAATGCCCTACACGCACAGTAAGACTCTCCGCTAGCCTCCAAACTTTCAAGCGTTCCCTGAAAACTCACCTCTTCAGGCCAGACTGTATTACATAGCTTCCCTTCTGGAACTGCAACTTGGTGGGACTGCTATGCTATTACTGGTGCCTGTCCTTGTGTTTCCCTCCTATGTCCCTAGATTGTAAGCTTGCAGCAGGGCCCTCTTACCTCCAAACAAGAATGGGTACTTGTGTATTTGCAGGGCGACCAATTTACATACGTACGGCATGTAGCAAAATTGCATCGCATTGCATGCAATTTTTCTGTGCGATGCGATGCGATTTTCCATTGTATAAGCATCCATACCATGAGATGGTATTGCATGCAATGCGATGCAATGCGATTTTTCATTGTTACGCGTCATCCCGACCTTTTCATACCCCCCACTATCCACGTCGGCATGGAGTTGATTTTATAAAGTTTGGCGAGCGCAGCGAGCGGATTACTTTACATGTATTACACGTCCGCTCGGCACGCTTCGGGCTCGGTGGCTCGGGCTCACAGGAGTTTGTACAGTATCCCACAGCCAATGAACCAGGTTTTGGTTAAATGTAGTCAGCATCTCAATATAGATTGTTTGCTGATTCATTCAAGCATGTAGTGCTCTAAAATGTCCTGGTAGATGGCTGCATTGACTCTGGACTTAGTAAAGCACAGTGGACCAACTCCAGCAGATAACATGGCTCCCCAAATCAACACAGACTGTGGAACTTCACACTGGACTTCAAGCATCTTGAGTTTTGTGCCTCTCCATTCTTCCTCCAGACTCTGGGACCTTGGTTTCCAAATGAGATGCAAAATCTGCTCTCACCAGAAAAGAGGATTTTGGACCACTGAGCAACAGACCAGTTATTTTCTTCTTTTTTTTGTATTAAATCTTTTTATTCAGCACAGTCAATATATAATACAAATGGAGCGTAGCAGACAGCAGCGGAGGCTGTGTGTGCCCCCCCGCCCAACCTGCGGACGCTGCAGTCCACAGGTTGGACATCCCCCATTCATGTAAACGAGAGCCGGGTCGGATGACCCGGTGTACCCGTTTACACCGCCCTCTACCCAGGTCCTAGCCGTGTTCTAGCCAGGTCAGGATCTGGGTAGAAGTCCTGTGTAAAGGGACACGGCGTGACCCATCTACACCGCCGCTGACCTGGGTCTGACCCACCGATGAGACAAGGTTTTTGCGGCGGTGTAAAAGGGGTATTAGTTTAAATTGAATTAAGTTTCGCCAATATTCTAGTAGAGAGAATGGCAAATGATTTAGTATTTACAGTCCAATAGGGGTTAAGGGCTTTGCTATATTCCTATTAAGGAAATCCCATCTGCTGATGGTTTGATATGTGACTTATGCATCGTGTATCAAGCACCTGCTTTCTTGATTTAGGCAGCAGATGGTGAGCTGGGATTCTTTCTGTGTCCTGCAGTTGCCTTGGTATTTTCAGACAGCATCATATGCCAATCCACTATTAGATTTTCTATGTGTCTCCCTGTTTCATAGGCCCTCATCTCTCTTCATGGCTGAGACTTAATCAGTGGTCTCCTTAGTTCTGCTTGTCAAGACAGAGATATGTCACTGGCAGGCAGGAACAAACCACCGCGTAGAAAGAGAGACGACATTTCCATCTTTAATGGCAGGAGACAGTCTTACGTACAAAAGTCATGTTTCATTCATATCCTAATAGAGGCTATTCCCTGTATATATTAGTATGGGATTCACCAAAGAAAGGATTCCCTTTGGATTTCAGCCAAATCTAAGTGTTTTATAGAAACATTCTTTAGAACGTGGCCAGCCGATATTTTTCATATGACTAAGCTCTTATTGCTTGCTAAAAATAAAGACAACACTTTATACCTTAAGCTCACGCTGCTTACAGAGAAATGCCATCCAAACCCAAGAGTAGCACGTTATAAATACAAGGCTAAATTATATTTTGTAAGGTCCCCATATGACAATACAGGTTCCCGTATCCGTATATCCAAAACCCAAAATATTCCAAAAACGTTTTAACCCCCACCCCCCTGTCCCTTTTTTCATACTTACCACATCCCCCGGCATCCACGGCGGGCTTCAGGATCCTCTTCAGCGGCATCTCCGGTACCAGGGGTGCATTGCGCTTGACGTCACTGGCGCATCTGCAAACACGCGCAATGCACCCCTGGGACCACTGAAGAGGATCCTGAAGGTTGCCTTGGACACCGGGGGACACTGTGGACACCAAGGGACCATCGGGCACCACCAGGGAACCAGGTAAGTATGTTAAAAAAATATATTCCAAATACCGGAAAAGTCCCTTATCCGAAATGCTCATGGTCCCGAGCTTTTTGGATAAGCGATACTCAGCCTGTACTTTCTTTGGTCAATCCTCTGGACAGTGCGCCTATTTCAGCATGATCTGTAGTTTTGCGAGTAATAGCAAAACTACATCACTTTACACTAGCATGCAAGGGGCCGCCCAAAATACAGGGTATCGCCCCACAATACGGACGCCATGTTTTTGGTCATAGCAACTGCATGTGATGTCACCGTAGCCGCCGCAGACCACCCCACAAATTTTCTGGACACACCTGCTTTGTCTAGACTGCACCCCTCCTCCGAGTCGTGTCAACACCCCAAAAACATTGCGTCACTGACCCATCACCACCCCTTGTTGGCACTTAGACTGCTGTTCCTGCATATTCCTGAATGCGACCACAGTTTAAGTGCTCAGGCATGCTGCTGCATGCGCACATGTGCGGAATTTTGCGAATAGCAAATTGGGGTCTGCATAAGTCAGGAGAAACGTTGACTTAATGTAAGTATTATTTAATATTATAGTATACCCTACTGCCACAGAATTTTAATATGTACATTTTTTGTAATTAATTGCAATTAAGTCGCTGTCGGAACCTAAAAAACATAAACGGCTGGATGCATAGGTGTTTCTACATTAGGTGCAATGTGTGCAGTGCACATGGGCCCTTGAGTCCCAGGGGCACCACACCTCACCCACTGCTCCTATGTTTATAACATACCTATCCTGAGTCCCGCGCCCGACCTGCAGAGGTGGTAAAAAAAATATTGCCAGCAAAAATGGCCGCTGCGCATGTGCAATGGGGATTTTGTCTCTGTAACATGGCAGGCGCCATTTTCCCAAAGGCTTGCACATGAACATATCTCCCAACATGAAGCATTCCAGGAGAGACAAAATGCTCTGTTCCTGGACTTCCTTATCAGTGGCAGATGCAGGGGTGAGAGTGCAGCACATGTTCCATAAGTTCAAATAGGGGAGCACCACCCCCAGCCATCCCAAACACTGCTGGCTTGGACTCACTGGCAGTTGGTGCAGATCCCTTATTTGAATTTTGGACTGTACTGCAATCCCACCTCTGCCACTGGCAAGGAAGACCAGAACAGAGCATTTTTCTTTCCTGGAATGGGTCATATTGCAGGGTTGCCGACTTTCTTATTCTCCTCTCCGGGAGAAGCCCGGAGAGGAGAGTTTCAGTAGTCGCTCAGGGGGTGGGGCTTAAGCGTGACATCACTAAGCCCCGCCCCCATGCTGGTAAACCAGCGAATTCAGTTATCTCCGTGGAGGGGGCGGGGCTAAAATGACGCGATTGTGTCATTTTAGCTCCGCCCCCTCCTCTGAGACCCGAGGATTGCGGCATTTTAATGCCGCGATCCGGGGGACAGCGGGGGTCCCCCCTGAATCCGGGAGGGTTTCCCACCCTTCCGGGGAGCCGGGAGGGGGACCCGATTTTCAGGAGACTCCCGGAAATTCCGGGAGGGTCGGCAACCCTGTCATATTGGGAGGTATACAATGACTACCTTTCACAATCATCTGAAGGATCTCTATCCTCTTGCATATTGGGATAAGACTCATAAATCCTTAAGTCTTCTCATCCCTGGAAGAGCTCTTATCAGAGGAGCTGTCCCAGTCCAGAAGGTAAGGGTATCCGCATTGGGATGCGGTCATTTGGTCTACAGCATGATGGTCGACAGTCATTAGTTCGACACCATTAGAAAAAGTTCGACATGGGGAAAGGTTGACATGGGGAAAGGTCGACATGGGGAAAGGTCGACATGGGGAAAGGTCGAAAGGTAATTCATTCGACAGGTCGGTAGTTCGGCAGGTCATTAGTTCGACAGTGTCTAGGTCGACAGTCAAAATGTCTACATGGGGTTTTTCACTGTTTTTTGAGCCGACATGTGCCGGCAGGCGGTATTTCATGCCCTACCATCCACTAGGGCATGGTGGGAGTATAAAATAGTCGACACATCGCGAGCGTTGCGAGGGGATGCGGTGCACTTTAAACTGTGTCCAAGTCGACTGTGTTGACATTCAGGTAAAAAAAAACAGTGGAAAACCCCCATGTCGACCTTTTGACTGTCAACCTAGACATTGTCGAACTAATGACCTGTCGAACTAACGACCTTTCGACCTATAACCATGTCGACCTTTTCCCATGTCGACCTAATGGTGTTGACCAAATGTTCACAACCCCCTGCATTCTGGTGATCACAGAAAGGGCCGCCACCAGGAATCGCGGGGCCCTGGACTGACCTTCAGTCCGGCTCCCCCCCCCCCCAGTACCACTACGGCCTTCGCCCCCACCCAGTACCATTACGGCCACCCCCTGCTCCCATTACTTACCTAGCTGCGGCGGCGTATCTCCTCTGCAGTGCATCTCCTAGGGAGCGCACACTGCACAGTGAAACTTGCAGAGCGCCGAGCCCCTCTGTGTCCTAGGCTCGGTGCTCTGCAGGCTGCACTGTGTATTGTGCGTGCCTGGCTGGGGGGCTGCCGGGTGGGGGAGGTGGGGTGCGGCCACAGGGGCGGAGGATGGTGGCACCTGCTGTCGCTGTGGGCAGCTGCGTGGGTCCCTCCAGAGGCCGGGGCCCGGGACAGCTGTACCCACAGCACCCCCCTGTCGGCGGCCCTGATCACAGATGATGGTATGCAGGCCAGGGGACAGCTGGTATTACAATTTTTTTGATTGATACATCCTGCCCTACATTATGTCATGTGACTGGTTGTCATGGTGTTTATTTGACATAAGTTACTTTGGAAACCATTAATAGCATCTTAAAGAACAACCCCACCCAAAAAAGAAAGAAAAAATTATAATAATTAGGGGGAAAGTTTGTACAGTAAATAATGTTTCAAGCCACAACCGCAAAGCATAGCACTGCTAGTTGTCATTACTAACTGCTAGATTCCTGGGGAACAAGCACATGTCAGTGGCCCTCAGGCAGCGGCCCATCCTTAAAAGGTGGTTTTAGGTACAGAACAAAGGAGCTGATTTATTAAAGGACAAAGGGGATGATTTTGACAGTCTAATCTATATAAGACACAAAAATGACACGCAGTACACTCTAATGCTTGTCATTTCTGTGTCTTATATAGTGAAGGTGTTAGCAATAAAAACTCCATTAGGGGAGGCTGTTTATCATGCCAAAAGATGTTACTTTCTGTCAGGGCCGCCACTAGAAATGTTGGGGCCTGGGACTGACCTTCAGCGGCACTGCGGCACCCCTCCCCCCACGGAGGGGGGGTGGCGCCGTGCCACTGTGGGCAGCTGCCCGGGCCTCTCTAGAGGCTGGGGCCCAGGACAGCTGTACCCACGGCACCCCCCTGTCGGCGGCCCTGCTCTCTGTTCTGGCAACAGTTACATTAACAAAATGCTTGACTTGGTTGTTGTCTCAGGGCCGATGATTACCACCCATCCGGGATTACTCTGGACAGCCCGGTAATTAAGCCAGGTGTCCGGAGTCCGGACGGGTGGCGTTCCTGGACTATACATTGTCCGTGAACAGAGCAGGGAGGGAGGGTCGGGCAGCCACACTTCCTTGCTGCCGGTGCCGGGAACCAAGCTCTGGCAGGCAGCGATAATAGCCGCTGCCCGCTGACCCAACTAAGTCATCACAGAGCACTGCAGGTCTGCGTCTGCGGCTATTTTAAATCTCGCGCTGGTTCACGCAGCCAATCGGGAGCGGCAGCTCCTGATTGACTGCCAGTGCCGCACCGTGTGAGCTGGCGCGAGATTCAAATAGCGCTGCAGACAGTGACCTGCTCTGACAGCTATAGGATACAGCCACTGGGGTGGGCTGTGCTGCCGCTGATAGTTCCTTCAGTTCTCTGCCCGGCTGCCTGCCTTACCACTCCCACTGCCTGGCCTTGTGGGTGTGTCAAGGGGCGGGCCACTGTCCGGGAATCTCTCAACACAAAGGTGGTAACCCTATCAGGACCTGATTCTCCAGGGTACATTTACTAAGATGGGAGTTCTATTGAAGAAGGGACGTTGTCCATGGCAACCAATAAGATTACATCTGTTATTTTCTAGAAGGTGCTAAATGAATCAGAAGTAGAATTTGATTGGTTGCTATGGGCAAAATCCCATAATAAAAAAAAAAAGATGGGTTTCTTAATCAATTTTATTAGATTTGTTGAACATCTCATAAACTGGTCCCATTCTGTGCATGTTCAGGAGAGATGCTGTGTTCTGGAGAGCAGTGCCTCCTACACCACAGCCTGATTAACAGACTTTTGTGTATGCTTGCTGGGGCTAGGGTTGAGTGTCTTCTGATGCAGACTTCCTGGCCTCTGGTCACCCTGTGTAACCTGAGAGATCCTGAGAATGCAAATGTTCACATAAGTGATCCAATGCTGCATTCTCAGATGTAGCAGCAATGGCACCAAGAGGTGGGGGATCAGGAACTCTATACTCAGGCCTATATTGTAGGGGCCTGTGGGGACCCAGTCCTGCTACCCCCCTCCCCATACTTGCCTACCCTCCCGGAAAGGCCGGGAAGCTCCCAAAAATCGGGTGCGCCTCCCGGCTCCCCGGGAAAGGTTGACAAGTGACCCACATTTGTCCATGACCTCCGGACCTAAATTTGAACTCACTTATGTATCCTCAACTTATTTCTTCAACCCAGTGGTTCCCAAAGTGCTTTTGAAGCATGGCACCCCAGAGTATCAGAATTTTTTCACGGCACCTCTAGGATAAAAGTTTTTTATTGAGAAATTTGTGTTTATACAGTATGTCATCCTTCAATTATGTGGGGAGGAACAGAAGTCACTTCTGTTCATCCACACAGTTCATGATTGGCAGCTACCAGTACTAGTTTTGCCTACTACAATGGCCATTAATAATACCCCATTCATATCGCAAATGCTGGTGTCGCTCCCGGGTCCATTCCAGGAGCCACCCGGCATTTGTGGAGCGGAGCGAAGGTGCATCATCAAGGGGCGGGGGAAGAGGCAGTGCTTGGAGCTGACCGCGCTTCCTCCTCCATACTAGGTCGTTCACACTACACCATACCTTCAGTGGCACTGCGGCACCCCTCCCCCCATGGAGGGGGGGTGGTGCCGTGCCACTGTGGGCAGCTGCCCGGGCCTCTCTAGAGGCTGGGGCCCAGGACAGCTGCCCGGGCCTCTCTAGAGGCTGGGGCCCAGGACAGCTTTACCCACGGCACCCCCCTGTTGGCGGCCCTGCTCTCTGTTCTGTCAACAGTTACATTAACAAAATGCGTGACTTGGTTGTTGTCTCAGGGCCGATGGTTACCACCCATCCGGGATTACTCCGGACAGTCCGGTAATTAAGCCAGGTGTCCGGAGTCCGGACGGGTGGCGTTCCTGGACTATACATTGTCCGTGAACAGAGCAGGGAGGGAGGGTCGGGCAGCCACACTTCCTTGCTGCCGGTGCCGGGAACCAAGCTCTGGCAGGCAGCGATAATAGCCGCTGCCCGCTGACCCAACTAAGTCATCACAGAGCACTGCAGGTCTGCGTCTATTTTAAATCTCGAGCCGGTTCACGCAGCCAATCGGGAGCGGCAGCTCCTGATTGGCTGCCAGTGCCGCACTGTGTGAGCTGGCGCGAGATTCAAATAGCGCTGCAGACAGTGACCTGCTCTGACAGCTATAGGATACAGCCACTGCGGTGGGCTGTGCTGCCACTGATAGTTCCTTCAGTTCTCTGCCCGGCTGCCTGCCTTACCACTCCCACTGCCTGGCCTTGTGGGTGTGTCAAGGGGCGGGCCACTGTCCGGGAATCTCTCAACACAAAGGTGGTAACCCTATCAGGACCTGATTCTCCAGGGTACATTTACTAAGATGGGAGTTCTATTGAAGAAGGGACGTTGTCCATGGCAACCAATAAGATTATATCTGTTATTTTCTAGAAGGTGCTAAATGAATCAGAAGTAGAATTTGATTGGTTGCTATGGGCAAAATCCCATAAAAAAAAAAGATGGGTTTCTTAATCAATTTTATGAGATTTGTTGAACATCTCATAAACTGGTCCCATTCTGTGCATGTTCAGGAGAGATGCTGTGTTCTGGAGAGCAGTGCCTCCTACACCACAGCCTGATTAACAGACTTTTGTGTATGCTTGCTGGGGCTAGGGTTGAGTGTCTTCTGATGCAGACTTCCTGGCCTCTGGTCACCCTGTGCAACCTGAGAGATCCTGAGAAGGCCAATGTTCACACAAGTGATCCAATGCTGCATTCTCAGATGTAGCAGCAATGGCACCAAGAGGTGGGGGATCAGGAACTCTATACTCAGGCCTATATTGTAGGGGCCTGTGGGGACCCAGTCCTGCTACCCCCCTCCCCATACTTGCCTACCCTCCTGGAAAGGCCGGGAAGCTCCCAAAAATCGGGTGCGCCTCCCGGCTCCCCGGAAAGGTTGACAAGTGACCCACATTTGTCCATGACCTCCGGACCTAAATTTGAACTCACTTATGTATCCTCAACTTATTTCTTCAACCCAGTGGTTCCCAAAGTGCTTTTGAAGCATGGCACCCCAGAGTATCAGAATTTTTTCACGGCACCTCTAGGATAAAAGTTTTTTATTGAGAAATTTGTGTTTATACAGTATATCATCCTTCAATTATGTGGGGACAGGCAGGGGGGCGCCCAAAACGTAGCTACGCCACTGGGTTGAAATGCTGGGGCATTGCTCCCAGGTTTTTGGCTGGGGACCCATTCACACCAGTGCTACACCTGGGTTGTTTCCGGGGCCAACCCGGGAAAAAAGGCTGTTGTGAATGGGGTATAATTTGCATTTGTCCTGGATAACCAACCTGAGAAATCCCTGCAAGGGTCCCAGGCACACAAGGGTGCCAACGGCACACAGTTTGGGAACTAATGCTCTAACCACGCACACTCTGCTGAACGCCTCTGGAGGAAATCTCACTCTCTGGCAGACTTCCTCCATTTCAAGTTTATTCTCTCCTCCTACAGCGCTGCTCTCTCCTCTGCGAAACAATCTTTTTTCAAATCTCTCATCTCTTCTCATTCCTCCAATCCCCGCCGTCTCTTTGAAACCTTCAACACTCTACTTCGCCCTGCACCACCCCTCCTCCCTTCATCCCTCACTGCCACTGACTTTGCCTCCTTCTTCCTCACTAAAATCGAGATAATCCGACATGATATCTTCTCCCATACGCCCTCTGCTGCCCACCCACCCCAATCATTCTCCCCTCCCAACTACCCCTCTCTGTCATCCTTCTGCCCTACTACAGCTGAGGAAGTCCGCTCCCTCATCTCATCCTCTCCCCCCTTTACCTGTCCTTTGGACCCTCTCCCCTCCCGTCTCCTCAGTTCCCTCTCCCCCACTGGCTGCTCCCACCTTACTCACCTCTTTAACCTATCTCTTTCTACTGGCATCTTTCCCTCACCCTTCAAACATGCTCTGGTCTCACCTAGGGCGGGATGCTATATAGCAGAAATGCGGTAAAAACCCCGTTTTCGGGGTTTCTACCGCATTTCTATATGCTATATGGCGCCTCCGCAGTGTCAGCGCTGCGGAGGGAATCGCCAGCTAAAGCTGGCGAATCCCTGCAGAAGCCTATGGGCTTCTTACCGCAGCGCTGTTTGAGGGATCCGTCACGGATCCCTCCCAGCGTGCCCTGCGGCCGGCGCCGGGGTCTGCGCATGCGCAGATGGACTCCCGGGTCACAGACCCGGAAGTCCAGCGCCGGCACCGCATCGCAAGGGACAGCTCTTACCGCAAGAGCTGTCCCTTGCATGAATAACGGCATATGTTATAGCATATGCCGTTATTAAAAATGCGATGTCCGGCGATAATGGGCGCGGATGTTACAACATCCCGCCCCTATTCTTAAAAAAACAAACCTGGACCCTTTATCTCCCACAAGCTACCGCCCTATCTCTCTTCTCCCATTTGCCTCTAAAATACTAGAACGGCTGGTTTACAGGCATCTTACCAGCTATCTGTCTGACCACTCCATCCTTGATCCCCTTCAATCTGGCTTTCGCCCACTTCACTCCACTGAGACTGCCCTAGCAAAAGTCAGCAATGACCTGCTGTCAGCCAAATCCAAGGGTCACTTCTCCCTGCTTATCCTTTTGGACCTATCTGCTGCCTTTGACACTGTGGATCACCCTCTCCTCCTCTACACACTCCAAAACATTGGCCTCTCTGGCACGGTCTTCAACTGGTTTTCCTCTTACCTCTCCAACCGTTTCTTCTCAGTCTCTGCCTCTGGCTCCACCTCACCACCTTCCATCCTTCCTGTCGGGGTCCCTCAGGGTTCCGTCCTTGGCCCCATACTGTTCTCCCTGTACACCTCCTCTCTGGGTGCACTCATTAACTCCTTTGGCTTCCAATATCACCTCTATACTGATGACACGCAAATCTACCTCTCCTCTCCTGATCTGTCCCCCACTGTTTTCTCTCAGGTTTCCAACTGCCTCTCTGCCATCTACTCCTGGATGTCTGAGCGATTTCTGAAGCTGAATATGGACAAAACCGAACTTATTATCTTTCCCCCACCCAGAGCTATGCCCCCTACTAATATCTCTATCACTGCCAACAACACCATAATCTCCCCCGTTCCCCAACTCCACTGCCTGGGTGTCACTCTCGACTCCTCCCTCTCCTTTGCACCCCACATCCAAGCCCTGGCCCATTCTTGCCGGTTCCAGTTACGCAACATTGCTCGCATCAGGCCCTTTCTCTCACAGAGTGCTACTAAGCTGATCATCCACTCACTGGTCATCTCGCGGCTTGACTACTGTAATGCTCTCCTCACCGGCCTCACTCGATCCCAACTGGCTCCTCTCCAATCTGTCCTCAACTCGGCAGCCAGGCTTATCTTCCTCTCCCGCTGCTCTAATTCTGCCACTCCCCTTCAACAAAATCTGCACTGGCTCCCACTCCCCTACAGTATCCTCTTCAAACACCTCACACTCACATTCAGGGCCATCTCTAATTCCATTGCTCATTATATCTCTAACCTCATCTCCATTCATACACCCTCCCGCCCTCTACGGTCGGCTGACGACTGTCATCTCTCCTCCACCCTGATCACTGCTTCCCATTCTAGAGTACAGGACTTTGCCCGTGCTGCACCCCTTCAGTGGAACGCAATCCCTCGCTCCATTAGACTCTCTCTGACCTTGCAAAGCTTCAAATGGGCACTGAAAACTCACCTATTCATCAAAGCGTACCCTTCCACTGCATAAACTAGCTGGTTCTCTGACCCCCTGCCTGTTTACATCCTACTATCTAGCCACCACCCACTTGCTTGCACCTCTTGTAATCTGTCTGTCTCCCCTTCCTACTAGATTGTAAGCTCCTCCGAGCAGGGCCCTCTTCCCTCCTGTTGTGAAAGCCCACTTCTCTTCACATTTCACTCACAGCTCTCCTATACTTAAACACTCAGTGACCATCTTCGTCTGCATACTCCTCTTCATCATTGGCCTCAAGCCTCTAGTTGTATGATGACTGAGTCCTCGCTACTTATAGTTAAGCTGTAATGTGTATTGATCTGTGGCGCTCTTTATTTGTACTCTACTTTTGTTATTTATTCAATGTTATGCCAAGTTTTGTCTCCCTGTATTGTTCCTTTGTACGGCGCTGCGAAACACTTGTGGCGCCTTATAAATAAAATTATAATAATAATAACCATTATAGATTGCAATAAAATAAAACAAGCAGATATTATGCTGATGATTATAAATGTGCCTTTACGCCCCTAGCAATCTGCGTACTAATTGTTTATATGATCTATGGAGAAACTGCTGATGTTGGTTTTATACAAGGTGTGTGTGAATACCTGTGAATGAGGCACAAAGTATCCGCATTACCTGACTTGAGCAGAACCCTGCAGGCAGTTATCAGTGCCACCTACGTTTCTCTTTTGAGTAGTTACATTAGGCTGGGTGCTTACAGCCCCGGGAAAGCATAAGGCAAAGCTATGGTGCAGGTGTTGGCTCTCAACTGACTACTTCGTCCAACTCCTCCTGCCTCAGGTACTGCTCACAGATTAAGGGTGGATACATATGAAAGCCAACTGAGTAACCCTGTTCGTCAAAATTAGTAAAATAACAAAAGGATGTCAAAGCAGCTAGACAAGACCGATGCAATGACTTTATTCATGTTGTCTGTTAGTTTATAAACTGGATTTTAAAGCTTTTGCAAAACAATTAACATAGGGCCTTTTATATATGACCTGGTCGCTGATGTGCGAATTTGCGTCTTGGCTGATTATGGCTAGACTGCGCATGAGTTTTGGCCGCAATGTGTGTTATGTTGGCCAGCGAAGAAATCCTGCTAAATTATTTGATCGCTAGCCATCAGCATTGATGTGGTCACGTGACCCGCTCTCGGATCAAATAGAGTCCATACCTTTTGGTCACCTGACCACTGCCACCAATGAGAAACGACAAACGCTGTGTATCCGGGAGTCTGACATTTGCAAACTTTTAATATATGTAATAAAAATAACTATCTAACTTTTCATTTTAGCCCTTTGGATAGTCATTTCTATATGGTTCTAGATGAAGGTCTGCCTCTTGCTCTGTGACATCATTATTTTAAACTGTTAAGATAATTGGATGATTTATGTTGATGATGCGATCATGTGACCCTAATCTTTAGGGTATATACGACACATGCCCATACCTTTGATAAAGCTGCCAAGTGCAGCGAAACGCGTCAGAAAGTGCTTGCCCATCTTCCACCTGCTTATTTGGGATTGCAGTCCGGACCAGCCCTACAGAATTGAACCTATTTTGGTCACAACCTTTTCATTCTGGGAGACCATTGACTTCTTCCCTGGTGCACCAGTGTCCTCTCATTTGGCGATATAAGACCCACCAAACCATTAGCTTGCCAGTGGATTCTGGTTATTTGTGCCAACCCTGGGCCGACCACTTGGACCTATGGACAGTGATTATTGCTCTTATTCATCCAGCCAGGAATGGTAACTATTTACATCTAGCTACAAAGTTTGGGCTTAATAGAAACTGACTCTCCCTAAATATTTGCTGCTATATTGTGGATGTGGGCTCTACTTGAATTGATATGTTTTATCTTTAATTTAGAGCACTGCCATTCCTTCTTTTTTACTCTTTTTTGTATATCACCATACAGGTCTCACTAGCCTGTTTTTAGCAGCTGCTGAGTTAGCCACCCACACCGATCGCTCCCTCTGGTTCCCTCCCTGATACAGGGCTGCCACTAGATATTTTCTTTCCCTTATCTCCTAGTATGGATCCTATTAGAGAAAATTTGTGCTTAGGGGATCACATGTGAGATTTGATAAATCCACCTGTTGGCACAACCAATAAAGGGGCTGATTTATTAAGCCTGGTAAAGTGATAAAGTATCTGGTACTTAATCACCGGGCCAATCATCTCCTAACTGCCATTTTTGCAAACCCAGCCTGTAACCTCACAGTTAGGACAGATTGGCCGATGATAAAGAACCAGATACTGTATCACTTCTCTGGGCTTAATAAATCTGCCCCCAAAATTATTTATTTGATTACTGGTGATACCCTCAAAATGCCATTGGAACACCACTGAGATGGGCACTATGCGATAACCAACTTCGCACCCAATAGAGGTACACAAGAAATTTGGTGATGTTGGTGCACAGTGTTGTAGTTGGATGTGCACGCCCATAAATCATGGACAATTGAATACATCCCATAATGATTGTAGTAATGGAATCATCACACTCCTCGACCATACTGCAGTGACAGTGACAATCAAATCAAATCAAATTTTATTTGTCACATACAAAATCATACATAGTACAATTTGTAGTGAAATGCTTATCATACAACTGTAACGCTTCCCCGACCGCAACGGAGAGAATAGTCCATTGTTGGGATGGCTGAGGTCCTTCATTATGTTCCTGGCTTTGGTCCAGCATCGCTTGCTGTATATAGTGTCCAGGTCAGGAAACGTATAATATTTTGTTATAACCACAGCAGTCCCTGCTCTGTAATTATTAGTGCAGGCTGCATCCAAGCTGAACAATCTGCGGACACCACAGAAGACCCAAAGCAACACTGTACACCAGGGCTGGCCAAACCAGTCCTCAAGGTCTACCAACGGTCCACATTTTCCGAATAATCTAGCTGGTGCACAGCTGTAGTTATTACTAACTGTCACATTTTCAAACATGCTGCATTCATTCCTAATATAGATCCTCAAGTCTCCTGACAAACATGAACTGTTGGTAGATCATTAGGACAGGTTTGGACATCCCTGCTGTACACTATCACTGACTCTTCCAACGTCACACAATGAATCTCATCTGGCATACAGACCATCCTGGAGCTTCCAAGGATCACGCCTTTTATGCGGGCCCCAAGTGCTAAGCTACAGCAACGGTTGCAGCATGATTGTTACATACTGTAGACGTTTTCAAAAATAGCCCCGATCGTGTTTGGAGAAAATACACAAAGTGAAAGTTATTCCAACTGTTCGCCCTAAAGGGATATTCACAAAACATGGTTTGCCCTGTAGGAGATACCTGATTACTAGCATTTAAAATTACTATTATGAACTCATGCAACCTCTTATGAAAAATAAAAAATAAATCTCAAAGCACTTAAAATAGAATATCCTGGCATTGTTTGTTATCAGTGAGAATAGTAATATTTTACGGAAGTTTCACAATTGGGAATTGACTTTAACTCCAAATACTTCTAGGATGTCCTATCTGGAGCATGTTGCAAACAGACAAGACTAAGGGCCTGATTCAGCAAGGCATGCTATGCAGCAGCTGTTCTCTGCTCAGCAAGCCTTGTTCTGCCACCAGCTGCCTGGCTGAACATCAGCCCCCCCCGCACAGAATCCCCTTTATAACATGCGAGGGATGTACGCAAACACATCCCCTCACATGCAGCCGAAGGGGAAATAAATCTGTTGCCGACCATCAAATTATTTCTCTCCCTTCGGAAATAAAAGTCAGTCTAAACTTAAGGTCCCCATACATTAGGCCGACTTGTCCGAAGGCCAAGTCCGACCTAATTTTCCCTGAGCTCCTCCGACAGCTGCCTGGGAGAGCTCACTACGATTTGGCAGTTGATGTGCAATTTTTTGCATAGGATAAATCGCATGCAATTTATCCCATGTAATTCCCAGGAGCTGTGGGGGCAGGAGGTCCGGGTTGCGTGAAGTGCCTGGGGACTGTGGGTGCAGCGTGGCCCCAGTGTCCGGGAAACTGAAGACAGCGGCGGCAGAATGTGAAAAAAAATTTCAACAGATAGGCCTGCCGCTGATTAGCTGAGACAGCTCTCTCTCAGCCAATCAGTGGCGAGGCAGCGAGGCTGCTGATTGGCTAAGATAGAGAGCACTCTCAGCCAATCAGTGGCAGGCATATCTTTTTATTTTTTTTTGTCACATTCTGTCGCCGCTGTCTGCAGTGTCAGCTCAGCACTTCCTGGACACTGTGGACTGCCCGCAACGCTGCAGGCACAGCCCATGGGCGCTTCACACAGTCTGGACAACACGCTGCCTGCCCCCTTCACATAGGTGTGTGTCAGCGGTGCTTTACTGCTGGCATACACCTCCGGAATCGACCAACACATCGTGGGTGCTAAAGATGGATCCGTTCCGACAGATTTAACCTGCAATCTGTATGGTCCGACCCGATGCGCACAGGATCACGCATCGGGTCAGATGGGGTCGGATGGAGTGTCAAACACATCCGATATGGTCGGAATCGGGCAAAATCGGCCCAAATCAGATAAGTATATGGGGGCCTTTACTTTTATTTCCTTCGGTATTGAATCAGGCCCTACATATCAGTACAATCAACACCTATAAATGACATAAAGGTGAACTTCCAGTGAGCAATCTCTTTATGACCGGACTCAAGCCTCATCAGGGTGTGATAGTGCAATATACCAGTGATTTCAAAGCAAATCAAGTTTAACTTCTATTTTGCATGCACAAAGGAGCGTTGAATGTAAGTCTCTCGCATTCGTGCTCACGTGCACAGATCAATATCCACTCTGTATGCAGGTACAAATCTATGCATCAACTGTACCACCCCTATTCATGTAAATGGCTTTATATACTCCTTTCACACCAAAAATCCAACCCGGGATTTGGAACATGGTCATTGTGGCACACAATGCAAGTTCTACTTCAGGGAATCTGCCCAGTGATACATCCAAAATGTTTTACTATTTACATGAATTACAAGCATACACTGAGTTGTTTTCCTGCATACAGAGAATTGTGGGTGTTGTCTGCCAGTGACACAATGACGCGCTTAGACAGGGTGTATTGTCATCTCGGAACGTTCCATTCTTACTGCTGGGAGCAGTTTGAGAGATCATTCAGAGCAAGTTGCCCTGCTCGCCTTTAACCCCTGCTCTGCCACTACCAAGTTACTAACGCTGAATCTACATATGCTGTTAGATAGAATCACTATATTACCACTGACTGCCTGAATGTTTAAGCTGTAGTGTCAAATACATGAACATAAAGAAAATGATTCAGAGCATTGGGCTCTTTTAGTATGGAGCACACCTCTGTGCAGGGGCAGTGGCGGGATTTCTATTGGGGGGAATCAAGTGCTTGATTTGGCAAAACATCCATTCGCAGCCTATGGGGCGACTCCCACATCATTGGATGGTGCCGACCGTTGAATGATGTAGAAGGTGCTCACACATCTAAGTGACTTTCAGGTCACTTAGATATGCGTGCACACTCAACAGGACATCCGGGGATGTTCGCCATGGCAGAAATGCGCACAACCAAAACATTGGTCTTCCATGGGTACATACGAAGGACCGAACAAACCAGAATAACCCCCAAGAAGTACTAGCATTTGAATATTAGGCACTTGTGTAGTTTCACGGCGCCAGCATGGCGCCGTGCGTCTGAGTCCCCTTGCATGGCGCCGTGAAACTACACAAGTACCGAATATTATCGCAGACGTGACTCTGGCAATAATTAACACATTACCATCCACCACTGAATGAGGCCTCGTGTGTCATGTGACTGTTGTTGCCATGGTAGTCATATAACTATGGGAAATTTGCAAAATAAAAAACAAATAATCCCAGCCTGAACAAACAAATGGAAAATGGTAAATATCAATGTTATTATTAGTACAAGTCACTGAGTATGTAAAAAAAATATGCTTTATGCTACTTTATTGTCAGATAATATAGATGTTACATGGTGCAATATTATATAAATAGTTTGACATTCATAGTTTTAATATCTCCCTCAACAAAAACACCTTATAATGGGCAGAACTTTCTGGTTGCATTTTAGGGCTATACTTACAAAGTGCAGACTATTCTCGGCAGACTGGAGCTGAAAACTTAAAGGCGCACTCGGATTCTATGTAAAGCAAGCTGGGCCACTGTAGCATGGATTTTGTTTAGGGAGATAAAAATGAAATACCTCCGCTTCATAAATATAGCCTAGTTATATGGATGGTGTAATGGTTAGCATTACTGCCTCACAGTCCTGAAGTCATGGGTTCAATTACAACCCTAGCCCTAACTGAAGGTGCCCACACACGCACCAATCCCGGCGTGCGTTGTGGGCTTAACTAGCACACATAGCATCGCATCGTATGCCTTGTGAATACGATGTGCATGCGATGCGATGCTATGCTAGAAAAAGCTAGTACAAAAAGTATGCGCAGCACATACTTTTTGTACTGTACGATGGGGTGCCGCGGGAGCGCGCACCCCATCGTATAGCATCGCACCGCCGGGATCGGTGCGTGTGTGGGCACCTTGAGTTTGTATATTCTCCACGTACTTGGCTGGGTTTCCCCCGGGTACTCCGGTTTCCTCCCACAATCCAAAAATATACCGGCAGGTTATTTGGCTCCTAACAAAATGAACCATAGAATGTCTATGGGCAGTATTCAATGTAAAATATTCTCCGTGCATGGCGAGAGATTTTTTCTCTCGCCATGCACTCTCCGTGTTCCGGAGCCTCCTGCTCCCCCTATTCAACGTGTTAAAGACTCGCCGCCACTCGCGGCGAGTCTTAACCCCTGCAGCGGACGAGCGTCCGCGGCAGGGAGCTGTCAGGGAGCCAGGGGACGTAGCAGCCAAGAGAGATTAAAGTCTCTCTTGGCTGCTGCAGGGGATATGGGGTGGGGAGCAGGGCTCCCCTGGACCCAGGCAGCACAGGCTGCCCCCCCTATAGCCAGCGGGGGACCCAGTATTCACTGTACCCGAACGTGCATCGGGTGCAGTGAATATATGAATATCTAATGAGCGGCTCGAGCGCTCCGGCCCCCTGCTGGCTGCACTGTGTAAAAAAAAAAAAAAAAAAAAAATGTAACAAAAATATTTTTTTTAAAATTAAATATACTGTATATTCATGTGCTATAGGCACATGAATAAAAATAACATGGCCCTTCACAGAAAAAAAAACCTGATTTTTTGACACCAAAATTAAAAAAAACACCCTTTTAGTTTAAAAGTTCACATTCGTGCTCTCCATCAAAAGATGGAGAATTTCTACACGGAGAGAGAGGGCGAGAATCACTTAGAAAGACGGAGAATATTTCACATTGAATAGGGTGGCTCGCCTTTGGAGAAAAAAAACCTCTCTCCACCGCGTGAAAAGCACAAACTCTCCAGAAATCACAGCGAATTTTTCTCATTGAATACTGCCCTATGTGTGCGTGCACATGTAGTAGGGTATATAGGCAGAGGCAGAACTCTGGGAGGCAATGGAGTCATCTGCCGCCGGGCTCCTGCTCCCATGGGGGCACCTCCCCTCCTCTGCTAGTTTAAATCAGTTAATTGAAATCCATTGATATCGCTTCTATGGCTGATTCCCCCTCCTAGTAGGACAATAGAGGTCACATTCTCTTTATTTTAAACATATTACACATAACATACATAAATACATACATACACACAAGCAAAAATGTACTTATATAAGGTGGTATGTGTGTGTGTTTGTGGGGAAGGGGGGGCACCAATATTTATCTTGCCTCCGGGCAACTGGGATGAATTTACGCCACTGTATATAGATATAAGTTCTACTGGTGCAGGGACTGATGTGGGGGATGCGCTCGGCGGCGACACAGGAGGGATCCCTCCTGATACATTTTAGTGATACTTTTTTTTGTTGTAAAACAATTGTTATTAAGCGTCATTGTCAATACAGCATAATGGTTAATGGTCAATAAACAGCAATTTACTTGTAACGCTTATTGTTTTTTGTTTTTTTTCAAAGGGTAACAAAAATAAACAAAAATAATATAACAACATTACAAATCAAACATTGGATTAAAGAGAAACTGAGAGTTACAGAAGAATACAGTGAATCAAACAGTACATCCCCCCCCCCCCTCCCCCTTTTGCAGGAATTATCCAGGACATTTTTTTAAGACAATGTACAAAGTAGATACCATGTGGTGCCTTCAAACATTTTGAAGACATGTGTTTTCGTGTTAGCATCCAATGAGTCGATATAACCACCCCACTTTTTGTGAAAGTGGCCCGTCCTAACTGAAGATAATATTGGTGCTGAAGAAGAGGTCCAGGACCGCAGTTTCACCTTCTTCACCACTGTAACCACTATGGTAAAAGGGATTCAATATCCTATTTTTCCCTCCCAAATCCCATGCTGAGAAGTTAGCAAACAGCATGGCAATCAGGTCTTACACCAAGCGAATCCCACAGACCCCATTAACAAATCCCATCACCTTATCCCAACATTTTCTAATTTTGCCGCATTCCCATAAGACATGGAACAATGATGCATTGGTACATTTGCACTCCAGCATAGACCCAGTTCCCTGGGTACAAAGTGTTTGCGTTGGGCTTAGGACCTATATGTCCTGTGTAGAGTTTTTAAATGTACCTCTTGCAACATTGCTGATTGGAGGATTTTCGTGTTTTTTTTCAAGGTGTTTAATCCAGGTGTCCTGAGACTCTACCACTGGGATTATCTACCTGCCATGACTTGGCCACCCCTGCCCATATATCTTTAGCGTCAACAGGAAGCAAACCTTGATACATATATCGGAGTCTATACGGGCCAGTGTGTCACACCAGGGGTCTGAGTCTACAAAATTGAGACATCTGTGTGACACAGTGGAACTAAGAATGAAAATACAGGTTGAGTATCCCGTATCCAAAATGCTCGGGACCAGGAGAATTTTGGATAACGGATTATTCCGTATTTCGGAATATTTTAATATTTCAATGATGTATTTTGAAGTATCTTGCATTTATGCTGTATAAACACATAATATACACACAAATATATTTTATTACCACATAAAATACACACAAACATATTTTAATTGTTCAAAAAACAAGGTTTCAAAACGTGAAACAAAATGTGTGTACTATCTCAGCACTGAATTTGAATGCCAAGCAATCATTGTCTTGCACATATATAGTGCCAGTTACATATCATGTCCCCAGTGATGCTGTTACATATGTCCCCAGTGAGTTTTTAGCAAAAAAAAATTTTTTTTTTCACTTTCTGGAATGTCCGTATTTCGGAATAATTCGGATAACGGATATTCGGATACGGGATACTCGACCTGTACTATGGAGCGGATCCTGGACATTCTCTTTTTTTCATAGCTGAAGGTATAGTCTGTATATAGTGCCTTGTTTGTAAATACATATAAAAATCTTTATTACTAATGGAGTATTTAGAGACCAACTCTTGGAATGGTAACAGGTTGTCCCCCGGGTCAAATACGTCTCTAATAGCTATTAGACTTCCAAGTTAGATATGTAGCATTAAGTGTCCCCGGTAAAAAATGTGGGTTACCCCAGAATGTAATATGGTGCGTTACCCCATATCTGCGCCCCAATTTTTTGTTAATGGCCAACCATCTCCTATATATTTGGCTACATCTGTCACTCAAAGTGGGTGTCTGTGTCTATAACGCTCTGTTCCTGGACTTTCCTCTTAATGTGTGATTGCCTTCATCTGTGCTGAACACCTTTCTGAGAAATTAACCTGTTTAAAACAGGTGATGGCAATCATACATCAAGGGGAAGTTTAAAACAGGTGATGGCAATCATACATTAAGGGGAAGTCTAGAAACAGAGCATTGTGTCCCTCCTGGAGAGGGTCATGTTGGGAGGTATGTGACAGAGAACCAGCCCAGTGAGCCCACAGACAGTGCCAGACACCCACTGACTTCCCATGTTGCCCAGCACTGCTACTCCACAGCCTCCAGGTGAGCGCCCCCCTCCCGCGATTTGCGGCAAACCCCCCCCCCCCCGCGCGCGCCCCCCTCCCGCGATTCGCAGCAAAAACAGCCGCGACCCCCCCTACCGCGATTCACAGCAAAAACACCCCCGCGACCCCCCCTCCCGCGATTCGCTGCAAAAAGAACCCCCCCACGACCCCTCCCGCAATTCGCGGCATAACCACCACCCCGCGACCCCCCCCTCCCGCGAATCGCGGCAAACCCTCCCCCGTGACCCCCCCCGATTCGCGGAAAAAACACCCGCCCCGCGACCTCCCTCCCGCGATTCGCGGCAAAAAGACCCCCCCCGCGACCCCCCCTTGCACGATTGGCGGCACCCCCCCTGCGACCCCCCTCCCGCGATTCGCGGCACCCCCCCCCCGCAATTCGCAGCAGCCCCAGGATTAAATGGCACATGCAAAACACTGACATGGCTATGGTCGACAATGAAAAAGGTTGACATGAGTTTTTGAAGATTTATTTTTAATTTTTTTAATTTTTTCATATTCATTGTCATGTGTCGACATGGACACCAATGAAGTGGCACACTTATGTCAACATTTACATGTGTTGACCTTTCTGTGTTGATTTTTTCTTGTGGCGATTCGCATCACACCCCCCGCAACCCCCCCTCCCGCGATTCGCGGCACCCCCCGTGACCCCCCACAATTCGCGGCAACCCCCCACGGAACCCCTGTGAACCCCGCCCTCCCGCGATTCGCGGCACCCACCCCCGCGACCCCCCCTCCCGCAATTCGCGGCACCCCCCCCGTGATTCACGGCAGCTCCAGAATTAAATTGCACATGGAAAACACTGACATGGCTATGGTCGACAATGAAAAAGGTTGACATGAGTTTTTGAAGTTTTTTTGTCATTTTTTGAATATTTTCATATTCATTCTCATGTGTCGACATGGACACCAATGAAGTGCCACACTTATGTCAACATTTACATGTGTTGACCTTTCTGTGTTGATTTTTTTCTTGTGGCGATTAGCGTCACACCCCCCGCAACCCCCCCTCCAGCGATTCGCGGCACCCCGGCACCCCCCCGCGACCCCTCCCGCAATTCGCGGCAGCCCCCCACCGGAACCCCCATGAACCCCGCTCTCCCGCGATTTGCGGCACCCACCCCCCGCAACCCCCCCCCCCCTCCCGCAAATCGCGGCACCCCCCGCGATTCGCGGCAGCCCCAGGATTAAATGGCACATGCAAAACACTGGCACGGCTATGGTCGACAATGAAAAAGGTTGACATGAGTTTTTGAAGATTTATTTCATTTTTTGAATGTTTTCATATTCATTGTCATGTGTCAACATGGACACCAATGAAGTGGCACACTTATGTCAACATTTACGTGTGTTGACCTTTCTGTGTTGATTTTTTATTGTGGCGATTCGCGTCACACCCCCCCGCAACCCCCCCCCCCTCCCGCAAATCGCGGCACCCCCCGCGATTCGCGGCAGCCCCAGGATTAAATGGCACATGCAAAACACTGGCACGGCTATGGTCGACAATGAAAAAGGTTGACATGAGTTTTTGAAGATTTATTTCATTTTTTGAATGTTTTCATATTCATTGTCATGTGTCAACATGGACACCAATGAAGTGGCACACTTATGTCAACATTTACGTGTGTTGACCTTTCTGTGTCGATTTTTTTATTGTGGCGATTCGCGTCACACCCCCCCGCAACCCCCCCTCCCGCGATTCGCGGCACCCCCCGTGACCCCCCACCTCCCGCAATTCGCGGCAACCCCCCCACCTGAACCCATGTGAACCCCGCCCTCCCGCGATTCGCGGCACCCAACCCCGCGACCCCCCTCCTCCCGCAATTCGCGGCACCCCCCGTGATTCGCGGCAGCTCCAGAATTAAATTGCACATGGAAAACAATGACATGGCTATGGTCGACAATGAAAAAGGTTGACATGAGTTTTTGAAGTTTTTTTTTTTTCATTTTTTGAATATTTTCATATTCATTCTCATGTGTCGACATGGACACCAATGAAGTGCCACACTTATGTCAACATTTACATGTGTTGATCTTTCTGTGTTGATTTTTTCTTGTGGCGATTTGCGTCACACCCCCCCCACCCCCCCCACTCCCGCGATTCACGGCACACACACACACACCTCCCCCGCGATTCTCGGCACCCCACCCCGTGACCCCCCCTCCCGTGATTCACGGCACACCCCCGCGACCCCCCCTCCCATGATTCGCCGCAACCCCGCCCCGTAACTCCCGCGATTCGCGGCACCCACCCCCGCGACCCCCCCTCCCGCAATTCGCGGCACCCTCCGCGATTCGCGGCAGCTCCAGAATTAAATTGCACATGGAAAACACTGACATGGCTATGGTCGACAATGAAAAAGGTTGACATGAGTTTTTGAAGGTTTTTTTTTCATTTTTTGAATGTTTTCATATTCATTCTCATGTGTCGACATGGACACCAATGAAGTGCCACACTTATGTCAACATTTACATGTGTTGACCTTTCTGTGTTGATTTTTTCTTGTGGCGATTCGCGTCACACCCCCCCCACCCCGCAACCCCCACTCCCGCGATTCACGGCACACACACACACCCCCGCGATTCTCGGCACCCCACCCCGTGACCCCCCCTCCCGTGATTCACGGCACACCCCCCGCGACCCCCCCCCTACCATGATTCGCTGCAACCCCCGCCCCCGTAACCCCCCTCCCGCGATTTGCGGCAACCCACCCCGCGACCCCCCTCCCGCGATTCTCTGCAATCCCTCCCCTCCCGCGATTCGCAGCATCCACCCCCCCACAACCCCCCCTCCTGCAATTCGCGGCACCCCCGCGACCCCCCCTCCCGCGATTCGCGGACACCTAAGTTGCAATACAGGGCATCTTTCATACAATTCTAACCATATTTCTCATATACAAACGTTCACAAATTAAGGGGGCGCAGCCCCTTACGACGGTGTGAAGAGCGCCCGTAGGGCGCGATGAATCACCTAGTGCTAAATATGTGTGGGTGAATAAAATATCTTGCATAGCCTGAGGAGGCAAAGCGGAGTTAGGAGTATGAAGCAACGCTGCAGTAGAAAAAGATGGGAATAATTCGGACTCCAAAGCTTTATGGGTATAATTGTCAGGGCCTTGCAGCCAATCCAGTATATACCACATAAAAACAGATTGCGTGAAGGCGTCTAAATGTGGTTTTCCCAGTCCTTCCTCCATCTTTCTAGAATATAGTTTAAATCTAGAAATACTAGGGGTGACATTCTATGCTATGCGCTAAATGCGCATGTTTAATTCGCACACTATATCGCCGCAAATCGCATTTTTCTAACTCGCACTTTTCAGTCAAAATTCGATTATTTAATGTGATGCGCATTTGAGGCTGAAAAGTGCGAAGAGTTGCGATTTGCGGCGAAGTGGTGCGATTTTTAGTCACAAAAAAGTGCGATTTTTAGTAACAAAAACGCGCCATTTCTTCCGCTGGTCATGTGCGAGTTTTGGACCAACCGGAGTGCGATTTACAAACCTGTCTCCGCATCACTAAGAACCCCCAAACCTATTGGCCCACCTATGTCCCCTCCATTATGCATCACGCCCCCTATATAAAGTGCCATTGGCGCCATTTCACTCTTTGATAGGAAGTAAGGAGCATGGAGAGGAGCAGTGGAAGCGTGAGTTCAGGAAGAGGTGTTGGTGGCAGAGTTAGGAGTGACAGAGGGAGCAGTGGCAGAGTGATGACTGGCAGAGGAAGCAGTGGCAGAGGAAGCAGTGGCAGAGGAAGCAGTGGCAGAGGGAGCAGTGGCAGAGGGAGCACTGGCAGAGGGAGCAGTGGCAGCAGCCAGACAAGTGGGAGAGGCAGCAGTGTGGCAGGCAGCATGGCCACAGCAAGGCCAGCCTCAGCTCAGACCCTGGCCGTCCAGCCCCAGCAGGAGGAGGTGGAGGATCCGCTGGCATCCCCATCCTACAGCCAAGCCCTAGACCATACCCCACACCAGCTGCAGGAGGGCCACATGTCAGAGGTGGAGGAAGATGCTGGTGAGGAGGAGGAAGACACTGGCATGGAGGAGGAGGAGGGCGACATGGCTGGGGCAGAAAATGAGGAGGAGGAGGAGGAGGAGGAGGTGGTAGCTGGTCGCACCAAAAGTGGCCGCATGGTCAGGTTTTCCTATGAGGAAAATGTGGCACTTGTGAGGGCTATCATGCCAGTGTTCGAGAGGCTGCTTGGCAAAACCAACTACAAGACCACTGCCCAGCGCAAGCGCGCTATATGGAAGGACATCACCCAGGCGGTGAACGCTGTGAGTAATCACAAGCGCCTGGTGCGCAATGTGAAGAAGCGCTTCAACGATATAAAACGCCAGTTGAAGCATAAAATGGCCCTGGAGATGGAGGAGGCCACCAGGACTGGAGGAGGAAGCCCCACCACTGTCACCTACAATGCTTATGAGGTGAAGCTGAAGCGCATCATCCCACCTGAGGTCCTGCCTGGGATGCATGTGGCGGATTCCGACAGGCCACAAACGCCACCGCGAGCTGGTAAGTGTGACCCCATGCAAACTGTAACATACATGCCAATGTATTATATCTGCAATGTGCACTTGTATTGTAATGCTTTGTAGAGTGCTGCTGTGGAACTACATAGCCCAGCAAGGTCATGCACAAGAAAATGGCTGCTCCTGCTTGTAAATTGCTGACAATGCTGGGCCTTGCAGTTCCACAACTACTCATATTGATTAACATTGTACCATTGTTTGCAGCAGACTAACATCTATGTGTACAAAAACCCTGTGGTGTACTGGAGGTTTAGCTGCCATGCCTACATACCACCGAATATCCTATACTTGGCATGTGTACACTAGTTTACTACTAAGTTTGAAATTAAAGATTTGACTGAAAACCAAAAAAAGGGTGGTCCAGATATAATGCTGTCCTTTTCTATGGGGTATTGTCCATTATTGTGAATTCACTGCATGTTTTCTGAAAATGCTTATCCATTGCAAGGTCCATAATGCCTGCCCATCTTTCCTTGTACAGATTGTCCGTCCCGAAGTGCTGCAGCATCCAAGAAAAGAAGGCCCGTTGCTGCAGAATCTGCGGAAGCAGGTAAATGACTAAACAACACCCCATTACACATACAGTACACACACCCATGTCACATCAACAATATCTCACACTACATTCTGCTCCTGCTGCTACATTGCAGCGGAAATAAGTGTAATCTGAGCTAGGCATGTGACATATTATTAATGTCAATGTTGCATGCTGTATCGGGGTACATGTGTAAGTGCATAACACCCAGGGCCGGTGCAAGGCACCGGAGCGCCCCAGGCGAGTCGGGCTGGGGGCGCCCCGGTGCCGGGGGGGGGGGGCAGGGGGGTGGGGGGTGGGGGTGGTACCTGGCGTTCGGCGCTGTCTATTTAAAGCTGGCGGCGGAGGCAGCGGGGGTCCCTGCAGTCTATTAAAAACCACGAGCGCTATCCGCCGGGCTATGCGGAAGCGCTTCTAGTGTGAAAACACTGGCAGCACGCTGATTGGCTGCCAGAGTTTTCACACTAGAAGCGCTTCCGCATAGCCCGGCGGATAGCGCTCGTGATTTTTAATAGACTGCAGGGACCCCCGCTGCCTCCGCCGCCAGCTTTAAATAGACAGCGCCGTAGCTAGGACAGGTACCCGGGCGGCATTTTCCGCCCTCCAGTGGCCGGCGCCCTAGGCAAATGCCTAGGTTTGCCTAGTGGTGGCGCCGGCCCTGATAACACCCCTAGGTATGGGCGTCAGCCATCTATAGGCCTATGTAAAACAGTATAGAGGACAGTGTGGCCTATATATGCATCAATACTTACCTCTTCATCTGTATCCACAGGTGCTATACAACTAGGGTCAAACCAAACAGATTCTTCAATACTGGTGCTAGACGAAATGGACATCATTCTTGATCCGGTCGACACCTTTGCGGCAGAGGAAGAAATGCAGACCTCGTCCCAGAGTGATCTTCCCCCAAGTGGGGTGTCTCCCAACCCACCACCAACCCAGTGGCGTAAATTCATCCCAGTTGCCCGGAGGCAAGATAAATATTGGTGCCCCCCCTTCCCCACAAACACACACACATACCACCTTATATAAGTACATTTTTGCTTGTGTGTATGTATGTATTTATGTATGTTATGTGTAATATGTTTAAAATAAAGAGAATGTGACCTCTATTGTCCTACTAGGAGGGGGAATCAGCCATAGAAGCGATATCAATGGATTTCAATTAACTGATTTAAACTAGCAGAGGAGGGGAGGTGCCCCCATGGGAGCAGGAGCCCGGCGGCAGATGACTCCATTGCCTCCCAGAGTTCTGCCTCTGCACCAACCACCCAGCAACCCCATACACCAGCTACTGCTTCCCAAGTAGCTAACTCCTTGGTGAATTTCAAGGACAAGCAGCTTGAATTAATGGCCTCCCAAAGCCTCCAAATGGGAAATATACAGGGGTACATGCGTGACACCTTCCTGCAGTTGCGCAAAATTGCACGTAGTGTACGGGTAGGTGTAGGCACTCAAGTGCGCATTGCCAACAGTATTGACACCCGTTTTGCAGAACTAACTGCTGCAATACGGGAGCAGAATAGCATATTGGGAGCCTGGCACAAAGTCTTACAGCCCTAACCCACACATGCACAGCGCAGACCAATGCCCTCCTAGCTATGCAGGCCCAAATACAGCAGCAGCAGGAAGGCAATGTGGGAGGTGGCACTACCCCAACCCTCAGCAGTGTCTCCAGCACCCCAATAAGTGTCTCCCCCACTTCCCCACCCCGTCGTAGTGTGAGGACCCGTGGTGGGCTTAGTGCCAGCTCTAAAAGTGGTGTAGGGCTGCCTGATGCTGGCCGAAGGTAGCTGCTACATCAGTGTTTATACATATTAATATGCCAAATATCTTTGTACATGGCCCCACAGTTTGTATTTTGCACATGTAAAACTGCAGAATGGTTTACAGCAAAAAAAGTAAAAGTTACTAACCGCATAACATTGTGTTTGTGTCTTTTTCTCAAGATAAATGAATGTGTGAAATATAACATATTGGAATGGTATATGACTATGGGATTGCAGTAAAGTAGTGTGCTATAACTCATTGCCTGGCAAAGGTTGTGGATGTACATTTTCCAGCAGGCTCTGACACTCATGGTTTGGACTGTAATGGTTGTAGTGTGTCTGCGCATGCTGGCACATGTAGTTCCACAACAACAGTGAGCCATGTTTCACTGCAAACTTCATTCTTACATGTACCAAGAGTACTTAGAAGGTAGATATCAGCAAGGGATAGGTCAGCACCACCATGTGCATCTGTTGTGGACTGGTGTTAGGTTGAATATGGGTGGAAACAGATGGTATTGGTCAATAATTTGTTAAAGAGTACACTTCCACTTCCAACACTGGTACATTTTGGAGTACAGGCCACATGTGCTTACCAGAAAAGTTATGCCTGCTGATGTATGTCTGCAACAACTTCTTTATAGCAAGTAACAGTACAGTACAATTCTTAGACAAAGTGGCCTGTGATACCACCAAGGCCCATGAGGACACAGACTGAGTGGAGGCTGTGGACAAATAGTAGAGGCCACACATTAATTAGTGCTGGACAGACACTACATAGTTGCCACCCACAAAATGGGCCCAAGCATCTCTCACCTGCTCATATAACTCCGACAGGGTAATGGGGTTCAGCGTAACCATCCCCACAACCTGTTGGTCCGACAGGTAGTCCAGGTACAGGTGAGCACCATACATACGTGGGGTACCCAGTAGTGGGGGGGCTACCAGCATCTTTTGCCCACCAGAACCAGGTCTGAAAAAAGTGCGATAAATAGACACCACAAAAGTGCGATTTGCAAATGCGCATAGCATTAAATAAGCGGTTTGTATAGTTTTGCATTGAAAAACATCTGGATGCGATAAAAGTGCGAATTAATCTCGCACTTTTGTTCCGCATATCTTTACGCACAAAATATGCGATTTCTGTCCCTTAACGCATCACGTTAAATTGGCGATTTCACTGAAAAATGCGATATCGCCATTTTGTGGTCTAAATAACGCCAAAAACAGAAAATCGCATAGCATAGAATGTCACCCTAGGTTTTTTATCTAGCCACAGGAACTTAAAAAAGGCTGACGTTGCCTTTTTGGTGTCAGTTCTAGATAATTTTATAGGAAGCATTTGCATGCAATATAACTTCGGAAACACTATAGATTGCAATACCGCCACCCTCCCTAGCAGCGAGAGATGAAGAGATTACCATGCCTCAAGCTGCCGTATAACACTAGTTATGATATGATCAAAATGACATCTATATAGTTGGGCTAATTTGCTGGGAATATTGATCCCAAGATATTTAATGAAGTGGGAATTAATTTGAAAGGGAAGGGATCACTAAATCATGTGATGCAGCCGGGGGTAAGAGCCTCTGATTTGTTAAGATTGACCTCATTCCAGTGATACTTAATATTTGCGGCGGTACTTGTTTCCTATCTGGGCGCCCGTCGCGGGCATCGCGGGTACATTTATGTATGGCCGCGACGCGACCGACGCGATGCCCGCGATTTCCCATTGAAACCAATGTTAAACTTGGAAATCGTGTCGGTTGCGTCGCGGCCGGCCATAAATGTACCCGCGATGCCCGCGACGCGATGCTCCCGATTTCCCATAGGAATCAATGTTAAAAGCCGCGATGGACCCGATTTTACTGTTAAATGCCTCAATCCACCCGATTTGGCCATAGGAATCAATGTTAAATGGGCCACAGAGCCCATTAACCCTTAAATGTCCCCCCCAATTTTTGACGCCACCCCACGATCGACGCCAACCCGAAGCGTGGCGAGCGCAGCGAGCCCGCGAGGGGCGGCGGTACGCGTCCTCCGACCTTTTCATGCCCTACTATCCACTAGGGCGTGGTGTGAGAATATAATAGTGTGGCGAGCGCAGCGAGCCACCGAGCCCGAAGCGTGGCGAGCGCAGCGAGCCCCGCGAGGGGACGCGGATACCTTCACAGTTATGCGCGTCCCCTCGCGGGCTTCACAGTGAAGGTATCCGCGTCCCCTCGCGGGGCTCGCTGCGCTCGCCACGCTTCGGGCTCGGTGGCTCGCTGCGCTCGCCACACTATTATATTCTCACACCACGCCCTAGTGGATAGCAGGGCATGAAAAGGTCGGAGGACGCGTACCGCCGCCCCTCGCGGGCTCGCTGCGCTCGCCACGCTTCGGGTTGGCGTCGATCGTGGGGTGGCGTCAAAAATTGGGGGGGACATTTAAGGGTTAATTTGCCCTATTTGGACCCAAATCGGGTCCATTGAGGCATTTAACAGTAAAATCGCGGTCAATCAGGATTTTTAACATTGTTCCCTATGGGAAAATCGCGGTCATCGCGGTCATCGCGGGCATCGCGGCCATCCCAATTTACCCGCGATGACCGCGATGACCGCGATTTTTACCCCCGATGACCGCGATTTTGATCGTGGGCGCCCAGATAGGAAACAAGTACCTTTGCGGCTAACCCCTGAAAATGGTCCCCATAATAACTCATCACAGATATTATCCCAGGATTAGATGCCTTGTGATCAGTGGCGTAACAATGGTGCCGCAGACTCTGCGGCAGCTTGGGGAGCCAGCTCCAGGGGGGTCTGTGGTGGGCGCTTGGTGCACTGACCTGTAGCTGAGCTGACATTGACCAGAGATGCCTGGCCGCAGCAATGGTGCGCGTCATGATGTTGTGCTGCCACTAGCCTGGACCTGGCTCCCACTGAGCAGACAGACGATCCCTGTACACAGAGCCTATTGGTTGCTGTGTACAGGATGGGCGGGAGGGGGCGGGCTAGGATGGAGGGGAAGCAGCTGCAGCAGCAGTCTTACCACAATTCTGATCTCTGCCTCCCTTCATCCCTCCGGATTCTCCATATTGCGCATGATGTCAGTCAGACGCACAGAGGGGAGAGACAGAGGGCCTTATTCTGGTTGGAGCGGCCGGGCCGTACGCGTACGTCCCGGGGTTTTTTACGATCTGCGCATGTGCAGATACGCTAATGCGCCGGCGCGAACACTCCACAACGCTTACGGCCGGTGTCACAACGTGCGAAAAAACCTGTACGCGAGCGTACGGGTAATGGGGCGGCATAGGGGCGTGTTGATGGGAGCGGCCAAAATAATGAGGGAAAATGGGCGTAAATATGGGCGTACACGGGGGTGTGCACCCAAAATGAGCGGTGCTACTACCGCACGATCGACTAAGGCACCGTTCGTTTCGGACACCAAACAGGCGGCCGCCAACCGCCAGCTAAAACCACCCCTACAGATACCGCTTGCCAGCGTGCGCCTGAGTTGGCTAATTAACGCTGATTAGTACTCAAACACATACACCTGAATGTAATAAGCAATGCTGCAGTCTATTAACTCCAAACCATGATTTCACTGCCTGCAAGCCACACATGCAGCACGCAAACACATTGGAAGCTTATGTTTCTATACTTCTCCACATTTAAAGGTTTGTTTAATTTAAGGTAAGAATCTTTTTATACGCTAAGGTAGGTATTTGATAAACAGACACATTCACTACCTGCTTTCATAGACTTTACGCAGTAGCACACTCAATCTACACAAGTCGACATGTGTCAACGTGTTCACTCTAATACTAACATAGGTTTTGTATTTAGGTTACAATAACATAAACCACATCTAACACCTACAAAGGATGTTTCTGCAATGTTTGAAGCCCATGACCACTATTTTCCACACAATCTTTGTATAGTACCCAAAATTATGACCTGTACCACTATCTCATCTGCTATGATTTGGATTTCACTACACTCTGGATGTAAGATGCCACCAATCACATTATTGCACTCTCATCTCTCTAACAAAGGATTCCTACATCTGCTTATGACACTGTCAAATCATATATATTTTAAAAGTTATGCATGTTTGTTCACAAGCTAATTTATCATGTTTGGCCCATTCACACATCTTTTTTTAGGGAGGACACATATGCATTCCTACACAAATGTACCTTTTCACCCTTGTTTGTCTGCCTCACCCACTCCATGAGGAAAGCATTGTTCTGGACCTGCTTTTACCTACTACTGTAGGAGCTACCTCACCTGCACACAAACTGCTTTCTCACCTAATAAGTTGCTCTGCACATGTGCTGACACAAACTAATTAGCAGGGAAAAGTTGGATAGGAACATGGGAATGGCCATGGAGAGGGTTACACATGGGAAACTTCCACCACACTTCCACAAATGTTCAAAAATACCCTGGTCAGTAAGTACACATAAATCTAGTATTTGTTTCACACAAGAAATTACACATACCACAATTTTGTTTTAATTTGTAAAATAAATTTATTTGCTGTTCAGCATCACAGCTTGACACTTTAATGTGACAAATCAAATAAACAAATAAAATAGACACACAAATAATAAAACAGCCAGAACAAGAGGTTGCATATCTCCAAACATGTGTTACCCTGCAAATGCAATGGTGAAAGAAATGGGGACACCAGAATACGTACTGCAACAACCAGGGTGAATACTAAGCAAGATACACACCACCAAAAAAAAAAATCCTGCATTTGTAGAGGTCAAAATACGAACTTTCATGCCCATGGCACGCAAATGGATCGATGGGCAACTCAGGAAGCGGATGTCCAGTGCAATTTAAACCTTTGGCCTCCAATCACAGAGGAAGTGAACCAGGTCTCATTTGGGCCCTTTTTTGCCCCTTTTAGATGGGGCCTTGGGGACAGGGGCCTTTGGCTCAGCTGGCTTTCGGCGTCTTCCCCTAGTCGACACAGGAGGGTCAGCCGAGGTGGAAGGTTGGGGAGCAGCTTGGGGTGTGGCAGCAGATGGGGGAATTGTCCCTTAGGGACCTGGCGGTGGACAGCTGCTCCGCAATAAGTTCATTCTGGCGGCTGAGGTGTTGGCCAATGCTTAGCATGCCAGCCGCCAGAGTTTCATTAATGCGGTTCAACGCCTCAACCTGCAGCTGGTTTGTGGCCTTCCACTCCGCCAGAAAATCCCCCACCTGCTGCTGACGGATCGCAGCATCCACCCCTTGCTGCTCGATCCTGTCCAGCGTCACCAACAGGCTCTCACTCCATGTCTCCTGTGGCTGGGGCTGGGGGCGACGTCTTGGTGGAGGCTGGACCACCTGCTCCACCTGTGGCTCTGCAGAGGAAGATGCTGCCGGTACATCCTGACTTTCTGCTTCTGCTAGGATAAGAATTGAAAACAATGTCACCATCACATACGCAATAAAAAATATCTTTCTAAATACAATGCATTACTGTGACTTACCATCAAAAGCAGCAGCAAAGACCTCCGCCGGGAGCTCACTGTCCATATTGGAGATCCCCCTGATCTCCCCCACATCGATGACATCACAGGAGTCCAGCTCCAGGGGGGTAAACTCCAAATGGTCAGGCATAGGACCGCTCCCGGTGGACATGCTGTGGTTGTACCGGTCAGTCATCTTCCTCTTCAGGGCACTTTTGAAGTCAGTCCACCTACAAGTTTAAAAATACAAATATCACCATGAGATATGTGCACCACTGTGCTACGTGTAGGGTTACCACCTAGTCCCTTTAATTCCGGACACATGTTACTTACACAGGTTCTGTGGCAGTTTAAAATTAGGTGAAGTGGAGTCTTGAAGTCAGCCAGCCACAGAACCTGTGTAATTAATATGTGTCCGGAATTAAAGGGACTAGGTGGTACCCCTAGCTACGTGACATTTCCTAGTGTGGGTGATCTTATGTTTTTTTGCCATGTGTGGCCAAATAATTCTTTGATGGACAAAACCATGTGCACTGCAGGTGAGGCAGGTGTAAAACCCCACCCAAATCGGATTATCTCTGCACAAGTAACACCTGCCTCACCTGCAGTGCACATGGTTTTGTCCATCTAAGAAATATTTGGGCAGAAAGAGTGAACTAGAATAAGGGCCTCAGTTCCTGCTGGAGACTGCTGAAAAATTGCCCTGACAAACACACTAACCTTTTCTTCACCGCGTCCCAAGTTCTGACCACTGGTGACACCTGGTTCACTTCCTCTGTGATCTTGTCCCAAAGGTTTCTCCTTGCACTGGCACCCAGCTTCCTGGTTGCCAATTCAATCCATTCACGTGCCCTGGGCACGAGAATTCGCATTTCGGCCTCTACAAATGCAGGGTTTCTCCTTCTGGTGGTGGTATCCTGCTCAGTCATCACCCTAGATGTTGCAGCACGTTTTCTGGTGGCCCCAGTTCTCTCACCATGCACCTGCTGGGTCACACCTGTTTGGAGAGATGCAACCTCTTGTTCTGGCTGGTTGCTTGGCCCTTGTGGAGCTGGTGGAGGTTCACCAGGGCCTGTTACTGAGGGGCCCGCTTGATCTTGCAGGCGACTCCTCTCTTGGGCCCTCCTTCTCCGCTCCTGTTCCCTCTTCTGTAATGCTTGAAGCAGGGATTCTGCTTGTGCTCTCTGCAGAGCGTCCTCTGCTGCTGAATCGTCAGAGTCAGACATGTTTGCAGCAATTGTGGGCTGCATCTGACTGAATATTTATATGTTAATCTCCCGCCACGAACAAGGGGGCGTATATTTTTCCCCGCAAGGTAGATGCAAATTTACGCCGATATTTCCCGCCGATAATTGCCGCTTAAATTACGCAGGTCTCAATGCACCTGATCAATCACCCGTATATGTATATACACAGGTTGTGGAGCATTGTGGGCTACATCGTGAAATGTGTGCACCTGTCATTCCAATGATGAGTGTTGTCAGCTGGTATCTGTTGGAGTTCGTGTATGCTTTGTGAGTCACATTTCAAAACATCACGTTATAATGCTTGCCTTGCATATGTAATGTCTATGCAATTGTCATACAGCAACATGTTGCATTGTGGCCCTTTAAGCAGCGTAGTTCTAAGTAGACGGTTGCGTGTATTAATTTCCGCATACTATATATACAGTACTTTTCTCTTCATGGCAATCGGTGTATTGAGCCCCCTTTAAGCAGCGTAGTTAGGAGTAGACGGGGTGCGTGTATTATTTTCCGCACACTGTATATATACAGTTCCTCTCTATACATTGAATGCATGCTGTTGGTTGTGGTGTGTATATCGGAACGGTCCGCGTAAGTTTCTATTCGCATCCAGTTTGTTAATGTAAGAGGGATTAATAAAGTTAATACCAAACAAACAATTTTTTACACCAATCAGCAAGCACCAAAAGTGATATATGTACCTGCAATTAATAACTGCGCCATTGCCACCATGACAGCAAACAGAGCTAGGCCATTCTCCAACTCTGAGCTGTTGGCCCTGGTCCACGTCATGGACCGTCACCTGGGGCCCAGGGGCCCATATGTTTCTAATGCGGACAAGCGGCGGGCGTATAATGCTGCCCGCCGCCTGATATTTTCCACGACCGGCGTCCGCAGAAGCCTGGGGCAGGTTGAGCGGCGCTGGTCAGACCTGCGCCGGCGGCAGCCCGTTCTACTGTGCAGCCTTCGCCGCCATATTGCCCGATGTAAGTTTTGATTACTAGTATGTCTGCGTTTTTTTAGCAATGTTGTGTGTACTTTTTAAAAATAGGTTGCTGAGTATGGGGGTGTATATGGGTGTATATGGGGTGTATATGGGGTGTATATGGGTGTATATGGGTGTATATGGGGGGTATATGGGGGGTATAGGGGGGTGTATATGGGTGTATATGGGTGTATATGGGGGGTATATGGGGGGTATAGGGGGGTGTATATGGGGGGTATATGGGGGGTATATGGGGGGTATAGGGGGGTGTATATGGGTGTATATGGGTGTATATGGGGGGTATATGGGTGTATATGGGTGTATATGGGGGGTATATGGGGGGTATATGGGGGGTATATGGGGGGTGTATATGGGTGTATATGGGTGTATATGGGGGGTATAGGGGGGTATAGGGGGGTGTATATGGGGGGTATATGGGGGGTATATGGGGGGTATAGGGGGGTGTATATGGGTGTATATGGGGGGTATAGGGGGGGGTTTAAGTAGTTGCTCAGTTTTTTGGTGTAGGATATCAAATAGTTAGCATGATAAATGTCTGAAATATCACAGCAATGATCATTTGGAAGGTTATGAGCATGACTAATGTGAATTTTTCTTTCCCCCTTTTTTATGAATCACAATCTTCGATTTCTATGCCATCAACATGAACATTGCAGCACGGGCAAGAGCCGCCAGAGAAGCCCGGGAGCAGGCACGCCGGGACCAGGCAGCCCCAGAGCAGCCAGAGGAGGAGGAAGAGGAGGAAGAGGAGGAGGAGGAGGAGGAAGAGGAGGAAGAGGAGGAAGAGGAGGAAGAGGAGGAGGAGGAGGAGGAAGAGGAGGAAGAGGAAGATGAGGAGAAGAAAGAGGAGGAGGAGGAAGAGGAGGAGGAGGAAGAGGAGGAGGAGGAAGAGGAAGATGAGGAGAAGAAAGAGGAGGAGGAGGAAGAGGAGGAGGAGGAAGAGGAGGAGGAGGAAGAGGAAGAGGAGAAGGAAGAGGAGGAGGAGGAAGAGGAAGAGACACAGGGTGCTGTTTGGACCCACACAATTTCCCCATCCCCTTCCCCCTCCACAACCCCCACCCCCACCACCTCCCCAACCCCCCCCCCCTCCCCACCCCATTTCCAACCCCCCTATACCTCTCCACCACCACCCCCAAACCTCTCCACTCCCCAGTAACAGCCACTACCGTGGTCCAGACTCCAGGACCAGCATTGGAGTTGCTCCAGACCCCCCCAACCACCGCACAGCCAACCAGCGGTGACGAGGATGGCTCAAGTAGCCGTAAGTAAATAATTTGTCTAATGTTTACCTACACATTTCTACACATCAACAATCACAACAACCACATATGTGTATCCAACATCAACATTAGTTGCAACATATCACTGCAGGGCGACCATGAGGTGTGTCCTGTCCTTCTCCAGGAACAAGGGTCCCCTTGGTGGTTTTTTTGAGTGTGGCCATGCCTCACCCCTTGAATAATTGACATAACAGTACATCCAATGAGATATCCGACATTAGTGGTGTGGTAGTTATGTGGCTCCAGGTGTTGGGTAACTCCAGTTCCCAGCATGATGTGCAACACAGGGCCGGATTATAATGGAGGCACAAGGGGTCAGTGCCCCTGGGCCCCCCTCTAGCTAGGGGCCCCCTGTGGTTGTCATGTATTTTTGACCAAACAAATGTGTAAGTTGTTTTTTTTCTTTTTTAGCTAAATGTTTTGTGCATGGGTGGGGTAGTGCTGCAGCTTCACCTATCTGCCAATGTGACAATGATTTATGGTGCTGAGCATCGGGAGCCAAGGCACACTGATTGCACAAGTGTGCAGTGCATTTCTGGGAGTTGACTAAGTCCCATGACACTTTGCACCAGAGGACAGAGGCTGAGAAGTTTGTGCTGAGCTCTGATTGGTGGAGCTCATTACATGCTTCTCAGGTCCATGGAGAACAGCAGCAGCAGCTTAGTCATGGGAGGGATTTTAATCAGAGGCAGCACTAGGACTGTGAGGTCTCCACCAGAGTAAGGGGCAGAGGGACAAACACAGGCTTTTCATGTGGTGTGTGTGTGTGTATATATATATATATATATATATATATATCCCCTGCAGTTAATTAAGTATATTATTTTGTAGTACTGTGTTTACAGCAGACCCATCTTCAATGTAGTTTAAAAATGTATGTGGCCTTCACACATAACTCTCAACTTATTTTTAGGTACAAATACAACAAACATTTGTGTCTGTTATATATTAATTTTTTATTTTTATCCCTTCCCTACAGACACTGAACAGCAGCAGGAGGAGGTGGCATGGATCCGGAGGGAAATATTCCTGACCCTGCTATATTTATTTATTCTTTTTGCCCAACTGGACGACCTCATTTAATTTTTTTTTATCCCCCCCCCCCCCTTATTATTTTTGCCCAAAATAAACGTTTATGTACAGTTCGAAATTGCCTGTGTTTTTACTAATAAATATGTTAGAGGGCTTGTAAGGGTAGGTACATACAGATGTGTACTGTACGTTATACTTGTAATTTGAGGTGAGGGGTAATGATTGATGTGTGAATGTGTGTGTTTTTGAGTAAAATAACACATAGTGAAAATGCATGCATGTTTAATGTTGTTAGATTAAAACATCACACATAACATCAGGGTAGGTATACATGTTACACATTGTGGACAAAGTAATTATGGACATAATTTAGTACATATACAGAAACACCAACATAACTTGATGTAAAAGTAACAGCAATATGGGGACACATAGATAGTGATTAAAATGCCACATTAGAACATAACAAATATACATGTAATGAGGGTTCAAATGTAGTTTTATTAGGTCTTTATTAAGGTAGACAATTGAGTTAATAGAAAACAATAATTGAATAACAAATAGATTAATTAATCAATTGTCAGATTAGTAGTTGAGAGGCAAGATTTGCAGGTCCATATATGTGAAGGGTATGCCAGCGTGCACGGACGTACGCTCACTCTCACGAGCGGTGACATAAGCTGAGTTTTCCATTGAAAACAATAGGGACCCGTCCGTGCAAACTGGCGTACGCTCAGATCTCCGCAAGAAGTCGGTGGGGAGACGGAGGAAAGACGGCCGTAGACGGCGCCGTACGCTCAGTTGTACGCCTGTTGTCGGAGTGTAAGGGCTGGCCCGTCCGCGTACGTTGCCGTACGCTCATTTGTACGGCACTCCCCTTCTACGTTATTTCTGGCCGTACGTAAGCGGCTGATTTGTGGGTGGACTTAACCCTAACGGCCGCGTACGGCTAGCGTGCGGTAATGGCGAACGTACGCACGTTTGGCCGCTCCGATCAGAATAACCTCCAGAGACGCTAGAGAAGAGCCGGGGTCAGGATTCGGAAGCAGGCAGTTCAGACAGAGACGGTGCTGCACTGCCATCACTATGAACTGGAAATAATTAAATATGCGAAATTTCAATAAATGTATAATGGGGGGGGGGGGGGTTGTCGGTCGCCGGAGACTTGTTGGGGTGGGGGATGCAAAATTTCACGTTACGCCACTGCTTGTAATTTTTTTCCTCTATTGGGCCAGATACCCTTTGCAGCTGCCAAGTTCCATGGCCACATTGCAGTACCTGTATATCTCTTTTATGTATACCCTATTCCTCGTCCATACGCTCAATTGGAACCATGCTGCACTGCAGGTGGGGTAGGTGTAACATGTGCAGAGAGAGTTACATTTTGGTGGGGGTGTTTAAACTGAAATTTAAATTGCAGTGTAAGAACACAGCAGCCAGTATTTACCCTGCATAGAAACAAAAAAACCTCCCCCAAATCTACCTCTAGTCTACCCCTTATGGCCCCCACACACAGCACAATTTTCAGGCATTTTCTGAGCGATTTTACTAAATTGCTCAGAAAATGCCTGAAAATGCATGTAAATCGCTGTGTATATAGCCCACACAGCGATTTACATGCGCGCACCCGCCGTTCTGAATCTGTCCAAGATTCAGAACGGACGGGCTGTACAATACAGAACAGTCGCTCAGAAAGCTCCTGCTCATCTCCCGCATGTGTGGCTGCGGGCAGATGAGCAGGGCTGTTCTGAGCGACTGAAGCCCCGCTGAACGCCGCCGCCGCTGCACCTGACACCACCGCCGCCGCTGATCCCGATGACAGGCACCGCCGGAGACCACCGCCGAGCCGATGACGTCACCGCCGGAGACAGCCCTCCTGATGACGCCGCGGGACAGAGCCGCGATGCTGGACTCCAGAGTAGCGGTAAGTATATCTATTTTTTTCCCACTGTGCCACCAATGTTTGGGGGGCTATACCCACTATACCACCAACGTAATATCCTTAATTATCTCCATCCTGGGGTGGGGGACTATATCTCCACCAATGTATGTATGGACTAACCACTATGTATATATCTCCACCAATGTATGTATGGACTATCTCCACTATATATATATATATATATATATATATATATATATATATATATATATATATAATATATATATGTATATATATATATATATATATACATATATGTATATATATATATATGTGTATATATATATATATGTGTATATATATATATATATATATATATATATGTATATATATATATATATGTGTATATATATATATATATATATATGTGTATATATATATATATATATATATATATATATATATATGTGTATATATATATGTGTGTGTGTATGTGTATATATATATATATATATATATATATATATATATATATATATATATATATATATATATATACATACACAGTGCAGTTTGATGGCATGTGCGGCGTGACAGTCGTGACAGATTTGAAATCTCCCATGCTGAATCTCCCAATTTGAATCTCTGACACACATCTCTCTGTATGTGGCTCATTGTCTGAAATTAGCCACAAGAGTGAAATCTCTTGTGCTGAATCTCCCGTGATGTATCTCTGGCACACATCTCTGCGTATGTAGGGCCCTTTATATCCTTTTGGTATAATCTCAAACCCTTTTTGATCCTTGGTTCCTGTTCTACTGTCTTGCTCCTCCCACATCCCACCTACTTACTAGACACAACTTAGCATAATTTAGCTCCACCCTCTTCTCATGGACCCAAAATATACAGGATTTATTTACCATCATAGGGATGGAGCATAATGATGCAGCCACTTGACTGCACCTCCTGAAGACCCCAGCTGCTTCACTTCTCCGGGTTTCTTCCAGAGAGGTGTTTAGAAAAGTACACAATTTTATTTACCCTTCTTTGTACATTCTCATGTATTTATAGTCTTCTGGAGATACGGTCTCCAGAACTAGACACAGTATTGTAGATGAGGCCGCACCAGTCACCTATACACAGTGGCATCATTACATTTATTTTCCTGCTACTGATTCCTCTTCCTATGCAAGCAAGCATATGCCTTGATTTTCTCATTGCTTTGATGCATTGCATGTAATCCTTTGCCTTCCCATACTGTGTTACATTACATTACACAACTGGTTATTTGATAATCATTATGTGCCATTACATACGGTTGTGTAACATTACTACAGTTTATCCTTGTGGATGTGGAAATTGTACACTGTTCTGTCAATGTGATATTGTATACTATAATCTTGGGGATGTACAGTAGGTGTTTGTTTGGCCATATGCCAACAAGCAGTTGCTGTCTGTATATAGGGCCTTATTCAGATCTGAGCTCAGTACAAATTTGTTTGCAAAATGGGCAAAACCATGTGTACTGCAGGTGGGGCAGATGTAACATGTGCAGAGAGAGCTACATTTGGGTGGGGTGTGCTGAAACTGGTTATCTGGACACAAGATGTCACTAATGTAAATAACAGCATAAAATAATAACAGATTTTATTAAATAATATATTTCATCCTGTGAGCGAGATGTACTACGCACTGCATACACCATGGGATACATTCCGCTACTTACTTATGGGAGCTACGGTATAAATGGTAGACAAGGGGTAGTATTCAATGATCAAGCTAGTGCACGGCAGCGAATCCTGTTTTGGCCATGCGCCATGCTGTGATTCACCGCTCCCCATTATTCACCACCAGCCCACACTATTCAACGCGTCAGGGGCTCGCTCCCCCTGACGGCAAAAATGATCCAATATGGCGTACTGTGTCCCAGCTCTCTCCCATCCTGCTCTCACTGCTGCTGCTGCTACTGCTGCTGCTGCTGGGGCTGCACTGCCGGGCTGGGATGTGGATGGAGCGGAGTCCCAGCTGGGGGATTTGAGGATTGGAGTCACAGCGAGGGAGTGCTCTGATGCAGCAGGGAGCCCCCGCACAGGCTGAGGACGCAGAGGACAGGGGCGGGTCCAGCAGCAGCAGTGGCGTAGCTAAGTTTTGGGTGCCCCCGCCCCCCGCTGTTAGGGGGGGCGCCCCCCCGCCGCCACCCCGCCAAGCACCCGCCGCTCCGCCGCCCATGCAAACCCCCCCCAATCCCCCGCAGCCTTACCTATCGCGCTGGTCCCGGTGGCTCCGTTCTTCTGCTGAGGACACCACAAAATGGCCGCCCCCATACAGCAGACAGTTTCAGAGAACAGTGTGCTATATGGGGGCGGCCATTTTGTGGTGGTCCTCAGCAGAAGAACGGAGCCACTGGGACCAGCGAGATAGGTAAGTCTGCGGGGGATGGGGGGGGTGTAACTATAGCACCGCAGCCCCCGGCGCCCCCACATGCACAGCGCCCCCCCCCCCGCGGTGGCAGGGGCTGCGGTGCTATAGTTACGCCGCTGAGCAGCAGCAGCAGACCTCCGGGCTGCCGGAGGTCTGTTGCTGCTGGACCCGTCACCGTCCTCAGCCTGTGCCAGGGGCGGATTTAAGGGGGGGGCGAACGGGGTGGTCGCCCCCCCTAGGCCAGTGGAATCACTGCGGGGGGCGAGTGGTATACTCCTCACTGCTGCCGGCCGCATCTGCACCCGCACCTACTTAGTAATGATTGTAGTGATGATGGGGAGATGATGATGCCGCCTCTCTCACCCAGTAGCTGATATAGTTGGGCTTTCTCTCCCATCCTGCCGTCCTATTGGCTGGTGGGCTGTAAATTAGGTGGTTTGCCACCCTGATTGCTCTCAGACAGTGTAGGGTGGGCTGTGTCTGCAGCACCCCCCGGCAGGCACAAGGTGGGTGTGTGCCCGGTTTCAAGATGAAGTCGCCTGATGAGTGGGAGCAGCCACAACCTGGAGCTCCCTTGTGTGTGCACTGTCCGGCTGCTGGTGTGTCCGACTGCACATACAGTGTGTTTGCAATGCAGACCCCCCATGGTTTTTCTTTGACATTTATTATTGTTTTTATTATTATTATTATTATTTGGGGGGGTGGGGTGGGAAGGGTAGGAGTCAGGACTGGAGGGGGGGGGGGCAAGTTTAAACACTAAACCACCCCCCTAGAAGAGAAGTCTAGATCCGCCACTGGCCTGTGCGGGGGCTCAGAGCGCTCCCCCGCCGGGACTCCAGTCCTCACATCCCCCTGCTGGGACTCTGCAAAGTGAGATGCAGGCAGCGGGTGGTGAGACTCTGCAGTGGAGAGTTTGACCCCGGCAGCGGCTGTGAGCGGCAGCGCAGGGGAACGATTGGCGGGCAGGGGATCAGTGCACTGATGTTGGTGAGGGGGGGGGGGGGAGAGATGACCTGCAGGCAGGGCAGCCGAGAGGAATGCCGGGCCCCGGTAAAATGTTGGGGCGTGGACTAAGTGTGTGTGTTGTGGGAACCTCCCAGACTTATGCCACGCCCCCAAAATGTTTAGAGGAGGGTGAGAGAAAACTCTAAAAACTGTAATCTCAGAAGCAGCACACACCTACAGCATGTACAGCTGTGCTGACTGCAGGCTCAGCATGACCTCTCACGCTGTCAGTGAGACACTCATGCTGAGCCTGCTGTCAGCACAGCACATGCTGTAGAAGTGTGTGCTACTGTTGCTGCCCGGGAGGGATGGAGGGGAAAGGGAGAGGTCAGACCAGGGCCCCTGCGGGGCCCCTTCAGCAAGCCTGGGCCCGGGTAATTAGTACCCACTCCCCCCCTCTCTCGGCTCCCCTGCCTGCAGGCAGGGCAAACGACTACACACACACGCAACCCAACTCCTGCGGTCCTGCTGCACACCCTCCCAGGCAGCCTCCCCCACTCTCACTGCTGGTAATCGAGTATCTCGCTGTGGAGTTTGTCAGTGCTCAGAACTAGTGGCCGGCACCTGATGAGTGCAGTTCAGCGTGTGCCCTGCTTTACTACGTTAACAGTGGTTATCTGATGCTGGTTATATGCTTTGGGTGTACATGCTGCTTCTCCCACCTGTATCCCCCCTACTGCTGTCAGTGGCAGCCTCATGATTCCAGGTTGTGGCACTGCTGACTACTATCGGGCACTGCCAGGCAGAGGGCACACACTGATCCCCCTGCCAGGCACTGGGCTCTTCTCTGCTCCCGGCTCTCACATGCCTTTGAACTTGCCCCGGGCAGCAGTGGAACACTCTGAGCCTTTTGATGCGATTGTTTTTCGCAATGTGCTCCTTCTGACCAAGCTGCTGAGGCAGTGTCCCGGCTCTCTCCCCTTCCCGCAGACCTCCGGCTCCTGCTCCAGTGAGCATAACCCCCTGGCAGAGAGCTGCCACAGCCGCCAGCATCCCTGATACTGGCTGCCCTTCAGCTAGCCAGTTATGCGGTCTGAAAGCAGCATAAGTGGTAGCTGTAATACTATACTGCATGCTGTCACTAACAATGTCCAGATAGCTAGGTGTAAAGAGGATGAGGTTGTAATGGAAAATATCAATTTGGCCTATTTTGCGTTTCTCGTTTTGTTTCCATTAATAGGTTGGACACTATCAATGGAAAGAGATGATATTGCCAATAGCAACCAGTCAGATTCTGGATTATAATGGTCCCAGAGAACCGGTGGAACTCATTTCCCTGTGCCAGCTAATTCCTCCCCCAATTAGGCAGAGCCATGGCCAGTTGTAGGGTTTTTGGCAACCCCTTCAAACTATAATGCTCCCGGGTCCAGGGGCAGTGTAAACGGGTATCCCAGGTCAGGTGACTAGTGGGAAAGGGTCTGAAAGCATGTTCGCACCGGAGTACAAAATCTTGTCTATGGAAAAGGGGTATAACTGCAGGGCCAGGGTGGAGGTTGAACTAGTTCCACCTCACCATTACAGGTGGTGGAACTCCGCTCCACCCCATTCCCCACCCTTTAACACATGCCCTTCAGTGTTTAATACTTTGGCTGATATGTATCAAGCAGTTTAAACAAGTGGAGAAATTTCCCATAGCAACCAATCAATTTTTACCTAACAGTTTATATCATATACCAGATAAATGCTAGAGAGAAGCTGATTGGTTGATATTGGCAAATGTACTTTTTCCATTCTCTCCCTATTTATCACAGACATATCACTAAAAATAAGTCATATTGGGGCAGATGTATTAAGCATTAAAAAGAAATAAAGAGGGTAAAACAAGGGGCCCATTTACAGGGCCGTAACTAGAGGGGGGCTGGGGGGTCATGCGCACCAGGTGCTGCATGGGGGGGGGCGCATATTGAGCTGAGATAGTCAATGTTACAGCGGGACACTGACTGCCTCAGCGTGAGGGAGAAGACAGCGCATTCCGGCAGAACAGACATTGTGTGACAGCCGGGCATAGAGACGTGGGCTGCCCGGCTGTCTTCAGAGCGAGTCCACCGCTGTTTGAAATTTTGTGCCGGGTGTCCAGCCAATAGAAGGCATCCTGGTCCGGCAGACAATCAGGAGCGGACCACCGATTTGCTCATGTGCCGCAAGCTCCTTTTGTGTGGCGACCCGGCATGACATTTCATACAGCCGGGCAGCCCACCTCTTTCTAGGGATGGCCATCGTTGTCTTTGCCATCGATGGTTGCCATCGATGGCAAAAGTGCAACAGCCCATCGATAGTGTATAACCATTCTATGGATAACCATCGATATTTTTGCATATCGATGGTCATCCATTTTCTCTGATTGAGTGGCCTGTGGGCCAATCAAAATGCGGGGGCGGGGCTTCGCGGGTGTCGGGGACAGAGCTATGCTCCGTGTCCCGGCACTGTAGGGAAAAAGCAAAAACAAAACTATTCGTTTAAGCTTTACATCGATGGTGGGAAACCATCTGGTTCTCCCCCATCGATGGCAAAACTATTCGACATCGGCCATAAACCATCGATGATTTCTAATCATCGATGGTCGATGGCCATCCCTACCTCTCTCTGCCCGGCTGTCACATTGGTGCTGAGGCTTGCAGCCTGGTGGCGCCATGCTAGAGTCTGTACTGCGGCTGGCGGCTGCAGTGCTGCTGGATCCTGGATGATCCCACCTTGTCTCTTTCCGCACCGGCCATCCAACTTGACGATTTTCCCGATGAGCATGTGGGTAAGTGGCACTACTTATGTGGCATCATGTTTAAGACCCTATAGTTTTGTGTGACCACCATTTTTTTGCAATGTGCATTGGATTTTTTTTTCTGGGGGGGGGGGGAGGCTGGGGCACCAAGTGTCTGCCTTGCCCCGGGTGCTGATAAACCTAGTTTCGGCCCTGCCATTTATCACCATCCACATATGAGGAGCGGATGTGCAGTGGTAACATCGGCCCAACTCGCAATGCAATAATTGACTACATTGCACGGATGTATCAATGATCGAATGCAGGGACAGAGCTTGCAATAAAGCTCTGTCCCTGTAATGGGTCTCCGCAGCACCATTGGGGTATTTTTTCATGAAAAATACCCCAATGCTGTACTGCGCATGCACCACCATCACCACTGCCGGCACCCCCCTTCCACATAGTGACGACCACCACGGGTGAGTTTTCCCTGACAGTTCTGATTCCGATGTCAGAGAAACGACTGTCAGAGAGTTATACCATACCCGTAGGTATGGTTAAAGAAGGAGAGGATCATTATAACAGAGACGATCTTTATAACCCTGCCCCATCGAAGACTCATTTTCACCTAGGGAGTGAGAAAAGCATTACAGCTCCACCCCATATTCTACTGCAGATCTCACACATTATGGCAAATCTCTATGATTTATTTATCACCAGTTTTTTATATAGCGCACACACATTCCGCAGCGCTTTACAGACTATTTGAACTTTCACATCAGTCCCTGCCCCAGTGGAGCTTACAATCTATATTCCCTACTACATGTACACGCACACACAGACATTCTAGGGTTACCTTTGTTGGGAGCCAATAAACCTACCAGTATATTTTTGGATTGTGGGAGGAAACCGGAGTACCCGGAGTAAACCCACACAAGGATGGGGAGAATATACAAAGTTAGGGCCATGGATGGGGATTCAACCCATGACCTCAATGCTGGGAGGCATTAATGCAACCATTACACTGTCTGTGTTGCCCTGAGAGCATGATTTGTCAACAAACGCAGGGCTGGATAGACCCACCATGATGCTGGATTAGATGTTCCTGTTGTCCCCTCAGGGGCCACTTGTCACCCCCACGCCAAGCCGCTGCTACAGGCAGTATTAAATTAGCTTCTGCTCAGAAGCTTAATGCTCAAAAGCTTAATAAAGTCAAAGAAACATGGCCAATGGGGGAGGTGCGTGTGTGCTGAGCTGGGGAGAGAGGCTACTGCAGCAGCAGTCACTGCTTTTTCTCCCGGCTATCTGGAATGGGGTATGGAGGGAGGCTGCGAGACCCATGTAAAGAGTACATACTTCTTTTCTCTCTGCACCACTGCTCTTGTGGTCTCAACTCAGAGCCAGATTTACCACTGGACAACCTAGGGCCAGGTGGGTCCCAAGGGGCCCCTGACATCTGATCAGCATAGCCTGTGGCCCCGTAAGGTGGTCCAGGGGTGCACCAGACCACCCTATTACCCTATTGGAGCTGGGAGCTTCTGACAGGGGTGAGCGGCGCCTTTAGGTAGGGTGCAGAGTCTTTGTCAACATACAGACAGAGTCCATGTGCCCCTCCAAGGACGGTCACTGCTTTTTTTTTAGGTAGTCTATCAGGAGTGCACAGGGTGCCCAGCGCTACCCTAAAGTGTGGATTCCGGGAGCGCTGTGCTGTGTCCCTGCAAGGCGGCAATAAACATGTAAACCCCCAGTCAACGAGCATTTACACCCCCAGGGCAATGAGCATGTAACCCCCCCATGGCAATGAGCATGTAACCCCCCTAGCAACGAGCATGTAATCCCCTGTGGCAACAAGCATGTAAACCCCCGGGCAATGAGCATTTACACCTCCAGGGCAACAAGCATGTAAACACCCCCCTGTGGTAACAAGCATGTAACTCCCCTGGCAACAAGCATGTAATCCCCTATGGCAACAAGCATGTAACCCCCTAGCAATGAACATGTAAACCTCAGGGCAACGAGCATTTACATCCCTGGGCAACAAGCATGTGAACAGCCCCTGTGGTAACAAGCATGTAACTCCCCTGGCAACAAGCATGTAATCCCCTATGGAAACAAGCATGTAACCCCCTAGCAATGAACATGTAAACCCCGTGGCAATGAGCATGTAATTTCCCCTGGGAAACAAGCATGTAACATCCCTTGGGCAAGGAGCATGTAACTCCCCTGTGGGAAGGAGCATGTTAACCACTGGCAAGGAACGTGTAATCGCCTGGCAAGGAGCATGTCACCCCCTGGCAACGAACTTGTAATTCCATGGCAACGGGCTTGTAATAACCCATGGCCATGAGCATGTAATCCCTGGCAACAAGCATGTAGGTTAGCAGCACTTATGTAGCATAATATGTAATAGGCATTACAGTGTGTGGTATAATATGTAATATGCATTACCATATGGTATAATATGTAATGGGCATTACATTGTGTTGCATAAAATATAATACGCATTATGGTGTTATCATTTTTAAAAGTCATTATGGTGTATGGCAGGCATGTCCAAAGTCAGTCCCGGGTGCCAATTGCGGCCAGTGCTGTCATTTAAAGTGGCCCGCAGCCTCCAGTTGGAAGCGGGCAGAGCATCAGATGTGGGAAGCACAGCACAGGATACTACAAGGAGGGGCCTCGGCGAGCGTGGGTCCCCACCTTTAGTGCAGTAGTGAGGAGGTGCCGGGCCACCACAGTCAGATGTGTTTTACGTCCTACCCCTGCTGCTGCAATCGTATATCACCCTACTCCACAATCACAGTGACAGCAGTGTTTGGGGAGGGGGGCAGCAAGGGGGAAGCTTGCTCCCGTAACATGCAGAGCGGAGGAGGGCGGCAGCGGGAGCCCAAGCATCTCCTGTCCTTGCAGTGCCTGCTTTGCCTCTCCTTCCTCTGGCTCACACAAGTCAGGCTGGGGGACATACAGTGAATGGAGGCAGTGATGGCCATTCAGAGAAGGGGGAGCAGAGGCAGGCTGGGGGACATACAGTGAATGGGTGCAGAGTGGGGTACATAGTGAATGGGGGTCATACAGTGAAGGAGGGTCAGGCAATGAATGGAGGCACTGATGGAGATTAAGAGAAGGGGGGCAGGCTGGAGGACAGAGTGAAAGGGTGCAGAGTGGGGACATACAGTAAATGAGGGGCAGGCTGGGGGAAATACAGTGAAGGGGCAGGCTGGGGGACATAGCGTGAATGGGGGCAAAGTGGGGGACCATTCTGATGTGATTAATGATTCAAAGAATATCAGGCTGAATGGCCGGCCCCCACACATTTACACTTCACCAAATCTGGCCCTCGTCGCAAAAAGTTTGGACACCCCTGGTGTATGGCATAGTTTTTAATATGCATCACAGCGTGTTATAATTTTTAATTGGCATTACAGTTTGTGGCATAATATGTAATATGTATTACAGTGTGTGGCATAATATGTAATATGCATTACAGTGTGTGGTATAATAGGTAATAAACATTACGCAGTGTGTGGTATATGTAATGGGCATTTTGGTGTGTGGCATAATATGTAATGGAAAGAATTTAGTAAGTGCCACACTAATTGTGACCAACTAGCGCAGCAATTACTACATTCTTTCCTTGTTTTTAATTGGGGACCTGTGTATTGCATGTTCAAGGTGTGTGTGCACAGATACACCACTAGTCTTCTGCTAGCATTAATTTGATTGTTATATATTAGATTGGTATAATTACAATGATGTTGAAGGCTGGGCTCTCAATCTAAATTCCAGTTCATCCCAAAGGTGCTTGATTGGGTTGAAGTCAGTTAAGTTCTTCTAAATCAAACTCATCATATCTTTAAAGTCTTTGCTTTATGCTCTGAGGCACAGTCATGTTGGAATGTTGAAGCATTAATATCGTCCTTCACTGGAGATAAGGGAATTGGCCAAACCCTTAAAAACAGCCCCATACCTCTATCAATCCTCCACCAATCAGCATAATTCAGTCAGGCAGGTAACGTTCTTCCGGCATCCGCCAAGCCCAGACTCACCCATCTAAAAGAGAATCCGGATTTATCTCTCCAGAGAACACGTTTCCACTGCTCCATAGTCCATTGTCTGTCTGCTTTTCACCACTTCATCCCACGATTGGCATTGGTGATTTGAGGCTTGTATGCAGATGCTGTACCATGGAATCCCATCGGAACTATGGAATCAGAGCGCTGGTGACTTTTATACACCCTGTGCCTGTGATTTTGCTTGATCTTCCACTTTGTGACTTAGTTGCTGTTGTCCCTAAACACTTCCTCTTTTTTATATCCACAGATGACCGTGGAATATCCAGCAGGGATTAACTTTCAACTTTCATGATCTGTTTTATTGCAAAGGTGACAGTCTATCACAGTAACACACTTCAAGTCACTGAGCTCTTTGACCCATTTTGCAAATGGGATGTGCTAGATTTAGGGCCTGATTGAAACACTTGAATTCAATCATTAAAAGGTGTGGCTTAATATTTTTGTCCACATAGAGGGTCATTCTAGTTGAATTTCGCAGCTTTGCATGTGATTTAAATGCATAAACCCCATTGCACGTACGCCGATTTCCCCGCACGCATGCGAATGGATATTTAGCATAAACATTAATTCGCAGCCTTGCATGCGGGGGCAAAATCATTCGATGGTCGCCAATCATCGAAAGATTTCTCAAGCGCTCGCAGATCTACTGTAATAGTGTGTACACACGGTGCAATATGGATTCCGATGTTGCCGATATAGTGAACATCGGAAGCCATATCGCATGCTTATTGTGTGTTTTTTTAGGGCTTGCGAGCCCGATACGCGCTCCCGTGTGAGTGCAAATCGGCAGCCAAATAGAGAGGGCAGGCAACACTATATAGTGCAGATCTGCACTATATAGTCAAAATTGTGCCTCTGTGGCATGCCGTGCTATGCGAGGCCCGATACGATCTGATCGCATCCTGATTTGCATAGCACGGCATATCTCACCGTGTGTACACACCATAAGTCAGTCTCTGCCGATCTTAGATCTTCAGCGCCCTTGTATGTAAAGAGGGTGGACAGCTGACAATCGGTGACATCAGCTGTCTGCCCCCGGCACCAACGGCCAGCATTTCCATGGTAACCCCCATTAAATGTTGGGCATTCCCATGGGCGCAACCCATGTCCAACCCCCCTCACCCCACGCTCTGTGTGAATGGTCCGGCGACTATACCCAATCACCACGTCCGTTCGCAAACGGAGCCTGCACATGCGCATAAAAGTTTATGCCCATGCACAGAACCAAAACATCGCTCCTCCATGGGTACAAATTACAATGACCTCCATAGTGTATATCACAATTAGATGTGATATAGCCAAGAGATCCATTGCTCTAACCTGCGTCTGTGTTAGAGCATGAATTTGCCCCCTGATGTGTCTGACTGAAGGTCTACACAAAAAGCAGCCAATGAGTAGCCTTTAAAATTTGTGATTGGGTAGTGACCCACAGATACAAAGACATACAAAACTGTTTTGTTTTTTTTTATAAAAAAAGCAATCAAAAGGCGCTAAACATATATGAAAACACAAAAAAGGAAGAAAGTGATGGTTCAATAGTCGATAAATAAGCTTGAGTTCGCTTTCTTGAATGATTAATCAATGTAATTATTGATCCATGATTTCTTGTGTGAAAGAAATGAAAAAAACAACTATGTGTAATATTGTTTTAATATTATATAAGAATGAAAAATTGAAGCTTCAAAGTGTTCTTTAATCCCACTCTCCCACTCTCTGACCACAATCTGCTCTCTTTCACCCTCTCATCCTCCCCTCTCCCCTCATTGCCCAGACCCACAGTCACCAGACGTAACCTCGGGTCTCTTGACCCCACTGTCCTGTCTTCCCTGGAGACTTTCCTCTCTCCTCTCTCAACCATGACTTGCCCCAACCAGGCTGCCTCTTTCTATTACTCTTCTCTCACCTCTGCTCTCGACTCTGTAGCCCCCCTCCACACTGTTCCCCTTCGACGCTCTAAACCACAACCCTGGCACAACAAAATAACTCGATTCTTGCAAAAATGTGCACGCTCTGCTGAACGCCTCTGGAGGAAATCTCACTCTCTGGAAGACTTCCTCCATTTCAAGTTTATTCTCTCCTCCTACAGCGCTGCTCTCTCCTATACCAAACAATCTTTCTTCAAATCTCTCATCTCTTCCCATTCCTCCAATCCCCGACGTCTCTTTGAAACTTTCAACACTCTACTTCGCCCTGCACCACCCCTCCTCCCTTCATCCCTCACTGCCACTGACTTTGCCTCCTTCTTCCTCTCTAAAATTGAGGTAATCCGACATGATATCTCCTTCCATACCCCCTCTGCTGCCCACCCACCCCAATCATCCTCCCCTACCAACTACCCCACTCTGTCATCCTTCTGCCCTACTACAGCTGAGGAAGTCCACTCCCTCATCTCATCCTCTCCCCCCTCTACCTGTCCCTTGGACCCTCTCCCCTCCCGTCTCCTCAGTTCCCTCTCCCCCACTGGCTGCTCCCACCTTGCTCACCTCTTTAACCGATCTCTTTCTACTGGCATCTTTCCCTCACCCTTCAAACACGCTCTGGTCTCGCCTATTCTTAAAAAACCTAACCTGGACCCTTTATCTCCCACAAGCTACCGCCCTATCTCTCTTCTCAAATTTGCCTCTAAAATACTAGAACGGCTGGTTTACAGGCGTCTCACCAGCTACTTGTCTGACCACTCCTTCCTAGAACCCCTTCAATCTGGCTTTCGCCCACTTCATTCCACTGAGACTGCCCTAGTGAAAGTCACCAATGACCTGCTGTCAGCCAAATCCAAGGGTCACTTCTCCCTGCTTATCCTTTTGGACCTATCTGCTGCCTTTGACACTGTGGATCACCCTCTCCTCCTCCACACACTCCAAAACATTGGCCTCTCTGGCACAGTCTTCAACTGGTTTTCCTCTTACCTCTTCAACCGTTCCTTCTCAGTCTCTGCCTCTGGCTCTACCTCACCACCTTCTATCCTTCCTGTCGGGGTCCCTCAGGGTTCCGTCCTTGGCCCCATTCTGTTCTCTCTGTACACCTCCTCTCTGGGTGCACTCATTAACTCCTTTGGCTTCCAATATCACCTCTATGCAGATGACACCCAAATCTACCTCTCCTCTCCTGATCTGTCCCCCACTGTTTTCTCTCAAGTTTCCAACTGCCTCGCTGCCATCTCTACCTGGATGTCTGAGCGATTTCTGAAGCTGAATATGGACAAAACCGAACTTATTATCTTTCCCCCACCCAGAGCTATGCCCCCTACTAATATCTCTATCACTGTTAACAACACCATCATCTCCCCTGTTCCCCAACTCCGCTGCCTGGGTATCACTCTTGACTCGTCCCTCACCCCACATCCAAACGCTGGCCCATTCTTGCCGGTTCCAGTTACGCAACATTGCTCGCATCAGGACCTTTCTCTCACAGAGTGCAACTAAGCTGATCATCCACTCATTGGTCATCTCACGGCTTGACTACTGTAATGCTCTTCTCACCGGCCTTGCTCAATCCCAACTAGCTCCTCTCCAATCTGTCCTCAATGCTGCAGCCAGGCTTATCTTCCTCTCCCGCCGCTCTAATTCTGCTACTCCCCTTCAACAAAATCTGCACTGGCTTCCATTCCCCTACAGAATCCTCTTCAAACACCTCACACTCACATACAGGGCCATCTCTAATTCCATTGCTCCATATATCTCTAACCTCATCTCCATTCATACACCCTCCCGCCCTCTACGGTCAGCTGACGACTGTCGTCTCTCCTCCACCCTGATCACTGCTTCCCATGCTAGAGTACAGGACTTTGCCCGTGCTGCACCCCTTCAGTGGAACGCACTCCCTCGCTCCATTAGACTCTCCCCGACCTTGCAAAGCTTCAAACGGGCACTGAAAACTCACCTATTCATCAAAGCGTACCCTTCCACTGCATAAACCAGCTGGTTCTCCGACCCCTTGCCTGTTTCCTGTTTACATCCTGCTATCTAACCACCACCCCCTCGCTTGCACCTCTTGTAATCTGTCTGTCTCCCCTTCCTACTAGATTGTAAGCTCCTCCGAGTAGGGCCCTCTTCCCTCCTGTTGTCAAAGCCCACTTCTCTTCACATTTCACTCACAGCTCTCCTTTACTCCAACACTCAGTGACCATCTTCGTCTGCATACTCCTCTCCATCATTGGCCTCAAGCCTCTAGTTGTATGCTGATTGAGTCCTCACTACTTATATCCAAGCTGTAATGTGTATTGATCTGTGGCGCTCTTTATTTGTACTGTATTTTTGTTATTTATTCAATGTTATGCCAAGTTTTGTTTCCCTGTATTGTTCCTTTGTACGGCGCTGCGAAACACTTGTGGCGCCTTATAAATAAAATTATAATAATAATAATAATAATAATAAATCCATAAGGTGCAAAGACTGCTACCCCACTCCCATGGTATATGCAAGGGGCGTAACTACCATAGGTGCAGGGGGTGCAGCTGCTATGGGGCCCAGAGCTGAGAGGGGCCCACTTTGCCAGTCAAAGTATCATGTGCTATATACATTTTTCACCATTAGGTGATGAATAGGGTCCCTTACAAACTTTTGCTATGGGGCCCACGTGTATCTAGTTACGCCACTGGGTATATGGTCATTAGTAGACCCTATTTAGGTTGACATGCATTGGGTCTACTACTGAATATCGACATGGCTTAGGTCAACACATGTAATATGTCGACATGGCTAGGGTCAACAGGGTTGGGAGGTCGACAAAAGCATTAGGTCGACAATGGGAAGGTTGACATGAGTTTTTCTTGAGCCGACATGTGCCAACAGGCGGTATTAAATGCCCTATCATCCACTACGGCATAGTTGGAGAATAAAAAAGTCTGCCGAGCACATCGAGGCATCCTGCCTGAAGCATAGGGAGAGGGTTAACACCAGGCTTACTTATTCAAGCCCCATTTGAAAGTCTGGACCGCGCATGCGCGAGTCCGTCCGTGATGGGGCGGAGTTGGCACAATCATAGCACTACCATCAAGCACCGCAGGCCGTGGTTATTATGAGAGCCACCCAAGCCAGCAAAGCCTGCTAGCAGCCAGCCACCAGGAAGCCCTTTACATCTAAGCTTTCTCTTGATTGGATGTGACAGCAGATACGGATCCCTACCCTCTTGCCCTGACCCCTGCATGGTGGAAGCTGCACATTGACCTCAGCCTGGAGACATGCTGGAGGGGGAGAGACAAGGAACTACTGCAGAGCATACCTTCCAACTTCTTCCTCCGTTGAAAAGGGAAGGTGGCCTATGCAAATGTAGGCGTGACCTATGCAAATGAGTGCACAGGTACAATTTTGGGGAGTGGCCTAATTGCGGGAGGCCTGGCCATCTACAGGGATTAGGTCACGCCCCCAAAATGTTTAGGTGGTGAAAAACAGTCTAAAGTTGAGGGGGTATTGTTGGTATTCTCTCCCTCCCCCCCTCAGCAGCACACACCTACAGCATGTGCTGTGAGCAGGCTCAGCATGAGCTCTCACGCTGCCAGTGAGATGCTCATGCTAAGCCTGCTGTCAGCACAGCACATGCTGTAGGTGTGTGTGGTGCTGCTGATGCTGCTGCACAGGAGAGACGGAGGGGGAAGGAGGGGGGGGGGGTTTGGACCAGGGCCCCCGCCGGGCCCCTCCAGCAAGCTCGGGCCCAGGTAATTAGTACCCACTCCCCACCTCTCGGCGGCCCTGTAGGTGACCTCTGTGTGTGTAATGCGGGTGTAATGTGCAATCAGGGAGTTTTCTAGGGAGTCAGGGAGATTCCTACTATTTCAGGAAGTCTCCCTGACAACCAGGGAAAGTGGACAAGTGGCATACGGTACGACAGAGGTGGCTGTGATTGGGTCACGCTCTATCACCACAGTAATTCTACTATGCTGGATTAATAAATAGGTAAATGGTGTTTTTCTTAATAAAGCTGACACAACCTTTGCAGGGTATAGACCCACACCTGCCATATTTATGTACAAATTTTGTTGCAATTACCACTCAAGTTCTCAAAATGTTACTTAGTTACACTGGAGAACACTCAGACCCTTCTGATCTCTTTGGATGTTGTTCCCAATGCCTTCAGCCATAGCAGCTGAGACTGAGGAATTGAAATGAAGACAATGCATTCTGAGCAAGGAAGAGATAAAAAGGGATCCAATTGCTTCCAATGCCAGAAGCAACCTTAGGAAATGGAAGCTAAGGGCAACTGCTGACACCTGATAGAACTGCTGCCTATGAAGATATCTTTAGAATAACACATGTATCGTGGCAGAGGATCTGCAGAAAGGTTTATCTGACTTGCTCAGCTGACACTATTATAATATGGACTGATATCTTCAAGCTTCTTTTAACAGTTGCCAGAACAAGCAACCGCAGATTCACAGTTTTACAGTTGGTTTATAATCAGAAAACAATTCAAAATACAGGACTCAACAATGCTACTTAATGGCTCCGTAAGGGCCCAATTGTACTGTCGAGTGTACTGTCGAAGTCAGACACAAAACCGGGTTTAGACTCCATGGTGCCTCATGCACGATACCGGTTTGGGGACACATTCCTTCTAATAATGCAAAGCAGTATATTTTCATTCCTAATTAGGAAACACTTTGCAGACTGGGGTGGGACACAGCATAGGTGCATTAGCTGCTGCTGTCAGTGGGCCCTTCCACTGTGCAAAGGCCACCATGTATGTGTGAGCCATTGTGATTGTATCATGTCACCAGTGTTTGAAGAATCAAGGCTATGGTTGGTGCCTCAGTTTGATGGCCACTGACAGGCAGGCTTTGCTGCTGTAATAGGAACATCATTTAGGCACCTATGTGCCGACTCTGAGCTGAAGACACACCCAACTCCTTGCAGTGATTGACAGATCTGATCCCACCCCCTACCAGCAGCTGTACCTTGCATTGTCTAGTAACGGCACCTGGTTAAGCTAGGGGTGGCTTGGGTGAACTCCACTAAGCAGTCACTCAACTAAGCTGCCACTCATGTATAGTTAGAACAGGGAAGAAATCGCCATTCTAACCCATGGTTGCCCGCCTGACCCTCTCCTTCAGGGAGAAAATGCTCTGTTCCTGGACTAATGGGTCCCATACATCTACAGATCGATTGTCAGATTGGGCTGGTTGGAACAAAATCCTGGTAATGGATGAGAGCAAATGACCGTTGACCAGTGTCGTGCGGTGGGGTGAGGCAGGTGAGGCACAGACTTTCCTTTTATACTAGTGTATATGCCGGCGTTTTGAATTGGAAAAATCTGGCGATGCCCCATAGAAGCCTATGGGCTTCTAACGCAACCCACTGCCGCCCGCACCGACCCCCGCCGCCCCGCACCGACCCCCCTCACCTGTGTCTGGGCAGCACAGAGTTGAGCTGCCCGGACCTGTAACCTCCTCCTCCCTGCACTTTACATCCTCTTCCAGGTGCAGGGATGAGGAGAGTCAGCTCCCCCGCCGGGTAAGAGAGGGAGGGGGGAGCCGCCGGGACGCGCTGCTCATCGCCGGGTCAACGCAAAAGACAGCTCTTAACGCAAGAGCTGTCTTTTGTGATAATTATCACATATGTTAGATCATATGCGATAATTATGTTTGCGGTAGCCGGCGATGGGCAGCGGTAAGGGGGCGTGGATGTTAGAGCACCCCCCCCCTGTGTGAGAAAACTTCTGATTATCGTTTGCTCCCACACACTGCATACTTACATACTTTGGGGTGACTGATGTGACCATTCTCAGTTTAGCTCCGTCACTCCACACTGTGCAGGGTTTTTGCTGGTTTTATTTCCATCCTGTGGGTAGGCTGCGGTGGGATCTGGGAGAGTCCCCTACCCTTCTGGAGCTGTAGGGGACTACTCCAAATATCGAGCCACTCACAGCTTTCGGTAGCATAGGCAAGTATGACACCCTGCTATATTATCCATCCAACCAGCCAACTAATTGATGGTGTATGGCCAGCATTACAAACATGAATCAGATTCCCAATGCTATAACGACACGTATTGGCTTGAAGGGCCATATACATTTTTGGGTACTTATGTAATATCTGGGCTCCCGTTTTTCTTGTGAGACCACGTCCGCTTGCCACACTATATAAAATCAACTCCATGCGTATTTGGATAGTAGGGGTATGAAAAAATGGGGTGCATTTAACATGGGAGCCCAGATAATACATAAGTACCCATTTTTGTTCTGACTGTCCATCCCATTGTTTTAAATGTAAACACCACAACTGCTGCACAGATTGGAGCAAAATACGAATCCGCATATTGGAGTTGATTCTGGATCACACATAGGGGTAGATTTATTATGCTCGGTGAAGTGATAAACTGTCTTTTTTTTTATCACCGGCCAATTAGCTCCTACCTGTCATTTCATTTGATAAACCAAGCCTGTAACTTCACAGGTAGGAGCTGATTGGCCGGTGATAAATTCCAGACAGTTTATCACTTCACCGAGCTTAATAAATCTGCCCCTCAGTGTTCCAAATTCAGCCTCTGCCCCAATGATCGGGGTTTGCTGCAAATATGAGTTAGTCTCCTGCAGCGGTGCCATGCGAGGAGATGTGTCTTCTTCACACATCCCCTTGCATGGTTCCGAGGGGAAATGGCGGCAGGAGGAGCATTCATGCGGGCGGCGTTAAATGGCACGCTAAGCAGCAAATTTTTGCTGCTTAGCGAGTCAATTCACCCACTCTGGGCCTAACTTTAGCCTCAGTTGTAGTTTTGCAAGGACTTGCAGTACTACAAGTGCTGTCATTAGCATGTGGGGGGTAGAGGGGGTGGTGCACACAGCACAGTCAATCAGAAGATATAAGGTTCGATGCCATGGTGTCGAAAGCAGCATGGCATGCTACATTGCACTGCCGTACCACTGCATCGTGTAGAGCAGGGCTGGGCAACACTGGCCCTCCAGATGTTAATGAACTACACATCCCAGGATGCTTTGCATTAGTTTTGCTATGTGGCCATGCTGAAACTGATGAAAGGCATGCTGGGATGTGTAGTTCATCAACATCTGGAGGGCCGGTGTTGCCCAGCCCTGGTGTAGAGTGTACAGGTGGCACAATTCCCCCTTATTTGTGAGTGTGCATTCTGGATGCCAAATTAGGATGGACTGCATAAGTGACAATGCTAATGGTGACAGCTGTAAACATTGGTGACAGGTTGGTTGATTTTTTTATTTTATTTTATTGCTGCAAAATAATATCCACAAGAAGTGTATGGTGACTTGGCGTGTGCCCTGGCTGTGGGAAAGCCCTCTTACAGACTCTTGCATTCCCCACATCTCAGCATGACAGAGTAAATGCTGCTGCTTTCATCTCCTGCAGAGTGCAGACCATGTCATGTCCTGCCAGGGCTGCCTATAATAAATGTGGCCCCTTTCCAGCGCTGTGTCGCTACTGCGCAGGCGCAGTGGCCGTACCCGACTTAGGGAATGTCAGCAAAGTATCTACACCTCCAGCCGTCTCTCCCTACCGCTCCTCTCCCTCCCGCTGCGGGTTTGTTTCCGTGCAGTTGTCAGACGGTCCCCGCTTCATATCCCTGGGAGAAGGAGGGATCTGCTCGCTGCATTCCTGCCAGTGTCGGCGGCGGCGGCGGCGGCGGCGAGCACAGGGCGCAGGATGCGGGGGAGTCACTGCCGCTGAGAACCGGGGTGCAGGGGGGACACCTCGAATATTTGGATGACAGAAGAGAAGAGCCCTGCACCCCGCCCAGGGATGGCCCTGCTGATGGAGGAGGACGAGTATGACAGGCTGGTCATGCACTCCGGGTCGGACTGGCTGAGGACGGAGATTAAGCGGCTGTTCCAGGAGCTGGGGGAGACCACCCGGGAGAAGATCCAAGCGGCCGAGTACGGGCTGGTGGTCCTGGATGAGAAGCAGCAGCTGAAGCAGCAGTACGATGAGCTGGAGCTGGAGTATGAGACCGTCCGGCAGGAGATGGAGCAGCTGAAGGAGGTGAGAGGGCAGCGGGCACACTGGCATCACTGTATATACTGGCACCACCATCCTCAGGGGGCTTCACACACACTGGCACCCACACTGGAGGTTGCATAAGCTGGCACCACCATCCACAGGGGGCACGCACACTGGCACCTACACTGGATGCTGCATATACTGGCACCACCATCCACAGGGTGCTACACACACACTGGCACCTACACTGGAGGTGGTATACACTGGCACCAAAATGGGTATCTCTCTGGCACTTACTCCCCCAAACACAGGGGGCTGCAGATAGTGGTACCACCATCCACTGGGAGTTGCATTCATTGGCAACACTGGCTACCCCGTCCACAAGGGGCTGTGCATACTGGCATCAGTATCCACAAGGGGCAGCACATACTTGCACTCACCATCTGACAGGGGAACAGCAAATGCTGCTATCTGTAGCATTTACCATCCACATGGCACGGCACATTGCAGAATCTCTATCACCCTCCATTTACTGTACCACTGCATACTGCTCATGGGGACCTCCTTGCCGCCTGTACTGTCAGGGCGCTGCACAGACTGGCAGCTTCCCACATAGACCTTGCCACTGTCCTTATGAGCCACAATGGTTGTTTTGTTGTTGTTTTCAGACAGCTACACTGGCATTTTCATCACTGCGTATACTGACACCTACTGATACTGGCATTGCCATCCACACATTGGCATGGCATGCACTTCCCCTTTTCATTATTTTGTATGAATGCTTACTTTAGTGCCCCTACAGCCCTCATTATTGCTGTCAATGCAGTCACCCATAAATCATACCTTGGCAGTGCCACTGCCACCCTGATTCTTCCCCTTCCAGTAGTAACCGCAGTGTCACTGCCTGCACGTACTAGCATTAATATTATGCTCCTGTCAGTTTCCAGACACCTTTATCTGTGACTGAGCAATAACCATAACCCTCCCCTCTCCTATTGCACACAGCATACTCCTGTAATAAGACATATATGCCACTTAGTGTATGATAATGGGACTTCTCCCTATTGTATGTACTGTACAGTGAGTCTCTGCACTGCAGGCTACATTCTCACACCCAGCACACTTGCCCTTCACACCAATGCTGTACATATTCCACATGGCTGCCATTTCTAGTACAGTGCATCACCATGTCTTTGTAGAAGTACTGTGCTGTGATTTTTGTCAATGTATAAATGATATCCATTCAAGTATCTAAAAGGCTTTTGGCCAATCTATTCCTACTGAACAGGACAGTGTAGGACACCAGTGCAGTAGTGCTAGGGTTAATACTCCCCTGATAATGATGCATGAATCATGGAAAAATATGGATGTGCCAAATTTGCAATTTGTTTATAGCAGTTATCTGGGGGGAAGAAGTCCTGTATGTAAGTCCCGGCTCTGTTAAATAGATATTCTGATAAATAGTGGGGGGTTCTCTAATTCTTGATGGGTAAAATGGGGTATGCATCGTGTTCCATGCAGTCATCCTTGGCCTCTCTTGGAATAAGTCCTCTCAGTGCTGCAATACTCATTGCAGTGTGTTCAGAAGATGTGGCATCATCCCCTGTGCTTGGAGTCTGCGCACACCGCCTGCCTGCCCTTCCCAAGACATCTGCTCAGCTCCCTGATTCCCCTCCTCCATCCTCCTATGGATAGGGAGCTGCAGGGGGAAAAACCAGGCCGGGAAATGGTTATTAAACTGATACAAGTCATTTCTGTCCCCAGCATTCCGCAAGATCTACTGGAGAACTAGAATTGGATACACGTTGTAGGAAAATGTCGGCTTTACACTTTGTTTATGGAGAGGAAGAAAAGGGTTTCCTGTTTATTCCTTGATTTATCTACAGTGTTGTCTTGTATCTCTCTTTCCTGTAGCTGCTGCATAGATTAAAATATGCTAGTAAACAGAGAGGAAATAAGAATTTTGGAAAAACAGGAAGAGAATTATTGTGAGCATATGTATTTATAAATACTCATGAAAGGCTGAAAAAATATCTTTCTATCTATCTATCTATCTATCTATCTATCTATCTATCTATCTATCTTTTCGTAGTCTTGGACCTGCTGTGTGCCAGGTCTTCTCCCTGCACTCCTATACTTAACCTGTGTTGGTGCTGGAGGGTTCTCCTCACCTGGTCTGTCCCATCTCCATTACCATGGTAACAGTGTACATTACAAAGATGGGACAATTCATACTCTGTTACTCTATTATTATATGGATATATGTTTATACATATATTACACTCTCTGCCGCTTTATGAGGTACACCTTTTTCGACTACCCTCCTTTGCGAAATTCATTCTATAAAAAAGGGAGACCGTTTTAGAGGCAAAGTTCTGGAGACGGTATCCGGACTATTGTTAGACAGCACTTACATCGACAGCCATTACATCGACACCATTAGTTCGACAGCTCAATAGGTCGACATGGTTTTAGGTCGACAGCTCATTAGGTCGACAGCTCATTAGGTCGACACTACCATTAGGTCGACAGTGTCTATGTCGACAGTCAAAAGGTCGACATGGGTTTTTTCACTGTTTTTTGAGCCGACATGTGCCGACAGGCAGTATTTCATGCCCTACTATCCACTAGGGCGTGGTGGAGAATAAAATAGTGTGCCGAGCGCAGCGAGGCACCGTGCCCGAAGCATTGCGAGCGAAGCGAGGGGCTGTGGTACACTTCAAACTGTGTCCATGTCGACATTTCGGCCAAAAAACAGTGAAAAAACCCATGTCGACCTTTTGACTGTCGACATAGACACTGTCGACCTAATGGTAGTGTCGACCTAATGAGCTGTCGACCTAATGGTATGTCGACCTAAAACCATGTCGACCTATTGAGCTGTCGAACTAATGGTGTCGATGTAATGGCTGTCGATGTAAGTGCTGTCTAATATCCATCCCAGACCCCTGGAGACATACATCCTTACAGCAGGCATGGCCAAACTGTGGTCCTCCAGCTCTTTTGAAACTACACGTCCCAGCATGCCTTGCCATAGGTTTAGCATTCCCTAATAGCCAAACTGTGGCAAGGCATGATGGGACTTGTAGTTTCACAACAGCTGGAGGGTCACAGTTTGGCCATGCCTGCCTTAGAGATTCTAGTCCATGGTGACGTGACCCGTCTCACAGGTGCTGCAGATCTATCAGCTGCACAATGATGCTGTCAATCTCCAGTTCCTCCACATCCTAAGGTGCTGTATTGGATTGAGATTTGGTGACTGTGGACACCATTGGGAGTAAAGAGAATTTATTGTCATATACTGTATGTGGAACTAGCTTGCGATGACTTGTTCTTTGCAATGTGCGCATAATCCTGATAGAATTTTCTATTAGATGATGGGCAGTCTGTGGCCATTAAGGCAGGAGCTTGACCTGCAGACATGATTGGGTAGGATGTGGCACTGTTATTAAAAGGTCCAGTATAGTGCAGGAAACTATTCTCTGCACCAGCCTGGATGTTTGACCCAAAGCAGGATGGAGCTGTGGATTCATGCTGTTAACAATAAATTATGACCCTCATGTCTGTATATTGCAGCATTAATCCTGATACCGCAGACCAGGAGATGTTTCCAGTCTTCATTTGTCCAATGAGTGAGAACCTGGTCCTACTGTAACCTCAGTTTCCTGGTCCTACTGTAACCTCAGTTTCCTGGTTTAGGTACTAGCGGGGTCTAAGGCTTAGGCTCTGGGTGGGGTGGGGGTTGCAGAGTCGGAGGTTTAGGCTGTGGGGAGTGCAGGGTATACTGCCGGACCACTATTGGGATTCTCAGTATCGAGATGCTGACATAGAATTATGACTGACTGCACCTCACCGTAGGTCATCCGTATGTATTCCTAATACAGCTAGTAACCAGCCCGTCAATATGACAGAACAAGGGAACAGTAATGTCAGTGCTGGCCGATGTGCACACCGAACAGAGCAACACTTTAATAGCTGCCCTTGTGCACACTGTTTAAATTCCCCCCCATACAGGTGAGGAGCAGCATTAGCTTTTCATTTTATTTATTAAGTTTCTTATATAGCGCATACATATTCCACAGCGCTTTACTGCGTATAGTTGAACATTCACATCAGTCCCTGCCCCAGTGGAGCTTACAATCTACATTCCCTACCACATGTACACGCGCACACAGACATTCTAGGGTTAATTTTTGTTGGACGCCAATTGACCTACCAGAATATTTTTGAATTGTTGGAGGAAACCGGAATACCCGGAGTAAACCCACGCAAACACGGGGAGAATATAGAAACTCCGCACAGTTAGGGCCATGGTGGGTATTGAACCCATGACCTCAGCGCTGTGAGGCAGTAATGCTAACCATTACACCATCCATGATGCCCCCAATACGATATGCTTGGCGCACACATTAATGCAATGTTTCAGTACAATAAATGCCTCTTCTTGAAGTTGTTTAAAATGGATAAAAATAATTAGTCATTTCTCTATTGTAGTGTATTGATAGCCTGTGCTGCAATTGCTGGAAGATAGAAGATATTTGGGGCAGTTTTATTTGATATAATACTGTATATAATTCATGTTGAATATTGTACTTCTAGTGCATATGTAGTTATTATCCTTGGCGAAGAACCTATAAATGTATGGGTTCTAGAGGTCAGTTCATGGGTCACCCAGACCACAGGTTCTCTGTAGCCAAGACTGCTAGTCTTGGAACATGAAAGCATTAGGTCTTCTCTGTACATATCGGCACGGAGAAGGAACCTCATTACTGAGCTATTTCTGGTTGCCGGAGAAATATTGTTTTTTTTTTCCCTCTCGTTCCATCTTGTCTGAAGTGCAGGCCCCTCTTATGTGTCCCTCTACAATTCATTAGGACTTTGATAACGAGCTGGTATTCTAGGAATGTAAAGCAATTTAGCGACCAGAATCCAGCTCTCTGAAAAGGTAACACAAGTCAAACATTTTCCTGTGCTAGATCATTGCTTAGCCCCGGGGCAAGCTATGGGGTGTTTACTAGTTATACAGTAACATTTATTCAGTTTGGGTAATATAATGACGTTCTATCTTCTCTCTGTCATGGAAGACTTATGGTGTGTACACATGTTATGCTGTGTACACACGGTCCGATTTCCTTTCCGATGTTGACGATAGTCAACATCGGATCAGAATCAGATGCAGATCGCAAGGGTTTTAATCTGATCCCGATGCGCGTTCATGTATCGGAAGCCAGAAAGTCTTGGCTGCCTTGTCTATATAGTGCAGATCTGCACTATATAGTCAAGATAGGATGCAAATCGGATGTGCCTTAAGAGCCTATCCACGATCCTATCTGATAGGATCTTAAGGTGCATACAAAATGGTGCAATTTTGGCTTACGAATTTGACTATATAGTCAAAATTGTAAAAAAAAGTTACCCAAATTAACAGTGTTTGTTCTGCTTGTGCTATCGCAAGTAAAAGTAGACTGTGCAGGCAAGGCAATTTTGACTGTCGCGTATAGGGGGTTATTCTGTTCACTCGGAAAGGCACAATCACTCTCTAATGGACAAAACAATGGGGGTTATTCTAGTTCATTCTTTCTGACAAAATCCTTCTTAGATGGACAAAACCATGTGCACTGCAGGTGGGGCAGATGTAACTTGTGCAGAGAGAATTAGATTTGGGTGGGGTTTTTCTACAAAGTGAGATCTATATTGCAGTGTAAAATCATGCAGTCAGTATTTTTCCTGCACAGAAACAAAAAAACTCACCCAAATCCAATTCTCTCTACACATGTTACATCTGCCCCCCTGCAGTGCACATGGTTTTGTCCATCTAAGAAGAATTTTGTCAGAAATAATGAACTAGAATAAACCCCCATGTGCACTGCAGGTGGGGCTGATGTAACCTAGGTAAAACGGATATCTATATTGCAGTGTAAACATAAAGCAACCAGTATTTACTCTGCACAGAAACAATAAAACACCCATTTGTAACTCTCTCTGCACATGCCTTTCCGAGTGAATCAGAATAACCCCCATATTTGGCCATAGAGAAAATTGCACATAGTCAAAATTATCTCCCTGCATTTCAAGGGGAAATGGAGTAGTCAAAATCATCCATAGCCAATTTCTCACTGTGTATGCCCCTTTAATACACCGCATATCTAACCGATCACGTCCAGTGCCCCACCTACAACCCAAACTCAGCAGCTGCGGGCACGAATAGCGCAGATGTACAACGTGACATAATGATGTCACTTTTACATTTCTGTTATTGTGTATTATGTATGTATGTATGTATGTATGTATGTATGTATAGAAACTAGGTTACTGCGCTAATGATTTGTGAAGCAGGGTTATCACTGGTAGGAAGACCCTTCAATCATAACATTTATATCTAGAATATTTCATGGAAGTACTAGCTACAATAAATTGCATATATAGTACAATCTAAGAAAGCTCAATCACTGTTAAATGGCGGTGGATCACAAAATTAAATAAAATGTGAAAAGCAAACATATCAATAATATTTGATACATAAAAAAAAGTATTTAATTTTTTTTGGGTGTGTATTGTCTTCCAACAAAGGGGACTTATGTATTTTTAATACTTTTTAAAAAAACATCAGTTTGATGTGGTCATTTGGTCGACACATGAAAAACTCATGTCGACCTAATGACCATGTCAACCTGTTTCAGGTGTCGACTTAGTGGCTGTCAACCTAAGTTTTGCCGACCGTATGACCCATACCCTTCTTCGTTATACTGTAGGTGGAATTCAGGTGTGGGCAGATCTTGCATCAATGACGCTCACTTGGAAGCAGCAGTGATGCAGTAGTCTGGTAATGCAGCAGGAGGCATCTGATATGCAGTAAGTAGGAGGCAGCAGCACCATGGGCCATGGGGTCACGCAAGTCGGCCACTGCAGTTCCTACAAGAGGCCAGGAAATCTGTGTCTTCTGGCAGAGGTCCTGGTCTCGGCACTCCCCAAACCAGTGGTGACGTTACTTCATTTAGGGAAATGGAGGCCGTCACCACCCCCAAACAGTTGCAGACAGTCACAGGAGTTTCAAGCACACACAAATCAAAGCTTCACAGTGCGATAGGTGGCCGCCGATATCAATTTCAATATCGGCGGCTGGTGCAGTACTGGCATTGGCCAGGAGGGAGGGGAATGGGGGCCATGCTGCATGACCCTACTTATGATCTAGTAGAAATAGACTTTGCTGCACCGTCTTTGTGAAATTTAATAGGATGAGAGATTTGATAATAAATCTCCAGCTTTTTAAAACGGCAATCCTTTACACCGCAAGATCAAACTGGTTTTGCAGTGTGAATGATTGCCGCTTTAAAAAACTGGAGATTTCTTATCAAATCTCTCGCTTTCTAAATCTCTCATCCTATTACATTTCCCCCTCTATTTATAATTGTGATACCAATGCTGCAGGGCTGTGCAGCAGTATTGAAAGCCCCTTTACACAGTGCAAATTTGGCTAAGTGTCCTTTTGGCTTTATAGTCAAAATAGCAAGGAGAAATATCCAAACTTGCACCGTGTGTACACAAAGAATGAGTTATTCAGAACTGTAAATATAAAGTGGATACATTGTGTGTCTGTATTTTGGGTTTGTGCTGATTGGCAGCCCATGTTTTTACACAACACACACAACATACAGATCTTCTAACCTTATCACCTGCTGTCAGAAGAAATACAAATACATATCTGACGCTGCCTTGTTGTATCCAGTGAATAAACTAACGAATTCTGCACCTTACAAACACTAATGTATATTGCACTGGAAGTTGCCATGGAAAATCCAATAGATACCCTGTTGGCGCCTAATAAGGAATCATGGTATTTGTTAAAGTAACCTAACGGTGCTTAACATATTACATACAGATAGCACATATAAAGCTGTGCTTTTTTTTTTTTTTATAGAAAGTCCGAATATTCTTATGACAATCCTATGTGAAGTGTCCATATAGAGAATGTGCTATTCAGTACGACCCTGTAACATGGATTTATCATAACAAGTAATGATTGTTTCAAGTGTGTGTGTGTGTGTGTGTGTATACTGGGTAATACTTTAAATCAGGTATGTCCAACATTGGCCCTCCAGATGTTGTGAAACTACACATCCCAGCATGCTTTGCAATAGTTTTAGCATTCTCTAATAGCAAAACTGTGGCAAAGCATGCTGGGATGTGTAGTTTCACAACATCTGGAGGGCCAATGTTGGACATGCCAGCTTTAAATGATATTCACAATATAGGCCAGTCATAATGACATGCATATCGTCCAGTGTGTGCGCACTATATAACGATGCACATTCCTGTGAGTCGTTAGCGACATCCTTTGTCATCTGGGGCTGATGTAACATGCGCAGAGAGAGAGTTACATTTGGGTGTTTTATTATTTCTGTGCAGGGTAAATACTGGCTGCTTTATTTTTACACTGCAATATAGAGAGCAGTTTGAAGTACACCCCCACCCAAATGGAACTCTCTCTGCACATGTTACATCAGCCCCACCTTCAGTGCATATGGTTTTGTCCATTAGAGAGTGATTGTGCCTTTCCAAATGAATCCGTATAACCCCCCATAGTCACTGACCGCATAGTTCTGGATGTGGCCACTGGTGTTTATAGTTTGTAAAATCACTCAGTGTGTACACACTTTTTCGTTTGTCCAGGAGGTCATGGAAATCCTGAGCAACATTGCATCAACCAATGTATATCCAGCATTAGTCTATTCATGTACTGTACGTACAGGGAATGACCCTTAAGATGGACAAACCTCCAATTCGGGGCAGTACGGATGGTGTAATGGTTAGCATTAATGCCTCACAGCGCTGAGGTCATGGGTTTGAATGATCTGTTGTATGTAGTTTGTCACACAGATAAGAGCTGAATACGAGTCTGTTTTGTAGTTGGATCTTGTGTTTGTTTCTAAAGTAAATATTGACTGGTTCTGGAGGCTTCAAGGAAATTGCATAGTCAAAATCTTACATAGCCAAAATCTCACTGTGTGTATGCACCTGAACACTCATGACACATAGCTGCAGATGCTTATTACAAATATAACCCCTCTTTAAAACTAAGGTTACCTACATTCTTTTGAGTTCCCCTGGCAGCTCCCCAGGAGGGCTAACGTCCGAGTAGATTTTTTACATTGATAAATCGCGTGCTGGGAAGTCGGATTTGCACCTGCGATGTGCCGCAGATGGCTGCACATACAATTCATCTAATGCAGCCCACACACGTGCCGATGCCGGCGGTGCGATGCTGTACGATGGGGTGCGCGCTCCCGCGGCACCTCATCGTACAGTACAAAAAGTATGTGCTGCACATACTTTTTGTACTAGCTTTTTCTAGCACAGCATCGCATCGCATGCACATCGTATGCACAAGGCATACGATGCGATGCTGTGTGTGCTAGTTAAGCCCACAACGCACGCTGGAATCGGTGCGTGTGTGGGCTGCATTACTGTATGTGCAACACATCCAATATCTGACTCGATGCACACATGACCTCACATCGGGTCGGAGCAGATGTCAAACAAATGCGATTTCACCCGATTTCTTGCCCCGATCCCTCAGAATTGGATGAAATCGGGAACAATCACGCTAGTTTATGGGGGCCTTTAAACAGTTACCTCTCACTTGTATGATGTCTTGGGGGAGGTTGGCTTGTTCCGTGCTGTGGACTTGAACTTTAGGATATTAGTGACCCATCAGATGAGGGCAGACCAAGTGGTTCTTATCTGCCATCAAAGTCTGTTTTTTAATAACTCAGTCGCTTTACCACTTGCAGCCGAGTGGCGCACAGCAGGATGGTAATTGGGCAATTGTATGTAGGTTAAATGGTGTGTCCTCGGAATTATATGCTGTACAGAATTGTGCGTCTGCACCGGTGGGTAGGGCCTGTGTCAAGTGAGCACTGATGATAACGGCTATAAAATCCATCGTACAGATAGGGGCAGAAAGGTAACAATCCTCTCCACATGTGCATTTGCTGCTGATTTGCTTCCAACTCTGAAATGGACCCATAATGTCATTCTGCAACTCCATTACACCTATGGGAATGCAATGTACAATATTGCCGAAATATGTGATGCGACAGAGGCTTGAGGCCTTGTTGGTGATCTTACAGATTCCTGGTACCTCCACTATTTCTTCTGCCTATGTTAGCCATGGGTACATTAATAATCATTTCCCTTGAATTCAGTGTTGATTTCGGTACTATAGGTGCGCATGCAACAACACTGCAACATGTCGTTGTTCCTGACTGATACAAGCTTGGCGAGTTCTGTCTGTATATGAATACGCTGCCTGCTCTGCAGCATTCTGAGCGATGACTAATCAGATGCCGGGGAAGGGAGACAGACCCCCATGAAGAGTGATTCATATCCTAAGTATTCTCAGCACTATCGCAGTGTTTTAACAGTTTGATGCACGCTGGTAGCCAAGCAACCAGGCCATGGCCCTCTTACTGATCACTACAAAATGATTGTTTTATAAAATACCCACCGCATATTCACAAAAACGGGAAGTGAGAAACACGAACTCCCTCACACAGAAAAGGTTTATTTTGTTAGCTGTTCTGCTGGCTCCAGAGGTGATATCTGGTCATATTCATTATAGAGAATTGCACCAGTAACAGAATTACCTGTACACTCTTTTCATCATACAACTGCCACCAAATCATTACAACCCAACATCCCACCATATGAAATACTTTCAAAATTGCTATCTTGTGTAAAGCCGGCAATGTGTGTACCCGGCAGTGGCGTAGATAGAAAATTTTCTCCCCCCTGCCGAAAACAATTCCAGCACCACCCTCCCCCCAGGAAGGGGTGAGGTGATGGACTATGGGTGCCGCTGGCTGAGCTGACAGGAGTCCCAGGCAGCAGTGAGCGCTAAGCTGGTCCCGCTCCATGCATATCTAATGAGCAGGGACCCATCGCGGTGCATATTGAATGAGCGGGTCCCCACCCCGTGCATATGTAATGAGCGGGACACACTCATTATATATGCATGGGGCGGGGACCCGCTCATTCAATATTAACTGCGCTGGGTCCCTGCTCATTAGATGTGCATGGAGCAGGACCAGCTCAGCGCTCATTGCTGCCTGGGACACCTGCCAGCTCAGCCAGCGGCGCCCACCACAGACCCCACTGGCGCCGCTCCCCCAAGCTGCCGTGGGGTCTGCCACATATGTAGCTACGAGACTGGTACCCAGCGATATTGGCAAAGGTGGGGACCCTGTGCAGCACTGGCAGCTGTATACACACTTGCAGATGGCAGTGTGGGGGGGGGGTCCTCCCTCCTCTGTACTGAACAGAAGAGAGAGGGGGTCATTATTGATGCGCGAGCGCTTCTGAGCGATATCTATCAATTTCTAGTCTAGTGTGTATGGGGTTTAAGTTATCCCTGAGAAATCAGACTACTTTCATAGTCTGTAATGGAGTCATCATTCTTGAGACATTTAACTATGGGGCTCATTTATCAACGAGTGATAAAACTTGTTGTGAATTAAACCAGTGTGTGTGATAAATGGTGCTTCAGCCAATCAGCTTCCCACCTATCCTTTTTGAAACATCTTATAGGAGCTGATTGGCTAGGGAATCATTTATCATATGCATTGTGTTTTTTCTCGTGGATACACGAGCCCCTATGTATGAACACAAAACTGATACATTCAGCTTCCAGAATTAACTCTAGATTTCAACAATTTAATTGCATGAAAGGGAAAACCTGCCAATTACATCTACATCATCGTATGACTATTAAAAAATGTGCTTAGGTTACATAAATAAAGTAATGTAATTACCTCATGTATTGATTACAATGTTTGCTACCTACTAATGAAGCAATACCACTTAAACATTTGTCCTCGGACATCTTCGCTTCAGTCACACCAAACAGCCCCTTTTGGCACGCCAGGTCGCGTGAAAATCTTCTCGTGTCAGATGTCTATTTTTTTGTCAAAAATGTGTCTTGGTCACAGCACAGTGCAAATGGGACACACAAGAAAACTGTGCTGAGTAATTTGATATGACACTTGCATACTGCGTAGCTGAGGATCAGAATCTGTAGATGAAGTGCTAGCAGCTACAGCTTTTTCTTAATACACAGGGCCTTATTTTGGTTCACTCTTTCTGACAAAATCCTTCTTAGATGGACAAAACCATGTGCACTGCAGGGGGGGCAGATGTAACATGTGCAGAGAGAATTAGATTTGGGTGAGTTATTTTGTTTCTGTGAAGGGAAAATACTGGCTGCATTATGTTTACACTGCAATATAGATCTCACTTTGAAGTAAAACCCCACCCAAATCTAATTATACAAAAAAGGGGAAGGGAACAGTAGAGATTAAGGGGGTGCACACTGCAGATAATTTATTTAAGGCGTCCAACTGATAATATACACTTATAAAAATTAGCTTTTATTGAATGTACATTAAAAGAGAAGTAGTATCCTAATTACTGCTTCTCAGTTTAGAACAAATACGTAGAAGTGAGTAAAGGTTAGAAATAGTGATTTAAAAAAAGATCGTGATGTAGAAGCTCTTTCAATTTTATGTGTGATACTGTCTCCAAATTTTGCTTCTCTCTATTCAGAAAAAGAAGAAGACTTTATTATTTTAACTAATCAGTTGCCTGATTATGATATTCTTGCTCAGACCAAATGTATTTTTTCTGGTTGTTGATTCTTTTATGTGCCTATAAGCCTTTTAATACACTGTGATAAGGATTAGTTAATATCTGGACACAAAGCACTAATTTCACTGTGCGGATGTGTTATACTTGAATTGTGTTAGTGATACACACTAACCAATTTTCCTGGACTTTCTCTTGGTATGCTGGATATTTAGATTAATTCTGCACACTCAACCCCGTTTTCGCAGTCTAACTTCTCAGTGGAGTGCAGATAATATATTTGTGCAGTCCTTTAAGGATTTGTTCGTGTGTATTCAATATAATTTTTTCAACACTACACCTTCATAGCTGGTCATTTGGCTGATTTGCGGGTTCTAATAATGCACATACACTGTCCAATTCTTCCAGTTTCTTAAGCGTTCAATTTTTGTTGGTTTTGTTTTATTTGATCACTTGTGTATTGGTGATCATTCAAATGAACCTTCGTTTTTTACTCATATGTTGTCTGTCAATTTAACAGATTGCACTCTATAACAGCCTGTTTATGACCCATGTGGTTATTTTACACTTTTATTGTTGTATTTAACGGTCATTTATACAGGTCGGCATATGGGCTTTCATCCCTTATAGTGCCGATTATGTGTGTTCTGTGCTTAGAAAATTTTTTTTGACATCAACGTTTACATATATGAGCTGGCTGGACTGAACATTGGTTATGTGCGATGTGCGCCAGATAGACGCTAGCCGTTCTTTTTCATGCAGTAGAAGCTTGTCTATTGGGAGATAGTATAATATCACAGAAATTAATTGGATGGCATTCCTCTGTTGCAATGGATACACATTGTCTCCTTCTGACTCATCCAATTGTGTTTTATTTGTATCACACTCAATTGGTATTGTTTGCAAGCAAATTTCCGTGGTGGGTACACACTATTCAATCTTGCTGCGTTCAATCTATTATTATCAGGAATGTCAGTAGTTTATTATTTTGTTATGTGGGCATATACATTTATCAGGTGTCATTACTGACATTCCTGATAATAATAGATTGAACGCAGCAAGATTGAATAGTGTGTACCCACCACGGAAATTTGCTTGCAAACAATACCAATTGAGTGTGATACAAATAAAACACAATTGGATGAGTCAGAAGGAGACAATGTGTATCCATTGCAACAGAGGAATGCCATCCAATTAATTTCTGTGATATTATACTATCTCCCAATAGACAAGCTTCTACTGCATGAAAAAGAACGGCTAGCGTCTATCTGGCGCACATCGCACATAACCAATGTTCAGTCCAGCCAGCTCATATATGTAAACGTTGATGTCAAAAAATTTTTTCTAAGCACAGAACACACATAATCGGCACTATAAGGGATGAAAGCCCATATGCCGACCTGTATAAATGACCGTTAAATACAACAATAAAAGTGTAAAATAACCACATGGGTCATAAACAGGCTGTTATAGAGTGCAATCTGTTAAATTGACAGACAACATATGAGTAAAAAACTAAGGTTAATTTGAATGATCACCAATACACAAGTGATCAAATAAAACAAAACCAACAAAAATTGAACGCTTAAGAAACTGGAAGAATTGGACAGTGTATGTGCATTATTAGAACCCGCAAATCAGCCAAATGACCAGCTATGAAGGTGTAGTGTTGAAAAAATTATATTGAATACACACGAACAAATCCTTAAAGGACTGCACAAATATATTATCTGCACTCCACTGAGAAGTTAGACTGCGAAAACGGGGTTGAGTGTGCAGAATTAATCTAAATATCCAGCATACCAAGAGAAAGTCCAGGAAAATTGGTTAGTGTGTATCACTAACACAATTCAAGTATAACACATCCGCACAGTGAAATTAGTGCTTTGTGTCCAGATATTAACTAATCCTTATCACAGTGTATTAAAAGGCTTATAGGCACATAAAAGAATCAACAACCGGTTGCTGTACTGTGTTACTGTCTTTTGTAAAATATAACTATGCTGAACATGCTGGGGAGGGTAAAAAATAATAATTTGTGCATGTAATGGGTGGCAAAAAAGCATCAAAGGGTTACAAGGGTGGGGAACCTTTTGTGGTCCGCGGGCCGTTTACATTGAGGCATAATGCCTTGGGGGTCATTAAAAAAAAAACAAAAAAAACTTACAAATTGTGCTGCGGCAGCCGTCCCACGCTCCAGCGGCTGTGCAGGGAGTCTCATACAGGGGAAATCTCGTGAGAGGTCAGTAGCTCTCGTGAGATTATATCTGTACGAGACTTGCCTTACTGCCGTCGGGTGGGTGGGCGGGCCACAAAAAAACGGCTCCTGGGGCCGTATATGGCCCGCGGGCCGGAGGTTCCCCACCGCTGGGTTAATAGATCAGATTATCTGCATGAAATTGTCTTGCAGTCCACACTTCAGGTTGTCCTACGTTAGGTGAGACCTGCTCTATACTACATACTGTATTCTGCTCACTCTGTGACATCCATATGCCGAAACCTAAAAGCAGAATTACATCTTACATGGTTTTTTTGTGTCCCTGCGATCTTCTCCTTTGATCAATGGTGTTTTACCTTGCGGCACACTAAATAAGATTTCAAAATTGCCAAGTAAAAACACATTGGTCCCCACAGCAAAAAATACACCTATTGGTCCCCATATAAAAAAAAAATATCACACTGGTCCCCACACGTAACAAAAATAAAATACATTGTCCCTTTTACATGAAAAGAAGAGATCGGTAAATAACAGTTGAACTGGTGGTGGCTGTAAACTGGTTTGGGCATCTCTAGATCTGGGGGCCCACCTGAGAACAGCTCAAGACACACGGCACAGTGGTTGAAAAACACTGCTCTAGACTAATAGTGATCAAAGATGAATCAGGCCCATTGTGAATTCCTAGCAGTAAAAATATAATAGCCATTAAATGCAAATGTGTTCTTCAAGGTCACATTGGTTTGGGAAAGAATATAAATATGCATGGCTTCTAATGGCATGTGTCCTGGACAAGTGCAAGATCTTCTGAAAATGGTACTAGCGCCATTTTTTAAATCAAGACCTAGGACAACCGCACAGATGGTGTAATGGTTAGCATTACTGGCTCACAGCACTGAGGTCATGGGTTCGGTTCTCACCATTGCCCTATCTGTGTAGAGTTTGTATATTCTCCCCATGCTTCCATGGGTTTCCTTCGGGGTACTCCAGTTTCCTCCCACAATCCAAAAATATTCTGGTGGGTTAATTGTCTCCTAACAAATTTAACCCTAGAATAAATGTGTGTGCATGTGGTAGGGAATATAGATTGTAAGCTCCACTGGGGCAAGTATTGATATTCTCTCTAATGCACTACGGAATATGCGTGCGCTATATAAATAACTGGTAATAATAACAGCAGCCTTAAGGCGAGTTATTTTAATTGGTACAGTGTCTGTGATCTGGCCCCCTTGAGTCCATGTTCTTTACACACCCTTCACCAAATATAGATGCAATAATCTCTCAGGACACAAGTGTTCCAGCCATTTGGGAGATCATAACCTATTTGCGCATAGGGTGAAGTGAGTACAGGGTTGCATGTGTCATGATGTGAGGAATGGAGTTGGCATGAATTTAGATTTTTATAGTGGAAGGTGCAGCACAGATGATATCAGGACAGGAGTGATGTGTTAAGGTGGCAAACACTACTCCGATGTATCAGGATGTCAAACGCAAGCGATTTCTCTGCTCGATCCGCCAGTATTGGATGAATTAGTCCCAAATCGAACCAGAGTATGGGGGCCTTTAATGGGTCTGTGTGATGATATCAGGTGGGGAACAGAGAGCATAAACCTACAGACTAACACAGGCCATACACCTGCCTGGAAGTTCCTTGTTGCTGATCCAATTTGTCTTGGGATTGTCAGAATCAGAAAAAAAAAATTGACATAATTACTGTTTGGATAGCGTTTGTAAGAAAACACCTGCAAACACTGAGACTATATACAGACTCCCCAAAAAACTGATGCTACTGTTTGTATTTGTGGGGTAGATGGGAATAGATTAAAACTCTCTTAAAGTACTGTATTATATGGTAGCAAGTGTAATAATCATAATTTTATATCTGCTTCAAATCTCCATCTACTGTATCCTGCTCTTCCTTCTTTCCTTCCTATATAATTCATTCCCTACCCATGCACCATACAATACTCCACATAATTTTACTTCCAACCGGTTTGATGAGCCGTGGCCTTTTTTCCCTTACCTGGACCTGGCTTCCATCATGAGACTCCATGTTGTTTCTCCCACTTCCCGGTCTGTGCGGACAAAGTTTTGTTTGGAATCTATATCAAGTCGTTGTCCTCTTCTTCTTATTATTTTTTTTCCTATGTGTTTGACTTGGGTCTTATTGTTTTGGGTATATGTTAAGGTATTTGATCTTTTTACATTTATTTTATGGCATAGGTTAGTATTTTGAATACATTTCCATTTTTTTATGGTAAAGCACGATTAGTGTACTTTCTGTATATTTTTAAGGGTCCATTACTTGTTGGAGCAATAAAAAAAACCTTTATGTGACACATCTACATGGTGTGCGAGGAGAGTATCCAACAAGTGCAGAGCATTCGTGAGACTTGAGGGACCTTTTACCAGATTCCAGTTCTGTCTGAAGATAAGAGACCTTTGCAAACATATTTACTCTGTATACATATGATTGTGTTTCTTCTCTGGAGCGAAGGCTACTACAACTAATGGGGCCTACACACGGGGCGATTTCATGCCGTTTTCTAAGCAATCTAACTAGATCACGTAGAAAAAGCCCCTTCATCGCTCCCTGTATAGGGGCCATTTTGTCCAGCGATTATTATCCAGCATGTTGGCTAAATCTAGTAATAAAGCCAGGCAAGGCCAATGTTCTCACCGGAGAACACTGGCCCTGACTGATCGCCCAGCACACAGTGCTGACACATCACTGAGTGCTGAGCGATCTAGCCTTGCTCAGAGCACTCAGCAAATATCCCCATGTGTAGGCCCCTTAAGTTTGCACTGTTCAACCTATTTTCCCTCTAAAACAGTATGACCCAACCAGATGGGGAATACATTTGGACCTACAATTGTCCTTAGTCTCTTCCAAGAGGAGGGTGAAGTTCAGTGGGCGTTTTCCTGTGGTCTTGTTTATTTTTACTCCGGGGAACTATAATTGTGGGGGACTGAAAATATGGTTGCTGTGCTGGCAAAGCTGAAACGCTCTGAACAATGATCTTTCTGGTTGAGAAGTTATCAGAAAGTGGCGTGGGGCCTCTGGCTGAAGGATATCTCTCAATCTTTCCGTGTACTTCAAAGACCGCAACAAAGATGTCTGCTCCTTGTGTAAGAGCGTCTCCTGACTGTAACCCGCTCCAGAGATGCAGACAGAGTCTCAGGCCTCCAGCACACATGTTTACACTTTCAGCTCTCAGCGGGGGATTTTATTTTTGAGGGCAGGAAATAGGAGTCGCAGGCAGATGTTTGTAATCTGAATTGATCAATAGAGGAGCGCTGTGTTCTAGTGCTAGATTTCAACATGTTATTTTCTATTTGCACTTGTGCCTCTTTGTCCTGCGCTAAGGGCTACCAGCATTTTTTTTAAGATGAACACTTGAGACACCCTAAGCAAGGACCTTAAACTTTTTTGTAGGCCATAATATGTTAACAAATAAAAAACAAAACAAATGGGCAAAACCATTCTGCATTGCAGATACAGGGTTGCATACATCTAGAACACATTTCTACTTGTGACTGACTAGGAATATCCGGGCAGAGTTCATTTGTCTGATGCATTTTTTGCGCCAAGTACGGAGCTGGTGCTTGATAATGGAGTAAGAGAACTAAGTATATGGGGCGGTTCTATGCCTTCAGTAAAATGCACCCACTGTAGGGGCTGTAAAGACAGGCTTGTGTCCAGTCACAGTGGATTTCTTTAAAATGTTAGATGCACTTATAAAGTTCAAGACACGCCGGGCTCTGTACTGTAATATAATGTTATGGTCTTATGTTGAGAAGTCGTGGCTTGCAAAAGCTGCCGCTATCTTAATATTCTCTATAAATAGTGTCTCTGAAAAGCAAACAAACTTATTTTAGTAGAATGCTGTTTGTTTTTGTGCTGAACTTGTATAGCGCCCCTATTGTATTGTTCCTCCCAAAAGTATTATCCTATTGTATTACAGGTTGAGTATCCCTTATCCAAATATCCGTTATCCAAATTATTCAGAAAACCATACATTCCAGAAAGTGAATTAAATTTTTTTTGCTAAAATCACAACGGGGACATCTGTAACAGCACTACTGGGGACATGATATGTAACTGGCACTACTGGGGACATGATATGTAACTGGCACTACTGGGGACACGATATGTAACGGGCACTACTGGGGACACGATATATAACTGGCACTACTGGGGACACGATATGTAACTGGCACTACTGGGGACACGATATGTAACTGGCACTACTGGGGACACGATATGTAACTGGCACTACTGGGGACACGATATGTAACTGGCACTACTGGGGACATGATATGATATGTAACTGGCACTACTGGGGACATGATAGGTAACTGGCACTACTGGGAACATGATATGATATGTGACTGGCACTACTGGGGACACGATATGTGACTGGCACTACTGGGGACACGATATGTGACTGGCACTACTGGGGACACGATATGATAGGTAACTGGCACTACTGGGGACACGATATGATAGGTAACTGGCACTACTGGGGACATGATATGATAGGTAACTGGCACTACTGGGAACATGATATGTAACTGGCACTAAATATGTGTAAGAAAATGATTGCTTGGCATTTTTAAACTCAGTATCCGAGATCGGACACAAACTTTGTTTCATGTTTTGAAACCTTGTTTCATGCACAAATAAAATAGATGTGTGTGTGTGTGTGTGTGTGTGTGTGTGTGTTTCATGTGTTTGATGTGTTTATACAACATAAATGCAAGATACCTCAAGATACATCATTGAAATATAAAATTATTCTGAAATACAGAAAAATCCTTTATGCAAAAATCTTCTGGTCCTGAACATTTTGGATAAGGGATACTCAACCTGTATTTCATTGTAATCCACAAGTGCTGCTGATCTATGTCTATTATCACGCTGTGCTGCGAAGCTCATTAATAGGAGTGAATGTGCACATCTAGGCTGGTGTTGGGGGATGGGAGGGAAACATGGAGGCTCACTGAAAGACTGCATAACGATGGAGTATAATCTCATTAATATCATGTATGTTCTCTGCAATCGGACACGTAAAAACGTGCTATGCATAAGAAAAATGTAATAATGACTGTCCCCAGATACTTTCAGGGTTAGTCTGCCTGTAGGATTAATAGACAATGTAGACTAATTGCTCCCAAACAGCGTGCTCACTGCACACCCAATTATTACTATTTGGAAGCATTTAAGTGAAGTCTGGGCTATTAATTGCCTGGAGAGGGGTCGGGCTAATTACTGACCTCTTCTGTACTGTCCCAGACAGTCTGTTTGACCGCGTAACCTTTATAATGGGGACACTGAGTAGTCCTTCTGAGCGGGAGGTAGCCCCCCTCTAAGCTAATTTGGCTTGACACTATTTAACAACAATGGAACAATTAAAGGATTATCACTGATTGGATGAGTGTGAAAATATATCTGTAAAACTGGCAACAGCTTGTTCCCTTTTTTCTTCACTATCTGTAGAGGGAAAGATAAGGTGCCCGGTATATACTGTAGTTATATTTCAGAGTTTGTGTGTAATATTACCCCATGTCTAATATCGCTTCTGCTAATCCTGCCCCCACCCCCATCACATCCAGCTTTATCAGATTAACATGGAGAAATAGTGTAGTGTACTGTATGTTGTTTACTTCTGTTATTCTTTGCCATTAATCAGGCAGAATTTTAAAGCTGTACCAAGTAGCCGTATAATACTGTATTACAACTTCTAGGTCCAGGTATTGTATGTCCCCCATACACTTGGCGATATACATGCAATCAGGGCACTTGTCATGCGATTTCTGCGATAAATCTCATGTACAGTGCCCAGATTGCATGTATATGACAAGAGGTGCGATGCAATGCGCGTTCTCGTTCTTACTTAGGCGCTCCTGCAGCTGAAGAAATTTGTGGCCGCAGCTGAAGAAATTTGCGCCGCAGCATTATTGCGAGACATCATTGGCCTTCACTCCCTCCTCTCTCCTCCCTCCTGGCGGCAGCAGTAGCATCCTGAGACGGAACTGTTCCATCCACCTCCCTGCCAATAAATGAGAATGGATTCACACAGTATGTGTGCGTGTCAGTCGGTATGCTGCCCATGGGAGGTGAGTGTGGGTCCACTGCCCCCCCTTCCCCCAGGTAACATTGTCCTGAGCTATGGTGTAGACAGGGGTGGCCATACCTGTCCTCAAGATCTAATAACAGTTCATGTATCTCAGGCAACCTGTGGATATATAGTAGGAATGAATGCACCATGTTTGAAAATGTGACAGTTAGTAATGACTACAGCTGTGCACCAGTTAGGTAATTTGGAAAATGTGACAGTTAGTAATGAATACAGCTGTGCACCAGCTAGGTAATTTTGGAGAACGTGGACCATTGGTAGATCTTGAGGATCGGTTTGGTCACCCCTGGTGAAGACAAACAGGTAGCGCTGCTGGCCTGTGAGGTCTGTTAAACTGATCAACGACTCCGGGATGTCACAATTGCAACTGCCTTATATTATGGATCCTTAATATTAACCCCTCTCCCAGTGTGTGTGTGTGTGTGTGTGTGTGTGTGTGTGTGTGTCAATCTTGGGAAATTTTTCCCATGAATAAATTTTATCACAAATATTATGGATGTGTTATAAATGTATTGGTAAATGTTAGTAGTGGCTGGTATTTTGTGTTTAGTGGTTCTCTCCATCACTGAGACCTTCAGCACCCCGGGAGAGACTACACCGTGTGGGATAATGCAGAGGACCGCTGCCTGGAGACAGGCTGTATGCAGAGAGTAACATTCCTGCTGTTGGTATGTTGCAAATTAGTTCTAATCAAGGGAAAGCCATTTGCTTTCAAGAAGCATTTTTTCAATTTTAGTATTTTCACAAGCTCTGTCATATACAAGTAACAAAATGTATGCAAAATATATCTCTATGGTCAGTATTCAATGCTGCTGGCGAGCTGTGACAGCGAGCAGCGCTGCCTGCTCGCTGTCACAGCTCGCAGGGTCAGTATTCAACTGACCCCCCCTGCATACGCTGATTCCCCCTCGCTCCGTTTTTGGAGTGAGGAGGAATCGGCCTATGCAGCTGCCAAAACAGCGAGACTCGCGGCTAAATGCAGCAGGCTCCATGCATTAGCTGCGAACCTCGCTGTTTGGGGGAATCCTCGCCGTCCTCTGTCAGCGAGGATTCCCCCAGAACGTTGAATAGGGGGAGCGATCTGCGCGGGGGTTAAACAGCGAGCATCGCTTGTGTAACCCCCTCTGCATTGAAGACACCCTTATATCTGGAAAGTGCCACAGAGTGCAGCATCAATTAATACAATACCGGACTCCAAACATGGTTTTGACAAAATCCTTGTGTAACGCAGCAGATTCTTTCCACCCAAGAATCCTTTTGTGATTTTATATGGATGGAATGAGGTTCATTGAGCAAGAATACTTATCGGAGTTTCTGGAGTCGTTCAGGTACTTTAATCAACACAAACAGTAATGGTAGCGAATAAAACGGAATATTGGCATGGAACCATTGATGCAGATGTACAATCCCAATTACATTGATAGGTGATATTGGGAAGAAGTTGTGAGCACCCATCATTTTTCTATTTTTATTTTTAGAAACTTTAGTAAATAAACCCCCAAAACTGTGACTTTGAAGGGAGTATTGGACATTTTACATAACCCCATTTTCCCAGACTATTATTTATACCAGTTAACGCCACTGTATTGAACTACCACCAAGAAGAGTGCCAGTCACCTGTCAAATAAAAAGGTTTCTGGTGAAAGTTTAGCCACACAGACGTTGCAGATACCAGGGTGCCTTGTACCTATTATTGTGGAAGAAGACTGAGTTCACAGCCAGTGCGTGCATCTAGATTAATGCTCCTGGTTTGGTGAAAGCTATTAAGAATCTCAGGCCTGAGCGAAAAGCTGAGGGGGAGGTATGATTTCAGGCCTGTGAGAGGTTGTCTACATTCAGCTGTGTAAAGAGACAAATTGCTCCCATACAAATGAGGGGTATGAACATCGTGCTGGTTTTATTGATCATGCCCCACAGAGCTATGCATATTAAACCACACCATAACTTATCGACACACACCCAGCAGAACAGCCATGCTTTTGTTAAAAATAGAGGGACATGGAGGTGAGTAATTGATCTGATGTAACCTCATATGTGTACTAAGCTTCAAAAGTGATAAAATGGAGAGTGATAAACAACCAACCAATCAGCTTCTGCCTGACCTTTTTCAAACACAGCCTGTGACATGGCAGGTAGGAGCTGATTGGCTGACACTTTATCACTCTCCATTTGTGCTGTGCTTATTGTTATTTTGTCCTGGTTGGAGATGATTAAAGTTCACTTAAAAGTTTAATATAACTTTATACAGTAGCTCCACTAAAGGGTAAATGGTGGCCGGCATAACTGCCATTGAGGAACAGACTCCAGGATCAACCTTCTTATCTGCTATTAGTCAGTAAGTAAAACATAAAGGGCTAGCTTTATATGTGGCAGATGGATCTTTTTTTGCCCATCTATACAATAGTCAAGTGAGCAGTTTGTTTCCTTTCTATTTACTTCTTTTATTTTTATTCAAAGGATTATGTTGTATCAAGATAATAGGCTGGAAGGTAAGTATCCGCTGCACTACAGAAAACCCGGTGGGGGGCAATGAGTTAATCCTGTAATGCCCAGCACTGCCTTGCTTTTATTTGTTTTGATATACGGTCTCCAACCCTCCCCCCCACCCTACTCATCTCCATCGTGTCTCCACCCCTCACTTACGCCTCTCTTCTCTCCATCACTCTCTCCTGTGCATCTCTGTGGGAGAGGTCAGAGGTCATACCAACTATTCTTATGTTCTAATCAGATGATGACAATTTTAAAGGCAGTTGATTTTTATTATGTAGGTTATAACTGTAACTATTTTGAAAAACATTTTTTTTGTATACTGAAGGGAGTGTCCCATTCTATTATAATAGAATGTCAGACATTATATTAATCAGACTTAAGGGGCGCACATATATTACACAAAAGGGGCACAGATTAGATGTATTACACTGAAGGTGGCACATTTACTCTACTTGAAGTATACTTTTGCTCCTGAACCAGGGCATTGGGCTGGGCATTCTTTAGTGCATGCATGTCCAAGCTATGGCCCTCCAGCTGTTGTGAAACTACAAGTCCCATCATGCCTTGCCATAGCTTTGCTATTAGGGAATGCTAAAAGTATGGCAAGGTATGCTGGGATGTGTAGTTTCCGAAGAGCTGGAGGGCCATCATTTGGACATGCCTGTCTTAGTGCCACACCTGTATGTATACACATTTACTAATATGGCAGTTCTAGCACAAATGTGCTTTGACCCATACCGGCTATCCCTGACCTAGAGAGACTGTACCAGGGCGAGGATCCTTCCCATACTGACCTGCCTGCTTACATCTGTGTTTTATCGTTCCACCTCAGAATTTCTTTTCTTTACAATGACTTTTCTCCCTTTGAGTGACAAGGGAATTTGTCAAATCAGGTGTGAAATTTGCCAAGCATTCATCATAATAACCTATAATATTTACCTTGTATAGGAAATACTTATTATTATTTTTTTTTTTCAATTTAAATTTATTTTATTTTAATTTTGTATAACAAATGTGAGCGACACTGGCGGTTTCAGTGTATATGTTGCACATCTCACAGAGATGTTGGCACTCCAAGGGTTAATAGCTTCATATTCAGCCCGAAATAATGTTTTCTGCATGCTCTATATAGATCCTTTAGGTGGTATTGATTATTAGGGACCTACACGGTCGTCCTATACATTGTACTTCCCTCTTTCTGACTTGTGTATACCTACCAATAGGAGATTTGTGTATTGACAAAAGTATGTTGTTGGGTATGCAAAAGCAGATGACAGCTGAATGTGACTGCCCCCACCCCCCTCTGTCTTCCCACCCTCCCTAATGTCTTAAAGTTCACAGTCCTGTGTCTGGCTAATGGGAGCCTCTATTTCCCAGCAGCCCCTGGAGCTGCCAGTCTCTAGGGTCTGATGTGACTGCCGCCCAGTTGTCTCTGACTATAGAAGGCTTTGTGCATAAAGGATGTGTATCTGCGGCCTGTGTTCCAGCTCTGGCTGCAATTAAACAGTAATCTCTCCTAAATGGCGTTAACTTAAAACTAAATCCTTTCTCTGTGTTACATAAGAGGATGAATCTGTGTTTTTTGTGAAAACAGATTATTGTTTTGGGCCATTGTCCAGTGTATTTTATGCCGATGAACTGTTCCGGTACGCTATTGTGCCACGCTCAATGTAATATTCCCAGTGCTTTGTTATGATGTTTGTGTACATCAGTGGGGCAATTTTCAGCCAGTATAATAGTATGGGTGTGAATCGTAAATTAGGTTACATACATATTTGTGTGCTTGCAGGTGTAGGAATCCTCCATAACCTTCAACTACCTTTTTTGGCAGGTACAGTACTGTTGTTTTTTTTTTTTTTTTTTTTATGGCCTGTATCTTTTTTTTGTGTCTTCCAATTGTGCATTGTAATTATAGGAAAGGGAGCAAGACCATGCCCCCTTTACACGTGGCTATGCCCCCTTTTTGAATTTGTGCCTGTTTTTGCTCTTCTAGTGTTCGTTCTAGCACCCACCATCTTTCAAAACCCATGCAGTTCCTCTTACCTGCCTGGGGTGTCGCTGTCTGCTGTAGTGCTTCTAGCACAGTGTGGTCTGTATATGCAAACCAGACCTGTGCTAGCACAGTGTGGTCTGTATATGCAAACTAGACCTGTGCTAGCACAGTGTGGTCTGTATATGCAAACTAGACCTGTGCTAGCACAGTGTGGTCTGTATATGCAAACCAGACCTGTGCTAGAAACACCACAGCAGACAGCGACACCCCAGGCAGGGAAAAGGAACTGCATGGGTTTTGAAAGATGGTGGGTGCTAGGATGAACACTACTCTTCAGATGTTGGCGGGTATGATCCTCTGGGTTATCCGCCATTACGGTGTTTACTGTGTAGGAGTTTTGGCATCAAAGTGAAATCTTTTAGTCTATGGAGTCAATTCAATGGGAACGATAGAATTGTTTTGTACGCACAATCTTCCATCTACAGTGACAGAAGAACCGGGGGTGGCACAATTCAGTTGTTACTTTTTCCATGCTGATTTCTCCCAGGCACATTGGATTTAGCTGCGTAAAACAAAACCTGTTCTTCTCTCCAGCATGGGGGCTGCAAGGAGAAGTTCCGGCATCTCCCCTAATTAGTGACCTTGGGCACAAGTGACAGGAATGGTTAGTATTCTGGCACCCTGCGACCACCAGCATCCCATTTTTGCTCCCAAAGGGCCAGATGTATCAAGCTACAAACAGTGATAAAATGGAGTATGATCAGCAACCAGCCAATCCGCTCCTACCTGTCATGCAAGAGGGATGGGTTTTGGTACTTGTGGAGTATCACGGCTCCCATCGCATGCCATATATAGTGGTATGCGATGGCATGCGATTGGATGCGATTTTTGCAGGTTTTTACCGTTTTTTTTTACAAAATCGCATGCGATTTGATCGCATGCGTTTTTTAACAGAAAAGCATCCAAATGCATTGAAATTAGTATCAAACATGTTCAATGGCCCCCAAATGTCATTTTTGAGGCTGTACCACCCCCACTATCAACACGAGCCCGAAGCGTAGCGAGCGCAGCGGTACGCGTCCTACGACCTTTTCCATACCCCCACTATCCACATCGGCGTGGAGTTCAGAATAGAAAGTGTGGCGAGCCACCGAGCCCGAAGCGTGGCGAGCGGACGCGGACACCTGTGAAGCCCGCGAGGGGACACGGATACCTGTGAAGGTATCCGTGTCCCCTCGCGGGCTCGCTGCGCTCGCCACGCTTCGGGCTCGGTGGCTCGCTGCGCTCGCCACACTTTCTATTCTCAACTCCACGCCGACGTGGATAGTGGGGGTATGAAAATGTCGTAGGACGCGTACCGCCGCCCCTCGCGGTCTCGCTGCGCTCGCCACGCTTCGGGTTCGCGTTGATAGTGGGGGTGGTACAGCCTCAAAAATGACATTTGGGGGCCATTGAACATGTTTGATACTAATTTCAATGCATTTGGATGCTTTTCTGTGAAAAAAACGCATGCGATGCGATTTTTTTGCTCTGCGATGCACATCGTGGGAGCTGTGATAATCCACAAGTACCTGGGTTTTAAACATGACAGGTAGGAGCTGATTGGCTGGTTGCTTATCATTCTCAACGTTATCACGTTTTGAAGATTGGTACATCTGGGCCTAAAGAGCTTTATGGGAGTATCTGTGAATGCAGATACTATTGTATACTATTGTAATTCTAGGTGATGTGCGCAGTAGCATATTTTGGGCCAGATTCTCTAAGCTTCAAAAGTGATAGAATGGAGAGTGATAAACAGCCAGCCAATCAGCTCCTGTATGACATTTTTCAAACACAGTGACATGGCAGGTAGGAGATGATTGGCTGGCTGTTTATCACTCTCCATGTTATCACTTTTGAAGCTTAGAGAATCTGGCCCTTTAACTGCACATCCTGGGTAATTGAATATTTTTTTATAAATTATACATTAGCGAATAATTCTTTTGATGTGCATTATTTACATAATGTAAAGTGTTTTGGTACTTATGTAGTATCTGGGCTGCCGATTTTGTGATTGTTACCTTACCTTAAGGCATACAATCAGATGCGATGCGATGCGATTCGATGCGATTTTGCATAGGATTCAATGTTAAGAAGGTCCTGTTCATTTCCCCACTATCCAAGTGGGCATAGAGTTGATTTTATATAGCGTGGCGAGCGCAGCGAGCCACCGAGCCCGAAGCGTGGCGAGCGAAGCGTGGCGAGCGAACGCATATTTCTTAAAAAGTATTCTGTGTCCCCTCGCGGGGCTCGCTACGCTCGCCACGCTTCGGGCGCGGTGGCTCGCTACGCTCGCCACAGGTTTATATCCAACTCCATGCCCACTTGGATAGTGGGGAAAGGAAAAGGACCCCTTTTTCCCATTGAATTCTATGTTAAAATGGACTCAGACCATTTTAACATTGAATCCTATGGAAAAATCTTGACCATCGCATCGCATACGATTTGGTCGCATGCGATGCGATACGATACGATCCGATTTCTAAATCGGACGCCCAGATACTACATAAGTACCAGTGTTTTTCTTTCTCCCATGTGGTTTCAAGTTGTATAGTATAAAAAGGCCATTTTAGTATAAATATATATAATTTTTTGTTAGCAGGCCTCTCACTCTTATATAGTTAATAAGATGTTAAATCAAGACCTTCAATCCAAGAACAGATACCTATCTGTAGTAACATCATGTCAGTAGGCATTTTAAACAAGTGTCAGAAGCTATAGCAAACAAATGTGACAGGAAGGAGCTGGGGGCAGCTGGTACAGTGGGACCGCCTGTTGCCCCTCACCGCTGTACAGAATAAGGGTAGACAGACAGCACGTTTTCCTCTGGAGGTGAAAGGGAGGATTAACAAGATGAGACTGGACAGTCTATCATTAAGACTCAGATAAGTGCAGTGTACTGGAGTGATGCCATGTTATTGTGTGTTAGCAAGGAAGGAAGACGCAGGCTTAGGGGGGGCTGTGGGCTAAGTCTAAAGGCTTCCTGCCCCCTTCTAGTTTTACAAGACCTCATCAGTAATTTAACCCACCAACTGCCAGAAGGGTCACACGTGTGTGTGTGTCAGAAGATTTTCCTGCACCAATTTAAGCATAACCATCATGGGTGAAGCATATATAGTGCATACTTGATGATAAATATATATTCACCCTGGCCAATCCAGGAGAGGCAGAAGGGGACAGTAGAGAAGTACAGTATGACTTAACACTTTGGGGGGGTCAGTTTACTGTGTTGGCTTACAAAAGCCTCCGCTTCTCATCTTATGAGGATATTTAAAATGGCAACAATATTTGAAGTGCAATGCTTTTTGCATTTTATAATATTCGGTATCCAACTGATGGATCTACGGTGTCTAAATAGAACATCAATAGGTCGACGGGGTCAAGAGGTCAACTTTTTTATTTTTGGGACTTCACGTTGGCATAGAGGGAAAATATAAGTGCAGAGAGCGAGCAAATAGATGTGAAAATATCTTGTCGACCTATTAAATGTTGACATTTTTCTGTCAACCTACTGATTGATATATCTACACTAGAGTGTCTAGATAGACAAACCACAACCATAATATTGCTTTGACGCGGAGAAGCCGTGGTTTTAGCAAGCTGTCGCTATACTATGCTGCTTTCAAATTGCCTAAACGTTTAAGACCCGGTATTTCGAAACTGTTTAAAACTGGTCTGAGCCACTAAACCTCTTTCACATTGCAGGTGAAAACCGTTTTAAATAGCATGTAAGTACCATTCACATATTCAACCCGTTTAACCCCCAAGGAACACGTATCAAGCCATAGAAAAAGAGCTGTTCACACTGCATAAAAAACGTCTCTGAAACAGCTAGGACACTGCTTTTTAACCGTTTAAGAAATACCGGTAATTGTTAAACGGGTAAAGCACCCTGGAGCTTTCACACTGCAGCTCTACCCATTTTAAAAGGCAAAGGAAACGTCAATATACAGTTTAAGAGCTGCAGTGTGATAGGGGTAATCGTAAATGCATCCCTAGGTCCTCTTTGTTCCGTGTAAATACAGACGGCTCCCACAAAGGCTGTAGAAGAGAAATACTCCTGTAAAACAGACCAGGAGTGGCTATTTTGTATGGTGACATACAGTAAATGAAAAGGGGAAAAAATAATAATTTTGAGATTAATGCCCAGCAGCCAGAACTTATTTTATGTTGACATGAGGAGAGGAATAAAAGTGGAGTCTGCGGATAAATGCATTAAACCTTCTCTAGAAGCGCACAGTCACCCCACCTGCTTTCCTCATCTGTCGCTGGACTGTAAAATTCTAAGTGACTGTGTTAAGCTTCCAAGCAGAAAGTATTTGTAATCAAGCTGCTTAAAAATAGCCAGAAGCCAGTGTGCAGTGGTGTGCGGGGCAGGGCCGGTGCCCTCTTGGCCTTGGGTAATGACTGTGTGGCACATGAGGTTACAGGAGAGGGCAGGAAGGCTGCACTTCCTGCTGCGCTCTAGAAGTCAGACAATGCTTTTCACATGTCTCCAGCAGGATTCTGTTTGTGATTTCCCCGAGCATGTTGACACTGCTTTGTCCTTCCGTGTGCAGTGCAATAACAGTAGCCCATGGTTCCCAATTAGACCTTCTGCTGAATGCTCCCTGCAAAGTGTCTTTGTCTTCCTCCTGATATACCTTTACACCTAATATTCTTATTGTCGCTGTGCTTAGCAATAGAGCAATGTTTTTGCACAGAAAAACCGACAACCCTGGAAGTGTTTTTTTTTTTTACCTCAGGTTCAAGTTGGCAACTAATCAGTTTCTGGTTGCTATGGTTTCAAGGAAATATACATATATAAAGGTGTGATGTGCCACTTGCAAACTGCACATGACCCCACAGAGGTGTTGAGAAGAACCAGAAATGTTCCTCCTATAGTAGCAGGGCATACAAGGTGGCACATTACACCTAATGAAATCTGCAAATGTGTTTATAATTAAGGAATAATGTATGTATGATTTATTAGATTTCTTTGAAGTGAAAAAGCTCAAGAAACATCTGCGTCTGGTAAAGCCATAGCTGTCTCTCTACCACTAGGCAGCTGCCTAGGACACGGCAATTTGAGGGGGGCACCGATTAGGTCTTTTACTATATTAAGGATGTGACATAGCCTACACAATTCAATTAGGGGCACAGTGTGAGGTTGGGATATTCCTACCTCCCAACATCTGTGGTCCTGGAAACAGGGCACTCGCGTGGCTCTGCCACGTTCCCCAAAAGGGGTGTGGCCTATGAAAATGGGCAAGGCTTTGTGGGATGATGCGTCCTCCTGCAGCACTGAATAGACGATTCCTTTCAGGCTGGGGGGACTCCTAACTGCCGCCCCCCTCCCCAGGAAACTGGCTGGCCCAGGCAGGATGCGGGAACATACTTTGGGTATGTGGACATTCCCATGGAAAGCAGGACAGTTGGGAGCTATGGATATTGCCTATGATTTGTCAATCTACATTTTGGGTACTGATCATGTGTGTTTGTATACTCCAATCCATCGTGTGATTTCACAGGAATCATGATCGTTGCACGATCATGGTCATCCTGGTGTGTACCCTGCATTACACCGGACCTGGGTAAAGGTGTTCATTAATACCATGCCTGCAGAATTGGATTATAGATTGTCAGCTTGTGAACAAGTCCTTCTTTTACCTCTGGTCTATTTGTGAATGCCTTTCCTGTTTAAAGTGGAGTATGTCAGTGCTGTATGAATTCCAATAAATAAATTGTCGGTGCCCGGAGGCGGTTATTCTGTGCACTGTCCTCTTTCCCAGTAATTCTTTCATTTTGCTACATTGACTACAGTGCATTCAATTGTGGCAAATTCAGGTAAATAGAGCAGGACAGTGTCTAATATGGTGTACACCGGTTTCTATTCGATTAGGCTTATATAAGCAGAATCGAAATTGAACGCTTTCGATTCGATCCCGATGTGCAGCATGGAAATCGAATAGACAAAAATAGACTTTGCAGACTACATGTTATTGTACAGATCTGTACTATTTGGTCTAAATCGAATGCGTTTAGCTTGCTGTGCGATAGAATGAGGATTAAAAAGAAAAGGAACCCACCGTGGGCAATGTTCCCTCTAATTTTACGAAGGCTGTGTGCGGCAAAAGATATTGGCTGTGCAACTTTGGAAGGAAATTAAAATTTTTGTGCGTCACATAACGTATAAAGGCCTAGGTTTCGAGTTCTGTTGAGTTAATAAAGCAATTTGAATATTTACAGACTTCACACACCACACATATAGGCTATAGCAGTGATTTTCAACCTTATTAAACTCGTGGCACACTAAACAAGATTTTAACCTTTGTGCGCTCAGTTGTAATGTCTGTGCGCGGGCTTGGCGAGTTGTGTGCGCGCACACACGCGCACAGCTTAGAGGGAACACTGACCGTGGGTACACCCCTTAAAAGTAACCCTGATAATATTCCCAAATACAAGGAGAATGGGTATTGGATCATTGTATGAGCTCTCTAGCTGTCTGTAACAATGCTAGCTTGGGAAAATCCTAATTTTCAAACAAAGAGGGTCATGTCCTCAGAGTGACGGAACGCGATATGCAGATACCCATGCACGGATGGAAGGTTTTCCTGATGATTATTTTCCCTTATGGTTGCAGTACAGTCACTCCTTCCTGTATGATGTCTCTCTGGCTTCGGCCTCACACATGAAAGGTTTGTGTCTGCAGATCACTTTTTCTTGTTGTCCTTGACCCTGATTAGACCATTGCCAGGAGCTGAGAGACACCGCTTCGGGGCTGTTATGTCCCAGAATTCACAACCAGAGTACAGCAGTCACTGCTGGAGGTCCAGATTTTCTGCCTCACCAGATCAGGGTTGCCCTATTTAGCCATCACTGCTGCCAAGGTGAAATAATGGCAGCAATTGATGTACTTTAGAGCATGCAGCCTAAATATCCATGTTAACGCCTTCAGTCCTGTGTTTCTATACCACTAGAACACAATGTTAACCACCAACTGCTGGTTTATCAAAGTCTCTCTCCTTGCATTAACACACTGGAGTGTTTATAGCATTGGATAGTTTTACAAAAGTTTTATCATTTTTAATTAGCCTTTGACTCCGCTGTCTCAACCTATTGTAAATAAACATCTTCCATCTGCCACTTGCATATACAGTTCATTTTGGATGTGCTGTTAGCAAATGATATGATAGGGATTACACTGTTAAATGGGTTAGGTCTAAATTCAAGTGGGCTAAGGGACCTTGTGACGTGGCAGGGGAGGAGAGTGGGAGGAGAGAGGGGGAGCAAGGTCAGAACTAGGGGCTCAAATGGACCCTCGCAGGCTCCCTTTGCTGGCCACGCTTCCGGCAAGGTGGCTCGCTCCCCTTGCCACCTGGTTACTAAATGCAACCAGTTGTGGCGCAGATAGTGAAGAAGCATGCCACTGGATGTGAAAGGTCCTTTAGCCCACAACAATTTAGCAACTACCCTGGGAAATGCGGCAAAACCAAAAAAGTTTTGTGGTAACGAGACACTGGTTTTGGTGCGCTGTTAGATCAAAGGTCTTATGTGCCCCAAAAGATGGATCCAACTTGTCTGCTGACCCACGGATCCACTGACTGACCGGCCGATTGGTACTTGCCAATCTGCCGCTCACTATGTTTGTCCAGGCATCACAAGTAAGGTGGGCGTTTAAATTTTCACACCCAGTTGTGATTGTAGGCAGTTTCCGTGTCAGTTTATCTGATTGTTCGGCCACATATACAGCCAGTATCGTTCACAGTATAGGTCAGTGATGTCACCCGCCTTGTACATGCAGTCGCTGACAATATTGTCAGATTGAGCTACAATAATGACCTGTCAATATCGTCCATATCGTTAAGTCACTATCACCCAGTGTGTACCCAGCTTTAGAGCTATGTTTACATTCTGTGTATAGTTTATATTGTCCCTGCACTACTGTTTTCTTACTACTAAAATGTATGGCAAATAAAATATTTAGCATTTTCCCAATATTAATAACTAATGAGCAAGATTATGTTTTTCTGCAGTGTTCTCATTTCTTGTGTTCTAGATCAGAATAGGCTAAATCAGTGCATACAAATCCAGATCATCAGATTTAAATAACATGTACTGCAGTGCTCATTACTGAAAAAACCTTCCCGATAATTACAATTGGGGATTACGCTCTATCTGAATGTCTACTCCCACCATATGATAAAGAAGAAAGTGACATTCAGAACCGTTTCTGTGCTGATAATTAGATTTCTGCAGCCTTTGTCTCAGGCGTGAGATATCATACGAGAAATAAGCGTTTATCGTTGCTGGTTACCCTCCCACATGATAGCGCACATTATAAACTCCGACAGCTTTATCTGAGCTGGTTTCACATATCCAATCTCAAAACGGTGGCTTAAATTAAGCCCCTTATGTAACCATAAAGCTGAGATTGGGTATCTGTGTAATAGTAATACACCTCTCAGTTGTCTGATATTTTATCGATTCTCTGCTAAGTGTACTGTATCACTTGTACTGTGCTGGGACAGACTTAATATATAAAAAGCATCTTGCCAGTTTCTCAGGGGAATTTAAGCGCAAGTTATTGTAGTCCTTGTTTTCGCTGTAGGTTTTTTTTCTCTTGTTGTTTTGCTAGACACCATATTTAATGTGCTCTACATTGGAATGACACACCTTGAGACAAGGGGTACACAACATATTTTTTTTCCGTGGGCGATTGTCCTTTGAGGGGGTTGCAATGAAACTCAACTTGCTTAATTGTATGATAAGTAAGGGCTGGTGAATGCAAGCTGGTTTGGTGAATATACAGTATCTGCACTGGGCTTGCTCCGGGGCCTATTGTGTGAAAGTATGGGCGATGATACTGGTGCGGATCTGGTGAGTCTGCCCTTAGGAGTAATCACACCAGAGTCTGCATCTAGTTCAGGGGAGGCACCAGCACAGTTAAAATTCAAATAGGGGAGGCAAAGCCACTCCCACCAACTGCCATTCCAAACTGACTCACTGGCAGTTGGTAGACTCCCCTATTTGAGTTTTGGACTGTGCTGCAGCGTCAGCTCTGGAGCCGCCACTCGTCTAGTTACATAAGCCCTCCATGGTTGGTATGGTCGGGTTGTGGGCGGGCAAATGGTACACAAGTCTACAGTATTATGAAAACGCATCTGTTACTGTAATATGCACTTGCCACTTCCGTGTATTCATTTGATACATTATGGCCTCTGCTTCTACCGTGTTTCCCCGATAATAAGACACTGTCTTATTTTTTTTTTTGTAACAAAAAACACCCTAGGGCTTATTTTCGGGGTAGGGCTTATTTTAATTAACATGCCCACCATGCCCCCAGTCCTGCTTTTATAGCCACCATGCCCCCAGTCTTTCTTTCACAGCACCATGCCCCCAGTCCTGCTTTCACAGCCCCCAGTTACAGCACCATGCCCCCAGTCCTGCTTTCACAGCCCCCAGTTACAGCACCATGCCCCAGTCCTGCTTTCACAGCCCCCCAGTTACAGCACCATGCCCCCGGCCCTGCTCCTCACCTACAACCTTCTTCCAGTTCCAGTTGTTCTTCTTTCCACCGGCACCGCTGCTATCCGCTCCCGCCATGTACAGAAGCCGCGTGATGAGCGCAGTGACATCATGCGCAGGGCGCGATGCATCCCTGGGACCTGGAGCTGGGGTATTCAACGGCAGAACAGCATTGTACTGTACAGCATCCCTCAAGCGGCGGTGAAGAGGGTTAGCGGGGGTTAGAGTGGACCTGAGGGTATTGAAGTTGGTGAACGCACTCGGGTAATGTGAATTTTGATAGGGCTTATTTTCGGGGTAGGGCTTATTTTGGACCAGTCATCAAAAGCCAGGGTAGGGCTTATTATCGGGGAAACACGGTAATACTATTTTTGTGTTACTACTATAAGAGCTGTTTCCGTATAATACAGGAGCAGTAAAACATGACATTGAATCTGGCTAACGTCGTCTGGTGGGTTCACGCTGTGCAAGCGACAGAGCGGAGAAGTCAGGGTGTGGAATCTGATAGAGTTGTATCTCAATCAATCTCATGTCGTGTGTTGCCATGGCAATCTTGCTTCTGAACAGTACAGTTTTAAAATGTCAAAACCACTTGAATTGATCCCCCCCTCCTCCCCTATTACGGCATGTTGGTTTACCAAAATACCTAACAATGAAATGTGCTGATCATTAGCTCAAGTGTTCTGATTTGTCGGTTAGGAGCATGCGTAGATTATTACCTATATCACATTGTAATAAGATGCAATAGGCTAAAATCTGTTCTGCCAGCGCTTCCATTTAATTATAGTAATTGAAGACAGACTGAGCTGTCAATCAGGGGAAATTGCCTGTATGAGCTGTCAAATGTGTCGCTGTAGTAGATTAGACAAGGTGAGTGCTCCAGTTGGCCTCTGAGATCCCGGGCTTCATTCCTTTGCTCTGAACATCATTCTTAATATCATATGTTTATAATGCTCTTGCATTGCAAGGGGGCGTTACTGACACTCTTCCAAGCATTGGAACCTTTACAATGATGATTTAGGTGACAGGAGATGGTGTTTTTTTTTTTATTATTATTGTTTTTGGAACATTATTTCTGCTTGTATTTATTATTATGATTAAGTAGAAACAATTGAGATTTATATATTTTTTTCGTCTTTATTACAATCCTGCGTGACCCATGTTATACAGAGAAAGAGAAAGCACAGAATGTCCAGTATGGTGCACCTTTGAAAGGAATGTACGATAAAATGTAACTTTTAATAAAGGATGCTTTTAAAAGATTGCGAACATAAAAACACACTAACACACAGATAAACACAAATAGTGATTTAAAAGAGGAAGAATTCCTCATGCAGTGTGCCCCGGATTTGTAATACAAATGACAAATTGGAAATTTTTATTATAGAGGTCTCCTGGTGTGTATGCACCACGGAGAACCCCACTTAAAGGTTTGCTGTTAAATTCAAGAACAGTTGTACTTCATGTGTAACCCTGAAAATGAGATCTACCATGAGATCGGGTTCACATGTATCGACTTCGTGTGTGCTGAAGGGAGATTGACTATAAAGTCCTATTATTCGTGTGATGCGAAATCCCTGTCAGCGCAACCGTTGTATCAATCACTGGTATAGATCGATTGACTTGATATTTACACAGACAATAATTCGTGAATGATTGCAACCTTTTGATAACCCTTCTTAGAAAATGAGATCCACTGTGCTGAAGAAGCTCTGCGAAGCGTGCGCCGACCGCTCGCAGTGTGTCCCCCCTACCCTCTCCCCACTTACCATTGTATTTTGATTATGTTTGGTTGCGCCTAACGGGTTTTCCGCCGCAGACGGAACCCCGCTGCTTACTGATCAGGTTGTGACGGCCGTCACCTGACTTCAGCAGCACTCTGATTTTTCTGAGGCCGTGCAAGGGCACATACCTCAGATGCGCCTCACTGACAGAGTTTAGGCGACTCTTTGAGACACGGCTACGGTGACCGCCATCAGGGCAGGTAACGGAGACGCTCTCCACACCCTGCACCGGGAGTAATTTCCAGTATTAGTCTCAAAGCCTCTCTGTAAAACCATTTGAGCGCAAAATCCTGAACCCGATCCCACAGTGGATCTCATTGTCTAAGAAGGGTTATCAAAAGGTTGCAATCATTCACGAATTATTGTCTGTGTAAATATCAAGTCAATCGATCTATACCAGTGATTGATACAACGGTAGGAATTTCGCATCACACGAATAATAGGACTTAGTAGTCAATCTCCCTTCAGCACACACGAAGTCGATACATGTGAACCCGATCTCATGGTAGATCTCATTTTCAGGGTTACACATGAAGTACAACTGTTCTTGAATTTAACAGCAAACCTTTAAGTGGGGTTCTCCGTGGTGCATACACACCAGGAGACATCTATAATAAAAATTTCCAATTTGTCATTTGTATTACAAATCCGGGGCACACTGCATGAGGAATTCTTCCTCTTTTAAATCACTATTTGTGTTTATCTGTGTGTTAGTGTGTTTTTATGTTCGCAATCTTTTAAAAGCATCCTTTATTAAAAGTTACATTTTATCGTACATTCCTTTCAAAGGTGCACCATACTGGACATTCTGTGCTTTCTCTTTCTCTGTATGCTCAAAATTTATGTCCCATGGTAGCACACCCTTACAGGTTGACTCAAGTGAATCCCACACGAAATAACCTATACAAGGGTCCACCTGAATGAAAACGATACTATATTTCCCTGTGCGACTGGTACAAACCCTTGCTCTGTCTTGACCCATGTTATATGTGAATAACAGTCTGATTCTATAATAACCGTCTTATGTTGCCGGGGGAACGAATATTGTTGGAGCACAGTCCAGCTTCCTGAAGGTCTGTACTCTGGAGCAGGAACTGATGGGAGTACCAGGGCAGGGAACTCAACCAGAGTGAAGGAGGTAGTATTAGTGCTTTTTTCAGTAAGGCTGGGGGCACACTCTTTAAGTATATCCATAGATATCTTTTGATGGAGATGGCATGGTGTTCTCCATACACACTGACCTCACAACTGTGTGGGCGCAAATACTCACAATAAGTGAGAGGTTTTGTGAGCGTTTTCCCAATCTTTTTAAAGCGGCAATGAATTGCTTGGCAAAATCAACCTGGCTTTGCAGGGTACATGATTGATGCTTTAAATAACTGGGAAACCTTGCACACTTTGTTACAGGCTAGGTTTGAAAAATGACAGTTGGATTGGCTGGTTGTTTATCACTCTCACTAGGATGGCCGATCCTGGGATTTGGCCCCAAAAATGCCGGGATTTCAATCCTCCAATCCCTGTATTTTCGGGATTAGACTGCGCATCTAATGACAGGCAGCATCTGAGCACCCACTCAGATGCTGTCTGGCTTATCCCGAATCTGGACCCTGGCGTGCGGCCTGCGCAGCATGACAGTAAGAGGTCACGCTGCACAGGCCACACCGCTCACTCTGCTGCCATCCTGTTCCTGTGCCTGCCCACTCTGCTGCTGTCCGGCGGCACCCTCCCGCCCGGCTTCTCCTGCTGCTGAGTGCTGACAGCGCCTCGCGCCTGGAAGCACCTCCGCACCCACTACTGTTTGCTCCACTCCCAGCCGCCCGCCAATGTAAGTAAATGTGCGGGTCGGCCGGTTTTGGAGTCGGTACGGGGACACGGTTGCTAACTAGGGATGACAAATCTAGGAATTCCGGCATTGAGCATTTTTCAATCCTGGGATTGAAAAAATGCCCTGGGATTGGCATCCCTACTCTCCAATTCATTCTTTTTGAAGCTCTGGCCCAGTCTGATTCTCATACAGTATTACATGCCACTCAGTGTGTGCCCAGCAAACTCGTCCGCTACTGACTATTGCCGGCATTTCCCACAGTGGAGAGTGGGCATGATATTATATTGATAACTGAACTGTGCTCCACCTGTCATTCGGCGCTCACCATGGCTATGCAGAGAAGGCTCCACCTGTACTGCTAAGGGGGACAGCAGTACAGATGGATGCAGCACTTACTACACTGTAATCATTTAAAGCTATACAATAATGTTTGATTCCAGTAAAGATTTATAATCAACAATTGTTAGATTATTGATCCACCTTCTCATTAAAACTTTTTACTATAGTTTTATGTTTATAATTACTGATATCATATATCCGTATGTTATTAATACGGTCACATTGAGACCATTGTGAAATTGATTCAATGTTTTATATGGTATATGTCAATGTATCCATACCAGCCTTGTCTAATATTGATTAGTGCAGAGGTACTAAATATTGTGTTTTTGGTTCATTTTAGGTGATCTGTTGTCATTAACATATTTAAAACCACCTGCAGCTCTGTATATTAGATTGTATACACTCGGCAGGAATATAAAGAGAACAGCGCCTGCATCTTATTAGGAAAAATATATAAAACCATCAGTAAGAAGACAGTGGCTGGTATATGTACCACCGCTGCCCATGTGACACCGTTAATGTATGCTACCTACTAAGAATGCTTGTACAGGACCTGACAAGAAGCTAACATCCTGCTCCCATTTACATGATGTAAACAAGTACATGTTTGCTCTGCAAATTCTAATGGAATCTTCTTGTGGCAGAACTGGGAAAACATATTTGCTAAAATGCTTGAATATGTTCCCGTGGCCCCTGTGTATGTGATCATGTACTGCACAATACTTTCTCGTGCTTTGGAGATGTACGATGCCCATCCTGTAGGGTACAGTCAAGTATTTCTCCAACACATTTCAGGGGTGTGGTGTGACGGTCAGTTTACCGACATGGGAATCCTGACTGCCGGTACTCCAATGGGGGCAAGCACAAAGAAGCCACGTGCCTGCTGGGTGGCTCGCTGCGCTTGCCACATATATTATTCTACCTCTATGGGGGGTTGTGGACCCCCACAAGGGAGAATAGTGTCAGTCAGTCGGGATCCCGGCTATGGGCAAGTTTATAGATTGTAAGCTTGCGAGCAGGGCCTTCATACCTTTGACTGTCTGTTAATACCTAATTTGTTTAATCACTGGCTCTTATTGTAAAGCGCAACAGAATATGCTGCACTATAAAAGAAACTGTAAATAAATAATAAAAAAAAAATATATAAATATATAGATCTCTTATATATTTGGCTACATCTGTCACTCAAAGTGTGTCTGGAGCTGTAACGCTGGGTTGTGGACTTCCATCTTAATTTATGATTGTCATCACCTGTTTTAAACAGGGTAATTGATAAGAAAGGTGTTTAAGCACAGGTGATGGTAATCCATAAATTAAGAAGAAACTCCAGAAACAGAGCAATGTGTCCCTCCTGGAGAGGGTCATGTTGGGAGGTATGCACCTCCCTCCCTCCCCCCCTCCCATTCACGGCATCCCCACGATTAAATGGCACATGCAAAACACTGACATGGCTATGGTCGACAATGAGAAAGGTTGACAAGATTTATTTTTCACTTTTTCAATGTTTTCATATTCAATGTTTTCATATTCATTCTCATGTGTCGAAATGGACACCAATGAAGTGCCACACTTATGTCAACATTTACATGACCTTTCTGTGTTGATATTTTCTTGTGGCGATTCGCGGCACCCCCCGCGACCCCCCTCCCGCGATTTGCAGCACACCCCCCGCAATTCGCGGCACCCCCGGTGACTCCCGCGATTCGCGGCCCCACCCCGTGACACACCCCCCCTCCTGCGATTCGCGGCACCTCGCGACCCCCCCTCCCACAATTCGCGCCAACCCCCCGGGCCCCCCTCCCGCGGTTCACGGTGCCCCCCACGACCCCCCCCTACCGCGATTCCCCACCCCTGACCCCCCTCCTGTCATTGCGGCAACCCCCCGCCCCCGCGACCCACCCTCTCGCGATTCACTGCAACCCCCCGCGCCCCCCCCCCCTCCCACAATTCGCGGCACCCACACCCCCCCCCCCCTGCGACCCCCCCTCCCGCAATTCACGGCATCCACCCATGACCCTTCCTTCCGTGATTCGCGGACACCCCTCACCTCCTCCCTCCCCCCCCACCCCCGCGCGCGATTCACGGCAACCCCAGGATTAAATGGCACATGCAAAACACTGGCACAGCTATGGTCGACAATGAAAAAGGTTGACATGAGTTTTTGAAGATTTATTTTTCTTTTTTTGAATGTTTTCATATTCATTCTCATGTGTCAACATGGACACTTATGTCAACATTTACATGTGTTGAACTTTCTGTGTTGATTTTTTCTTGTGGCGATTCGCGGCACCCCCCGCGACCCCCCTCCCGCGATTTGCAGCACACCCCCCACAATTCGCGGCACCCCCGGTGACTCCCGCGATTCGCGGCCCCACCCTGTGACACCCCCCCCTCCTGCGATTCGCGGCACCCCGCGATCCCCCTCCCACGATTCGCGCCGGCCCCCCTCCCACGGTTCACGGTGCCCCCCACGACCCCTCTACCGCGATTTCCCACCCCTGACCCCACCTCCTGTCATTGCGGCAACCACCCACCCCCGTGACCCACCCTCCCGCGATTCACTGCAACCCCCCGCGCCCCCCCCCCCTCCCACAATTCGCGGCACCCACACCCCCCCCCACGACCCCCCCTCCCGCAATTCACGGCATCCACCCACGACCCCTCCTCCCGTGATTAGCGGACACCCCTCACCCCCCCCACCCCCGCGCGCGATTCACGGCAACCCCAGGATTAAATGGCACATGCAAAACACTGGCACGGCTATGGTCGACAATGAAAAAGGTTGACATGAGTTTTTGAAGATTTATTTTTCTTTTTTGGAATGTTTTCATATTCATTCTCATGTGTCGACATGGACACTGATGAAGTGCCACACTTATGTCAACATTTACATGTGTTGAACTTTCTGTGTTGATTTTTTCTTGTAGCAATTTTTTTCCAGTGACAACTATGAACTATGTGCACGTCAACCTACACATCATCAACCAATTCTTTGTATAATATATAACACCTGTTCTGTTTTACTGTAGGTGTTTTAAGTCAGACCTTTTACTGCTACTATTACTGTTTATGTAAATGCATTCTGAATGACAGCAACATCCTACCATCCTTCTACAAGAATATATAACCAACTAGGTGATTCATCGCACCCCGTGCCCCCCCCTTCACGGACCCCCCGCGCACCCCCCTCCCACGATTCGCAACCCCCCTTGCGCAATTCACGCCCCCTCCCACGCTTTGCGGACCCTCTGCCGCGATTCGCCGACACCTGCGCCCCCCCCTCCCTTGATTCACGGCACCCCCGCGCCCCTCCCGCAATTCACGGCACCCCTAAGCCCCTCTTTAGTCCCCCATATACTCACACACCCCTATCACTACCCAGCTTCCTGCTCTCCTGAACCGTAACTTCCACCACTGGGGAGTCGCTGACGCTGTGTTGCCCACATGCCCCTATCATGCCTCATAGCCCAGCCTCCTGCTCTCATGCACCCGAATTCCCACCCAGTAGGAGGAGACACTGACTAAGGGCCACCATCCTGTACTGCCACGCTGGACCCTCACCCACTGGCAGAAGCTGCACAGTATCTCCCACCCTCCTCTTTAGTCCCCCTTATGCCCACACACCCCTATCACTACCCAGCCTCCTGTTTTCCTGTGTCGTGACCTCCGCCAGTGGGGAGCCGCTGACTCAGAAACACCCTACTATACTATTGCACACACACACCTAAACAACATGCACACACAGCCCCCCCGCACCCACAAATGTCACTGTACCATCCACACTATCAATGTACATCTTACTCTGTAACTGCTTTTTAATTAAACAAAACAATACACACTCCCTTCCAAATCATATGCTCTCTATTTAACACATTTCACCTATAACTCAAGTTGCAATACAGGCCATCTTTCATACAATTCTAACCATCTTTCTCATATGCAAATGTTCACAAATTAAGGGGGCGCAGCCCCTTACGACGGTGTGAAGAGCGCCCGTAGGGCGCGATGAATCACCTAGTATATATATATATATATATGGTCCAGAAGGTGGCCGGCACTCCATGCAGCAGAAAGAAGGTAGATCGGGTGCCCTCCCAGGAGAGGGGGATGAGACCCACTCCAATATATAGTGACAGACAGACGGGTGGCACTCCAGAAAAAATAACAATACTCAAACGGTCAGGTGATCCAACGTTTCAAATGTTATTACAACATTTTTCATCAGGGTGTCCCTGATGAAAAATGTTGTAATAACATTTGAAACGTTGGATCACCTGACCGTTTGAGTATTGTTATTTTTTCTGGAGTGCCACCCGTCTGTCAATATAAATATATATATATATATATATATATATATATATATATATATATATATATATATATATATATATATATATTTGCACCTTCTTGAAATCTATGGAACCAAAAATCGAATACAGAACAAATATGTTTGGTATAGCATTAGATTGACTTTAGCATGTTGTGTTTTATATTTTATTTAAATGTTATTACATTATTTGCTGCAGTTCATTGTTAGCTGGTACCGTTAGATGCATGTGTGTATTTGGGGATAGTGGAGGGTATTTTAGAATGGGGGGGATGGAGGGGTCTGTCTGTCCTCACTGCAGTAGCCTGCATTGTAATCTGAGCCCTGCATTGACAAAAGCCTCACAAGTGCCTGTTGGATGCAGCCCGAGCCTCCAGTGGGTCTGCCGGGAAAGGACAATTGGCATCCGATTTCTGCACGGTGCACCAGAGAAAAGGGCAGTGTGCCCTTCATTAAGCATCCCCTGACATTTGCTACTGTCTGCGTATTGTTTGGCCTCAACTGAAGGATATTAATCCACACTGGGGAGTTTACATTATAGATAGAATTCAATTAATTGGATTTGCTTTGTACCGGATCGGGTTTGTGCTTTTGGCGTAATGCTGGCCAGCCAGGGGTCATTCAGGGAGATAAGACCTTGATTGAATTCGATCAGACAGAATGCGATATTTATATGACTGTAATTACTGTTGTGCGTGTGAGGTCCCATGTGCTGATTATAAAGGAGGAACGGGAAGGGGCAAACTGCAGTTCTGTCCTGTGGTGCCCGGCCCTTTATACCAATCAGTCTAATTCCATCTCGCATTTGTGATTGGCCAAATAATTTTTCTATTTATAAATAAGTTGGGGGGGGGGGGGTTACTTGTTTGTAGCATACACAACATTTTTTAAATTAACGGCGTCATTGAGTAAAGCTGTTTCAGCCAATGACACGCAAGATGATGATTTCCCTGGTACGCTTGGTTCTCTCTCTCATTTCGCCTTGCTTGGGTATCCTCATACACCTAGGGGGAAGGTTACTAAAGCTTTTAAAAAGGAAAAGTGTTGATGTTGCCCATAGCAACCAATCTAATTTTAGCTATCGTTTCTCTATTGCATCCTAGAAAATGATATACAGAATTTGTTTGGTTGCTAGGGGCAACATCCCCCACTTTTCACGTTTTAGTAGCTGTCCCTTTATACTGTTTTCCATCGAAATCTAAGGTCACACACCTGGGATTTTGATGGATCCCCTGCTGATTTTCCCTCGATTCCACTACCCTGTTTTTCCAGGGTTTATCCCCCTTTCCACTGAAAAGGGAATCCCAGGACAGCAGGGAAGGGCGAGGGGGGCTCTGCAATCGCAAAATCCCGGGTCGGTGCGCATTCACCTGCAAAAACCCAGGATTTTTAAGTGAGATTTAACATATTGGGCTAAACTAATAGCCTGTGCATTGCCGGAGGTTAGGTTTGCCTTGTAAATGATTACGCGAGTCTGCCCCTATTTAAAAAGCGGCAAAGTCCCGCACTTCCGGCAACCCGCAGCCTTATTAAAAGCCTCCATCTTTTCCTTAAAATTTGCATTGTCTGTGCAGGAAGTACATCTGGGTTCCTCTGCAGAGAGGGAATATGTGACTGTACCTTTTGTGTCCTGTATTTAGTAACATGCTATTTTTCTTAATATAATTAAGCGTTCTTTGGGTAGACAGATAAAGCAGCAACAGATGTGTATTACAACGAATTGCTGCACAGTCTTCTGAATTAACTGCAAAACATCTGTCAGGGAGATCTGATATTTGGCCACAAATCATGATCTCTCCAGAGACATATGGGGGCCTGATTCTGAGGCAGATGCATGCCGATGTTCTCTGTACTGTGCACGTGCCGTGATTTGGTTGTGGTGGTGACTGACAATAGTGAGCATTTATTGGAGGTAACTGGGGGGTGCGAGTTGGTTTAAGGGCTCATGTAGTGCTGTAAGATTGTGTACAGCACATTTAAAAGCTCTGTGAAGCCTGTTACTTTATTATGCAGAGCTTATGTGTGATCAAGTTCGTCACATTGTGGCTTGCAAAATTTAATTGTTACCTGTAAATGAGACCAGTTTAATAATAATGGATTTATCAGGGTTCAATTCATAGCACTTGGAGACAGATAAAATGGAGAGAGAGCTAAAGAACTGACCAATCAGCCCTTAACTGTCATTTTTAAAACACTGCCTATAACATGGTAGTTGCCAATTGGCTGGTACTTTGTCTTTACAAGGCTTACTAAATAGTCCCATTGGACACACAAATGGTGGTTACACACAGACCCAAACTGTGTGTCCTTATTGCACTTTCTTAATAGAAACGCTAGCTATGTTCTGTTAGTCTGAGGGGGTATTCATATTTGCTGATAATTCCGACAGTCAGAAATATCAGCACACATTTATTCAATATGGCTGTTTCTGACTGCATTGAAGGCATCCAGATTCGACCGTTTAATCCGCATTCGCGAAAACAGCTGCTGATTTGTCACTTCCATTAATTTTTTTTCGACAAATGCACGGACATTTCTGATAGTTGGAAAATGGAAATCCAACTGTCGGAAATGGACGATATTGCGACTGTTGGAAACAAGTTGAATGCCCCCTAAATCTGTATTGTGGGTATTAGATAGGTAAGTGAACAGGGACTACTGGTGTCTAGAATTCCCCACCACCTGTGAGCCAGGTTGTTGATACCCTTTTCACATCGCAAATGCCAGATCGCACCCGGTTTTGGACATGGGATTTGGAGACGCTTCAGTACTAACAGCAACCCAGCAATAAGCTGAAGCTGACGCTGTCTCCAAGTAATCCCTCCTCCTTATTGTGAACGGGACCCAGGTTGCTTGACGCAGGTTAGCTTTTCACACTGCGAACGGGGGTTTTGTCTTCCCAGTCTATGCTAAGGCAAGAGGACCAATGCCAATCTTCCTTGATGGTGTGACACAGGGCTTCAGCAGGACAGTTAGTAAGTAAGTAAAACCCCTTTTACACCAAAAATCCCAGATCCGACCCGGCATTTGGAAGAAGGATCCGTGATTTACACGGTTTACACTGCTGTGCCCACCCGCAGTGTAGACGGAGGCGGCGCTTGGAGATGACATCATCTCCAAGCGCCGGGGCCACTGATCGCCGTGCTGGAGGCAGCCCAGCACCAAGGTAAGCCAAGATTACCTAGTCCTCTGCCTGAGCTTTGCCTCCCGAAGGGGTACTGTTGAGTGTCCCATGGTTCACTGTTCCCCAGCCTTGCTGAAAGAGAACATGGGATTTGCGGCCCCTGTTCTCTTACCGACCAAATACTTTTCTCTGGTGCACGCTGACTGGGGAAAACTGCGTTACCTTCCTTGCACTCAGTTGTACTGTGTTTTTGTTCTTGACTGTTTTATTATTCTAACAGTTTAACAGTTTTGTTTGTTTTATTGTTTCATGGTGTTCGTGCTACCCCATTTTGTTTAAAAAGGATTGGAATTCTGGGGTTTCAGCGCGGACAAGCTTACTTTTTAAAGCCACAGTTTTTTATGTATTTAATTTAGATTTATTTGCTGTTCATTCGCTTTTCTTTTTGGCATTTGCTAAAATAAACTTTAATTGTTTATAATTTTCACATATACATAAAAAACAAAAACACAAGCATACATATAGGGGTACAGTATTCAAGGTCAAATAAGTATAAACAATAACGATATGTCAATATAAAATATATTGCAAATAGATGTATCTGCCTAATACGTATAATTTGTAGTGGATGGAAAAAGTCCAGCTGTAATGTAAGAAAATGGGTTGATGTGAAGGCCGGGAACCCAGACTAGCCAAGGTGCCAAACACTCACATCAGAATCAGGGGTCCTAAGGATGTAGGTAAAATGTAAGGGACCTAATGAAGTAGTCAAAAGAAGGAAAAAATAGAGGTACATAGATCAACATAGAAAGAAGGAAAAGGTAAAAGGGAAAGGGATAGAGGAAGAAAAAGAAATAGGGAAAGGGAGGAGGCCGAGTACGGGTGTAAAATAATTAAAATTGAAAAAAAGGAGCGAGGGGAAAACAGCTACATTTTAAATTTAAAATAGGCAAATTAATTAAATCAAAATGTCTGAAAAACAGGACAGTATGGATCTATGAGGGACAGAGGCATTAAATGAAAACCAGGCACTCCATATGCATAAAAATTGGTGGGAGGTGTCATGAAGGTAGGCCGATATTTTCTCCATGGCCACCACACACCAAATTTAATTCAATAGCTGTTGAAGTGGTGGAGGATCCAGACATTTCCAGTGATTGGCCATTAAACATCTCAGCTTGTCTGAGGATTTATCAAGGCCGTCTATGGAACAGCCAAGGAAAAAAGACCATAGCGATTTGGTGATCTGTACTAGAAGAACCTGGGATAGCAACTTGGGTACATCGTTCCAAAACCTGGCAATCTTGGGGCATGTCCACCAAATATGGATAAACTTCACCACATCTTCTCCAACAACGATCTGAGGCCGAGCTATACATTTTACGTAGGTGGGTCGGGACTAAGTACCACCTACAGTAAATGTTGTAGGCGTTTTCTTTCATTGCCAAGGAGATAGAGGCTTTAAAGACCCTCAGCTGGTGGGTCTCCTTTTAAAGCTACATCCCAGCATGCCTTGCAATAGTTTTAGCATTCTCTAATAGCAAAACTGTGGCAAGGCATGATGGGACTTGTAGTTTTACAACAGCTGGACTGCCACAGTGTGCTTGGTTTAATGGAAGCATAGCTTTGCCTAGTTCCAGGTATATTATATAAGTAGGGTATTAAAGGCTGGAGCTAGTTCTCTGTGGTGATGATGACTGGTGTCCAATCTTGGGTATGAATAAGAGCGGACACCTCCACATAGGGCCGATGATACACATTAGTGCTGTGCACGCAGCACACGAGTCATTCCGGCTGACTTGCATGAACACTGCGTCACCCCCACACAGTCTACAGTAGTTCTATGGAAATTGGTATCATTCCCTGTATAAGGGAAGTGCCAAATACAATGTAACCAACCTCTGCAGTACAAATGGCACTCTGCAGATCTGGTGTGTTTAGCTCTATCTGGCCTTAGCCCCAGTTAATCATGTTTTTGCTCTTGAGATAACATCAATAAAACGACCTTGGGTAGGAAAGTGGCTGGCTGTGAGAAGAAGCGTCTATTGTGTATATAATAACAGTCTGTGCTAATGTATAGTTCTCATTCCCTCACTATCAGTGTGGTTTGTTCATAGTGTACACAGCTCACACTGCCCTGTGATTATCAGGAACTGAAAGTTGCCATGATGACTGTGCGTCAGCTGTCCGCGACCCGTCACCCAGAGGCTGCTGTGAATGCTGAATTACCGGCTGACCCATTTTCTCTGCCTCAGCAGGTCGCACAGCAGCCGGCAGGCAGATAGCTGCACCAGATCTGGTGTAGCCTGCAGTACACATTGGGTGTGTAATCATGTAATGACTGGGAATCACAGGGATGGGCTCCCCTTACGGCTGCACACTGGGTGTGTCATCGGATAATGTTTGGGAATCACTGGGTTGGTCCCCCATAATCTTTTTTTTTTTTTTTTTCTTTTTTTTCTTCTGTGTCTACAAAAGATCAATTAAATTCTTATGGAAGCTTTAGAAGGGTTAAAATCTTGTGAGCCATTGAAATGATATGCACGGTCATATTCTATTAATACATCTCTAATGTAGCACTCGCATATTATGCAGCATTTTGCAGAGAACATTTTAGCCATTCACATCAGTGCCCTAGCCCCAGGAACTTACAGTCTATAATACTTCATGCAGACACATATGGATTAATCATTCTTTTTTTTTTTATTGTTGGGGCTCTTGGTTATGTATGGAGGGGATACAGTAATTAACAAGATAGTTTGGGTTTGTAATGTGTGCATGGTAAATTTTACGTAAAAAAAACAGACTATGCCACAATGTAAGTGGTACAAATGTAATTGTCATTTGTACGCATTGAAAACTGCACAAATACTGGACAGTTTAAAACTGGGTACTATACAATTATCAGAACCTATCAGCCAATAATTGTGTAGTCTGTATGCAGGAGCGCTAGCCAATAACTAGCATCTGATCGGAATCTGAGAGATTGATCCCATTGGCTACATCTGAAGACCGTATCAAACTATTCTGTGTGAGGTTTACAGTTAAATTTGTATTTTGTAAGTTCTAGATCTTAACCATAAGGCAACAGATACATGAATATTAACAGTAAGTTAAGGGCCCTACATACGCAGAGATTTGTGCCAGAGATTCATAACAGGAGAGTCAGCATGGGAGATTTCCCTCTCTCCGATAATGGGCCCACACACAGATAGATTTGTATCAGAGATTCATAATGGGAGAATTCAAATCTGTCACAGAAAGTGCCGTCAGAAGGCATTACCAGACCAGTCATCATTAAAAGGGTGACCACAAACAAAGTGGTGTCACATTAAAGTGATCAGCCACGTTTCTACGTCAGAGCAGGCATGCATACAGTATTAACCATTAACACTGAATCCCTCATGGACAAGCAGCAACGCAAACCCCCCCCTGAAAGTCTGATCATGATTGCCCACAAATCTTTCTGAACCTGGGGGGTTAAAGAGTGCTTCATGCAGAAATATGACACTTTGATACAGGCCGCAAGAAAAAGCATGTACAGGACAGGATGACGTAAAAGATTTTACCACCACTCACTACTGATTGCTGCCAATCAGCCCTCCCATTTCATTTATACCAAGTCACTGGAACGCTGGGTGGACTCTCACTCCCGCAAGTTCTTTCACACACTCCTGCCTTCCCGCCTGAGATACTCTGCTCGGCAGCAGACAGGATGTTCCCACTGGTCTGAGCGGCGGGCGAAGCCGGCAAACAGCTTCCTGCTGCCGCTGTGGGACTGCAGTGAGAGCCGGGCGGCCAGGGTTTCCGGGTAATGGACGGCTGAGGTGGCTGGGCGGCTTCAGTGATCATTCAAAAGGCCACCACACTGTAGAAATGTGCAGCGCCTTCTGAGCGACCACTATTAATTTACAAGCAGGGCTGTCATAGATCGGGCTCAGAAAGCGGCTGAATATCGCTGTGTGTGTAGGGCCCATAAGTCATCTTCTCAGTTATGAGATCTGAAAACAATGTGTGAAGGCTCTTTAATAAAGATTTCCATCTATTGATAAATTTCCTCTTTTATACTTTGCCATTGCCCCTATACAGTGCTTCCAATCTGCCTGAAATACTTCATAGCTAACTGCGCCTAGAAATCTCCTTTTGTTCAGAAAGATGCCCTTTATTGTAGGTCACTTAATTGCTTCATGTCTGATTGATAAGAGATGCTAATTGTTGTCGGACAGATTGCTGGAAACATGTTGACTAGGAAAGTCCCAGAACTGTATTATCCCAGAATACAGCCAGATAATCTGTTTAGCGCTTTTTGCTGTAGGCATCCTAAAATAATTGTGCTCCAGAGTCTGCAATCTAATTTCAGATTCCCGACTTGGGGGAATTGGGCAGAATGCTGGAGGATTGTGTTCACCTGCAGGCATTGTAGAATTTATTCTGTCTGACTGTTCGCTCACTCGTCTATGGGAGAATAAAATCAGATTTATTGTGCTGCTAAATGTGCGCAGTTCTACTGGTGGGAGCCCTCATTTCATATAGCTGGAGGTACATGCATAATTAGGGAACTGATGGGATGGCTCCAAATGAAATGGCTTTATGTAACTTGGAAAAGTTGAAACTTGAGCAGAGTATTATATTTACTTTATGCTAAAGTTTCTGTAGGTTCTAGAACTTGGTGCAAGTTTAAAGGGGTGTACACACGGAGCAAATTTGTGCTATTTTCTAAGCAATCTGACTAGATTGCTTAGAAAGTAAGCACAGATCTCTCTCTGTGTGTGCTCTGAGAGATTAAATATCTCTTGCTAACTAAGTCAGTGCATGCAGTCAAAATCTAGTCAGATTGCTAAGCAAAATTGCTTAGCACAGATCTCTACTTGTGTATGCCCCTTAAGTGAAAAGTGAAAGTTTTTCCCCCATCATCATTATCCATACACGCTGGGCAAAAATGCCCAGTGTGTATGCACCTTAAGATTTCATGACAAGTGATGCTACAGGTTTTTTACGAGATCACTACGGCATTTAAAGAAACTCTCCGTAAAAAGACACATTCAACCTGATCACCGATTGTGACTTAACCCTTTCTGTACCAACATTGCGGTGAAAGATCCGCAAAATATCTGCTAAAAATGCCAGCATCGCTCACCGCAACCTGTTTTTTTTTTTTTCGGCGCAATATTTAAATAAACTTCAATGAATTGACATCAGATCATTTGCTGACAATATCTATAGTGATTCATGTTCCTCGTCTACAGCCCTGGCATTTTTAGGGGCTATATTGCACATCTCTCACAGCAACATTGGCACTCAAACGGTTAAATTTGCGTTCGGAACTTATTAACATAACCCCTTGGTCTTGAAAACTTGGTCTCTCATTTCTTTACCCGATGGTTTAAGGCATTTATATCATTATGTTTATATCTTAGTGTCCCATCTGTACCATTGATAGATAAAGAGACATCTTGTATGATTTGAAGGAAAAATTCTACATTAAGCCAATTTGTGTCATTAAAGTCACGATTCATTTGTGGCGTTTCCTAGCCTACAACTGTGTTTCCCAAACTCTGTCCTTGAGGAACCATAAAAATCCATGTTTTAAGGATATCCATGCTTGTACACATACGATATAACCAAACTGACTAAAGTACTCATTTAATCGCACATGCTTCAGCATTGATAGCCTTAAAGACTGTACTGTTACGATGCTTTGTGGACTATGTTTTGGAATCACTAACCATCACTAACAATGAACTTTATAGTGAAATGCGTTAGTCTAAAACAAAAATGACAGCAATTCACAAGTACAGTGTGTGGCCTTAATAAATACCAGCATTTCTATATGGTTAGTGTAAATAAATCACTTTACATGATTCATTATTAACGTTTCTCAGTGTAAATTCTCTACCACCCGAGCACTAACACACCATGGTTCTGGACTGTAAGTGGAAATGGTGGGAATGCAAATACTCTACAAAGACTGCTCTAGCACTGTGATGCAGACATAGGAGAGTGATCAACAGCCAACCAATCAGCTCCTGCCTGGCATTTTTCAAACACAGTCTGTAACATGGCAGGTAGGAGCTGATTGGCTGGCTGTTTATCACTCTCCATTTTATCACTTTTGAAGCTTAGTGCATCTGGCCCATAATCCCCACTCAACCACTGTTCAGCTTTGCAACAAATCCAGAATTTGGGCCACTGCGAGCGATCCTGAATCGGCCCCACAGTTAGGGTTTTAGTTTTGTTTGTTTATGTAAGGATTTCACATTCTGCCATATTGGAACCATTAAGCCGAGGCCTCCTGAGTCTATCACGCTCCTATAAGCTACACATGAAAAATCTTTTTATTTATGTATTTATTTTAGTAGAATGACAAAGCCACCTTCTGATTGGCATCGCTAAGCATTTACTCCCAGGTCAGATATAAGGCGCATCTATATGTAATACGCTGTAGACGAGGCTAGCTGTAATCATGTCAGGAAGAGATGAGGGACAGTGATACATCTTTACATGTATGCAGACATAAGGTATTAGGAGCCGTTTTAAGCTGCTTTGTAAATAAGAAACTGATTTGTAGGGACCCTGCGCAGATGGGGTATTATACTCCTTGTCTGAAATGTGATGGTTTTTAATTTCCCCGGGGCTGTCCCAGTGAAATGTGTCTCAGTGGGATCTGTGGATTTTTTTTCTTATCTCATTTTCGCTGATTTTCCTTATCTGAAATCAAATGGAATCTAATTATAGAAGCTAAAGTCTCCACTATTAGATGTCAGCAAAGGAGAGTCCGTCTCAGTCCCACAGTATATACAATCATCACCCTGTTGTTATTACATGTGTGATATCACAGCACTCATCGTGTCTCCAGGGTGTAAGATGTTGTAATTCCGGCTTCCGAGTGTTGACTTTGACTACAGTCTCCAGATAGAAATGTGGTTTTCTCTGTAGATATTTATGATACAAAAGGCTACACGTTTTTGTTCTGGGCATTCAGCAGTGGTGGCAAAATACAAATTTTTGTATGTATTGTATACATGTATTATTTTATTTATTTATTAACCGTAATTTATATAGCGCACACATATTCCGCATTCACATCAGTCCCTGCCCCAGTGGAGCTTACACTCTATATTCCCACAGCCACATACATTAATTCTAGGGTTAGTTTTGTTGAGAGCCAATTAACCTACCAGTATATTTTTGGATTGTGGGAGGAAACCAGAGTGCCTGGAGGAAACCCACGAAAGTACGGGGAGAATATACAAACTCTGCACAGTTATGGCCATGGTGGGAATCAAACCCATGACCTCAGTGCTGTGAGGCAGTAATGCTAACTATTACACCATCTTTTCTGTATATATATATATATATATATATATATATATATATAGAGAGCACTTACCCCCTTCCTTTGCAGGCGAGGATGGAACCGGCACACGAGTTTTAGTGAAGAAAAAAAGTGAAGTTTATTGTACAAGCATAATTTTGCACAAACAGTCAGCTGTAACCTAACAGCCGTTTCAACCACTTCCTAGTGGTTTTCGTCAGGAAGTGGTTGAAACGGCTGTTAGGTTACAGCTGACTGTTTGTGCAAAATTATGCTTGTACAATAAACTTCACTTTTTTTCTTCACTAAAACTCGTGTGCCGGTTCCATCCTCGCCTGCAAAGGAAGGGGGTAAGTGCTCTCTATTATTGTATTAAGTTCCTGGCACCGAAGAGCTACCTTATTGAGTGCCATCCTGCTAAACAACTCCTATATATATATATATATATATATATATATATATATATATATATATATATATATATATATATATATATATATATACACAAGTACGGCGGCACCCGGAGGCTGACAAAAGACGATTTCGATGTTTATTACATCGTCATCATATATATATATATATATATATATATATATATATATATATATTATAAACAGTTGGAGCGCAGCTGATGCTTGCATGGGCTGGCGATTCTATCGGCAGCCCCTGCTAGCCGTTGAAAGGGGACGCCCGAGATGCTCGCATGCCCTGTTCCGGCAATGCTCCCTGCCACCGTCTGCCGCCTCCCCGGTCCCCATCGTCGCCCCAAACCCCCCCCCCCCTAACCCTGCCTGTCTCTCTGAAGCGGAAAAGCATGCGCGTCTCAGTCTGATGGAGTCCCTCTCCACCAATGCTCACCAGCGCTGACAATGAAAGAGATGGGCTCTCTCTCTCTCATACAGTATATATATATATATATATATATATATATATATATATATATATATATATATACTGTATGTCATGCATACACTGTATATTATTTATCAATGCCGTTTTGCTTCCTCAGCTGATGTAAAATGAATGCAACCATCTCACATGCTAAACCAGAATTGATGAGAAAGAATGCAGCCTTTTAAATAACTATTCCTCACTTACAGAACCTCCCAGTTGCAAGTAAATTGATTGGCTGAGTTATCATCAATCCTGGTTCAAGCTACAAAATGGCTGTAACTGCTGAATGCTTACAGTAGGTTCATTATATATCCACATGTCCCAGAGCCAATCAAAATATTGTGTTTTTAGTATCTTTGTCCCCAGTGTCTGTGATGTTATTGTTTTTCAGTGTTCAATGTTTTTCAAGTATTGTGAAAAGGATATTAATGTATGTAGTATACAGAAAAATGTTCTTGTTAAACCAATGTGTAGAGAAATGGCATTCTACACAGAGCCAGGTGCATCCTGGGGCAATACGGTGCACTCACCACTGCTTCCCCTACCTCACATTAAGCCCTACCCAATCACAGTCATTTGTCCCCCACCTCTACCCCATTTCTTTCCATGTGTGGTGGTAGGCGCATAGCAAGGGTGCAACATAATGACAAAGGCACAGAATGAGGGACATGTCTCTTATTCGGTGGTTTACGCACCCACTAAACCATGCTGCCCAAGGCAGCTGTCTGTCGTCCCTAAAATGTCAGGACCCGGCACCACGCTAAAACAGCCTAGCGGGAACATTATATAGGACCCTTAAATGTGAAATTATTGTGATTTAAGTATTTTCAGTTTACAGCTAAGAATAGGGCATACTTATGTGAGCTGTTCTAAGCTCCATTTTTAATGCTGCTTTTGTTTGCTCTCTCAGGAAGTGTCCACATATAATGAACTAGGAGAATTTAGCAGTAAATTAGCCCCGGGCTAGGCCATTGATGAGGGAGAGAATTTGCGCCTCTTGTTTAGCTCTATAAGTGAGTAATTGAATATGTCAGAGGCTGTGTAACATGTGTTATCTCGCTCCTGCAGGCATTTGGGCAAGCACATAGTAACCATAAGAAGGTGGCGGCTGATGGCGAAAGTCGAGAGGAAACGCTCATACAGGAATCTGCAACCAAGGAAGAATATTACATGAAAAAGGTCCTAGAGCTGCAAACGGAGCTCAAGCAATCAAGAAACGTGGTTGCCAACACACTGTCTGAGAACGAGCGCCTCAATTCTGTGGCACAAGAACTGCGAGAGGTATGAGGCCGGCATTACGTTTATGAGTGATTTGTGGCATTTATAGCACTTTGCTGTTGGTAACATTATTATATTCTAGTATAGTGGAAACCAATGTGTGAACTAAGCCAGCTTCATCCTGCAAAATGTCTGCCTCCACCATGTGAGGGGAAAAAGGACGGCTTTAAGAGGTTAATTCAATTAGACGTGAGGAGAGTCAGCTGCTGTTTCTACCGAAAGGGAAATATTGGCAACTCACCGTCACCGTGTGGCACCATCTTGCCCTGAATCTATGGATTTTTTTATACACCAATGTATGGGGCTGCAAACACAATTGCCGAGTATTGTACTGTAACCAAGATTACACAGATAAAATGTCCAGTTAATGTGCCCCATACATCAGCAATCACAATTTATGGATTTCCAGATACAGGGATTTTTTGGCCAGATAAATGGATTTTACAATCTATCTGACTTTGCCCACACATTACAGATTTATTTCAGTGATCGGCAGATTTTTCCATCTAAAGATTGCATCTTCATATCTGGAAATTGCCCAATCGATTGTCATTTCAGCTGTTCATAATGTAAATAGATGAAGAAGACGAATTGGGAATGCCCACACATATAAAAAAGATCCGCAGATAATACCAGATTATTAAACATGTTTAAAAACCTGATTAAGCAATCGATTGGCGATTTTGATTGGGATTGCCAAAAGGGGGAGCCCACACATCTAAAATTAATTGTGGCAATCATCTCCATATCTGAAAATTGTCACAATTAATTGCTGATGTATGGGGCCCTTAAGTCGTTCACAGATGACTGTAGTAAACGTGCTGTACGTGAAACTACCAGCTCCTAATCTATGCTGATACAGTCAAGGAATGACTGGATTGGGGAGGAATATTACTTGTGATTATAATCAGGCCCTATGATTCATTTCTTGTGAAAAACGGCCAGGGCTTATGGTTTAACTTAGTAATAAGTTCCTTAGTGATATCACTGGTTCCCTGGGAACTGATAGAGCTCATTCTTGTAAATGTGGCTGCCGACCGTATATATGTAGGTGTTTCTTGGACCTGAACATAGATTACTTCCAATAAATATATAGCGATCTGGTCTCTCAAACACACACATCCCTCTAATATGAGACATTACATCAGGCATGGCCAAATTGTGGCCTTCCAGCTGTTGTGAAACTACACATCCCAGCATGCCTTGCCATAGTTTTAGCATTCCCTAATATCAAAATCGTGGCAAGGCATGATGGGACTTGTAGTTTCACAACAGCTGCAGGGCTATAGTTTGTCCATGCCTGCATTACATACAGATGGGTCTTTTCCCATCTTGGCAGGGGATGGCGCTGGCGTCGCCAGCCGCCATCCCCCGCCAGCGCCATGGCGATCGTGAGAAGGGGACGCGCGCGCACGAGAGGCGCGCGCGTCCCCTTCCGACGGCGCTTCCATACGTTTCCCCGGGTCCCCGCCGGCTTGCCAGCGGTAACCCGGGGTCCCCGCCGACTGCCCGCACCCCCCTAACCCTGTCCGTCTCCCTGAGGCGGAGACGGACAGGGTTTCCGTCGCGCTAGCGACGGAGACGCGCGTGCGCGTGAGACGCACACGCGTCTCAGTCTCCTCGCTGGCGTGGCTGCTGGCGGGTCGCCAGCGCAGACGCCATGGCGACCCGCCAGCAAGGATGGGACAAGACCCATCTGTAGATTACACAGATTCTGTGGCTGATTAAATCCAAGTGAAATGCAGGCAACAGTCAGACAGCTGTCATTTGACAAAGTAATCTTAAAATATAGTGTATTTTCCATTTAATAAATGATGACCATTTCAAATGATATTCTAGTTTTTAGCAAACGTTTGTCCATGCACTAGATCATATTTTGTAGTAGGTTATTGGGTACTCTTTACCTAGAAGGGCGCCAGCGATTGAAATCGCGGGCGTCGGGGGTAAAATCGCGGTCATCGCGGGTAAATCGCGGGTACATAAAAATCTGCTGCCCGCGATGACCGCGATTTTCCCATAGGGAACAATGTTAAAAAGGCTGATTGACCGCGATTTTCATGTAAAATGCCTCAATGCCCGCGATTTTGCCATAGGAATCAATGTTAAATGGGCTACAGAGCCCAAATAGGCACAATTAACCCTTAAATGTCCCCCCAAATTTTTAACGCCACCCCACGATCCACGCCAACCCGAAGCATGGCGAGCGCAGCGAGCCCGCGAGGGGCGGCGGTACGCGTCCTCCGACCTTTTCATGCCCTACTATCCACGTCGGCGTGGAGTTGAGAATAGAATAGTGTGGCGAGCGCAGCGAGCCACCGAGCCCGAAGCGTGGCGAGCGCAGCGAGCCCCGCGAGGGGACGCGGATACCTTCACAGGTAAACGCGTCCCTTCGCGGACTTCACAGGTGTCCGCGTGGCCACGGACACCTGTGAAGCCCACGAGGGGACGCGTATAACTGTGAAGGTATCCGCGTCCCCTCGCGGGGCTCGCTGCGCTCGCCACGCTTCGGGCTCGGTGGCTCGCTGCGCTCGCCACACTATTCTATTCTCAACTCCACGCCGACGTGGATAGTAGGGCATGAAAAGGTCGGAGGACGCGTACCGCCGCCCCTCGCGGGCTCGCTGTGCTCGCTACGCTTCGGGTTGGCGTGGATCGTGGGGAGGCGTTAAAAATTTGGGGGGACATTTAAGGGTTAATTGTGCCTATTTGGGCTCTGTAGCCCATTTAACATTGATTCCTATGGCCAAATCGGGTCCATTGAGGCATTTAACAGTAAAATCGCGTCGGTCGGGCCATTTAACATTGATTCCTATGGGAAATCGGGTGCATCGCGTCGCGGGCATCGCGGGTACATTTATGGCCGGACGCGACCGACGCGATTTCCATGTTTAACATGGGTTTCAATGGGAAATCGCGGGCATCGCGTCGGTCGCGTCGCGGCCAGACATAAATGTACCCGCGATCACCACGACGGGCGCCCTTCTAGGTAAAGAGTCCTGGTTATTGAAAGTGCCTGTGTTGTACAAATCCTGGCGGAACGTCTGCTGTCTGGCCGTCACTGACCACACGGCACTCTGCAAACACGGTACTCAGAAGTGATAGGAAGGTGACTTTACTTAATAAACTGGAAATGCAAACACAGCTTGACATGAATTACAGAGCAGCTCAATTAAAGGCAAGCTCAGACTGTTTACTTACTGAAAGTTCCAGCCAAGTCCACTATTGCTTTTTATTGCTCTAGGAACCCTCACACTCTTCCAAACTCTGGTGGTTCACTTATTAAAAAGGGGGCACCGCCAAGCGAGCACCCCAGCAACCATGTGCCCAGTATGAAATAACTTTGGCTATGAGAGATGATAACATTAAGGCCACAAACTTAAAGATTTTGGATTTATCAGTGATTGACATAATGGCTACGATCTGTTTTTAAACTTGCTGTATATGGAGAGAGCATAGGGCCCTATTTCACCCGACTCCGGTGGATCGGGCCGTGAAATCAAGCCAAATTGCATGTGTATGACATGCGCGGTCCCGTGTGCATTGGACCAGGAGATCATACAGATGTAGCTGGCCACATTTTTTTTTGCAGGGGCTGGTGATTCTGTCGCCAGCGGCCGGCTGCCGCCAGGTAGCCCCGTGGCAATAGAGCCTGCCGCCGCCTCCCCAGCCACCGGTCCCCCTCGTCGACCCGACCCCTCCCTCCCCGAACTGGGCAGCATCTCCCTGAACTGGGCAGCATCTCCCTGAAGCGGAGATAGGCAGGGAGACGCTGCCCAGCCGCCGTGATACTGGGACGCGCTCTCGCCAGTGAAAGGGATTTGGCGGGCGCCGGGAACAGATGGAGCTGGCTCCATCTGTACCTGCTGCCATCACCAGCACATCGGGGTGCTTTTAAGCACCCGCGCTGTATCGCATCCAATGCGGGGGAGCTTTGAGAGCCGGGTAAATTTTAAAAACAAAAACCCATAAAAATAGGCAGCTGCTGATTGGCTGAGAGCTCTTCCATCTGGCTCCCAGTCCTTCCATCTGCAGCTCCCCGAAATTTACATGTGATAAATCGCATGTGATAAATAGCACATCGAGTGCCTAATCGTGTGTGAGCCCTACCGGGGAGCTACAAAGGAAATCCGGTCCAACAAGTCGGCCTAATGTATTGGGGGCCTTAAGATGTCATTTTGACAGGCTTTCAACTAGTGAGGTCATTCCTACTTCTGTGCGGGAAGCTTATATCAGTGGTCACTTGAAACTTTTTTTCATGTTGTTTTTTTTGTCATGAGCTGCACTATGCGGTCTCATATAAACAAACATAGGAGCAATAAAGCTCACAGATTACTCCAATAAATATGCAAATGACACTACAAGTGAATAGTGCGCAGTAAAACTCTTACTGAGTCTCTTTCCAAGGGCAAATACACAATTTTGACAGAAGGTTTAACCTTCAACTTTCTCATACTCAAATACTAAGTACAGTACATAGCGCAAGCATTATATATACCTCCTGCTCTGTAGAGATTAACTCTTACTCACTTTTATATACCAGCATTCCTAGTGGGTGGTGGATTCAGTTCTGTACAATGAGCCAGTGGTCATCCCCACAATGTCCTACTGCTATACTTACTATCATGGCATACACGTAGTCAGCTCATATGTATGGGCTGTGAGGGAAATTGGATAAGATACTGGTCACAGAGAGCCTTCACCCAAACACTCGGGCATCACACAGAATTAAGAATCAATTGATTCTGATTTACTCGCAGTAAGGTGAGTTCTGCCCCATCTCGATGTCTTGGTCTATTATGCGCATGTGCGCGTCCCCTTTGCGAGTAGCTTCGGCGAGTTGCACAGTCGCCGAGCCCTTCGCAAGCATCGGGGCAGATGGCGGCGGGGATGTGGAATGCCCAACGTTTTATGGGCATTACCGTGAAAACGCTGGGTTTTTCCATGGGTACGTGTGCAGGCTGTTAGGGCGGGCGACTGACATCAAAGGACATTACCCGCCGAACGGACTTCGTCCCAGCGCTTGCGAATAAGTCAGTTTCCGCCGAGTTCTATTTGCGAAGGCAGGAGAAACCATTCAAATTATTTCTCCTGCAGGGGAGGCATGGGAGGGGATGTGTTTTCGTTACACGTCCCCTCGCATGTTAACGAGGGGAATCGGCGGGTGAGCATTTGAGCGGGCGGCGTCTCAGGCGCTCAGTAAGCTGCGATCTCTGCAGCTTACCGAGCCAACCCGAATCCCCTTCCTTATTTAATAAGTAGTTACTGCAGCGGCACATGTGCGTGAAACAGCAGATCGGCTGAAGCCTTTGTGTGGTTTCAGCCAGCATCAAACACGGCTCCTGGGTGGTCTTAAGGTGTTTTGCGAAGTACAGCATATAAAATGTTAACAATATGAAACCTTTATAAAATAGTCCCTGGCTTGGGAAGGTTTTAAAGGGAGGAATGTGCCTGAACTGAACACATTGCTCCTTTTAAGGTTTCCTCACCAGTGAATTTCGATTGGTTTTCTTCATACTGAAGTATGGACGTCTGTAATTATCGCCATTTGTACAGCATATAAAGTTCTGTCCTGATAATATGAGTGCAACAATGGCTCACAGCTTGATGCGTTCTGTCTGAAAAGCTACAAAAAGACCACAGATGTTGTTCCAGCTTTTTCCCCCCTGTCTATTGCCCCTCTAAATGTTGCTATGAAAATTTCCTTTCACACTTTTTTAAAAAACATTTTTTAAATGTCAGATAATTGGGATGGTTTGTGTGATTCCCCTCCCTTCCCCTGAATGCTCATTTAACACTTGTAATGTGACTGATATTCTTTCATTGTAGTTTAGGATAATTGCCCTAATTGTCTTGGAGGCTGATTATAATGGTGATTTTCTCTGCATTCAGCGGCACATAGACTGTGTCTCTTTCATGCAGATAAAGAAATTAGAAAACGAAGCTTCATCCTCCTCTGCTCTCACATCAGATGGTTCCATCCAACCAGTATGTAGCATTTCACAATGGCTTGAATACATTCTCTTCCCAACTGCTTTCATTTTTATTATTAAAGGGGTTTAACTAAACTCTAAATGCAAATTAATACTTTGTAAAAAAAAAATAAAAAAAAAACCTGCAGGCCAACATAGAAGCAGGGACCGAATACAAAGCCAGAGAAATGACTGGTTTAACCATATTTAGTAGGTGTCTTTTTGTATGGTCATATTTAGCATGTGCCTTTTTGCAGTATATTTACACTCATATAAACCGGTCATGTTCTGACCATCCCTGCCATGCCCAATACCTGCCTGCACCTCATGTCTCCGGTCTGTCTCCCCCTCCCTCTAGACTGTAATCTCCTTGGAGCAGGGCCCTCTTCCCTCCTGTTCTCACAGCACTCTTTTTCTCTCACACATCAATCAGGGGGAGGGTAAGTATACTTGCCTGCTTTTTGTCAGCATCCCGGCATAGGTATTCTGACCACTTTCATTCTCACTCCTGGTCATCCATATGTACAGTGTGCCAGTACTGCAGTAGTGCCAGGGATTATGTAGTACTAGTTATCAGCCCTGGAAAATAACAGAACAGTAATGGAGGGGACAATTTCACAAACAAAAGCAGCTATATGCAACTGCATACATGCGAAAAAAACGTGAGCCACCGTGCCCGCAGCGTGCCCGCAAGGGGCTTAGTTGCGCTCACCATGCTGTCTGAGTCCGGACAGTCGGGATCCCGACGTCGGGCTAATGACTGTCAGGATCCTTACTGCCGGACCCCTGTACCACACCCACAAAAACTTGATATGTTGGCAACATTGTGTAGATTGGAGAATGTTGATATACTGTAGATGTTATTTAAAATGTGTCTGCAATATAACTGTAAATGTGGTGCTTTACTATGATGTTTAAGGTTAAGCCCCATACACACGGTGAGATTTTGGCTAATGGGCAGTTTTGACTAAGCAATTCTGACTAGATACACTGGAGATTTCGACTACGTGATTTTGTTTAAGTTAGTAAGTTTAATTTATATAGCACACTTTCTCCAACAGGACTCATGATAGTCTATGATCTAGTCAAAATTGCCTTGCCTGCACAGTCACTCTATGCTAAGCAATCTATGCTAGACAATATTGACTAAGCAGGAGAAAAATCAGGAGATTTTGCTAACCTTCTATGACAGTGGTTCTCTACCTCGGTCCTTAGGACCCCCAACAGTGCACGTCTTCCAGGTCTCCACACAGAATCACAGGTGAAATAATTAGCTCCACCTGTGATATTTTAAAATGTGTCTGTGAATTATGAGTGCACCTGCCATGTGACCTGGAAACCGTGCATTGTTGGGGGGTCCTATGGACCGAGGTTGAGAACCACTGTTCTAGGAGATTTTCACTATCTAGTCAAAATCTCCTGTCTAAATCTCAGTGTGTACACCCCTTAACTGTGCCAGTAACTATAGGGGTCAATCCAATTAGGTGCGAGTTAGCGCGGCAACAGCCACACTTTCTGGCCAAAACTGCTTGCATCACATAGGGCTGTAAACTCTTTTAAGCAAATTGTATGGACTCTCATGGTGAGAGTTGAGGTGAGACCTGTCCCCTTAAAAAAGTACGGTAATCAGGATAGTATCTCTTTTTGTCTTGTATCTCTTTCCGTGGTACATTAATCAGAGCTTTTTTTTTCTTCTTTCCTTCCTTCTTTTTGCTCACATGACCGCATTGGAATCTGGCTGCTGAGTGCATGCACATGATGTCATAGTGTAAACCTAGAACTTGTGTCAGAAATAACTCTCCAGGGTGTGAGTCACCGCTCACACTGCCCTTCACTTCCTATAAACTGGAGGATAAACAAAGATTACAGTCGTTATTAGCAACATGGTTTGAGTTGAGCTAAGGCATGTCCCCTTAAAACAGCGATGGGGAACCTTCGGCCTTCAGCTGTTCTTGAAGTGCACATGCCTCGCTACAGTTCTGCTATTTGGCAATCCTAAAACTGTTGCAGGGCATGTTGGGATGTGTAGTTCAACAACAGCTGGAGGGCCATACTGTAGGTTCCCCTTCCGTGCCTTCAAAACCCATTTTCGTCACGCCATCCGACCCTCCTCTTATTCTGTGTAAGGCCTTCTATCTCATTGAGAAGGAAATTACAGTTTTTGTCGGGTTTGCTGCTTTACCTACGAACATGTAGCGTTACACGTGCCTATATCCTATAGCTTTCCTCGGGGAGAGTCACCTAAATTGGTATTGGTTAGAGGGTCGACACCTATTAGGTCAGAATCGGCTTTATTGGCCAGGTATACTTGCACATACTAGGAATTCGATTTGGATTGCTGTGCAACAGCCGGGTAGGTACAGTTAATCAGTGACATATATACGTAACACATACAGGTATACTCCAGATGTACCCTGGGGATTATAGATGCACTATCCACATTAGTGGATGGTAGGGTATGAAATACCATCTGTAGGCTCAATAAAAAAAAAACGAAAAAACTCATGTCGACCTAAAGCTTGTGTCGACTGTCCAACCCCGTCGGCCTTAGCTCTGTTGACCTATTTCATAGGTCGACCCAAGGTATCGACCTAGCAACCGCCTAAATCATGTGTGCGGGACAGGGTGTACTGTGATTGTGCCATCGCACCCCTGCCTACTTTGTTTTCACTGCGTCTGCCTGTCGTCACACTGTTATTGGCGTCCGTGAGGTTTCTCGCCTTTGTCGGAGATCCTCCTGGACACTCCCAGCACTTACACAAACACATGTCATGCTTGGATTGGTTGATACTGGTGGATATGTTATTTTGTTTGTGTCATTGACACTTGAACGTGGAACGTTTATCTTATGAATGTAGAAAATGTAAAGCTACCATACATATTTCAAAAAAAGTGTAGACAGTGAAAAAAATAATAAATAAATTAAAATTATTTTAATAAGATGCTGTTGTAGGACAAATGATCATTTGTGAGACCCCTGAAATGAACACATAGTCCCCCACTATATTAAAGATTCAGGCCTGTGCTGTAAGGTAGGGGGTGAATGTATGAAGCTTGGAGAAAGAGAGAAAAATAAAGAAAATTGGGGCAGATTAATACCCCTTTTACACCGCCGAAAAATCCGGGTCAGCGGCGGGTCAGACCCGGATCCGCGGCGGTGTAAATGGGGGGTATCCGTTTCCATTTACACGGGTCCTCTACCCAGGTCCTGACCTGGGTAGAACACGGATAGGACCCGTGTAAATGTCGGTGTAAATGGTCCCGCTGCGGGTGCAGGCACCCGCAGCGGGTCCACAGCGTGCAGCGCTGGGGAAGATGTTCCCAGCTGCTGCGGGAGGAGGGGGGTCCCTGCGGCTGCTGAGGAGAGGGGGGTACCTGTCAGCCTGCTGTGCTGGGGGTACGGGGGTGCTAGGGGTACCTGTCCTGCCTGCGGTCGGATCTCAGCGGAGAAGATGATGTGCGCCGCTGCTGTATCACCCCCCCCCCCCCCCGCATCCGGCAGCCGGTCCCTGCGGCGTATGGAGTGTCAGTATCGGCGGTCCCTCCAGCGCATAGGAACTAGTACTAGTTCCCATGCGCCAGAGGGACCCCCGCCACTGACACTCCATACGCCGCACGCCGCAGGGACCGTCTGCCGGGGAGGGGGGGGGGGGGGTGGTACAGCAACGGCGCACATCATCTTCTCCGCTGAGATCCGACCGCAGACAGGACAGGTACCTTCAGCACCCCTTGCACCCCCCAGCACCCCGGTACCCCCAGGTACACCAAGCACAGCAGGCAGGACAGGTACCCTCCGGCACCCCCAGCACCTTAAAAAAAAAAAAAAAAAAAACACTTAACCTGGGTCAGCCCTGATATATATATATATATATATATATATATATATATATATATATATATATATATATATATATATATTATATTTCTATATATTATATATTTCTATATATATTTCTATATATATATATATATATATATATTTTTTTTTTTTCTATAAATATATATATAAAATATTATTTAAGGCAGGGCTGACCCAGGTTCAGTGTAAATGGTGCAGACCCAGGTCCGACCCAGGTCAAAGTGCTGTGTAAATGGGGTATAAAGCAGGGTCAGACCCTGGATACTCCAGCATTCAAAGACCAGGGTCCGACCAGGGTTTTTGGTGTAAAAGGGGTATAAGCCTTGCTAAGAGATAAACTGGAGATAAAGTAGAGACAAAGGGCGGTATTCAATGAGCCTGATTCGCCAGGTTTTTATGGCGATTTTGTGCTGTAAGGCGAATTTTTGACTAAAACGGTGAATCACCCTATTCAATGACCAGATGGCGAATACATTTCAAGGTTTTTTTCGCCATGATTCACCGAGTAGCAATCGCTATCTTTTTTATGGTGAAGTGGAATGTGAACTTTTAAAATAAAGTGTTTTGTTTTTTACATTTGGTGTCAAAAATTCAGGAATTTTATTCTGAGGAGGGGCATGCTATTTTTATTCATGTGCTGTAAGCATGAGCCGCTCATTAGATATTCATATATTCACTGCACCCGATCATTACATATGCATGATCGGGTGTAGTGAATATACCCGGTCGCCTGCTGGCACCCCCGGGGGGCAGCCTGTGCTGCCTGGCTCCCAGGGAGCCCACCTCCCCCCCACAAACGTTCTGGGGCAGGCAGGGAGACTTCCATCTCCCTGCCTGCCTCCGTCCTTTGGAGTTAAAATTCGCCGGTCAGGGGCAGCGAGCCCCTGACTCGTTGAATACTGGAGCCGGGGAGGCTCCGGAACGTGGCGAATGTGCAGCGAATCCTAAACAGGATTCGCTGCACATCGCCAAAATGCTCATTGAATACTGCCCATAGTGGAAGGAGATAACGCACCAGGCAATTAGCGGTGTTTGAAATATGACCGTTAGGATGTGATTGGCCGGTGCCAATCTCCTTCAACTTTATCTGCAGTTTATCTCTTCACCAGGCTTCATACATCTGCCACATTATGTGCAAGGTGACAATGCCCCAGCCAATCAGTCCTTAACTGTCAATTTACATATTGGAGCTGATTGGCTGGTGCAATATCGCCTTGCACATAAAGATCTATATGGGGATAGATACTACTGTACTTCTCCAAGCTACATACATTTACCCCCGAGGCCCCAAGTAGAGAGGCACGAGCCACCGGCTGCCTGTTCAGTTAGAGAAATGATTGAGCATTGTTTTACAGGTACTGCAGTCATCTGCTCAATAGCTGCAGGCTTCTTATTGATTGAAAAGTAATTACTCCCTGACGGTGATTGAAGAGAGAGAGGTTGAGCTAGAGATCGAAATCGAATTTCACCTATAGTTTGAAGAGAGAGAGGTTGAGCTAGAGATCTCTAGAGATCGAAATCGAATTTCACCTATAGTTAGACTATCTGCCATGTTGGAAATCATCGGTAAAATGCTGCATTATCTGCAATTGTCAGCGCTAACTCCGTATCTGTAATCAGATTTATACTACTGCAGGAATATACTTATGGAAACTTTTCCTGTGTTTGTTTGGCCTACAGTTTTACAGTGAGCCAATAAGTTGGATTGCGTCCAAGCAAACTGAATTCTTCTGAACATTGTTTAGAATAAAATGAGTCTCTCCAGTACATGTCCTATGTAAGCAGAGGCAGCCATGCAGCCCCTTAGGAGACAACATGCAGGCATGACCAGAGAAGCTTTGTAGGAAAACACATGATTACATTGCATGTAATTCTCTTCAAGGGCCCCACTGTTATTAACCCTCCTATACATGGACACTATTTGCTGTAATTTTGATATAAATTCTAATCCAAGAATATGATTTATTAATTGGCGGACAAAAGTCCAAAACGGCACAGAACTGCATCCTTACACTCACCCATGATAATAAGTATCATGGGTGAGTGTAAGGCAAGACCACAGAAAACACTCTATTACATTGCATGTAATTCTCTTCAATACATAGAGAAATACAGAGACCCTGAATGTTTAGATCTTTTGAAATGGCTCTAGAACACTGACCTCTTAGAGAAATATGAGTTCTTCTGTTTGTTGGAAACTGTAGTAAATGCAGGATATATCTGTTAGATGTTCTGTATTTTAGCGGTTATATTTATATGTTACAATACGACGAAAACAGTGGTATTGTGGCTTAGAACTAATCCTGGAATTTGAGCATCTAGTAAATAAGGAGTATATATCTATATTATATCTTCTCCACTAACAATTAACATTATTATTATTACCAGTTATTTATTTAGCACACACATATTCCACAGCACTTTACAGAGAGTATTTGAACATTCACATCGGTCCCTGCCCCAGTGGAGCTTACAATCTATATTCCCTACCACATGTACACGCACACAGACATGCTAGGGTTAATTTTGTAGGAAGCCAATTAGCCTACCAATATATTTGTGTATTGTGGGTGTAAACCGCAGCACACAGAGGAAACCCACACAAACACAGGGAGAATATACAAACTCTGCACAGTTAGGGCCATGGTGGGTATCAAACCCATGACCTCAGTGCTGTGAGGCAGTAATGATAACCATTACACTATCCGTACTGCCCACCAGACCTTATTCTGGAACCTGAGTGTCTATCGTAAATCCGGAGTATTTATAAATGGTATATATATATCTTCTCCCCACTAACCATTGGAACTAGTCACGGTATCTGAGCGTCTATAGTAAATATGGAGTATTTATAAATGGTGTGTGTGTGTGTGTATATATAAACCCCCCCCCCCCCCCTGCAATTCACGGCACCCACGCGACCCCCCTCCTGCGATTCGCGGCGCGACCCCCCGCGATTTATTTTTCATTTTTTGAATGTTCTCATATTCATTCTCATGTGTTGACATGGACACCAATGAAATGCCACACTTATGTCAACATTTACATGTGTTGACCTTTCTGTGTTGATTTTTTCTTGTGGCGATTCGCGGCACCCCCCCGCGGTTCGTGGCACCACCCCACCCTGTGACCCCTCCCGCGATTCGCGAGAAAACCCACCCCTCCCGCGATTCGCGGCAACCCCCCGCACCCTCCCTCCTGCGATTCGCGGCAACCCCCCTGCCCCCGCGACCCCACTCCTGCAATTCGCTGCAACCCCCCCGCGCCCGCAATTTACGGCACCCCCCACGACCCCCGCTCCCACAATTCGCAACCCCCCCTTGCGCGATTCACGCCCCACTCCTGCGCTTTGCGCCCCCCCCCCTACCGAGATTCACCGACAGCTGGGCCCCCCCTCCCGCAATTCTGCCCCCTCCCTCGATTCACGGCACCCCCCGCGCCCCTCCCACAATTCACGGCACCCCCCGCGCCCCTCCCACAATTCACGGCACCCCTGCTCCCCTCTTTAGTCCCCCGTATGCCCACACACCCCTATCACTACCCAGCTTCCTGCTCTCCTGAACCATAACTTCCACCACTGGGGAGTCGCTGACGCTGTGTTGCCCCCATACCCCTATCATGCCTCATAGCCCAGCCTCCTGCTCTCATGCACCCTAACTCCCACCCAGTAGGAGGAGACACTGACTCCTGTACTGCAACGCTGGACCCTCACCCACTGGCAGAAGCTGCACTGTGTCTCCCACCCTCCTCTTTAGTCCCCCTTATGCCCACACACCCCTATCACTACCCAGCCTCCTTTTTTCCTGTGTTGTGACCTCCGCCAGTGGGGAGCCGCTGACTCAAAAACACCCTACTATACTATTGCACACACACACCCACACCCACACACACCCACACACACCCACCCACCCACAAATGTCACTGTACCATCCACACTATCAATGTACATCTTACTCTAACTGCTTTTTAATTAAACAAAACAATACACACCCCCTTCCAAATCATATGCTCTCTATTTAACACATTTCACCTATAACTCAAGTTGCAATACAGGCATCTTTCATACAATTCTAACCATATTTCTCACAATACAAACGTTCACAAATTAAGAGGGCGCAGCCCCTTACGACGGTGTGAAGAGCGCCCGTAGGGCGCGATGAATCACCTTATATAAATATAAATAAATATATATATATATATATACATATATATACAGAGGCTGGAGGTGCGGCACTCGTAGCTTCGTTATTGGCGAATCAATAAACACACCGTGATACGGTAGCTGGGTGATCAACGTTTCATATAACTTTGTATTTTTCTTCAGGATAAAGGTCATAAAAAAACACACATACCTTTATAGGTGAGTACAGACATGTGCAAACACAACGTGCCAGTGAAGGGAGGCCCGCCCTTCCACAGGAGGGGGGTTTAGTGACATCATCATAGGGCGTCCGATAGACGCTACGTGGTTACCATGGTGACTTAATTAAAATCTGCACGGGCCAAAAATAACACTCGTGCAGATTTTAATTAAGTCACCATGGTAACCACGTAGCGTCTATCGGACGCCCTATGATGATGTCACTAAACCCCCCTCCTGTGGAAGGGCGGGCCTCCCTTCACTGGCACGTTGTGTTTGCACTTGTCTGTTCTCACCTATAAAGGTATGTGTGTTTTTTATGACCTTTATCCTGAAGAAAAATACAAAGTTATTTGAAACGTTGATCACCCAGCTACCGTGTCACGGTGTGTTTATTGATTTGCCAATAACGAAGCTACGAGTGCCGCACCTCCAGCCTCTGTACAGTATGTATGATTTCTGTGAGGGCACCGGCTGCAGCACCATCGCTGTTCTATAGCAGTGCCAGACCTTATATATATATATATATATATATATATATATATATATATATATATATATATATATATATCTATCTATCTTCTCCCCACTAACAATTAGAAAAAGTCCCGGTACCTGAGCGTCTATAATAAATATGGAGTATTTATAAATGTTATATATATCTTCTCCACGAACAATTAGATCATGTAACGCTTTTCAGAAAAACTGTTCTCTTTGGAAAGTTTTTGTTCTTGCCCGATGGCTTGAGCACGTCCCATCCATCATCTTGTACACCGAGTGCACCCTCATTAGTGCTGGGTGTAATAAGCTGGCATCTGTTGGTAATATTTACTGCCACGCTTCCCAGCTAAGAATGACCCCATTGTTGCCATGTGGATTATTTGTCAGACGGAGCGCGGGCTGTATGTAAATCACTTGCTAAGTCTGCGTCTTTTTGTCTCCAGATTACGGGCCACGTTGGGACACCAGACACATTTCATGGTTTTTGTCCAGGACTTATTGTCCATTATGTTACGTGTTTAAATGTCCCACGCAGCAAGATTCATCTTATGCTCATGGCAAATAATGGTTGTATTCACAATGCAGTAAAATCTAGTTACCACAAAATGTTCCTACGACAATTTCCATCATGGCACCACCAAAAACTACACTGGCACACAGAAGAGAGCATTTTATTCTTCTTGTTGTGCCCCCTTCTAGTTACTGATCTCCAGCTGTATATGACCGATCTGATAGACATACATACAGAATGTCAACACCGTAATATTTACACACCGCACGTTTGCTTGTTCAGAATATTGACAGAACTATTTTTTTTTTTTTTTTTTTGCCTAAAACTAACCAAACCACAATTCACAACATGTCAACATTCTGGTGTTGGCATTTGATATTTTCTGAGTAACTTGGCATTACTGCCTCACAGCGCTGAGGTCATGGGTTTGATTCCCACCATGGCTCTAACTGTGTGGCGTTTGTATATTCTCCCCGTGCTTGCGTAGGTTTCCTCCAGGTATTCTTGTTTCCGCCCACAATCCAAAAATATACTGGTAGTTTTATTGGCTCCCAGGAAATTAACCCTAGAATTAATATATGTGTGTGCGTGTACATGTGGTGGGGAATATAGATTGCAAGCTCCACCGGGGCAGAGACTGAAGGGAATTTTCAACTACTCCCTGTAAAGCGCTGCAGAATATGTGTGCGCTATATAAATAACTAGTAATAATAATTTGAATACCTGGAGGCAGGGCAAGTGTAACTTAAATAACTGCGTACTCTGCATTTTCACTTCTGTCCTTCTCATTTAGGACACTCTGGGAGGAGCCTAGCTATAGTTAATGAAATCTTTTTGTGTATTACATTCGTGGTTTACATTTTTGAAAATGTACGGTTAAGCATTTGAGTACCAAGTGAATTTGTCAAAATAGGTGTGAAAATTGCCACAAAAACCTTTTTATATTCATAATGACCTGTAATGTTTATCTTGCATAGGAAACATCATTTTTTTTACATAAACTTTTTAATCTGAATTTATATCACAAATGTGAGCGACGCTGGCATTTTTCGCAGATATTTAGAACATCGCTCACAGAGATGCTGGCACTCAAAGGGTTAAAAGTAAAAAAAAAAAGGTTATGGCGAATAGGTATTACATGATCAGTCTTATGTAGCAATTCTTCACCTGTGACATGTTTTATAACTGCATGCATGCTTAGATTTCTTTGTAATGAATCTGATTTTTAGAGTCGGCTCTTGCCTAGCTCTTGCAGGGGAAGTAATTGTAACTGCACACATTGGCTATGCTTTCTCCATATTCTTTGTGTCCTTGAAATCTGTAAAATATGGTGTCTGTGAAAAGCCCCCCGTATAACTCACGTCCTCCATTGTGTCTTTAGCCTACAGCACAGTTACAGACGCAATAACACAGGTCTCTGGAAGTACTGTCACAGTCAATCTGCATTCGTTCTTCTCTGCAGAATGCTTCTCTGCCCTATAGGTGATTGTAATATTACCGCATGATAGGAGAAGGTCAGGATTAGCCCTAGCAGGATTAGTATAATGTTGCTGCAATTTCACCATGTATTGTTATGACTGCAGACCGTGGGCTAAGCGGATACTTCCTTATTTTTATGTCGTCTTCCCTATTGACCTATTCATGAACAAAAGGCATACAGTATATGTCACCCGTGACATACGGACTCTCCCGCTTCCTGCAAGCCGGTAACTTGCCAATGCTTACTTCATACCAAGATGGGACTATTGGATATATTAATTGCTCACATGTTTGCGTTAGTAGAATGAATGATCTTCCATTGAGTTTAACTTGCAGACAATACATTTTATGTCCCGCTAATAAGTCATCGGTTAATCTGTAGGCAAACCAATGTGCTCTGTGCTTCTCGGCTGAGTAAATATCAATATTATGCACTGCAGACAATGCTATGGGACAGCTGGATGAATAATGAGTCCTATGCAGTGCTTGTCAGCTTAGTACAGCAGCCGCGTTCCTGACGTGTGATTGACACCCAGTGGTCACTCCGATAATCCTGGTAACAAGCGGGCGCCCAGGCACCTCTGCGTTCTGTACAATAAATATGCCACTGACTGCATTGAGGAAAACTAAGGTTCCTCTGTCAGATTATGTTTTACAGTATTTAGCACTTTGTGTTCTCTGGCATGGAAATAAAAACTTTCAGTTGCACAGAAACGCATGATGAATTGCCAGTGAACCAAAGGGTTAATATCCCCAGACTGGGGCGTTTATTCCACCACGGTGCTAATTACTTACCCGCAGCCGCAATTACTTTCCTATTTGCATTCACAATTATATATCTTTAACGTTTAGTAAAACCCATTATCCTCACGGAGCAACATTCTGACATTTTTTTTTTAGCAATTCCAGAGAAGTAACTAGGGCGACTTGCGCTTCATCTGGAGAACGGGCTATTGTTGCAGACGGCGCAGTTTTCCTTGCCACAATATCTAGGCTTATCTGCCTATTCTCTGCCCTGTAATTTTAGTTATTGCTCATTCAGCTGCACAGCTGTATATGTTGCAGGCGAGTGTTTGGGGTGGGTGTGGGGGGGGGGGGGGTGTCTGTGTAGTTTATTCTTAGGTTCAAATTGCAATCCTGCCTTCCTTGAAATATTCTGTCTGGGCAGAAGTTCATTTCTGGCTATACATGGACTAATCCAGTGGAGGCTTCATTTTACAGGCCCAACGGCTGCGGGGCCAGATGGGCCTGCTAGTCTGAGCAGCAGAGACTATGCCCTCTCACACCGCTTTTTAAGAGGTTGTTAGTTACCAAATGTTGGAATATTTTGGTATTGCCATCTGGAATATGAAGTGTGACTAGCAATATGCTCATTCTCAGCTACTGTGCATCAGATAACTGTTCCTGAACATATACTGAACACACTGCAAGAATCTAGGCCAGGGATGGGGAACCTTTGGCCCTCCAGCTGCTGTTGAACTACACATCCCAGCATGCCCTGCTACAGTTTTGCTATTTGGCCATGCTAAAACAGTTGCAGGGCATGCTGTGACGTGTAGTTCAACAACAGCAGGAGGGACAAAGGTTTCCCATCCCTGGTCTAGGCAGTGATTGCAGAGAAATGAAAAAAATTTGTAAAGTATGTTTGGCGGGATGGTAGTTGGTTGTGGTTGGTGTAGATGGTATCGGTGTCACCACCGATACCATCTACTCCACAGATTCTTGCACTTGGTCCTCAGGACCCCACACAGTGCATGGTTTGCAGAATTCCTCACAGAATCACAAGTGAAAATATTAGCTACATCTGTGGATATTTTTTAAATGGGTCAGTGAGTAATGAGTGCACCTGTAAAAAAATGTGAACTGTGTGGGGTCCGGAGGACTGAGTTTGAGAACCCCTGATCTACACCAAAGACATCTCTTTTGGTAGCCTGAAGGTCAATACACACGGGGCGACATATCGCCCGGCTATATATAACCGAGCGATGTATCGCTCAATGTCCCCTTTTCATCGGCGACCAGAGATGGTCGCTGATGAAAAGAAACCTCTGCCGGCGGTGCCGCAGAGATAATCAGCTGGTTGCAGGAGCAAGCTCCTGTGACCAGCAATTAGAACGGGTCAGAAAACGGAAGCGCACACCTGGCAATTTGTCGCCGGGGCACACTCCCATCACTGGCAATATGGTCGCCAGTGACCATATTGCTCGCGATATTAGCAAACATCGCTGCCGTGTGTAAACGGCTTTACTGCTATTTCCATGCAACTGTGCATCTCCTGGGTCATTGATGCATTTAATAGGTCTGTTATTTTTTCTGGGCATAGATATTTGTGTCTGAGACTCTGTTGTCCACCTTTAACCCTTTACAGTGGCCTTAGCACTTATTCACACCTCTGGCTGGGGGACAAAGTTCTCAGTTTCTGTGACAATCGGAAAGGAATGTGACCGGTAACTCAGCAGCTGAACTAATAATGGGATTTCTGTGTCCCCACTACACTAATCTGCTGAACAAATAAGGAGCCGTAATCCATTCCTCCTCCTTTATCTCAATTTACTTCCAGGGTTATATGGTAACTGTAAAACATGTCATTTTTTTGTTACATTTTACTTCTGCTTAGCCGTCCATGACTCTTCTTTGCCTTGTTATGGTACTGCTGTGTTTAAGCTGTTGTCACGCTCAGGTCATGCTGTTTGGCAAAGGATTATGGGAGTTGCATTTTTTTTTTTAAGAGAATGCATTTATAATGTGTCTGCTCTTGTGATAATTAGCGCTTGTTAATCCGGGATTTAATGTACTGTAAAGCAAAAAAATTATCCTGTTTGTATAAGTGTACATCAATTTGAGGTGTGTGTGTATATTATGTATGTTTGTATGTATGTATATTTATGATTTTAATGTAGGTTGGAGCACATTTTCAAGAAACTGTATTTTAATTCCAGCTGAATCAGAATGTGGAGGCACAGCGTTCCCGCCTGCGTGATGAAATCAAAGAGTACAAATTTCGTGAAGCGAGATTGCTCCAGGACTACACCGAGTTGGAGGAGGAGAACATCTCCTTGCAGAAACAAGTGTCCATTCTTAAACAAAACCAGGTGAGTTCAACCCATCTATTGCCACAATAAGTAATTAGGGTATAGGGCACCACATGCTGTCAGGGCATGGAACTCTGATATAATCCTAATTTTGGTACATTTCACTTTCGGAGGCCATTGTTCCTTTTTTTGTATTTTTATTGCCATTTGATTTTATTATACTGAAGCTTTTTTGGGTGAGTATTTTACCTTTCAATCAGAGGGGGCAGGCGTCTCAGTCCTGTAATGTTTACTACCTGCCGTTTGTTAGGAAGTGTGGAGCTCAGTTTTAAGTCGGGTACGCACTAGACCAGGGGTCTTCAACCTTTACTAGTGTGGGCAACATAAAAAAATTCAACAAATTCTGAGGGCCACTCTATAATGTGGTATTTATGCCCCCATAGATATCACAGCGGCCTGACGGACTCATGTGCATGGCGGGTGGGGAGGGGGCACTGAGACCAGCTCAGCAGGCCACGGGTTGAAAACCCCTGCACTAGACGATACACTCCATGAACGATATCGATAAATGAACTTCCCGGTGTCACGGACAAGCGATATTGTGAATTCATGCTGAATAATATAACTATATTGTTCAGTGACGTCATACTATCTCCCGCTTCGTACATGCAATAATTGACGATCTAGTTAAATTGAGTTGTATGTACGGTTGACGGAGGGCATCGTAAACGACCCGTGGGAGCGCGCAGCGTTAGTAATATGTAGTATATTACAAACGATGTTGCTCTGAAGGGCCAAAATTAGTGATCTTTTTTTAAATATCTCTATAGTGTGTATGTGTGTGTGTGTGGGGGGGGGGGGGGGCTTTAGAGTGGGGATCTTTGTTTTGTGATGAGTGTTTTCTGACTGAGGAGAGAAAAGAGGAGAAAGTATCTGAGCGCAGTGTAAAGGCCCCCATACACTAGGGCAACTTGTCCTTAGGACAAGTCGCCCCCGACTTCCCCCTGAGCTTCCCCGGCTTCTCCCCGGGGGAGCTTGATTAGATTGGCACTTGATGTGCCATTTTTTACATGTAAAAAACCCAGGGAGCAGGGGGGGGGGGGGGAGGCTACAGAGCAGGGCTGCTGGTGGGAGCAGGGGGGGCTGGGGACGCTGCGGGGGACACAGGCGGCATAGAGCCGGGCAGAGGGAGCCGGGAGCTGTCAGTGCTAGAAAAAAAAGCCTATACATTGAATGGGCAGCCTGTGATTGGCTGAGCGCTCTCTCAGCCAATTGCTGACTGGCTGAGAGAGCGCTCAGCCAATCACAGGCCGCCCATTCATTGTATGGGCTTTTTTTTTTTATTCAGTACTGACAGCTCCCGGCTCCCCCTGCCCGGCTTTATGCCGCCTGTGTACCCCGCAGCGTCCCCAGCCCCCCCTGCTCCCTCCACCGCCGCGCCGCCCCACTAGGTCCCAAGTCGGGTGGTCGGACGTGCAGCAGGTCCGACCACCCGACGCAGATCCGATGCGCACGGGACCGCGCATCGGATCTGAGGGGACATCAAAACTAGCCGATTTTGGTCCGATTTCGGCCAGATCCGACTGATCTGACCAAAATCGGCTAGTGTATGGGGGCCATTAGCTTATCATTCTACTTGGTATAGGTGAGGTACGGTATACTGTATTAAATATTATTGTCATCTAATAACTGGAGTTGTGAGGGAATGACAATGATGAAATTATCTTTCACAGTTGTGGTATTGTAACCTTATTATATATGCAATCACAGGGCTGTAGCTCACATCCCAAACATGTATTTACAGTACATGGATGCAATGTGAACTGTGATGGCTGAGAGACAAAAAAAAATCATACTCCACTTAATGATTGTTCTTAGCGGTTCTACATCTGTCAGATGGCAGCGTATGTTGGCTAGATTTCGTTTTTAAATTCATAATCATTACGTTTTTTTTGTGTTGAACTGTTAGTTATCATGCTGATGGTTCCCCTGTAACCACTGACTTCTGACAACTCTTGTACTACAGGTGGAATTTGAGGGTCTCAAACATGAGATTAAGAGACTGGAAGAAGAGACAGAGTTTCTCAACAGCCAGCTGGAAGATGCCATCAGGCTGAAAGAGATATCGGAGAGACAGTTGGAGGAAACTCTCGAGACCTTGAAGACTGAACGCGAACAGAAGAATAACCTGCGCAAAGAGCTGTCTCATTACATGAACATCAACGACTCCATGTACAGCAACCACCTGAACCTCTCCCTCGATGGACTCAAGTTCAGCGATGAGATCACAGAGCCCAACAACGATGAGGTCATGAATGGTTTCGAGCATAATGGAGTCATCAAGATTAACAATGATAACAAAATGTCCACTCCCAAGAAAAATGACCCATCCCCAAGCTTGGTTTCTGACCTGCTAAGTGAACTGAACATCTCTGAAATACAAAAGTTAAAACAGCAACTGATGCAGGTATGGAAAGGGTCTTTGCTTATAGAAGTTTTTCTAGGCTGTATGGTCTAGAGCAGCAGTTCTAAAACTGTGGGTCCTGGCCACCTCAACATGGGGTCACGACTATGTTGCTGACCATCAGGCTAATGTGTCTGTGGAGGGGAGACAGGGTATGACTCTTTAAGCAAACATCCACAGCTTCCCTCTTCCATCCCCCTGTCACCCTTTATCATCCCCCCCCCATTACCCACTGCCTCCCAGTCACAAAAGCGATCACTTCACTGACCACACATGTTGCAGCGATTCAGTAATAACTTGCTGGGGTCCGGTAATCATTCAGCAAATTAGTTTGAGCGCCCCTGGTCTAGAGTTTATTACTTTCTCAAATGCTATTGATATGTTATAAGATCCCCCCCCCCCCCCCCATAATGGTTATAATCTGCCTTCATGCATGGAGTTAGTCACTTGGGCATGATATTCAAACACTCGTCCCATACTCCAGTACCCCCTCCCCAAACCCATATTCCAATGGCCAGATGGTATATGTGTAAAAGTTGGTGACACTTTTGTAGTTGTATCACACATCAGGGTAATTTGAGTGTTCTCAAATAGCGCTGTCGGCTGAAATACTTATAAACATAGTGCTAGTGGTCACTGGGTAACTGCATTTGCATCTTCAATGTATTATGTATTCATCTGTAAATAGTTACTACAAAAACAACAGCAAAGTAAAATAAAAGGCTTAAGAGTACATTTTTATACTATACCAAGACCAACATTCTGGCTGTCCTCACAACTATGGTTTCTGGCTCTCCAAATATATTAGGTTCCCTACACTGGAATACAGTCATCCGGAATTCCAGTTGGAAAGTATGTGGGGCTAGCTATCTAGTGGGCAGCTGGAGAATAGGGGTGGTAAGGTTTAGGCACTAGAGGGGGACTTAGTGTTATGCTGCAGGGAGTGAAAGGTTAAGGTTCGGCTATGGTGAGAAGCGGGGGGGGGGGGGGGGGTAGGTATTAGTCACCAGGAAGTGGGGTTTAGGCACTGGAGGGGTGTAGGGGTTCGGCACTAGCAAGGAGGGTTAGGCTTTGGTGAGGGTTAGTCTGTTAGAAGCTCTCTTCTAGCAGACTAACCTTTAACTGACCCCGGGTGGGATTCCCTCCATCAGGTTGCTGGTGTCAGTATTCTGACCGCCAATCATCTGTATGTATCGCGTATTTAACTAGCTTCTGAGCATTGTATTGCTTTCAGTCTTCCACTACTGCTCCACTGGCATGTCCTCCATTTTGAAGTGGGTGGAGAATGCTCAGAGCAGCAGGAATTTTCCTCCTCGCCTTTGATTTAGGTTATTAACAACAGTTCTGCATGTGACAGGTTGTGTGACATTTGGGGAGATGTATTAAGCCTTGGAAAGTGAAAAATGTGGAAAAGTTGCCCGAAGCTGCTATCCCTCTCCAAGGCATGATACATCTCTCCCATGATATGATGAGGAGAATAGACATAAGAATGAAGTCACATAATCTTGTGGATGCAGCAGTTCCCCAAAAAGGATTCACCTGTTTAAAGCACAGGTATATGAACATAGTTGAAAATAAAAGTTATTAGTATGTTAAGTATTCCATGTTACTTTTGATGCTGAAAAAACTATAGAAGTCCATTATAGAAATATTAAAGGTTTTAGTTTTATTCGTCTAAACCAGTGGTAGCCAACCCTAGCCCTCGAGAGCTACCAACAGTTCACATTTTCCAGACAACCTAGCTGCTGCACTATTTTAAAAGATCCACAGGTGGAGCTCATTACTTCACTTGTGATTCTGTGAGGAGATCTGGAAAACATTAACTGTTGGTAGCTCTCGAGGACTAGGGTTGGCTACCCCAAGTCTAAACCAAATGTTGAGATGTTCATTACAAATCAATATTGGTTTTCTGAAAATTGGTTTCCATTCTGACCATTGTCTTTTCCAATTATTTTTCAGATGGAAAGGGAAAAGGTTGGTTTGCTGTCTACTCTTCAGGAATCTCAAAAACTGTTGGAGAACACCAAAGGCGCACTATCTGAGCAGAATGACAAAGTCAGCAGGCTCACAGAGAACCTAACTGCCATGAAGAAACTCCAAGCCACCAAAGAGCGCCAATCCTCTCTAGATAATGAGAAAGACCGTGACAGCCATGAAGATGGGGACTATTACGAGGTCGACATTAATGGTCCTGAGATCTTAGAGTGCAAGTACAAAGTAGCCATGGCAGAAATACATGATTTGAAAGAGGAACTGAAATGTGTGAAGGATAAATATGAAGAGTGTGAGTCCAAATATGAAGAGGATAAGAACAGATTTGAAAGTGATACACAAGCCATGGCAGAAAAAATCTCTGTGCTAGAAAAGACCACGCGACAAGACCAAGACCAAGTTGTCAAACTCGAGAAAGAACTAAAGAAAGTGAGTGACGTGGCCGGTGAGACACAGGGGAGTCTCACGGTGGCTCAAGATGAGCTGGTTACTTTTAGTGAAGAGCTGGCCAACTTGTACCATCACGTGTGCATGTGCAACAACGAAACACCCAACAGGGTCATGCTGGATTACTACAAGGAGGGGAAAGGTGGGAGGAACAGTCCTGAAGGTAAAGGGCGCCGGTCACCGATCTTGCTTTCTAAAGGCCTTTTGAGCCCAGAGAATGGCCACAGTGAATCTGGTTCTCCTGTCTCTCCAGTCCCATCACCTGTTTCCGACCCCAGAAGAGAACCCATGAACATTTACAATCTCATTGCCATAATTCGTGATCAGATCAAACATTTGCAAGCTGCAGTGGACAGGACCACAGAGCTGTCCCGACAGCAGGTGTCCAACCAAGATCTTGGGCCAGCAATAGATAGAGACAAAGAGGCCCTCATGGAAGACATCTTGAAGCTGAAGTCTCTGCTCAGCACAAAGAGGGAACAGATTGCTACTCTACGAACTGTGCTTAAAGCCAACAAACAAGTGAGTAGCAATTGGATATGGAGCTTAAGCAATTATGTTTTAATAATCATTTTTTAATTGGGAGATCTGCTCTTAGGAAAGTAGGTTATGTTTCATTATTGCAGAGGCAAAAGTATATTTGCAATTAATCTCCAGAGCGCTGAATCTGTATTTATCTTAAAAGAAAATAGGAGATGTTTTGTCTCTCTATTTAGTTAGTATTCTATGAGATCAGTTCTGCGTCAGCTGCATTTGAATAGTCAAAGCTTTGGATTTAGCATATTTTTAGGTCACGTTCCATAAAGCAGTGTGTATATATAATAGTCTACGTGTTTTTTTCCTGGGCATGGACACTGGCAGCTGGCTAGGAATGGTCTAAAAACTTGGATTGTTCAGCGGGCATGTTATGGGAGTGTTGCGGTTGTGTCAACACAATTGGAGATGGGCACAGGCTAAACTGCAGGCATAGGAGGTCCCGGTCATGCACTGCACCTGACACAGGGCTGGTGGGAGAATAGGAACACATGAGTTTCTATTGCAACTTGCTCTGATGCTATAAGTGGGTGTTTCCCAGTTTCACAATCCGCCACATGCATGTACACAAGGGGAGGAGTTTGCAGCGGCATTTGCATAAACTCGCAGATGGTCGAGTCCCCAATAGATGCTACTGCATGAGACTCAGAATCAGACAAAATCCTTGCACCCTACTCCTGATAAATTCCTTCAAATATATAGGAAATTCTATAGGCTATTCTGGGCTGTAGAGAATATGATTAGATACATTATAACTCTTCAGAGTTGTTATTTTTCCAGCCTCTTCCTGTACCGGCCACAGTGCATTGTCTGGACTGTTGACACCTCCCACGTTTGCAGGAAACCTTTGTAGATCATTTTCAGGTATAATGGTATTTTGTATCCTCGCGTATTCTAACGATCTGTTCTTCCAGACTGCAGAACTCGCTATCGCCAACCTGAAGGGCAAATACGAGAATGAGAAAGCCATGGTGACCGAGACCATGATGAAACTGCGCAACGAGTTAAAGGCACTCAAGGAAGACGCTGCTACATTCTCTTCTCTCAGAGTCATGTTTGCCACTAGGTACGTACCCAGGACTCTCCAGGCACTGCTAAAGAAGCAAAGAAATTAGTTCATGGTCTGTGAACAACTTGAGAATACCACCCATTAGCAATATTAGCCAGTGACCTGTGTAAGAGAGCACTGTTACCAAACACTAATATTTGTGCGTCTGTCTTTTTCTGCAAGAATCAATCAGCAAAACATGTATTGCACACACTGGCGTAACTATAGCACCGCAGCCACCGCGGGGGGGGCGCTGTGCATATGGGGGCGCCGGGGGCTGCGGTGCTATAGTTACACATCCCCCCAATCCCCCGCAGGCTTACCTATTTCGCTGGTCCCGGCGGCTCCGTTCTTCTGCTGAGGACCACCACAAAATGGGCGCCCCCATATAGCACACAGTTCTCTGAAACTGTCTGCTGTATGGGGGCGGCCATTTTGTGGTGGTCCTCAGCAGAAGAACGGAGCCGCCGGGACCAACGCAAAAGGTAAGGCTGCGGGGGATTGGGGGGGTTTGAATGGGCGACGGGGGGGGGGGGCAAAACGTAGCTACGCCGCTGATTGCACAGCTTACACATGTTACACCATCATTTCCCATAGCTAGCCAGCATGTCACCTGTATATAGGAGGCCTATGTGCAAGTCTGTGCAGATAAAGCAGGTGCTGTATAATTGTAATGAAGCCTCTGAAGTGGGATCAGTCCTCTTTATTATACTGAAATACTGAAACTTGGCTGTAACCCAAAACTTCAGCAAAGGTTGGGAAGCCCCAGAGAGCACTTCACAATATGTGCAATAAGTCAGGACCAGGAGTCCGATTTCCTGTGTGTTCGATGAAAGGGGCAGGAGTATTTCTACTCTCCGCTGACACTTCAGAAGTATACGTAGGTAATATCTTACCGCTGACATTGTTTTATGCACTTTGATGTTAGCGCAGGCCAAAATAGGTGAATCGGTGTTACATTTGTTAAAAAACCCCTCAAAGAATGAGTTTCAGGGATTTAGGGTTGGTGACATGGAACATGGGTGTATGTATGTATGTATGTATGTGTATATGTATATATATATGTGTATATATATGTATATATATATATATATATATATATATATATATATATATATATATATATATATATATACACACACACACACATGAAAATTGCTATGCCCAGGCATTGCTCTGGGCAGCACAGAGATCGGTGGTCCTCAAACACTCAAAGCACTGGAAGGGAGAACACACTATTGGCTTTAATAATTAAGTGAGAATGACCAGTGCTAGTGCGGATTCTGCCAGCTGGCCATGTACTTTCATTAATTAAACTCTGATCGGATCCCAGGTTGTATACAGGCCGGCTGCAGTTTAATATGTGTTGCTGTCTAAGAGCTGAATGGTGGTGTAATACAAGTACCTTGCTACAAACATAGTATGTCCACTGAGCAGCATCCTAGCCACCGGTATAATGGGGATTGGTAGATACACATACATGTTGGTGTCGGACACAGGGCCTTCACAGTGAACAATCTTCCTTCACACTGTACTTAATATTGGAGCTCTCTGGGTGATTGGTAATCCCCTTTTAAAACTGCTTCTGTCTTTTCGCACAGTAATGGGTAAGTCACATTAACAAGCTGTCAGCTGCAGGGGGATCAATAAGTTTAGATTGAACGTGACAGGGCCATCTGAGAGGTCACTTATGTTCTAATCATTTGTCACCTTTGTGAATGCCAAGGTTTAGAATTCTATTCCATATATTTTATAATTTATGGGCAAAGACATTGCCAAATTACATACAGGTGTGTCCACATACATCTTACCTCCTTGCACCACTTGTCGACCATTGAGCGCCGTGTGACAGTTGCACTGGGCTTCTCAATGCAACTGAGTCACAATTTGATGTATATAGGACACACGAGGTAAATGTTACGTTACATAGTGTTTTGTATACAGATACAGCAGCGGTCGCACACAGAATGTAGGCATGCCTCATAAATTTAATCAGCAGAAGCTGCTTGTGCGTCTTATTTGCATGCGAATAAGATGCATTTTATTGGAAAAAGTCACACGGGAAGATGCCCAGCACAACCAAGTCATGTCTTGGCATGATGTGACTAGAAGGGCTGTTTAACTCGCCAAGAGGTTAGATGTATGTGTAAACATCTGTAGCTCTGTATGGTAATCCCCTCAATGTACAAACAGATGTCATGAACAGAAGGCAAAGATGGCCCCGCTCAGATGAGCTTACTGTCCAGGAAATGTGGGAAACACCCGAATAGGAAGCTGTAGCAGATAGATGGGAAACAGAGTTATTATAAGGTAGCGGCTTTATCAGCCAGCAATAATAGATCAGTCCCCAGTGATGCGATTTTACGGAAACAACACAAAATAAATGGTTATGTACAAATTGCAAAGATTTGCTGTATAGCTTTGAAAACTTTATTGACAAACAAACATGAAATACAAAATGCGGTCTGACACGGGGCGCTCCTCTACTTCTCAAAAGATGTGAATTATTTCTAAATCTGACAAGGAACCATAATTTATACTGGGCCAATCAGACTTCATATAATATTTAAAGGGGAAAAGTTCTGCATCTTGGAACACGCGAAGCAATTAGTCTGCAGCTATTTAGAACCTCGGAGACCAAAGACTTCCTGAGGCTGCTCTGGCACAAAGGGAGTTATTAATACATGAGGCTGGCTCCCTGGGGAATCTACGCATTAACTACATGTAGCAACTGAAAGGCTCTGCATAAATGCACGGGGGTCTTCTGGGACGACACATGTCGGATTCAGGTCACCCAGTTACACAGCGATGGAAAGAGATTTGTGTAGCAGAAACGTCCATAATTACTCTTATGTCATGCATTATGGTTCATAAGCAGCCCTGCGTTTTGGCAGTGATATTAGGTTACATATGTACGCACAGGAGACCTATTGCTTAACACGTGCGATAAAAAGTAGTACTGTATGTTTCTGCCACGTGGTACATGTACTGTACATGTTGTGTCTGTCACGTGGTACAGGTACTGTACATGTTGTGTCTGTCACGTGGTACAGGTACTGTACATGTTGTGTCTGTCACGTGGTACAGGTACTGTACATGTTGCGTCTGTCACGTGGTACAGGTACTGTACATGTTGCGTCTGTCACGTGGTACAGGTACTGTACATGTTGCGTCTGTCACGTGGTACAGGTACTGTACATGGTTGCGTCTGTCACGTGGTACAGGTACTGTACATGTTGCGTCTGTCACGTGGTACAGGTACTGTACATGTTGCGTCTGTCACGTGGTACAGGTACTGTACATGTTGCGTCTGTCACGTGGTACAGGTACTGTACATGTTGCGTCTGTCACATGGTACAGGTACTGTACAGGCTGCGTCTGTCACGTGGTATGGGTACTGTACAGGCTGTGTCTGTCACGTGGTATGGGTACTGTACAGGCTGCGTCTGTCACGTGGTACAGGTACTGTACAGGCTGCGTCTGTCACATGGTACAGGTACTGTACAGGCTGCGTCTGTCACGTGGTACAGGTGCTGTACAGGCTGCGTCTGTCACGTGGTACAGGTGCTGTACAGGCTGCGTCTGTCACGTGGTACAGGTGCTGTACAGGCTGCATCTGTCACGTGGTACAGGTACTGTACAGGCTGCGTCTGTCACGTGGTATGGGTACTGTACAGGCTGTGTCTGTCACGTGGTATGGGTACTGTACAGGCTGTGTCTGTCACGTGGTATGGGTACTGTACAGGCTGCGTCTGTCACGTGGTATGGGTACTGTACATGTACTGTACATGTTGTAGAGTAAATTTGATAGTTACAACATGCATTGTTATTATTGGTTCACCGTATCTTGTTTTGGAAATGTGAAGGAGGTATGGCCACTTTTTTTATATAGATATAGGGATCTCTTTTCAGGAATATTGGAGGAGTATTTACTATTGTGCGGATTTTTGAGAACTGGAGGAGTCGCCCAGAGCAGCCAACCAGATTCTCATTTATCTATCGCCTTTTAGAAGATTGTAAAACCCCCATGTCAACCTTTTGACTGTCGACCTAATGCTTGTGTTGACTTAATTACCTGTCGACCTTCATGCATGTCGACCTAGTAACTGTCTATCTAATGATCCCATTCCGCGAGGACATTTGCATACATTCCTGAATCAGGTCCTGTGTACGCGTACGAAGCAATGCTATTAAATTGAATAGCTGTCTTGGGTGTGGTATAGTACACCGACAGTCGGGATTCCGACAGACATTAGCCCGACGTTGAAATACCGACTGCTGGGACTCAGGCAGCGGGGTGAGTCTAAGGGGGTATTCAATGTCAGGGGCACGGCTGTCGAGCTAGCGCGACAGCTGTGCCCCTGTCCCGTTCTCGGTCAGCTCGCCTGGAGCTTGTCAGTCGGGATTCAATGTCCCGGCCGCCGAGCGGTGACATGGGGGTGTGGCCGCGAGTTGAGGACGAAAATAGACGAGCTCCGGCCGGGAGCTTGCCTATTTCCGGCTTTTCTCGGCAGAACGAGCCCGACAGCTTGTGATGTCGGGCTCGTTCTACGGAGAAACCCTGTTCAATGCTGTTGGGGAAGACAGCATTGAATAGGGCCCCGCAGCCATCTCCCCCGTCGGGAGATGGCTGCGGGAGGTCGACAAAGATCGAATACCCCCCTAAGTCCCGGCAGGTCCCAACTGTCAGGCTTTTAACAGTCAGGATTCCAACGTCTGTGTTATGACTATCGGAATCCCGACCATCGGTCAGTCATCCGGCACCTGCTGCAAATCTGTACTACTGTCTGTGTTTTTATGTGTTGAGCATCTCACTTAGTCACACATCGAACGTTTGAAATTAGACAGCACATTCCTGCCATTGGTGATTTACCTTTAAGTTAACATTTTCTAAAACCCTTGTGACATATCCTTATTTTTGCAGGTGTGACGAGTATGTAACGCAGCTGGATGAAATGCAGAGGCAGCTGGCGGCGGCAGAAGACGAGAAGAAGACTTTGAACTCACTGCTCCGTATGGCCATCCAGCAGAAGCTGGCACTGACGCAGCGTTTAGAGCACCTGGAACTTGACCACGAGCAGGCGAAACGCGTGCGCACAAAATCCACGTCCATTAAAAAAAACAGTAACCCTAGCGTAAGTCACGTTCGCTCATGTGCCGACGGCTCAGAGGGGTCGGTTCTCAACAACCAGGTGTTTTGCAGTGAAAAGTATAAGATCTATTGCGACTAGGGAAAGGCTGATCCTTGTTTGTCCGCTTGGATAGTCCGCATGAAGCGCCAATTGCTACAATATTGCAGCCACTTAACCTGTGCTGGTATGTTGTTTAAACTGTGTATGCAAATGGTAATATTAAGCTTAGCTTGATTATAACTAACACTTGTAAAGGGGGCTTTGCAAGAAGTTAACGCAGGAAGGAGACAGACAGCACTTCCAGAGTTAACCTTGTAGGCGTTTTTATGTTTGGAGAACATATACAAAGCTGAAGCCATAATCACGGTAATGACCCATCTGTCGATGGGTGCGCTGAAAACAAATTCAGAATATCTGAACACCGATTCACGTTCTGTGTCACATGATAAAAAACCTATATATAGAAATAGGTGAAATGCAACATATTTACATGTTGGAATCACTCCCACCTTACGGCGGCTGGATAAGTCTTTGTGTCCGCTTTGTGCTGCGGTAACAACACGTGGGTGGAGTCTAAATTGATTATTGCACATTTGGCAATATAAACATGATTATTAAAAAAAAAATTAGGAACATGTATCTATGGTACCAGTGATGAAACGCTTCAGTACAGTGTCAGTTCTCTGGCCGTACCAGGTGTATAAAACGTGGTGGCCTGTTATATTGCACGTCTTAATCATTGTATCATTAATAGCACAAATATTAGAAGTCCAGAAATGCTCATCAAGAAATATGGGACATTTAGCATGAACCACAAGTCCCTCGTTTCTTGACCATACAGACACAGTCTGCCTCCACTTTCCCGGACATCTCTCCGATTTGTGTGCTGGAGCACGGTATAAATATTGCTTTGTAACCTGCACAATCCTAACCAATTGAAATTGGACATATATTTTGCTAAATATGACATATGGTTCGAACTATATGTCTTCACATTTGGTGTTTGGTTTAAAATAATGGTGACACTCAAGTATTAACAAGATAACAGTATCCAATTATTAGTATGAGCTTTAAACTACTTGAGTCTTCTCACTCAAATAGGGAAAAGACCAAAAACTTGAGTACATACTAAAACAAACCAAGACCGGCTAACCAGAGAATAACAAGACATAACCTTCCCCAACAAGTTGCCGGGATTCAATAATAAGTTGGTTAGTTACTTTCTTCTAAGTAACTTAGTGTTAATATAATTATTCTATATTATCATAGAATACTGTTAAGTACATTTGAGAAGAACCGAGCATTACTTCGGCAAGCACAAGATTCTACAATTAGGAAACTCTGACACCTAGTGGTCACTGACTAAATTACCAACCAGGAGGATCTGGAATCTAAATGCACTGGCAACATTCTTTGTCGAGGCTAAAGCTAAGAAAATGACAAAAGGTTCAGTGGAGATTGTGCCATTATAAAAAAGAAATTCAAGATACTAATTAGCGGAAGGCACAATAAGATTCATTTTAAAAAAATGTTTAAAGTGCCTGCTTTGAATTGCTCTACTATTGTAAAGCTCTGTTTAACCTGTTATTTCAGTCATCGTTAATAGATTCCTATGGTGAATCTTGCAAGAATGGGTTCCGTCCTTGTCCCTAACACACCTCCAAAAAACTCTAGTTCCTTCCTCCTACCCTTCTGCTTGCTTACTTTTTTTTTTTTTTTTTTTAACTTCACTGCATTGACCCTGGCTATGCTTCTTTTCATCTCACTGCCATTCCTTATAGATTATCAGCACACTGCTTCCTGTGTCCAGGCACTCTGCCACAAAATAGTCAGGACGAGCCCCCAGGGACTCTGGAAGGTAACAAGAGCTCACCGCCTGCTGGAGAGTGTCTGCATGCTAACACGAGTGCTTTTCCTTAACGTTTTCAGAGCGTTAGAACTTTTATATCCCTGGTTTCTGAATAATACAATTTTGGGAATATGTCTTATATACACTCAGTCAGAGCACTTTGCAAATAGTTTTTTTGTTTATATTTTTCCCCTGATGTGCGTTTGAGACCGCTACCCCTAAAATGTTCAGTATGATCAAATACCATAATGTTTTGGGGAAAGGTTCCAAATTTCTGCTACAAGTTTATTGGATTGGTGTGAGATGTCTCTTTTTTTTTTTTTTTTTTTTTTTTTTTTATGATACTTTTTTTTTGTAGTGTGTTACACTAATATCTCTGAGTTGTTTGACACTATTTTTATTATTTTAGTTTTATTTCTTTGTGTCAAATTTTCTTCCAAGCATTCATTACATCACTTTTGCTACCAATGTTGGCTGACCTGTTTATCAAGCACGATGTGCGCTAACTGGTATCACCATGCATGACCAATGCATAAAGGTCTAAAGCTTCACCACCTTCTGCTTTCTATAACTTCAGATCAACAAATATCTTTCAATGTCGGACAGAAATCTGTTACCTTGCATACACTACTCTACGATCGCTGCCCTATAAGCCAGCGAATGGCATTGGCTACCCTTTACGCCTGGAAACTAACAGCTGCCTGGTCTTGCTTTTGTTTTTCAACTAACCTTCTCCGCACAGCTCAGCTCCTGACAATATTTTGTAATGAGACATATCTAATTTTTATTTTATTTTCCGTTTTTCCAGTTGTAGAATAGTCCCGGGAGAAGAACTTGCGGTCCATTGCATTGAGATGCACATAACTCCAGTCCGAATAATTTATGACCTTTTTAGAGCCAATGGCAAAAAAAAAAAAAGACGGGAAACTGCACCCTCTGTTTATTTCATACACTTTACAGGAAGCGCTCCTTCCCATTATTTAATGTTTTCTCAATATATATTTTCAAAATGAAAAAGCTTTATTAAGTGCTGCTGGGGAAGAAAACGTACAAGTGCTGAACAAAACTCTACTATCAACTATTCTTTGTTAGTATCAGTCACGTTGGGAAAAGGTTTTTTTGGTTTGTTTTTTTTAATTTTATTATTTTACATCCGATTGTTAAACCTGTGCACTTTTGATATTTTAATGTTTTTCTGTTTTCTTTATATTTTCTGTAGAAATTTTATAGAACATGTAATGGCTGCATTAATAGCCTGAACATGGCGGTTTTCCTGGGTAGTATTAACTCTTGTGCATGTTGATTTTAGGATCGACATGTTGCAAGGAATTTATTTACTGTTTTTATGATTTAATACACTCGTTGATGTTAAAGACTTACAAATATATATGTTCTCTCTTACTACAGCTTTTTTTTTCATGATACAATTTTTTTTTTTTTTTTAAATACTTACTGATTTTATCTGCCATGCTCATTACAAAAATCCAGGGTCTGAAAATTCTGGGGTTTTCATACTATTATTATTCTTAGGAATAGCTTAATGTAACAAGGAAAAAACTTGACTTTCTTTGGTTAAAACAGTAATAGGCACTTGAAAAAAAAAAGTTCAATAAGTAGTATTATCTAAAATGACAGAATATTCTGCTTTTTAGGAAATCAAGAATTGCTGATGAACAGAATTTTATACAACTGTACCAGTTAAATTCCAAATTGGAATTGTTTGTTTTTATTTTCTTCGTTATCGTGCCAAATTATGGTACATCTAGCAAGTTCAATTCTAAAGTTGTCAATTAACAAGTGTTTATACAGTAAGCCTTTGTTATGGAAACCAGTAGTGCCTTTATGATTACTGAGAAGTTCTTAGACTAGGTGTGAAGTGGGGGGAAGAAAAGGGTCTGAAAAATTAATGAATCCATGCGGAGCAATAAGTGCAAAGGATAAAAAAAATGAACCTTGCAAATATTTAATGGATACAAGTCCTCTATATTTACGGAAACTAACAATTTTCAAAAACAAAAAAAATTCCGTTGGTCAGTGATTCTTTTCAATGCAGATCCTTACTAATTCAGGAAATGAGAAACAAAAAATGTCTGCAAACCAAAACTAATAGCTTTTGAAAATTGTTCTAGCAAGATGTACTTACACATTTGTGGCGGCTGTTCCCCGAACTCAAGGGACTTTCTATTATCTGTGTACGGTGGTGGACGCGGTCTTACCATTCTATCGCTGGCAAATGTGGAAAACAACACATTAATATCTACTCTTGCATGTTGTATTTAACTGCTGTTGTTTTCAGGAAACAGAAATTGTGAGAGGCATCAACAAGCACCGCCGCATTGGTGGCTGTTCGTCGAGGCAGAGGCAAATGTTTTTAATTGGTACTCGCTAAACTACTGTCATTTTTTTTCTTTTATACAAGATGACAAAAATAACGGCAAATTTTAGTAGTGGGGGAAAAAAAAAGATTTCTGTTTGCTGGAAAAACAGTATTATTTCTAGTTGTTGGGATTTTATATTCTCATCTTTTACAGTATTGATCCTTAAAATATTGTTACTGCAAATTATTTCATATGTATGTGGGTATTTATTTGAAATTATTTCATAAAGTACTGTATTATTTTAATGTGCATTACTTTTAGTGGCAAAGTGTTCTTCAGTTACATGTCATATGCACGTACTCTTGCCAAGTAACCTTTACACAGATCGGAAAGTCGAAGCAGTCGTTTTGGCAGAGATTGGCGCTTCTTAAAACGGTTTGTCTAGTGAATGAAAAGTGTTAATGATATTAATACAAGGTTGTGTGTAGCGAGTTGCCTGTGTAAGGGTAGTCACATGTATCAATAAAGGTGATAAAGGAACACTGTCTTCGCCTGTTTATTCCAAGGTTTCTTGTGGTCTATGTGAATTGCTCTCCAGAACCCAATGCTACATTAAGAGGAAAAATAATGGATGGGCCTGTTTTACAAGCTGTATTGGTCCCGCCTCTTTTTTATGACTTTATTATAATTATCTTCTTTATTATAATTAATTTCTATCTCTGCGTGCATTATTTCCTCTTTTAAAAATAACCAATTGTAGAAATGGATCAGTTGACAAGTTATCAACCAATTAAATATCAGCCAATGAGCTTTGAGGAAGCATTTGTCAAGTAGATTCTGTAAAATGGTTGGTAGATGCTAGCTTTACTATGGCCAACTTCTTTACTGACCCACTTTGTGCTTTTTTCACTGCTTGATAAATCAACCCTTTGGTACTCTAGTTACCTGCGACTTAAAAGAGAGAAGTGTTACTTTTACATCTGGGATGAATAATCCAGGTGGAACGGTTATGATGGCTATCTATTGATAAATCTCTTGTGTACAAACTGCTTTGAGAATGATTGATGAGGACAACCCTGTACCATGGATTTTTCCATTTATTCTAGGCAGTTGTGTGGTAAATGATGGTCTATGGCTCCAGGGATTATACCCAAGAACCATCCCATTTAACTTCTGGCTATTAGATTTCTTTAAATAGGAATTAATTGGAATCCTGTGTTCATTTTCCACGGCTCCTCCGCATTTTCTGGTGATGTGGTGGAGTTATCAAGATGTCCTTGTGGAAGGATGGCGGGGGTGGATTGGGGATGCCTGCACAAATCTGACCACATAAACCTCTTCCTTTTTGTTTTTATTAAATGACACATTCTCTGCTTGAAAAACATATACAAGAACGGTGAAAATTATAAAATGATGTTGTATAAACATCCTGTTCTTGTTTATGACCACTAGATGGCCACAGCAACCACAACATTAAACCGTTCCTTTTATAAACAACATGTAGACTATAGTACATCATATAGCTGTATTGACTAGTCCACAGAATTCTACACATTTTCCACACTTCAATGTGACCCACTCCCATTAGCTACATAAAGCTCTGTTCCTGGACTTCCTTGCCAGTGGCAGCTTTGCACCGTTCAAAGGAGTAATGCTACCCATACACTTGTGATATATTGCATGCAATCATTCGACCACACATCTAGTCAAAAACTCTAATGATTGTATGCATTTTTTACTTCATTCGGTGCAAAGCGAGGGCACGCCGTTGAAGTGCAACCGTCGATAGCATGTTCTGCACATAATATCTCAGAGAGAGCTCAGCCAATCACATGGCTGCCCAGTGTTTTAAACAATTCTGCAACCTTATAGCGATACGCTACTTTGCCCTCCCTCTTCAATCAGCACCCTATGGGCCATCTCAAGTAGCATGCGACATCGGGTGCTGAAAGGGGGCAAGTTTTGCACCTTCCGATTGCATAAGTTTATGGGTAGCATAGGAGGATATGGTGATGCATGCAGGTCAATAGAAAATAAATGTAAACATAGAATTGAGGTAAGTATTTGGTCTTTTTTTGAGGAGGAAGTAGTGGAACCAGTGATGTTTCTTAGGCATGTCATACCAAGCAAGCAGCCATATTGAGGACACTGTGCAGCCTTACATTTAACCAATATCATTGATCGTGGTTAGTGAATTGATGGGCGTCTTTATAAGGAATATTAAACCTACACAATTTTTTTTTAAATTGTAATAAAAAAATAAAAAAATCCAGCCCATCTTTTTGCTATGATAAGCTAAGGTTGCCGTATAAAAGTTGTCCTAGTTATGTGATGGGTGACCTCATATCCTGGGCAGTATTATAACAGTACTGATCTGGATTAATACATCTGATAAAAAAAAAAAAAAAGGGCACAGTTATGATGGATGGCCAAGTAACATGGGTTTAGCAAATCTGGATCTGTCCTTTCTGTCATTATATACTCCCCTCCTTAAGCAAGCATCAAAGAGCCCGGGCTGATTAATTTTTGCAGCTTGATGCCATGCCAGAATAAACTTTTGACAGCCCCTAAAAAAAACAGCCTGTTCATATTTTGGAACCTACTCATAGAATTTTCATCTAAATGTCCTTGATGGCAATACTTTCCCTAGTATGTGCCTCAGTGAGGACAGATTTGGGTACTTGTGGAGTATCACGGCTCCCATCGTATGGCATCGTATGCCATATGTAGTGGCATATGATGGCATACGATGGTATGCGATGCGATTTTTACAGATTTTTGAGCATTTTTGTTCAAAAATCGGATGCGATCGCATCGGATGCCATGCGATGCGATGGCACCCGATTTTGCACTGAAATGCATCAAAATGCATTGAAATGTGTAGTAAACATGTTAATTGGCCCCCAACTGTCATTTTTCACTGTGTACCACCCCCAATATCAACGCCAACCCGAAGCGTGGCGAGCGCAGCGGTACGCGTCCTACGACCTTTTCATACCCTCCACTATCCACGCCGGCGTGGAGTTGAGAATAGAAAGTGTGGCGAGCGCAGCGGATACCTGTGACGCCCGCGAGGGGACGTGTATAGCTGTGAAGGTATCCGCATCCCCTCGCTGCGCTCGCCACGCTTCGGGCTCGGTGGCTCGCTGCGCTCGCCACACTTTCTATTCTCAACTCCACGCCGACGTGGATAGTGGGGGTATGAAAAGGTCGTAGGACGCGTACCGCCGCCCCTCGCGGGCTCGCTGCGCTCGCCACGCTTCGGGTTGGCGTTGATATTGGGGGTGGTACACAGTGAAAAATGACAGTTGGGGGCCAATTAACATGTTTACTACACATTTCAATGCATTTCAGTGAAAAATCGAGTGCGATCGTATGCGATGCGATTTTTTTGCATACGATCAGCATACGATGAAGGTCGTGGGAGCCGTGATACTCCACAAGTACCCAGATTTGTATTAAATATTTATATGTTTCTATACTTCAGAAGCAAAAAACGAGCTATAGGCAAATTGAAAAAAAAAATAATATTAGTTTATGATAAATGTAAAGACCCCCATACGCTATGTGGTTTGGGCCCAATTCTGGCAGAGCGGGCTGAGAAATCTGGTGAAATCAGTCCAAATAACGTGTGTGTGAGATCCGATCTGATGCGCGGTTCCGTGTGCATCGGATTGGAGCCACAGATCATGTGGCCTCCTTTCTGTGGCAGGGAACAGGGATTATCTGCGAACCTGCCGCCAGAGAAGGTCCCTGGCAGCTTAATGAAGATTGGATATGATTTCTCCGAGGGGGCTTATCGATAAGTCTCACATTAGGCTGTTCTTAAATACCGTTGATACATAAAATGATGAAGAAACTGTAATTTTGACATAATTTTTTGACAAACCTCCCCTTGATCTTAAATTCTTAGATGAAGTACCGTTATTCCAGCAATAGGTCGGCAGCAGACATGCATTTCATTCCTCTGGGAACAATTCATGATAAGAGGTCGTGTCCACCTATTATTGAGACAATAGGAATATTGAAAACTGATCCAACAATACAATTACTCCAGGTTCCCCTGACGGTCTACTCAGCTCCGAAGAGTCCACTTGATATAGCACCAATATGTAAAGTTTAAACTTTCACTTTCGACCATCGATGATTTGAAATCATCAATGGTTTATGGCAGATGTTGCATACTTTTGCCATCGATGTTGAAGAACCAGATTGTTTCCCAACATCAATGGCAAATTTTTTTTTTTGCAATGTGTCAGGACATGGAGCATAGCTCCGCCCCTGACGCCCGGAAGCCCTGCCCCCAATTTTGATTGGGCCTTGGGCCATTCAGTCAAATATAATCATCGATAACTAAAACTATCGGTGGTTATCCGTCACATAGTTTATTACTATCGATGGCTGGGTGCAGAATGGCCATCGATGGCCATCCCTACACATAACTGCTAAGAGGCATCCGTTTGTGTTTCTGCTTTGTGGTACTTTCCCCCAAACTCTTTTGTTAATGGTTACTACATAACACTTATTCCATCTTTCACTCACGGGTTCCATAGACTTGCAGCCAGCAGAGAATACAGCTCTCTAACAGAAATAGTATTTGCAGCTCGACTTTACTTTGCAAATGTATTATTAGGAAACTCTTATTTTCCACCCAATGTAAAAGATGTGCTCTTTTTTTGACAGCCCTATATAAAAAGAACATTTCTGTTGAAATCTGATGAGAACTGAAAGAAGTGAAAATGTTGTCTTGACAGAATCTAGTACACTCTTGCTGCACTTGCCCCTGGGGGCTTGGATACTGAGCGAGTACATCCCCATTAACAAGGTCATGCCTGTCACTGCAGGAACTATCTTTGGTTAATTTTATTTATTTATTTATTAGCAGTTTCTTATATAGCGCACACAGATTCCGCAGCGCTTTACAGAGAATATTTTGACCATTCACATCAGTCCCTGCCCCAGTGGAGCTTACAATCTATATTCCCTACCACATGTACACGCACACACAGACATTCTAGGGTTAATTTTGTTAGGAGCCAAATTAGCCTAGCAGTATATTTTTGGATTGTGGGAGGAAACCGGAGTACCCGGAGGAAACCCACGCAAGTACGGGGAGAATATACAAACTCCGCACAGTTAGGGCCATGGTGGGTATTGAACCCATGACCTCAGTGCTGTGAGGCAGTAATGCTAACCATTACACCATCCGTACTAATGAGAGAAAGCGTGCAGAGGATTCTGGGAGAAACGGAATGTGGAAAGCTGCAGAATGTTTTCAGAATGCGATGGCGTGGAATATATGCTGCCTTATTATCTTATTTCCCAAGCTGTTAAAACTTTGAGAAACATTTCCCCAAGCCTAGAGTCTATAGGAAACAACTTATTAAATTGATGGGGCATCACTGAGGGTAAGGTCCATTTGGGAGGTGCTGTGGCCTGCTGCAATGAATCTCATCTATCATACCACTGGCTATTCAGGAATATTAATAATTATATTTATATAGTGCTCTTTCTCCAATAGGATAAAAACAATACAGGATCGTAATTGCAATTTATAACATACAGTACACAGTACACAGAAACACAAAACCCTAACTAAACTGCCTTGCAGCATCTAAACTGCCTAAAATGTATACAACCTGGTGTAAACTTCCTAACCAATGGGAAACGGATCTAAATAACGGGAACTTATCACTACATAGTCTAACCTACCTAATACAAGCTAACCTAGTCTTACTTGTAACTACACAGTGTAATCTGCCTAACACCAAGCTATACTACTCCCAGGGGCCTATTTGCTATTAGATCGTATATACAATGCAATCTGGGCACGATCTACCACCCAGGATTGCATTGTAATATGTGATCCTTTCGCCCGAATGTATGTCTAATGTTGGCTGAATGCAGAAGCAGGGGCTCTGAAAGGGGCCTGTCACCGCAAACTGCTCAGCTGGCAGAGGGGGGTGTCCACATGTGTGGTTAGTGCTGACCGCAGCGGGGGTCAACGTGCAGTTAGATTTGGGGGAGTTATTTTGTTTCTGTGCAGGGTAAATATTGGCTACTTTCTTACACTGCAGTCTAAATTTCAGTTTGAACACACCTCACCCACATCTTAAGGCCCCCTTACACTTGTTCAACAAATTGAACCTGATTGACTCGAGATTTATCCTATGTGCAGGAGGATCAATCTCTTACAATCTCTTGGTTATACCCAATGGCACAGGATTGTGGATTGTGTCCTAAGGTGCCCATACACGGTACAATTATTGTATCCAATATTGTATACAATATCGCATCTCATCGCATCTCGGTTTTGCGATGCGATGAGATCTAGTACAAAAAGTATGTGCAGCACATACTCTTTGTACTAAATCTCATCGCATCGCAAAACTGAGATGCGATGAGATGCGATATTGTATCCAATATTGGATACAATAATTGTACCGTGTATGGGCACCTCTACACATCAGGCACATAAGATTTTGTCAGACAGGCGCATCAGATCTTGTCAGATAAATTGACTCAATCCACCTGAATTGGATCAAATCTCACAAAATCTCACAAGTGTAAGGGGCCCTTTATCCTTGCCCGGCACCCGCCAGAACGCTCCCTCTGGCAAACGCCGGCGGACAGGGACTCCATTAAACTGGGACACGCGTGCACCTCACGCACGTCCCAGTCTCTCAGCAGCTGGGTACCGGAACCCTGCCCTTCTCCACTTCAGGGAGACGGGCACGGTTAGGGGGGTGGGTGCGGTGAGGTAAGGTGGGGGGAAGCGTCTAAACGGGGCGGCGAGGATCCGAGGGGGAGCTCCGTCCCCACGGGGCACGCCCCCTGGAGGGAGCTGGCGGGACTCGCAATAGTTTCGCCAGCCCCTGCCTGAACAAGGGGCGCTCCATCTGTAAGTCCCCCACACACAGGGCGTCTGTGCCTTTGTGCTGAACGAGTTATGCCCCATAACTCTCTCTGCACATGTTACATTTGCCCCATCTGCAGGTTTTGTCCATCTGCAAAATTTGCAGCCTTGCTAACAGGTCTGAATGAGCCTATAGGTGCTGTCATCTACAAAGTGAAATGAAACGCATCTGCACCTTCTAAGTATCTGATTCTAACACAGTGCTGGCCAACCTGTGGCTCTTCAGCTATTATAGGACTACACATCCCAGCATGCCCTGCCACAGTATTATCATTCCCTAATTGTGAACTGTGACAGGGCATGTTGGGACTTGTCATTTCTACCCTCCCGGATTGGCCAGGAGGCTCCCAAAAATTGGGTCCACCTCCCGGCCCCCAGGAAAATATATAAGAAAATTATGAAAAATATTTCAGTTTCTTAAATTTTTTATGCAACATCTACAGAACATACTGAGTATTAAACGTGTAAACAGGGTGTAGTAACAGGATTATATAAAATAATATGGAATTTTAGAACTCAATTTGAGGCCATACAGCCCGCAGCAATTTTCCGCACACGAAACCAACTTTTAATGTGCGGCACAAAGATACTGTGTTTTCCCTTTGTCCTGACCAAGTGGATAAAAGCACATGAGTGTTATGTTAACCCAGAAAACATGTGACGTAACTCGCAGAAAGTACATTACTAATTGTGCTGTGTCTGATCCTAACGGAGAGATCTTGAAGGTTGAAAGTTAATTTAAAATTGAGCTATTTAAAGGGGATGTCGTAGCAATATCAAGACAGAGCAAAAGCTGTTCTGTGTGTAGACTGGATACGGTCATTTGGTCTACAACATGTTGGTCGACATGGCTGTGCCGAGCGCAGCTAGGCACCGTGCCCGAAGCATAGCGGGCGATGTGAGGGGATGCAGTGCACTTCAAACGGTGTCCATGTCGACTGTGTCGACATTCGGGTAAAAAATAAACAGTTAAAACCCGAAAAACGACCTTTTGACTTAATGCTTGCCCCAACCTAATGCCCTGTTGACCTAAAGCCATGTCAACCTTGAACCATGTCGACCTATCCCCATGTCGACCTAATGGTGTCAACCTAATGCTTGTCGACTAACATACTGTAGACTAAACAATCCCAACCCGTGTAGACAGTCATTTTCTAGGATAGGGATAATCAACCTGAGGCCCTCCAGCTGCTATGGAACTACACATGCCAGCATGCCCTGACACAGTTTGTCATTAAGCAATGCTAAAACCTTGGCAGGGCATTCTGGAATGTGTAGTTCCACAGCAGCTGGGGGGGGGGGTGTATGTTAAATTCCCTTCTCGTTTCTATGTAGTCTATTTATGTAATTCTGTGTTAAAAACAGATCACGGCTAAAGGTGGCCATACACACGCAGATTTATCTTCAGATCTGTCGGGTTGGAACAAAAACATGGTTATGGATGAGAGCAAATGACAGCTGACCATTTCTTGGAAATGCTGGAAAACTGACAAACTGTCACTCATCCATAACCATGTTTTGGTTCCAACCAGCCAGATCTGAAGATAAATCTTACTAGTGTATGGGCACCTTTAAAGACTATGCTGGAGTAACAATGTAGTAGTAACAGATAGATCAGTAGATTGATCCGCTTGTAACATACTGTAGATATCAATAGACCAATCTTCACCATAGACATAACGGGTGTGGTACAGGGGTCCGACAGTCGGGATCCCGACTGGCCGGACCCAGACAGCATGGCGAGCGCAACGAAGCCCCTTGCGGGCACGGTGCCACCTATTCTATTGTCCCTCTATGGGGGTCGTGGACCCCCACGAGGGAAAATAGCCGACGGCCATTGGGAACCCGGCTGTCGGTCTTTTGACAGTCAGGATCCCGACGTCTGGTAAATGCCTGTCGGGATCCCGTCCGGCACTCAGAGATAACTATGGACATGGCTGGTGGATGCAGCACTATTTTCACTCAATTATCTTATTACTTCATCATCTAGTATAGACTGACTGACCGGAGATGGCCGAATTCGGGTCAGGAGCTAATGTCATGTGACATCGACCGCCGGCCTCAAGCAGGCATTGACCCACCGGCGTTTGCAGGGGTACGCCTAGTGATTCTATGGACGCGCCCATGAAACACTGAGCGTGAAACTCTTCAAAGGCAAAAACATTGAACAGGGGAATTTGTCCCGCACCAAGCGAGTCAATCACCCCCCCCATGCTTAAGCTTGTGTTGCCCTATGGTTTGTTGGTCATTTTCAGGTGTCGATCTAGTCACTGTTGACGTAGCAACTGTCCACCCGCTATACGGTAACCCTGTATGTTACTTTAAACTTCTGGCTGCTGCTCCCAAAATACATGTTGGTTTTCGTATAGTGGAAGGTCTGGGCATGTCTCCCCACAGCTGTCCCTGCTTCGTGCAATTGGAAACTGAGATAATTTAGCAGTTGTCCCCAGCCAGAAAAGCTGTATGGAGGAATCTGAGGGGACCTTCTGCCTGTGCAGTTACAATGACTTCATTGTATGCAGTACTTACTGTATTAGGATGTCACCGGGCATTTTGCAGAAATCTGGCGCTATTAAAGAGGTGAGTTACTACTGTCCTGCCTGACTGACTGGATGTGACACCGGTAATGATGTGATGATTATAAGAGTGACTCAGTATCTGGACAATGTCATATGGCCGGTCAGACCTACAGAGTGCGAGGTATCACTGTGTTGTCAGGTATAATTACACTCAAATAGGTTTATACGAAACCTGGACATGTTCTAAAGACTGACTCTCTTGTTATGGACTTCAAAGAACAAACAAGGAATAGCATTAATTCCATGAACACCGTAGCTGGAATGAATGCAGTAGGTAGGATTGTCTGCAAATATTTCTTCGCATACGATACATCCTTGAGGTCATTCTGGTTGACTTGCAAAGCTGCAAATTTCGCAGCTTTGCAATCCAACTAAATGCTGCCCGTACGAATGCCCGCCCCTGCTCAGATGGCGAATGTGCCCACACACATGCGAATGGATATTTTGCATAAACATCCATTCGCAGCCTTGCATGCAGGCCCGAAATCATTCGATTGTCATCGACCATCAAATGGTGCTTGCAAATCTAAGGCACTCTCAGATTCGCAGCACTCTGCTACGTGATCACGGTGGACAGCTGATATCCGGTAACATCACCCCCGGGACACTTTGGGCGCGACCAGTGTTCCCCGCTCCCTGCCCGCACTGCTTTGTGCGAACGGGCCGGCGACTATGCAAGTCGCTGCTTCCGTTCACAAACAGAGTCTGTACATGTGCATAAATGGTTATGCACACGCGCAGAAACAAAACACTGCTCCCCCGTGCAAACGTGCGGGGGGAGTAAATCAACCAGAATGACCTCCACCGTGTATTGCATGGAATTGCATGGAGTTGCCAAAGGTATCGCATGCACCCCCACCGCACCGGCATGATGGAGAAAGCAGTCAAAGTTTTTTTTTGGGGGGGGGGGAAACCTGCAACTGAACCCGAAGAAGGCCCTGCATCCACTGTAGATACAGTAGGTACAGTTTAGTCTATTGTATGAAACTGGCTGGTAAGTTAGTGGGACTTTATCTGTTTTTTATACTTGTGACCTGTGAATTGGTTTGCATCATTTTATTGGGGCTACTGCCAAATAAATGAATCAGAACTTGGTAAGGTCATCACACGTTCAGGATGTAAAATCAATTAGTAGTGATAATATAAGCACACTGCATGGTTGGTGCTGTTAAAACGTGGGCGTAAGTTTTGCATGATTATATTGGGCTGGGCTGGGTACATGCAGTTTATCAGCAGACCAGTGAAGAATTAAAATATTGGCCCTTATTCAGATCTGATCGCAGAAAGTATTTGTTCTCAAAATGGGCAGAACCATGTGCACTGCAGGTGGGGCAGATGTAATATGTGCAGAGAAAGTTAAATTTGGGTGGGGTGTGTTGAAACTGAAATATAAATTGCAGTGTAAAGGTGCGTACACACGGGGGCAATTTTGTGTAATATCGCTGGAAATATGGTCACTAAGCGACCATATTGCCCACGATGGGAGTGTGCACCGGCGATATATCGACGGGTGCGCGCTCCCGTTTTTACCCCTGTAGTGATCGCTGGTCACAGGAACATGCTCCTGCGACCAGCTGATTACCACTGCCGGGCTCCCCCCGGCAGTTTCTTTTTCATCAGCGACCATCTCTGGTCAGCCATATATTGCTCAGCCATATATCTCCCCCGTGTGTACGGGGCTTTAGAATAATGCATCCAATATTTACCCTGCACAGAAACAAAATAACTCACACAAATTTTACTTTCTCTGCACGTTACATCTGCCCCACCTGCAGTGCACATGGTTTTTCCCATTTTGAGAGCAAATTTGGGTACTTGTGTATTTTGGCGGCGCCCATCGCATCGCATACCATAATGCATACGATGGTATGCGATGCGACGCGATATCGTACGATAGTGCACGATGGCATACAATTTTGAAATTGTATGGCATACGATGCCATACGATGCGATGCGATTAAACATTGTATAAGCACCCTAATGGGTGCTTATACAATGTAAAGCACCCAAATGGGTGCTTACAATGTTAAATGCACCCCCACGCCACCCCCCCCCACTATAAACGTGAACCCGAAGCGTGGCGAGCGCAGCGGTACGCGTCCTACGACCTTTTCATACCCCCACTATTCACGTCGGCGTGGAGTTGAGAATAGAATAGTGTGGCGAGCGCAGCGAGCCACCGAGCCCGAAGCGTGACGAGCGCAGTGAGCCCCGCGAGGGGACGCGGAGGCCTGTGAAGCCCGCGAAGGGACGCGTTTACCTGTGAAGGTATCCGCGTCCCCTCGCGGGGCTCGCTGCGCTCACCACGCTTCGGGCTCGGTGGTTTGCTGCGCTCGCCACACTATTCTATTCTCAACTCCACGCCGACGTGGATAGTGGGGGTATGAAAAGGTCGTAGGACGCGTACCGCCGCCCCTCGCGGGCTCGCTGCGCTCGCCACGCTTCGGGTTCACGTTTATAGTGGGGGGGTGGCGTGGGGGTGCATTAAAAATTAACGATTTTTGATCGTATAGGGGGTCAAAATCGCGTCGCATCGCATACCATCGGGTGCATGGCATGCGATGCGATCCGTTCATCGTACGACGGACATCGGGGGCGTACCCAAATTTGTACTACGATCAGATCTGAATATAAGGGCCATTATGAGGAACGTCTGGGTATAGTAAAGGTACCGTGACTGTGACATGTCATGGTCTTTATTTATTCATTTATTTATTTATTAACAGTTTCTTATATAGCGCACACATATTCCGCAGCGCTTTGCAGAGAATATTTGAACACTCACATCAGTATGACATGGTGTAATGGTTAGCATTACTGCCTCACAACGCTGAGGTCATGGGTTTCGATTCCCACCACGGCCCTAACTTTGTGGAGTTTGTATATTCTCCCTGTGCTTGCGTGGGTTTCCTCCGGGTACTCAAATATACTGGTAGGTCAATTTGCTCCTAACAAAACTAACCCTACAATGTCTGTGTGTGTGCATGTACATGTGGTAGGGAATATAGATTGTAAGCTCCACTGGGGCAGGGACTGATGTGAATGTTCACATATTATCTGTAAAGCGCTGCAGAATATGTGTGCACTATATAAGAAATTCTTAATTAATAAATAGATAGGCAAGCACGGTGAAAGCATTGCAGCATACAGCTGTCACAGTATAGTACAAACGCCTCAGTAGGGGCCTTATTCTAGTTCACTCTTAGAGGCAAATTCCTTCTCAGATGGACAAAACCATGTGCACTGCAGGGGGCAGATGTAACAGGTGCAGATAAAATTAGATTTGGGTGAGTTATTTTGTTTATGTGCAGGGAAAATACTGTCTGCTTTATTTTTACACTGCAATATAGATCTCACTTTGAAGAAAAACCCCACCCAAATCTAACTCTCTCTGCACATGTTATATCTGCCCCCCCCCCCCCCCTGCAGTGCACATGGTTTTGTCCATTTGAGAAGGAATTTGCCTCTAAGAGTGAACTAGAATAAGGCCCTATGTTCCAGTTGTCCCCACCATAGACCCTCGACCTATCACCTGGGTAGCTGCTCCACCGTCAGGAGCCCTGACTCTGTGCCCTGGAAACACATCAGGAAAGCACAAGTGCTGCTAATCAGCCCAACTCTGATCACATCAGTTTTCCTGCTGCTGCTCTAAAACCTGGACCGGATCCTCCACATTACCTCCATGTATGCTGTCCCTGCCACAGTACGTATTGTAAATAAAAAAAGTAATTTTACCCTATTGTTTATATTAGGGATGTGCACTGGCCCCTTTTTTTCGGGTTTTGGGTTCTGATTACCCTGAGGTTTTGGATTCTAATGGGTTTTGGCAAAACACCTCCTAAGTGTTTTGTGTTTGGATTTTTTGGGTTTTGGGTTCTGATTTTTTGTTAAAAAAGCATAAAAACTGCTAAAATCGCAGAATTTTGGTTTTTATTTTTTGCTCCTACGCTATATTAACCTCAATAACATTAATTTCCACTCATTTCCAGTCTATTCTGAACAGCTCACACCTTACAATATTGTTTTTAGGGCAAAAGGTTGCACCGAGGTAGCTGGATGACTATGATAAGCCACACAAGTGTGCGGCACAAACACTAGACTGATATGGCACACTTAGCATCCCCTCTAGGCTGATACTGCACACCTAGAATTACCCCTGGACTGATATGGCACAGGTAGCATCACCCCTGGACTGATAAGGTACATTTAGCATCACCCCTGGACTGATATGGCACACTTAGCATCCCCCCTAGTCTGATACGGCACACCTACATACCTCCCAACAGTTCCGATTTTATCGGGACAGTCCCGATTGTCAGGGCCTGTCCCGCTGTCCCACCCGCGGGCGGCAGTGTCCCGCGGTGTGGGGGGCTGTTGGGAGTCCCCCCTGTCAGCTGCTAAGCAGCGGGAATAAACGCTGTGCACATGCGCACAGCGTCTATTCCCGCAGCCAGGGGGCTGGGGGCATGGCTAGAGGCTCACAGAGCCTCTGGGTCATGCCCCCATAGCGGCAAAATGGGGGCGTGGCCTCGCGGAAGAGCCACACGTATAGGCCACGCCCCCTGAAAATTTCGACACGCCTTCGGCGCGCAGCAGCAGCGTCCCGCCTGCTCGGCTACCTAAGTTGGGAGGTATGCACCTAGCATCACCCCTGGACTGATATGGCACGCTTAGCATCACCCCTGGACTAATACAGCACACTTGGCAGCACCCCATGAATTATACAGAAGACTTGGCTCACCCCAGGAATTATTTGGCAGACTTGGCTCACCCCTGGACTGATATGGCACACTTAGCATCACCCCTGGACTGATACAGCACACTTAGCATCACCCCTGGACTAATACAGCACACTTGGCAGCACCCCTTGAATTATACAGCAGACTTGGCTTACCCCAGGAATTATACGCACAGATGGTGGCACCCCTGACCTGATACAGCACACATGGAATTATACGGCACAGATGGCGGCACCCCAGGACTGATACGGCACACATGGCGGCAGGCATGGAATTATACGGCAGACAAATTCCTTCAGTAAAAATAAAAATTTGTATTCTTTTAATTATAAAAAAGAGCAAACCCCATGAATTATACAGCACTCTTGGCTCACCCCTGGACTACAGCGCATTTAACAGCCCTTGCAGTAAAAAAAAAAAAAAAAACCCTTATTTTCATTTTCATAAAAAAAAAGGCAGCTCCCCTGGTCTGATATGGGACATGGGGCACCCCTGGACAAATACAGCACACATGTGGGCACCCCTGGATGGATACAGTACACGTGTGGGCACCCCTGGACTGATACAGCACACATGTGGGCACCCCTGGACAAATACAGCACACATGTGGGCACCCCTGGACAAATACAGCACACATGTGGGCACCCCTGGACAGATACAGTACACATGCGGGCACCCCTGGACTGATACAGCACAAATGTGGGCACCCCTGGACAAATACAGCACACATGTGGGCACCCCTGGATGGATACAGTACAAATATGGGCACCCTGGACTGATGCAGCACACATGCGGGCACCCTGGACTGATGCAGCACACATGCGGGCACCCTGGACTTATACTGTGCACTGGCAGCAGTCATTTAAAAAATTTTTTTTTTTTTTACATAATTAAAATAATGTAGCCTACTCTGTAGCACTAGCAGCAGCCCCCTATGCATAAATCATCCCCCCCAACATTTCATTCCCCCAACATGTTTCCCCAGCAGCTCAGCTCAGCAGACACCACGGACACATCCGTGTGTACCACTGGTTATACCCCTTCCCCCGGATTCTGACAAACTCTGACCCCCCCACCCAGACTCTCGCCAGTATTCACCTAATCACTGGAAGGCTCTGATGCAGGGAAGTGCTGCTACAAGGCATGTGTGATGGGAAATCGAGCGCTACTCCTGGGGCACATTTTGAAAATTAATCTTGTATGTAAACCTGTTATTTTTTTTTTTCAATTTTACACCATATTTACAAATAAAAGTCCATAATATCTTCTGTTCACTAACCCTAATCCTAACATTACCCTGTTAGGATTAGGGTTAGGCACTAAATGGAAGGTTAGGGGTAGCCTTGTACTGTCACATTTTACAGTATTTGCTGGTAATGCAGTTTTGAAGCAGCAATCCCATTCAGGGCTGGATTAAGGGGGAAGGGGCACAAGGTCAAGTGCACCACTGGAAACTCAGAACAGAAGAGGTAGGTGGAGTCTGAGCTAGGGGTGGGGCTACAGGACACAGTTCCAGCAGCAGCATGGGAGAGAGGAGAGGGTGGAGCTGTTCCAGAATGCAGTCCCAGAAATTGAATTATAAAAAGTATTCAGCAGCCAGCCTATAAGGTGAGAGGGGTGGCGGCGAGGGGTCGCACCCATAGGAACGCCTAGCGTTTCATGGGCGTTCCCAAGGAAAACGCATTGTGTTTCCATGCCGAGTTCTGGGGGACCTCTGCATGCAAGGTGGGCGGCGTTCATGCTGGCAGCATTTAAACCACACGCAAATCCGCGAATTTCGCAGCTTTGCGCGTGGACCAGAAGAGAACTCTCTCCTAGTCATTTACCGCTGAACGCTTCCACATGAGAACCCAACATCATCGTCCTAGATTTAAAAATGTTGCTCTTTAGAGTCCTTAGTCTTAAGTGCCCCAGACCTACTAAATCCTGCAGTGAAGCAACCACCGTCATTTAGGACATGATGTATGAGAGCAGAGACGCTTAGAAACACCCCTGTGAGCTCTAATCAGTGTACTGTACCGTCCACCCCCCATCTCCTCATGACATACTGACAGCTATACCTTACACACCATCCAGAAATATTATTTAAAAAAGGGGGGCCTCATATAATAATTATGAAATACCAAATAATAAATCACTACAACCCCCATATAGTATATAGTCCACTGTGGATATTATAAAAAAGATATATATATATATATATATATATATATATATATATATATATATATACATCCCGGGCCGACTCTACCATTAGGCAGATTTAGATAGTTACCTAGGGCAACGGATGGGAGGAGGGGGGATAAAGATAGAGGGACAGATTTATTAAGCCTGGTGAAGTGATAAAGTGGCTAATCAGCTCCCAACTGTCACTTTCCAATCCCAGACTGTAACATGACAGTTATTCGCTGATTGGCAGGTGCGCTATTACTGCTAGCTTTATCACTTCCCCAGGCCTAATAAATCTGCCCCACTGTTTGGGATAAGGCGCACCCTTCTATAAATGATACGGATATTAGCGGTGACCGGTGACATGTGACCCTGTACAGGCCTGTAGGCCATGTTTATTATACAGGTCACAGACCTCTGGGGTGACTCTTATACCCACAGTGATGTACAGTATGGACTATATTACACCTTATGTGACACACAATTTCATTACACTTTGTAGGCAACCGGATTTGTGTCAGGTCCAAATTTGCTCCCCCGGGCAATAGTAGTAGTAGTAGTAGGTTTATTTATAAGGCGCCGCAAAGTGTCCGCAGCGCCGTACAATAGTGGGGGTTTGCACTTGTGCAGATATGCACATGCGCAAACCCCCAGAGCGAATGCCATTTCAACATGATGGGCAAGCAGGTGGCGGACACAGGGGACCACCTAGCGTTGGATGGGCATTTCCACAGAAACGGTGGGTGTGCCCATAGAAGCGCTGGGTGTAGCCGTGTGAAATCCTTCACAGGTAAGTATTTCTTTCTTCTCGTTACAGGTGGTCAATTTATTGCAAGCGAGCAATTTGGTACTTTTTAAATAACCAAACAATTTATTATTCAGCAACAGATACCATCAGTATACATAGAACCTTAAATTTGCATATATGCACCAATAAAACGTACAATTGCAACTCAATTTTTATTATACAGGAACTGCAGTCTCCTGTCCTCTTCTATTCGCTTGCCCTCCTGGCACTATTAAATGAAACAAGTTGATAACCCTACCTTGTCACTACAATTAACACAAGTTATTTCAAGTATTCAGCAATATACAATGTACTAAATATTAACATTCAACAGATAAACTCCATTGCATTTCTCGTTAAATGGTTACTTTAAGAATCCACTTTACTATTACAATTACTATATCATAGAGGCCTCTACTTTACAAGGAACTATTATTATTGCGCAATAACTGTTTAATATACCGTAGTCTCAGAGTGTTCCTATTATAACTGCAGTTACTCATTTATAAAGCGCTTCTTTATAGAACTGTCCCTTTCCCACTCAGGCGATTAAAGTCTACGCTGAAAGTTAATTCCTAGGGTATTTGTAATCCACGAAGCAAAGTTGAGGTAAGTATTAAGCAATTAAGTTGCTGATCCGCCAAACTTAAAGCAGGAATACTCTTATCCACTCATAAATGTTGGAATCCCTAGTTCCCAATGCCTTATTTCTCAAGCTGGCGCGCTGTCGTCCTTATTTGCAGCAATCACTGCTATTTCTCCAAGATTATAACGCACTTTTTCCTGAGCTGACTGTGTATACGGCTCTCTTTACAGTACTGACTCAGCTAGTGGTGGCTGCTAGCAATTAGATAGTTTAGTTAGTCTCGGAAGTAGTTACTAACTTGCTGGGGAGATGGCTGAATCCCAAGATGAGATGTTTCTTGGCTAATACTGTTTACACACTGTACTTGAAACAAATGGAGTAACTAGTGTATTGTCTCTTTGCTGAGGACCTCTATTAATTAGTATTGTCCCTGAGGTAACTGCCTTCTGGGATAGTGTAGGACATTTGCGTACTTTCAGTCTCTGCACACACAAGTGTGGATGGTATATTCCTCCAATTAGCTGTTGGCACTTGCAAAAACTGTAGCTGTGTCTGTAACAACCTGTCGGTATCCATTTTTCTGAGCACTATGTCTGCAGTAACTACTCCTTTCTGACAACGTGAGATGTTTATCATTAGTCTCTCTTTATACTAGGCAACAGGGCTATAGACTGGGTAGTAGTTGTATAAATATTTAGCCCAGATATGGAAGTTCTTTCCTCACAGCGCCATCACTACAAATGTCCCTCCAGCTGTCAGTCAGTTGCTGCTATGCTGATGGTGGCGGAGCTTTTATATAGGGGAGACATGGATGTGGGCTGTCAATCTATATTAGCTTCTCCCTTCTGAGTACGAAGCGGAGGTTTGGCCTGATGTTGGATTTGGCTGCCTTTTTGGGGCCAGGTTCACACTCACCACTCACTGCCCCTCTCCACAGAGATTCTCCATCTTCCCCTCACAGACTGCACTGCATAACTGTTGCTCCCTCTCAACTGTCATCCCCTGACCCTGGTCATGTGACCAACTCCTGACCTCTGAAACAGTTGCAGAGGTTGCTGGGAATTATTCATCACACAGTCAATGTCCTCTGTGGGGATAGCATATGTTTATAGCACAATATACTGTATCTTATATTAAGAATAACTAGTATGGCATCATATGCCTGTAGAACATCAATATATATACAATCATCACATTTTTCCCCGGTAAAGCATTGCATGTCCTCAGGCAATGGACTTTATACATTTTAAAACATCAATATACTACATATATATTAAACATTACAGATCATTACATACTTTTGAATGAAGAAAGTTTACATTTTCACCATAATCCCTTATTTACTTTAAACAGGTTTTGATTAGTCTCTGAATCGGAGGGGTTTCACTCCTTGGGGACTTCTAATGAGTACACCTTCTTTTTGGACAAATGGGCCACGTTCCTCGGCCTCTCTTCTTTTCTCTGCAAGGAGTATTTCTCTAAGGCGCTTAAGATATACTGGGTCTTGCATAGGATGGTAGGGGACTTGTGGTATTGCGTCTTCTTCTGTACAATCCTGGTATAGCTCAAGTTGGTTTCTGTGTACTATCTTAAGAACTTGGTGGTCATCTCCATCTCTTTCTTCCACTACTTTCTCGGCCAGTTCATGTCGATGCTCGTGTTCGTTCACCCCATAGGTCTGTATAACTTCTGTCTCCTCGGGGAGGGTGTCAAGCTCCTGATTCGCTGCTCCGTTTCCCCTATCAAAAGGTTGCCGGTGGAATAATGGCGGTGGACTTCGGCACTGGATGGGTCTCTGCGGAGGGAACATTTCTTCCACTCTCTCATCATCACTTGCTTGGTCTGTATTTATGCCTTCTCCACGAGATTCGGCAGCATCCTCTAATTTTGGCTGGTAAGACCATCTGCGGGACTGACGTCTGTTGGGAGCAAACCGGCTTCCTTTAACTGGTACACCGCCAGGGCCCGTCACGTTGGCTGCCTCAGCACCCTTCTCTCCTTCTACCACATCAAATTCAACCATCTCGCCCTCTCCAACACTGCACAGAGACTTCTGGGGGTTGTTTCTCTTTATGGCCGTCTGATGGACAAAGACATCCTCTTTTGTATCATTCCTGTTGATGAAGCCATACCTCTTCCGGACATTAAACCACGTGACAGTTCCTTGTACCTGAGTAGCCAGCACTCTCTCCTCTACCTGGCTTCTCCGGCCATAGATAGTGTGCTGCATAATTCGGTTCAGAGTCTGAGGTAGGCTGTACGATTTTTGTGTCAGTGTCGAGATTAGTTCTTCCGGGCAATTTCTTAGGACATTCATTCCAATAATTATGGGCGGTAACCATTGTTCTTTAACGGCCGTAATTAAACATCCTTGATTGAGGAGATGAGCTTGTCCTATCTTGATCTCAGCTTCAAAGTATCCGCAACACTCGATACGTTGTCCATTGCTGGCTAACAAATTCAACCCGGCCGGTGGTGTGGCTATGATACTTTCTTTCCTCCAATGCTTAATGAACTCATCCAATCGAATTGTAGTCACTTGTGACCCGGTATCCAACAATGCTGGTATGCTGACTCCATTCACTTGGATCTCAATGGTAGGGCAACACCCAATGAATTTTGGTATCCATTCTTGCGATGTGGTACCTTCTACTGAAGATTCTCTTGATGGTTGGTCCCGGACCTCGGGAGTTCTGTTGAAATGTTCCGTACTGCGGCAATTTCGCTCAATATGCCTGCTCCTTTGGCAACGCCTGCAGATGGGTCTTCCTTGTTCATCGAATGTATCTGTAGGAAGCCGTCGAGAGCTCCATAAAGCGTTTCTCCCATAATTTCCGTAGCAGGGTTCTCTCTCCATCTGCCAGGGTCTCTGTAATGTCTGCGTCTCTTTTAAGGTTCTTAATTCTTGACAAAGATCCGTCATTCCTTGTGTCAATTCAGCAATTTGCCCTTTCATTTCTTCAATGGGGTCTTTAAAGGCAGCAGATTGAACTTGCTGAAAAACGGTTTCAACAGGTGCGTTCACGGTTCCCTTTTTGCGTTTATCGCCTAAAACCTTTACCATCAACTCCTTGAAGGCCGCAAAGCTTATAGGTGATTCTTGACGATATAACATCTTTAACTGTCCTTTGGTATTGGCATCGTAGATTCCGTCAAGAAATTGATTGGTTAAAGTTTCATCTTCTTCAATCGGTTCTCTTGGGGCACACAACTTTATATCCTGCAATGCCTCATGTAATTCTACGGCAAATTCTCGTAGCGTTTCGTGCGGTTGTTGCTTTCTAGAATAAAACTGTGTTTTGAGTTCTGATAAAGTCTTCGCATCGAACACTTCTGCTAACTTTTTCAATATGTCCTTTGCCGATTTCTTTTGACTTTCCGGCCACGACTTCACTTCCCTTTTTGCAAACCCCTTCAGTTGAGCCAAAAGGATCTCCACTTGTTGGTCTTCATCTAACCTATATACTTGGAACATGGTCTCGATTTGTTCCCTGAAGTCGCGGAACGCATTGGTTTCAGTCGTCCTCATATCTCCAGTATAAGTGGGAAGCCATGGCGCCCCCAAGTAATAGGGCATAGTTATCACTGCCGGTTTACGTGGCGTTGAACTTATTCTAGCCGCTGCATCTCCTTGGTTCTTGTTGCCAAGCATATCTTCTTTTCTCTCCTGACTATCGTCTTGAGACATTTTGAGTGACGCTGGGTTGGGTTTTCTCCGATTTTGATATACGTATCCTGTTCGTCAGACGCCAAATGTGAAATCCTTCACAGGTAAGTATTTCTTTCTTCTCGTTACAGGTGGTCAATTTATTGCAAGCGAGCAATTTGGTACTTTTTAAATAACCAAACAATTTATTATTCAGCAACAGATACCATCAGTATACATAGAACCTTAAATTTGCATATATGCACCAATAAAACGTACAATTGCAACTCAATTTTTATTATACAGGAACTGCAGTCTCCTGTCCTCTTCTATTCGCTTGCCCTCCTGGCACTATTAAATGAAACAAGTTGATAACCCTACCTTGTCACTACAATTAACACAAGTTATTTCAAGTATTCAGCAATATACAATGTACTAAATATTAACATTCAACAGATAAACTCCATTGCATTTCTCGTTAAATGGTTACTTTAAGAATCCACTTTACTATTACAATTACTATATCATAGAGGCCTCTACTTTACAAGGAACTATTATTATTGCGCAATAACTGTTTAATATACCGTAGTCTCAGAGTGTTCCTATTATAACTGCAGTTACTCATTTATAAAGCGCTTCTTTATAGAACTGTCCCTTTCCCACTCAGGCGATTAAAGTCTACGCTGAAAGTTAATTCCTAGGGTATTTGTAATCCACGAAGCAAAGTTGAGGTAAGTATTAAGCAATTAAGTTGCTGATCCGCCAAACTTAAAGCAGGAATACTCTTATCCACTCATAAATGTTGGAATCCCTAGTTCCCAATGCCTTATTTCTCAAGCTGGCGCGCTGTCGTCCTTATTTGCAGCAATCACTGCTATTTCTCCAAGATTATAACGCACTTTTCCCTGAGCTGACTGTGTATACGGCTCTCTTTACAGTACTGACTCAGCTAGTGGTGGCTGCTAGCAATTAGATAGTTTAGTTAGTCTCGGAAGTAGTTACTAACTTGCTGGGGAGATGGCTGAATCCCAAGATGAGATGTTTCTTGGCTAATACTGTTTACACACTGTACTTGAAACAAATGGAGTAACTAGTGTATTGTCTCTTTGCTGAGGACCTCTATTAATTAGTATTGTCCCTGAGGTAACTGACTTCTGGGATAGTGTAGGACATTTGCGTACTTTCAGTCTCTGCACACACAAGTGTGGATGGTATATTCCTCCAATTAGCTGTTGGCACTTGCAAAAACTGTAGCTGTGTCTGTAACAACCTGTCGGTATCCATTTTTCTGAGCACTATGTCTGCAGTAACTACTCCTTTCTGACGTGAGATGTTTATCATTAGTCTCTCTTTATACTAGGCAACAGGGCTATAGACTGGGTAGTAGTTGTATAAATATTTAGCCCAGATATGGAAGTTCTTTCCTCACAGCGCCATCACTACAAATGTCCCTCCAGCTGTCAGTCAGTTGCTGCTATGCTGATGGTGGCGGAGCTTTTATATAGGGGAGACATGGATGTGGGCTGTCAATCTATATTAGCTTCTCCCTTCTGAGTACGAAGCGGAGGTTTGGCCTGATGTTGGATTTGGCTGCCTTTTTGGGGCCAGGTTCACACTCACCAGTCACTGCCCCTCTCCACAGAGATTCTCCATCTTCCCCTCACAGACTGCACTGCATAACTGTTGCTCCCTCTCAACTGTCATCCCCTGACCCTGGTCATGTGACCAACTCCTGACCTCTGAAACAGTTGCAGAGGTTGCTGGGAATTATTCATCACACAGTCAATGTCCTCTGTGGGGATAGCATATGTTTATAGCACAATATACTGTATCTTATATTAAGAATAACTAGTATGGCATCATATGCCTGTAGAACATCAATATATATACAATCATCACAGCCGCAGCACAGGTGCCCGACAGGAAGGGGACCAGGGGAGACCAGTGAAAGCTGGATTGCTGGCTGCTGTGCTGTAAACGAGCCGCATATGGCTCAGTGGATTGTTCGCAGCTGCAGTGACATGGAATGGGAGACAAAGGAGTCAGCGCCCCCCTCTGGCCAGGAGCCCGGCGGCAAATGACTCAATTGCCTCCCGAAGTTCTGACACTGGTTGTAGGGGCATTTCCACAGAAATGGTGGGCGTGCCCATAGAAACGCTGGGTGTAACCCTTCAAATGCAGGTGTTCACATGCATTCTTCGGGCAGGCGTCACATGACGTCAGCGCCCACCCCCCAACTCGGCGTATATCGGCCACCTGAATGTAAGTATAGACCTACTCTTCAGATCGAAGGCTGGAAAAATCATTTGCAGATGTGCCACCATCCACTGATTTTTTCCTCTGCGAATGTCTAAGCCCATCAGCTTGCATGCTAGTGTGGGGATTCGGTTGGCGGGGCTAGGGGTGTTTGTGTTTGGTAGGACGGCATTTACCTGCTCGCTAGGAAGCAAATATACGCTGCCAGGTTTGAATCAGGCCCTTAATGCTGGTGGCAGCTGTGGAACTTCCAAGATGCAACCTCCAAACTTTCACTTGAGTGGCTGGAAAGTTGGTGGTGAGGGGGGGGGGGGGGTAGGTTGAAGTTTTGCCTAGGGTGCCCAGAAGCCTTACACCAGCCCTGTATACCATACCTACTAATTTTTAATCCACGGCAGGAGGGATTAAAAATTGTCGGGCGTGGCCGGGTGACAAGGGGGTGTGGCTTACAAATTGCATCACTCCTGGGAAGACAAGCCCCTATTTTGCCACTGTGGAGGCACGCCCATTGGCTCTGTAAGGTGCTGGCCAGCCCCTAGCCCCTCTGCTTGTGGGAATACACTCTGCGCCTATTCACCAGGTGACAGGGCCTGGGGGACTCCCAAAATAACTCCCAAGCTTAACTGAATAGTTTTGTTTTTCTGTTTTCATCAAGGGGCCGAACGCGGAGCATAGCCCCGCCCCCATATTTCGATTGTCCCACAGGCCAATCTTTCAAAGCAAATGGATGACCATCGATATGTAAAACATCGATGGTCATCCATTGCATACTTATACACCATCGATGGCCAGTTGCACCATGGCAACCATCGATGGCAAAGGTAACGATGGCCATCCCTAAGTCTGCAGCAGGTGCAATTTAACCTTATTCTGTACATGTTGAAATAAAAAAATGTCATGTTATAATAAAGACTCTTCCTGGTAGCTGGAAACCTTCAGCCGGCTGTGAGATATATTACAGGGATTGTTATACATTTCTATGCCACATTTATAAATTACATCTTTCATGCTCGATGCTGCTACTTTATTTCTTAAGGCAAACTGCAGTACCATGATGACAGCCCAGAATGTCTCCCACAATCCTCCCCTGCACTTGTGATTGGGCTGCGGGAGTGAGGGCTGGTGAGTTCCTCTCTCACTGAGAAGCTGCTCCTGCTGGGATCTGCAGCACCAGACACTGCTGCTGCTCAGCAGCCTCATCCACAGCAATAGTGACTATGATGTTACTGATAGAATCATCCTAAATCTAAGGCATTGCTTCCTCGCTTCCAGAAAAGAAAAAAAAGAAACCCAGTAAAGCTGTGAGTCCAGACATTTAATCCCTCCGGAGGAAGGCAGGGGACTATGAGCAGGATGACTGGGAACAGACCCAATATTCAGCCAGGGGCAGATGGTAAGTTTGGAAAACTTTTCTCTTATTTTTTTTTTCTGTCTTTCTTTTTAATCCAATAGGTATATAATCCGCTTTAGGGAACCGGATTTGCGCTTCGCTATTTAACCTATGTTATTCCATCTCTGTTACTGACTGATACTGGAAATCTGCAACAGGGGTTTTATTCCCAGGAAAAATGTGGCTTTCACACAGCTGTTCGAGCAATGTGGTTTTGTTAATTTGATGTCTGCACCAGGGAAATCCCTGATTTAATTTAAAACAATGGTGCGGTGCTGGATTGCTAATGAGAATCTCTGATACTAAAGCCTGGAACTTATTAGGATTTGGCTTTCCTTGCGCCTCACTTCCCCGCCATCCTAGCCTAGCCTCAATGGTCAGTGATGATCGCAATCTCCGGGACATCTGACTTTGTATAGGATCTGGCTGACACATTCCTCCCTAGTAATATAAAGACTATATTGTTTTTACTTACAGCCTGCAGTCTGGGCTATTGAAAGCAGAGGCTAAGATGTAAGTTAAGGTTTTTTTATATATCCGTTTAAAATAAATGCTCTTATTTGCCTTACAGCAAACAGATGAGGGTCCTGGCTTTGTAAAACAAATGCATTACTCGCGGCTGTTACCAGTTATTTATATAGCACACACATATTCCGCAGCGCTTTACAGATAATGTTTGACTATTCACATCAGTCCCTGCCCCAGTGGAGCTTATAGTCTATATTCCCTACCACATAGCTATGTGTATATATAAAAACCGCGTAAAATTCATGTCGACTTTTTGACTGACAACCTTTCCATTGTCAACCTAATGCTTGTGTCGACATTCAGACCCATGTCGACCTATGTCCGGTGTCTACCCAATGCACGTCCACCCAAAGATGGTCGAGCCAATGACCCATACCCAGATAAAGTACCAGCCAATCAGCTCCTGACATCCTGTAAACGCTGCCTTTAAAGTGGCAGTTTGAGCCAATAGGCTGGTACTTTATCTCTGTTTACTTTATCTCTCTCTCTCTAAAGCTTAGTACATAGACTCCATAGTATCTCTCCATTAAAATGGACACCCAATCATGTGACATAATATTCATATTCTTGTGTAACCAATTGGCAGATTACAATATGTCCTTTGAAAACTGGATACAATATCAGTGGTGTCAGACTCATGGCCCTCCAGCTGTTGTGGAACTAAACGTCCCAGCATGCCCTGCCACCGGTTTAGCAATCCATTATATAAAAACTGTGGCAAAGCATGCTGGGACGTGTAGTTCCACAACAGCTGGAGGGCCATGAGTTTGACAACACATCATACAATGAATGTGTTCTGATTTTGAAAATTTCATTTCTGCAGGAGGGTATAGCCAGGTTGTGTGTGTGTGTGTGTGTGTGTCGGGTATTATTCTGCAGTCTGGACGGCACTGTTATATTAAGGTTGCACTAGAGTGTAATTATATTTTGTGCACAAGCCGCTATTATTTTCTTACAGATATAACGAGCTTAGATGATAACTGCAGATGCCAGACAGTTAATTGCAGTCAAAAACATGTTGACAGTAATTAAAATGTGCTAAAGTAAGCGTGGAAATGCAAGAGAAACAATTATAACATATTAATTGTAGTTCATAGAGTAAACATTTTAATTCAGACATTAATTATATATCATACTATAGAAAGGAATTTTGGTTCATAAGGAGCAGCAGATTCGGTGGTGTACTCCTATTGGGGACGAAGGGTTCCAGACTCTGGATAGACAGGGGGTAAATTTACTAATATGTTCTATTGAAGGTGGGATGTTGAATATAGCAGCCAATCAGATACTACTTATTTATTTAGCACCTTCTAGAAGATAATAGATAGAATCTTATTGGTTGCTATGGGCAAATCCTATTTTCTGTAGAACTTCCATGTAAGTAAATTTAGCCACAGTGTCTAGTTGGCACAACCATGTGGTCGACAGGAAAAAGGTTGACTTTCTAAGGTCAACAGGTTCAAAATGTCGGCATGACAAACATACATTAGCAAGTATACACTGTGCAATAATCAGGCCCATCAGCCATTTGTTGGCTGGTCAGTCTGATCATTGCACTCACATTGTACACACTGCCTGGAGCTGACAGCCATTCACAAAACCACCAGATCATCTCCCGACAGCAGGAGTGCTGAACAGTGTTTGTTGGAGCTGAAGACTTCGCCTGACAAACTGTATGTATAAGCATCACCTCAGAAATATAGCCTTCATATAGGAACTATAATTGCTGTATGTATAGAGGTATTTAAGTGTTCTCTGGAACGTTTTGTACCTAACTTTAAGCCAGGTTCACAATAGGCGATTGATTGGATTATATATCTTTGCGACACAGATCGGGAACAATATCAGTCACATGACTCAGTGTGTACTTGCAGTCGCGCTGTCCCCTGGTTTGTACCCTCAACCGGCCTGTCAGGTGTGCTGTATGCGCAGTTAGACAACCCAAGATACGAAAGCATGAACCTGATTGAATAATTAAAGAGGTAATAGAACATTTGGGGATGACTTATATCAGGGTTTAAAAAAGTTGCTCTCTTATGGCATTAAATGAATGAAAAGTACCTCTAGTGATGGATTTAAATTTTTTTTTTTATATAGTACTACATATAAGTATATATTTATTGGAAAAATCTGTCTCCAGGAAATGTTAAGACCTTGTACCTATGGTTTGTCGGTCGTAGTGGGACAATCTTTGGTTATTATACAGGTACTGTATCAAGCCAACAGACAACATGATCTTTATTTCCCAGCCGCATGTAGAGCAATGTTTCACAACCCTGGTCCTCAAGTACCCCCAACAGTGCATGTTTTGCAGGTCTCCACACAGAATCACAGGTGACATAATTAGCTCCACCTGTGGATCTTTTCAAATGTGCCTGAATAATGAGTACACCTGCCAGGTGACCTGGATAACGTGCACTGTTGGAGGTACTTGAGGACCAGGGTTGGGAACCACTGGTCTACAGTACCGCAACGGCCACAAGCTCTGGATGCACCTGCATAATAACTCAGTGTAGAGATGGACATCGCATGGCGATGTTTCTTAACCATCAATGATTTTGTTTTGAGGATAGTACTTTTACCATTCAATGGTGGAATTCCGATGTTTGTCACCATCGAGTGGTAAACATTTGATGGTGAGTCAATGGTCCTGCAAGTGCTTCTGCACATGCGTGGCTGTGCTGGGCTTTTTTGACACATGCACAAATCATATAAAAAAAAAATCTATTGCATTCTTTTGGTGCGATGGTCAGATACCATCACATCTAAAGATTCGATGGCGGAAGCCCACCCATCATTTGGTGGTGGGCTTCTGATGTCCGTCCCTAACCTAGTGTCTCTTCCCCATGAAAAGTAGATTGCATTTGATGGCTCTGAGTAGTAAAATAATAATAATATTAATAACAATATATGAACACCCTCGCATAAATTATATCATGATAGCTAGATCACCCCTATAAATAAGATATCCAATGACTGACTGATAGTTGACCTCTCCTGGTGACTCCATCTGAAAAATGTGTTTTTTGTTTTTTTATATTTATGCAGAAAATTCATATTCTGCTTTATCAAATCAATACTGTCATTTTTCATTGCTTTACCAAGAACATCATTTAATCCTATAACGGGCTTCCTCCTTCCATGCAGATATAGTCAGATGTAAAGCTTGGAAAGCACTCAGATAATAATCACCTATGGAGCGTAGTTTATAAGATAATATAAGCAGGTCACATTCTCAGGTGTCCGATCAGTGCTTTTATCTCATGCCTGAGAAGGGCAGCGTTGTGGATTCACTATAGAATTGCTCTCCATAACTTATTTGGGTTATAGCTATGACCTGGGTTGGATTAAGGCTTGTTGGGGTCCTGGGGCAATTAGGTTTTGGGGGATCCCACTAACAAAAATTATTATGAGTCCCCCACCCCCCAATCTGATGCTGTTCACATGGGAAAGACACAGGGCGGTATTCAATGCCACGGCAAGGGACGTTTTCTACGGCGAGGATGGCTTATTTTCGGCAAGTCCGATGCATTTCGGCAAGTCCGCTGTTTTAATGGACACACACGCCGTTTCCACCTCGCCGATTAATACCAGCGAGGTGGAAACGGTGGGTGATGGGGAAGGAGTAGAATACTCTGATGGGGAGCTATCAGCCTTGCTCGCCATATAGCTCACCGTCCGGAGTATTGAATACCCCTCACAGGTGGGAAACGCTGACTGTCACTCGGCGGCTGCAGATTCTAGGAGCACCGCCACTCATATATGAGCGACTATTGAGCATTTTCTGTTTGACATCTATACGTCTGTTCTAACCTTTAATCCATTGTAGATATGACTACACTACTACATGCCTTTAGAACCCAATGCTTGCAACTAAAACCTCCAAATCACCCAAGAACTCACCTCGGACCGCTAACAATGCCCACTCATACAGAACCCCCATAAGATCTTTAGAGCCCTCATTTATGCTGCTTTCACATTGCCTAAACGTTTAAGATCCGGTATTTTGAAACAGTATTTAAAACGGGTCGGAGCCACTAAACCCCTTTCACATTGCAGGTGAAAGCCGGTATATTACCGTTTTAAACCCCTTTCACACCGCACATAAATACCGGGTATCAAACAGGTTTGCAGTGTGAAAGCATGACAGACAGTAGCTATAAGACAGTGCAGTGCATATTTAATGAGCTGCTCATTACACATGCACATATGTAATGAGCAGCTCCCGCTAATTAAATATTCACTGCGCTGATAGCCAGCACAGTGCTCACTGCTGCCTGAGTCCCATATACCAGTTCAGAGCCATTCACACTGCATAAAAAAAGTCTCTGAACCATGTAGGACTCTGCTTTTAACCCGTTTGCAAGTATCGGTTATCTGTAACCGGTAAATGCAGACTGGCGCTTTCACACTGCGGCAATATACCGGTTAAGAGCTGCCGTGTGAAAGGGGTATGACTCAAAATGCCTTGTGCTGTTCATTAAACCACCCCAGCACCTTACTTATTTGTTAATAATAGGGACAATACATCATAAACTTTAGCAGGACCAACTAGTGGCCACAGGAAATGGGTTGGTGGACCTCTTGTTGCACGTCACTCCGTGTTTCCACAGGCCTTCTACCCTCTTCTACCACATTTACATGTGTCCCCATCGCCGTGTTGACCTTTTGGAGAGAATGACCTGGCCATTGTTGGCCTATCGTCCGGATTGTTGGCCTATCGTCCGGATCCCCTAACACACGATACGATATGCACGATAATTATATAGTTACCTATATCGTCGTGCATATCGTTCAGTGTATACCACCTATATCGCTAACGATGTGCACTCCCATGGATCATTAACAATATGCCCGATTGTCTGAACATGCAGTCCAATATGACAATCTCATCAGTGACCGCATGTTTGGCGGGGGTCCGAGTGACGGTACTGAATGATTTTGTTAACGATATCGTTCAGTGTTTAGTCATAAGTTGCTCTTTGTCGCGGCACTGCCGATATCGTCAACTATATCAGCGGTGCCACATAAAGATATATCTGCAGACACACATCAGTCATGGTGACATCACATGTGGGTGGGCATTATTACATCGGCAGATCGCCCGTACACACAGCATGATGTATATATATTTAGATATATTGGCCATTGGCTGTGATACACAACCGCCACAATAGGACATATTGATACACACTGGCCGACGGACCGGCGATATATTGGCTGTTAAATTGAAAGGCCTATAAATCAGTGTGTATCCAACATAACATAACATAACAGTCCATGTTTTAAGGATAGCTATACTTAAGCAGAGGTGACCACCAGTAATTAGTACCTCAGTTATTTTGATTTTAATCATCTGTGTTCAAGCATCTCGCTAAAACATGGACTGTGTTTCTTGAGGTCCAAGGTTGGGAAACCCTGACGTACAGCATTGGGGGACATTGCTGCACATTCAGTGCAAGATGTACCAAGCAATTGCGGTATATCCCACCATAATTCGCATTGATACTTATCGCTTATGTACTAACATATGCGATTAGTATAGCAAAGGGCAGAGCTTGCGATAAGAGCTGCCCTTTGCATAGCAGCCGGCAGGGGTGAGCGGGTCCCTGTGACTTTCTCCCTCCTGCTGTGCCCGGCAGCCTCTTGCCTAGATGGCTGCAAGGACTGCCAGGCTCCGCCTCCTCCTCCCTGCACCCAGAAGGGGGATATTCCGGTGCTAGGGAGGCGGAGGTCACTGGTCCGGGTAGCACAGCAGTAGGCTGCCCAGACATCAGGTGAGTGGGAGCGGGGCAGCGGGGAACGCAAAAAAGAAGCCCACGGCAAAGTGGGGCTTTAGTACATCTAAAAATGTGGTAAAAACCCTGAAAATGTTTTTTTTTTTTTTTTTACTGTTCAGTACATACTGTTCTTACAAACATAATTTTATTAGTGATTTGTACTTAGATTTATTATATATTTCAAAATAGTTTCCTCTGCCTCCGCCATGGCAGCCATCAAGAATGGGTATCTCCCTGCTGGGTAGTGCTTTGGAAAGGAAAAAAAGACCTCTGGCTCCTATAAGAAGGCTCCTCCTCCGAACACCAGTGTCTTTTTTTCCTTTCCGGGTAGTGCAGTGCATGTGGACACCAGCTCACCTGTGTAGAGACTGTCGCTCCCTGCAGCAGCTCTGGCTTCATGCAGAGGAGGAAGGAGTGTAAACTCCGTAATGCCGAATGCGGGCCCCATGGGGTAGCTATGCGGCGGCGTCCGGGGGGAAGAAAGCGGTGGTCAGGCACGGGTGTTGTCGGCACACGCTTCTCCTGCCCTGGCTCTGTGCTAAGGGCGGGCGCCGAGTAGTGCGCGCGGCGTGTACACAGAGGAGGCGCGTCATTAGGGCGCGACTTCCGGTACGCGTCAGGTCTTAGGGAAGCCGGCGTTGGTGTCACGCTGATCTGAGGTCTCGGCGGCAGGCAGTGAGCGTCTAGCAGATCGGGCGTGAGGGAAGCGCTGTAAGGAGGTGAGTACAGCGGCCGGTGTTTGGCAGTGGTTATTGCTGAAGCTATGGTAGGACTTAGGTTTGGCTTATAGCAGTGCTAAATAGATGGTGTATATTGTTACAGGAGCGCACTACTCATAATGGAGGAAGACAGACAGTCGGGTACAAAAACGGGGTGAGCAGCATATGGTGTAGGGTGTCCACAGGGTGTTATGTTGTGTAGTGACTGTAGTGACTGGTGATATTTTTTTAGGTCAGAGTCTAGTAAGGACAAAGGGAAAAGCAAGCAGAAGAAAGTGGTGCTCAGCAAATGTACAGCATGTGATAAAACGCTGCCGGATAAGCATATAGGAACAGTATGTGAAGGCTGTAAAGCGTCTCAGATGTTTTCCCCGGCTCAAATGTCGAGCTTAGTACAAATGCTAAAAACAGCCCTGGCTGATACTTTCGCACCTAAGGAGGATTCGGGCAAAACGCCCATCAAGCGGAAAAGCTTTGTGTTAAATGAGGATACGGAAGATTTACCGGGTCAGTCCGCCGGCCCTAGTACGCTTGGTGGGGGTTTGGATGATGAAGAGGAGGAGGATCCAGGTCTGGACAGATCGGATTCAGACTTTAATGCCGACATGGTCGACAACCTGTTGGTCCGGATTTATAAGGCATTAGATATTGAGGACAAGCAGGAGGATGTGAGCTTGCAGGAGATGCTTTTTAAAGATAAAAAGCAGAAAACTAAAACGTTTCCCCTGTCCCAAACTCTGAGGGACATAATAACAGAGGAATGGAAGCAGCCGGATAAAAGAGTGGCTATTCCGGGGAAGGTTAACAAAATGTACCCCTTTGACAAGGCGCAGGTGCTTTCATGGGAGGAAGCACCGAAGATAGATGCAGCAGTAGCGAGGCTGTCAAAGAAGACGACACTGCCACTAGAAGAGGCCAACGCTTTTAAGGATCCAATGGATCGTAAAATCGAGTTGGGCCTAAGGAAGCAACATCTAATTTCGGGGGCTTCTCTTAAAGCAGCGTCAGCAATGGCGGTAACTTCCAGGATAGTAAGAGGCTGGTGTCAGCAACTCGAGGGAGACATTTTAGACGAACTGGCAAGTTCTGAACTGTTAAAGGTGGTCCAGGATGTGCAGTTGGCAGTGGAATTCATCTGTGAAGCGTCTATGGACGCGGTAAGACTGTCAGCCAGAGCAGGGGCCGCGACAGCTGCAACAAGAAGGGCCCTATGGCTGAAACCATGGGCAGCGGACGTGCAGTCCAAGAATAAACTCCTGTCCATGCCATTTCAAGGGGACTACTTGTTCGGCAAACAATTAGACGAGCTTGTGGCTAAAATATCAGGAGGGAAGTCGGTTTGGCTTCCTCAAGATAAAGGAGGCAGACGAGTACCTCCAGCCAAGTTCGGGAGATTTCAGCCTCAAGACTATAGAGAGTCACGGGCTTATAGACCAGGTAGACCCTATAGAAGGGGATCCTGGGTATCACGGGGCAATTTTCGTGCCCAAAGAAATCGAGACAAATTCTCCTCCAAAAAGGAGTCACAGTGACGTCAGGTCACAAAAAGTAGGGGCCAGGTTGCTGAAATTTGCAAGCGTCTGGTCCGGGACCACTGGAGACAAGTGGGTCCAAGAGATAATATCCTCCGGGTACAAAGTGGAGTTCAACAGAGTTCCCGGAGAGTTTTTTGTTCAGTCTCCAATTCCCAAGAACAGGGAAGAGAGAAAAGCCTTAGTGGCAAGTTTGCAAGAAATGCTGGAACAGGAAGTAGTCAGCATTGTGCCAGAAGGGCAAGAATTCCGGGGATGTTTCTCCCGTTTTTTTTGTAGTAAAGAAAGCAACAGGAGGGTTTCGTACCATTCTAGATCTGAGGCGACTCAATCAGTTCATAGAGGTGAAATCTTTCAAAATGGACAGTATCAAGTCAGTAATTCTGGATTTAAGTCGGGAAGACTTCATGACGTCGATAGATCTCAAAGACGCCTATTTGCACGTCCCGATTTGCATAAACCATCGAAAATATCTGAGGTTCAGGCTGATGGGCAAAAGTTACCAGTTCAACGCCCTACCATTTGGGCTGGCGACATCCCCAAGAACATTTTCCAAGGTGCTAGTTGTGTTGATAGCCGCACTAAGACAGGCCGGGATAAGATTATTTCCTTACCTCGACGACATTCTAATAGTCGCAGATTCCGAGGAGAAGGCCCAGGAACACACAGACAGAGTGGTGCAGTGTCTGTTGGAACACGGATGGCTGGTGAATTACAGAAAGAGCCAACTGACCCCCACTCAAGAAATAACATACTTGGGAGTAGTGATAAATACAAGGGAGCAGAAAATCTCCTTAACAGAGGTCAGAAGAGAAAAACTAATTCACCAAGTAAAAAACCTAAAAAGAAGACGCGCTGCATCCTCACGAGACTACATGGAGGTGCTAGGCCTCATGGCATCAGCAATAGAGGTAGTCCCTTGGGCAAGATTCCATACAAGAAAACTGCAGAACTGCTTCCTGTTACAGTGGAACAAAAACTCAAAGGACTTGTCCCAAAAAATAATCCTGTCAACAAGGGCCAGACAGGACTTGGACTGGTGGACAGCAGAAAACAGGCTGACAACAGGAAGATATTTTGGCACAAGGCCACAGGTTACGCTGACCACGGACGCCAGCGAAACAGGCTGGGGAGCAACCTGCAATTATCAGGTGGCTCAAGGAAGGTGGCAACAAGACTGGAAAGAAGCTCACTCCAATCTGCGAGAAATGGAGGCAGTGGTCAGAGCCTGCAGGTGGTTCCAGACCCAACTACAAGGTGCAGAACTAATCGTGAGGACCGACAACCAGGTGGTAGTGGCCTATGTGAATCGACAGGGAGGCACACGAAGCAGAGCATTGATGGAGGTGGCCACCAAACTGTTCGAGTGGGCAGAAGCTTGGGTTCTAACCATCACGGCAGTTTACCTTGCAGGGAAGGAAAACGTGGTGGCAGACCAATTAAGCAGGGTGGAATGTCTGCCAGGAGAGTGGGGTCTCAACCAAAAGGTTTTCGAAGAGCTGGTGCAAAGGTGGGGACGTCCACAGGTAGACCTTATGGCAACGTCAATAAACAAAAAAGTACCCAGATTTTTTGCCAGGTTCTGGGAGCCGCTGGCAGAACAAGTAGACGCCCTGTCGGTGCCCTGGGACATAGAGAGGGCTTATGTCTTTCCCCCGATACCAATAATTCAGAAGTTACTAAAGAAACTGCAGAGGGAAAAGATCGAGGTATTAGCGATCCTACCGTATTGGCCTCGCAGAGCTTGGTTCAATACAGTCCAGAAATTGGCAATAGACGATCCGTGGAGGTTACCCTCGACCAAGGACCTACTGGTACAAGGAGAGGTATGCAAGGAACAGCCGGAATCGTGGAAACTGACGGCTTGGCTGCTGAAGTCAGGAGTCTGAAAGCGAAAGGCTTCAGTGAAGGAGTAGTGGAAACCTTGCTGAAGGCAAGAAAGCCGGTAACCATGAAGATATACTATAGGGTTTGGAAGAAGTATGCGTATTGGGCGAAGGAGAATAAGAAAAATCCTCGCAGTGTGGTCACCATACTTTCTTTCCTGCAAGAAGGGTTAAGGATGAATCTCTCCCCGAGTACTCTGAAAGTGCAGGTCTCAGCGATATCTTGCATACTGGATTGGGACATAGCTAAAAACAGATATGTACAAAGATTCATGCAGGCTGTAAGAAGAATTAAACCAAGGGTAAGAAGTCCGGTACCCTCGTGGGACTTGAATCTGGTACTGGGGGTACTAACAGAATCTCCGTTTGAACCACTACAAGAAGTAGCCTTAAAATTTCTGTCGTGGAAAGTGTTATTCCTAGTGGCCATGACGTCAGCTCGTAGAATTTCAGAACTCCAAGCATTGTGGATAAAAGAGCCGTATTTCAGAATGTATACGGATAAAGTAGTCTTAAGGACAAACCCGCTGTTTGTACCAAAGGTGGCGTCAGAGTTTCATATCAATCAGGAGATTATATTGCCCACGTTCTGCGCAAATCCGGCGAACAATAAGGAAAGCAGGTTACATTGTCTGGATCTGGTCAGGGCCCTGTCCATTTACAAGCAAAGGACGGCGGAATTCCGTAAAACCGACAATTTATTTATATTATCAGAGGGAGAAAGAAAGGGGCAAAGAGCCTCTAAACAGACTTTATCAAGGTGGATTAAAAGCTGTGTCCGACAAGCATATGTCGTAAGACAACAAGAGCCACCAGAAGGTTTTAAAGCACACTCAACGCGGTCAATGGCGTCATCATGGGCAGAGAAAGGATCTGCATCACTGACAGAAATTTGCAAAGCCGCAGGGTGGTCCTCAGCGCACACGTTTACACAGCATTACAGAGTAGACGTCTGGTCTTCCGCAGATGCTAAGTTTGGGAGGAAGATCTTGAGCGCAGCAATAGATTGAAACATGAAGAAACGTTTTATTGAGTTATTCATTATATGGCCGGTGGCCTGTTCCTAAGTTATACGTGAGTATACCCTCCCTATGAAATACAGTACTGCTTGGGTACGACCCATTCTTGATGGCTGCCATGGCGGAGGCAGAGGAAATACCAGATTATTACCTGGTAATGGGTTTTCCTCTACTCCGCCATGGCAGCGGTATTTCCCTCCCTTGAGTGTAACGCTCAGAAAAGGGGGGTGTATGTGGAATAATGATGTTCCTTTGTTTTAAAGCTGAAGAATATAAGACACTGGTGTTCGGAGGAGGAGCCTTCTTATAGGAGCCAGAGGTCTTTTTTTCCTTTCCAAAGCACTACCCAGCAGGGAGATACCCATTCTTGATGGCTGCCATGGCGGAGTAGAGGAAAACCCATTACCAGGTAATAATCTGGTATTTTGCATACTTTTAATTATTGGTCACGGTTACTATCTGTGACATGCAGTAATAAGCTTCCTTCCAATAAATAGATATTGGTTAAATAACTGCACCATATAATACTGTCTGAACCAGAAAGAAAACTGACAATCCGATCTGTGTTTTTAATGTGGACACCCGACTGTCAGGGCGCTGCATGTTCGGCTTATAAAGTACAGCTGAGCCGTAGCCATTAATGAACATTTGTTTGTTTTTTACAACAGCTGTAGAACAGCTAGAGGGGAGCCAGAGATGTGACAGATGTAAAGCACCTTCTGATTTGGGGCTGGCATGTGCAGTACTAGCTCATACATCCATGCCAGCAGCTGTGATCAGTATGAGATATTTAAGCCAGCCTGCACGGTTGGCTGCCTAAGGGTGGGCAGCAGGATGGCAGTAGGACAGTCGGAAGAACTCAGCGGACAGAGTTGGAGCTAGCTGACACCTGAAGTGCAGTAGTCCCATTGGCAGCTGTGCAGTTGGCGGATGTCATGTGATCATGTTCTGCGGCATTTTGTCTTGTGCCCTGAGATAGCTGATGTTTATGACACATGCAGCGTAGTCCAACAAAAGATCGACATGTTAGACACTGTAAAAGGTCTGCCTGAGATTTTCACATTAATGTGGACTCTGATTGGCCCAAAACATGGCGAGCGAAGCGCTACACAAATTGGGAGTCTACTTGCTCTGGTGTCGATGTTGACTAAAAAAAAATGAGAAAAACCCACGTTGACCTTTTGTTTGTCGACCTTTTTGTCAATTTCGACCTAGTGCATGTTGACCTTTTGGTGTTCACCTATTGACTGTCAACCTAGACACTGTCTGTCCTTTAAGCTACAGCCAACATTTTCCATTCTGAGCTATACCGTTATCCTGCACTGACAGGGAAGAAGAATACACTTGTGCTGTAAATGGGCACAGCACTGACAGAAAGGACCACAGCAGGAATGGCCATTGATTGGTTTTATTTCCTGCTGTACATTGTCAGCATCAATACCAGGAGTCAGGATGCCGGAAAATCCCTTCAAATACAAACTGTCCTAGCTGCACTAAATTTGGGTAACGGGAGGCGCTAGGACTGTCAATGTACAAACAGTCATTACAGAAGTCCCTCTCCGTTTTTAAGTTGCTAACCCCTCGCTTGAGGTTTGAGGCTAATCCTTGGGGTTTAGGTGGGAATGACAGGACCGCTCTATACTGCTGATTTTGCAGAATCTCTGTGTGAAGGATAATTGGGTCCTCAGCAGATTGAATGGAAAATGCCTGGCATCAAATCTCGTGTGTGCAGTTTAAGAATATCATTTGCCTTCAGTAATACTCTCTGACTGAGCAGTCTTCGGCTGAGGCAGACTTCAAGGGAAGGTCATATTTAAACAGATTAAGGTTTAAGTAGATAATTCTTACGTGCTCAAGGAAGACATGCTAATTACAATATTTCATTTAGTCATCTTTAACGCACGTGCTTAGAATTTCAAAACTTAAATGTAATGACAGATAACTTGCCATGTTTTATGTATAATATGTATATACATGTTGTGTAGATGCCTATTATCTACATATAATGCTGCACTGAACCATGGACTCTCGGAGAAATTCCAAGCCAGGATTCTGCATCCGCTGAGAAGAAAAGATAATGTCATCATCATCATCTCCTTTCTCATCAGCCAGTAAATCTCGGGTATGGGTAAAAACCGGATCGGACAAGACCCTGGAACGCCGACCGAACAGGCTCCATTCATCAATATGTCATTCTGGAGCTTGTAGTGTACATTCTGGGGGGGGTGCATTGCTGGGGGTGTCCCATCCGGTGGGGCTGCTCTGACACCTGTCACCATGGAGAGAAGAAGGGGAAGAATACAGCCTACCTGCCTGCAGTGTCCAGGGATGTAATACAAACCGTAACTGTCCGGACCACAGAGAGGCTGTAATCTCCCCTTCCCCATGTCCCTGGTGAAAGCAATCCCAGAGACAACCCCCCCCTCGACATGACCCCTCCCCCCCCCCCGATGGGACACCTCCCGGACCGGACACTACAACAAGCTCTGGAATGCATAGTTTGATATCTGGTAGGGCGTTCCGGGGACTTGTCCGGTTCCAGTTTTTACTTAGTCCTGTAAATCTCTGGTTTGCACAACATTTTCTGGTACAGAGGGTCAGATTCTCTAAGCTTCAAAAGTGATAAAATGGAGAGTGATAAACAACCAGCCAAACCAGCCAACAGTTTTCAAACACAGTCTGTGACACGGCAGGCAGGAGCTGATTGGCTGGCTGTTTATCACTCTCCATTTTATCACTTTTGAAGCTTAGAAAATCTGGCCCAGAGTCACATTGGAGATTTGAGGTTATATGAAAGCGTGGTGATAATGCGTCAGTCACCACTGTGACAGTCAGTGTAGGCATAGATGTGTGTGTGACCATGCATTGTGTATATGTTGTGTGGGTGTGTAGTCAAGGGCAGATGCTTTTACCTGATTATGAGGAACTGCTTGTGATTGGCTGATTTCAAATATACTGATGATGCTGATAGGTGTGTGTGTGTGTGTGTGTGTGTGTGTGTGCGTGCATGTGTGAGAGATGTACTTTCTCTACTAGAGGGGTTTTTCATGTTTTACCATCATGTTTAGATTTAGTATAGTGCAGATATGGTTACAGTTCTTTAACTAGCATTAGTACCATGTCCACTTACTGTGCTCAATATTATGCTGCTGCCAATACAGTTGTCCACATCATGAAGGTGTGGAATCTCCTCCCGTAAACATACCCTCCAACTGTCCCGATTTTCAGCAGGACACTCCTGCTTTTTGGGCACTGTACCACTGTCCCACTCAAAGGCCACAGTGTCCCACAGTTGGTCGATAGGTTGGGGCTGGTCACTCTGTCACTGCTGCTCTAGTACATTGCAGTAGTAAATTGATGCGTTCAGTGTCACAGTGGGCGGGATGTACTAATATACATCGCCGCCCAGCCGCCGTGATGCTACAGCATATGTACGACCCAGAGGTGGCGATACCCTGCCCGGCGGAGACGGGGCGGATGGATAATGGTACATAGGAAAATGTGGTAAAACCCCCATTTTACTGCATTTTCCCTTTAGTACATCCCGCCCAGTGTGAGGTAAAAGCAGGGGGCAGCCAAGCGGCTGTTAGAGAGCTGCTCTAATCCCCAGCATGATGTGAAACACTGGGTCACGCCCCTAAATTGTCACACACCATGAGGCGTGGCTTAGCAGTTCTGAGGCCACGCCTCCAGCCCCAGTAAGTAGTCTCTCACTGCAAAAGTATTTGAATTGTTGGGAGGTATGCTATCATGTTTTGACCATTAAAACTTCCTCAGAGGTTGGCGTCATGCAAAACAGTTCATATGTTAATTAAAAGTATGATTTCAGATTGAGGGGATGGGTTGGTGTAAAATCTTTTAAGATATGTTTCAAATAAATGGATTTATAGTGTATGCTGCATAGCTAAGGGAAAAGTGAATCTTCTTGTAGTTGAGCTTCAACATTGTTTGAAAGTGTATATGGTGACAAGCTGATACATTGTTACAAGCGGGACTATGGCAGTTCCATGTAGTTGGTGTAGTCCTGTCAGAAAGGGCCAGATGTACTAAGCTTCAAAAGTGACAAAATGGAGAGTAATAAACAGGCAGCCAATCAGCTTCTGCCTGACAATTTTCAAACACAGCCTGTGACATGGCAAGTAGGAGCTGATTGGCTGGCTGTTTATCACTCTCCATTTTATCACTTTTGAAGCTTAGTGCATCTGGCCCATAGGGAGCTAACCAATCCATTCCACTGTAACATATTTAGTCTTCCACCCCTCTGTAGGTAACACATACTTCCTACACTTCCCTCTCCTTTCCCCAACCCTGGAGCAGCATATTTCCTCTAGATTCCTCTTACCCACTAGTACAACCCTTTAGCAATGCATTACCCTTCATATTTCTTACTTTCCTACCCAGACACCACTTTGCAGAAATACTGGAATAGCCAGGCAGCAAATCATAGTTGAAAAAAATACAGGGACCATGGTACTGTATGCTGGGACAGAAAAACTGCTTCTAGCACAGGTCTGGTCTGCGCATCAGTGCTGAAATACAGACCACACTGTGATAGAAGCACCACAGCAGAGCGCAACACCCCAGGCAAGAATTTTCAAAGATGCAGAGTTCTGGAAGGAACACTACGTAGATACGTAAATGCTGAAAATGATTGCAATATTCCTATCCCAGTTTATTGAAAAGTAGCATAGAATTTATTTTAACCCAAACTTGAAACATTCGCGGTGTTGCACAGCTTCTAGCGATGTTTTATGTCAGGCACTTGTTACTAAAGGTAACTTTTTTTTCTTTAGCAATGAAATGTTCGACACGCGCTTTGACCTTTTATTTGCTAACAGTTCTGACACGCACACAAGGGATTATTCTTTCCATAAATGAATATTCATTATTGTTTAACTAGCATGATAAAATTAATCTACGGAACTGGGGAGAGTTTGCAGTTGGACAATTTGTGGACATGGAAATGGAAATCGTGGTCTGATAAGCTTTGACATCATAACGTGGAAAATAATAGGACATCCCCTATGAGTTTATTTAAAGCATGTTAGGTGTGTTTCTCCTACAGTATGAGTTGGTGTAGGGAGGGGTGATCACACCCGGGCTCAGTGCATAAAATATCATGGTCATTATTATACTTTATTTCGTCTGTGTGGTGGATGCTGGACCAGGCAGTGGCCGATAAACAGGTATGTCTATTTCAGTATATCACACAATAGTGGTTATGGCGCCCAATGTGTAAATGTTAATGTCCAAATACAATAATTGTTATCCAAATGAAGTGAAAAGGAGATTTCTTCCAACACTTGTTTATTTAGTCTTCACAGGATTATTGGGTAAAAACGGCAAGTAGAAATATCCCTATTTCAGTGTTTACATAATTGGTGAGACTGAGGGCCAGATGTATCAAGCTTCAAAAAGTGATACAATGGAGAGTGATAACCAGCCAATCAGCTCCTACCTGTCATTTTTCAAACCCAGTCTGTAACATGACAGGTATGAGCTGATTGGATGGGTGTTTATCACTCTCCATTTTATAAATTTATGAAGTTTGATACATCTGGCCCTAAAGGTGCGTACACACGGATAGATTTGGTGAAAGATCTGGATGTTCTCGACCAATTGAAGCAATCACTCAAATCAATAATATTTTTAGAAGCTTTGGTAAATCAACTGTAGTTGTTCTTTTTGTATATTATTTTTGGTAAATCAACTGTAATTGTTCTTTTTGTACAATATTATTATTTATTACCAGTTATTTATATAGCGCGCACATATTCCACAGCGCTGTACAGAGCATATATGAACATTCACATCAGTCCCTGCCCCAGTGGAGCTTACAATCTATGGGGCCCATTTATCAAGTAAGATTTGCGGCTAAATCCCCGAAAACACCCGTTTTCGGGGGTTAACCGCAAATATTATGTATCCCTGAAATGTATTAAAGGGGACCGCAGCATGAATCTCCAATCCCTGCTGCGATACCCCTGCAGCGCCGCCGGACGCATTCCCCATAGGTTTCTGTGGGGGATGCGAAGCTGCCCGATGTATCAACATCGGGCAGCCCGGCATCGCACCCCTGGGCTATCGCCATTCTGATATGGCGATAGCCCATTGTAGCCTATGGCTACACATCGCACTGCCGAGCGGGGCAGTGCGGTCACAGGGGTCGGCGGGGGTCAGTGCGTAACCGCGCATGCGCTGACTCCCCGGCTTACGGGTTAGGGCTTCGCAGGGACAGGTTCCTATCGGAGCCCTGTCCCTGCGCCCCCAGAATGATAAATCCCTGCGGTATCAGATGATACCGCAATGCGATGCCTCGCGTTGTCATCACGCCGGGATCGCTATAGAATGATAAATGCGCCCCTATATTTCCTACCACATGTACACACACACACATTCATTCTAGGGTTAACTTTGTTGGAAGACAATTAACCTACCAGTATGTTTTTGGATTGTGGGAGGAATCCTGAGCACCGGGAGGAAACCCACGCAAGTACGGGGAGAATATACAAACTCCACACAGTTAGGGCCATGGTGGGAATCGAACCCATGACCATGTGAGGCAGTAATGCTAACCATTACCCCATCCGTAATGCCTTATTTTTCAGAACACGTTCTAAGTGTAAATAATATGTGTTCACTTCTGCCTGATCCCTTACCAACCTACATTAGACTTTTATATATTGTACATAGTGCTCCCTGGGATATTATGGCAGCAAATACTGACAATTGTTAACTCGTTATCTTTAATACAATATATAAAAAGAAAATAAAAAACTATTTTAGACACTCCCAAACAATAATAACAAATGTTTTGCACATGGAACAATAAATTCTTATCTTACTATAGTTTCCACTAATAACACATTTTAAATGGAAACTTGTTTTGCCTTGATCTGGATTGGGTGCGTTCTGTCAGCCTGGAAAAAAAAGTAAATGCAATGATAATGAGCAATGGACCTTATTCTGGTCCATTTGCAGCCGCCATTCGTTCGCACGGGGACCGATGTTTGGCGGATGTGCAGCCGCATTTCTGCGCATGTGCCTATGCTGGGTGCATGCGGCCATGGCGAACAGACCGTTTGCTGTGAACCCGCCATAGGGTACACGGTACACCGGTCCATGTCGAATTACATCAAAATTTTGGGGAAAAAAACGTGAAAAACTCATGTCGGCCTTTTGACTGTTGACCCAATGCTTGTGTTGACCTTCCAGCCCTGCCGACCTGACCCTGAGTGTACATACATGAAAGACTGTTTTAACTGTTGGATATTTCACATGGTTAAATGTGGCGCTGGATAACGTGTCTGCTCTAATTTCGGGATTTGTTGTCCCATACCTCCCAACAGTCCCGATTTTAGCAGGACAGTCCCGATTGTCAGGGCCTGTCCCGCTGTCCCACCTGTGGGCGGCAGTGTCCCGCGGTGTGGGGGGGCTGTTGGGAGTCCCCACTGTCAGCTGCTAAGCAGCGGGGAATAAACGCTGTGCGCATGCGCACAGCGTCTATTCCCGCAGCCAGGGGACTGGGGGCATGGCTAGAGGCTCACAGAGCCTCTGGGTCATGCCCCCATAGCGGCAAAATGGGGGCGTGGCCTCGCGGGGGAGCCGCGAGTATAGGCCACGCCCCCAAATTAGGCCACGTCCCCCGAAAATGTCGGCGCGCCACCGGCGCGCAGCAGCAGCGTCCCGCCTACTAGGCTACTAAAGTTGGGAGGTATGTTGTCCGCTAAGTACAGCAGCTACTGTATATGAACATTAAAGCCCCCCCCCATACACTGCGGCAACTTGTCCCCTCGGAGATGTCACGCACAGTACTCCCTGGGCCTTCCCAGGCAGCAGGATCGCATCAGAAGCCATCCAAGAGATTGCTGCTGCAGCAGGGGTGACTCGGAGGGTCCGAGACGATGTGCACTGGACCGCACATTGCGTAGGACCCGCGGTCAGTCATCTGCAGTTTGGGATCTTTTCTGCTCCAATCACAGGAAAAGAAACCAAATTGCAGGTTAAATCGCATTGACTGACATAAAGTGTTGTAGTAGCACTAGGTGGCGCTAATGATCTTATAAACTTCCTCAATACTCCAGGTACTGATACACTGACATGGCAGCAGGTGTACACATTGCCGAAGCATAATTCTGTAGCACAAAGGGCTAATGGATTGCTCAGGATGAAAGACATCCTTTTACGCAGATATTAGGAGAACCAGACAGGCAGAAAGCATCAGCACTTTCCGAGGTTATGTAGAAAGTAATCCACAAATAATTCTTTGGATGTGGCCATAATCTGAGAGCAGGCGATATGGTCGCTAGGTCAACACTGTGAATGTTGACATACTAAAGGTCGACAGGGCTTAGGTCGTTGACAGGGTCGGAAAGTTGATACAAGCATAAGATCAACAATGGGAAGATCGACAGTCAAAAAATCGGAGTTTTTCACTTTTTTTTTTAGCCGACCGGTGCAGACAGGCGGTATTTCATACCCTACCATCCACTAGGGCAGGGGTGGCCAACCGGTCAGAGGTAAAGAGCCAAAAAATATCTTTAGTCAAGCTAAAGAGCCAACAACATGCGCGTGCAGAAAAAGGGGCGTGGTCTATTTGGACCACTGCGGTGGGTGTAATACACATATGCCTCCAATAGTGCCAGATACACATATGTTCCCACGGTGCCACCATCTGCATTGCCCCCACGGTGCCACCATCTGCATTGCCCCCACGGTGCCACCATCTGCATTGCCCCCACGGTGCCACCGTCTGCATTGCCCCCACAGTGCCACCGTCTGCATTGCCCCCACAGTGCCACCGTCTGCATTGCCCCCACAGTGCCACCATCTGCATTGCCCCCACAGTGCCACCGTCTGCATTGCCCCCACAGTGCCACCGTCTGCATTGCCCCCACAGTGCCACCGTCTGCATTGCCCCCACAGTGCCACCGTCTGCATTGCCCCCACAGTGCCACCGTCTGCATTGCCCCCACAGTGCTAATTTACCAGCAGCAGCACTAACCGTTGTTGCTGCCGGGCGGGGAGAGGACAGACTTGCGTCCCCCTGCAGCCTTGTCCACGAGGGGAGGAGAGCACAGCACACCGCGCGTCTCCTTCCCCCCTCACTTCCCTGTGACTGGGCCATCCGTCAATCAAAGCTCGCGGGCCGGATCCTGATTGGCGGACGGCACAGTCACAAGGATGCACAGTGAGGGGTAGGAGAGATGCGCGATGCGCGCTCTCCTCCCCTCAGGACAAGGGAAGTTGGGGATGGGGGGACGGACGGCGGGCAGCAGGAGAGCCGCACTTCAGCAGGGGGCGTGCCGCATATGGCTCGAGAGCCGCGGGTTGGCCACCCCTGCACTAGGGCGTGGTGGGGGAATATAATAGTGTGCTGAGTGCAGTGAGGCACCATGCCCAAAGCATTGCGTGCACAGCGAGCCATGTGAGGGGATGTGGTACACTGGTACTGTGTCCATGTCGACCTCAAAATTCGGGTTAGAAAACAGTGAAAAGCTCATGTTGACCTTTTGACTGTCGACCTTCCCATTGTTGACCTTATGCTTGTGTCGCCCTTCTGACCCTGTCGACGGTAGCCATGTCTACTTATTTCACGTGTCAACCTAAGCCCTGATAACCTTTAGTGGTGTCAACCTTTAGTGGACCTAATATATGTCGACCTTCATTGTGTCGACCTTTTGACCCATACCCCATAACCGAGGCCGATACCCTCCCGTGTATCTCTGTGTTTCTCCTGCCGGCACAGGATCAGATGTCAGATCTGTTCTGTCATTTGAAATGTCGCAATAAATGCTTGGATTCATTTAGTAGGACTAAAGAATGTGACGTGATCTAAATTCAACGAAGGAGAAGCGGTGTCACATAACGCTATAAGTATATACTATTCATGGTTTTCACATGTGCCGGGAACTCATGCATTTAATGTAGGTCATGGTGATTTATGGCCTAAATTCATGATCCAAGTTGCAGTTTAGCCTCCGTGTGGTATCTAACCTCCGTGTGGTATCTAACCTCCGTGTGGTATCTAACCTCCGTGTGGTATCTAACCTCCGTGTGGTATCTAACCTCCGTGTGGTATATAACCTCCGTGTGGTATATAACCTCCGTGTGGTATATAACCTCCGTGTAGTACAGATGGGGCAGGCTACAGCCTTGCTGGCGGATCGCCAGAACGTCCCCGCTGGCGATCCGCCAGCAGCCTCGCCATCCATCAGACTGAGACACGCGTGCGTCTCACGCGTGTCTCAGTCTACGTCGGTGGGGCATCGGAAACCCTGTCTGATTCCGCCTCAGGGAGACAGACAGGGTTAGGGGAGGTTAAGGGGGGGGGGGTGCGGGCAGGTAGCGCAGACCCGGGGGGAGCGGATGGAATCGCCGTCCGAAGGGGACGCGCGCGCCTCTCGTGCGTGTGCTTCCCCTTCTCGCCATCGATATGGCGCTGGCGTGGGATGGCGGCTGGCATCGCCAGCGCCATCCCCTGCCAGGATGGGCCCTGCTCCATCTGTATATAAGAAATGGAAATTCGTGACAGGCACCAAAAAGGTGTCTGTCACTTTAAGAAGCGCAGTCCTGCTCAGTAAATTGAATATCCTGACCAGTGGATTTGGCAAAATGGAAATATTTATTACACACAATATTTCATACAAATATAACAATTGTGCACAATGATTAACAAACAGACAAGACACACAACACATAACCTATATAAAGTGATTGCAGCTTTGATGATACAGTCATTAGAGGCTATATTTGAAGTTCTATTTGAGGCTATGGATAGATGTATAGTTACCAGTCCTGCACTTGGATTTTCAACCCTAGCATGGGTATTGCGCTTGTGGGATAAATGGAACAAAGATAAGTCTCTCCAATTACCAGATCTTTAATCCGGAGGTTCTTGTGTAAGGAAAGCTTGCTCCTGTTAGCAGCACCCAATTGGGTATTTGTAATCCACATGAAGCGCTATACAGCGTACAATTGCAGAGTTGCAGGACCAGGTACAATGGGGCTCACTCTAAAACGCGTTTCTCCGCCTTTAGCAACACTCGGCGGCTTCCTCAGTGTCGTATGTAACCTCCGTGTAGTTTATAACCCCCCTCGTGTAGTTTATAACCCCCCTCGTGTAGTTTATAACCCCCCTCGTGTAGTTTATAACCCCCCCCGTGTAGTTTATAACCCCCCCCGTGTAGTTTATAACCCCCCCCGTGTAGTTTATAACCCCCCCCGTGTAGTTTATAACCCCCCCCGTGTAGTTTATAACCCCCCCCGTGTAGTTTATAACCCCCCCGTGTAGTTTATAACCCCCCCCCGTGTAGTTTATAACCCCCCCGTGTAGTTTATAACCCCCCCCGTGTAGTTTATAACCCCCCCCCGTGTAGTTTATAAACCCCCCCCCGTGTAGTTTATAACCCCCCCGTGTAGTTTATAACCTCCGTGTAGTTTATAACCTCCGTGTAGTATCTAACCCCCCCGTATAAATATAACCTCTGTATAGTATATATCCTCTGTATAGTGTATATACCCTCAGTGTCAGATATCAGCCATGGCAATCGAATCACGGCCAAAATGTTGTTAGAAATTTCATGCAAAATATTCTTAGGACTGCATCCAGTAGTGATCACGGGACTATGGCTCTGATTCATATTTATACACAAACCGATAGTTTGTGTACAAATAAAGTGTATGGGGGACTGCGCGGGCACAAGACCCGTTCGGTGCACAGGTCCTGCGATAGTTGCCCCCATGTTCTAGGTGTGATGGGTCCAGGGTCTACTTCCTGGATGCAGGTGTCCGGATCTTATGGCTAACAGCTTATGCAGGTTGGCCAATGCCTGAATAGTGATCAGAGTGCTGTGTCCTCAGATCTTGCAAATGCTAACAGGAAGCTTCAGGCATTACTGCTATTTGGCTGTTTTGGTTTTATTCCTAAAGTGTCCCTAGTGGTGGTGCAGAGTATTACAACTGTAAATGTTCTCTACCCCCCCTCCCCCCCCCCCATCACTTTTCCTGCCACCAATACTTGCATAACAGAGTTGCACTATCTGTTCCGATTATGACACCACACGTACTATAGTTTTCAGAACTTGTATGAAATCATAAATAAATCTGTACTTTTGTTTTATTTGTATTCATAATACATTTCCCAGAATATACAGTACAGTGTTGGCAAATGCTGGCATGTAAATCAGAATTTCGCTCTCTCCCCGGTTACTGCGATGTGGCAGAATTTCTGATCCAGATAATGAGCTGTCACCATGAATAATATTGTCCCAGAGCGAGATGTCCGCTTCACATTTCTCTGCGACACAATGCTCAAACCCATTATAAGAACAGTCACGATAGATTATCCTTTTAACAGTAAAATTAAATTTGATCATTTGTCTCTATAAATACCTAATAATTAGAGGTAAGTATATTTAAAATAGGGGGAACATATATTTACTAAAAGTCCAGTCAGAGGCCTATGCACCTATGGCCCTATTCCAAGGGGAGTGCAGATGCGGCGGCTACAGTATCTGTTTTATGCTGTTGGTTCTGCATTTTTATGCCAATTTGTCTCTGATGTGAGCTAAGACACCCACTTTGAGCTTCTTAAGAATCTTTTATATATTTAGCAAGATCTGTCACTCAAACCAGTGTATATAAGGGTGGGCGGGGTTCCACGGGTGATTGACAGGCCCAGCCACCGTTATACACACTGCACAGACCTGTGACCCAACGTTCTACACACCACCCCCCTGCCCTGCGTCCTACGCACAACACGCCCGCTACTCCCTCAGCCAGCTCCAACACTACTCTGCCCCCCAACCAACATTTGAGCAACCGCCCCACGGGTACACAACACGCCTCCTATTCACCCCCTTGACAACGCAGACAATAACCTCCCTCCGGCCAGCCTCACCGCCCCTTCCAGCATGGCTACACAACATGCCCCATAACACCCCCTTCACAACCCAGACACCATCTGCCTCCGCCCACCCTGACCGCCCCTTCCTGCCCACACTGAAGACCCGTCCCCCCACACCCGCCTGGATCTCATCCTACACGCTGCCTGCTCATAGAAGCTCAAGAATACCACCCACCACCCCATAGTGACAGTGCCCTGCTAGCCCTGGGCACAGACACCAACCCCCCCCCCCCCCCCCCCCCTATACAGCCTAATAGCACAGCAGCACTGCCTCCTCCTTACCTGGCCCCATCTTTGTGCCAGCAGCGCCAGTGAGCGGAAGGCAGGGCCTGGGGGAAGGAGCGCTGAGTCGCGGCCGAAAGGGGGCGTGGTCTATGCAAATTAGCCGCGATTAGGTCACGCCCTTGTTTCCCCCTTCTGACACGCTGAATGATTTTTCCTCATCTGCAGCCCGCACCTATACCCCTCCCCAATATCCTGTATACCCCCTCCCAAATTCCAGCATACCCCACCTCACCTATATCCTGTATACCCCCTCCCCAATATCCTGTATACCCCCTCCCAAATTCCAGCATACCCCACCTCACCTATATCCTGTATACCCCCTCCCCAATATCCTGTATACCCCCTCACCAATATCCTGTATCTCCCCCCTCCCCAATATCTGCATACTCCACCCTTACCTATATACCCCCTCCCCAATATCCTGTTTACCATGGGTCTTCAACCTGTGGCCCTCCAGATGTTGTGAAACTACATGTTCCAGCATGCATAGCCACATTTTTTCCTATAAGAGCATGCCAAAACTGTCAGGGCATGCTGGGACATGTAGTTTCACAACATCTGGAGGGCCACAGGTTGAAGACCTGTGCGTGTATACCATCTCCTGAATTCCTGCATACCCCCCTCACCTATATACTGTATATGCCCCCTCCCCAATATCCAGTAAAGACCCTCTCCCCAATACCCTGTGTGTGTGTGTGTGTGTATATATATATGTATATATATATATATATATATATATATATATCTCTTCAACAAACGAGGCGGCACTCATCAGGCTTGATATGCAAAAAGTCTATGTTTATTCCAACATGTTTCGGGAGTAATGTCCTCCCGTCGTCAGGGATAAAACAACAGTGACCAAGATCAGTTTAAATACATCACTAGTACTACCTCCACCAATAAGATTCACCTAATCAAGAGGCCTCACCTCTCAACCTGTGGGTCCACAAAGGTATACACCTCACAGGGAGTCTTAGTTACCGGCACACCTTGATTGTAAATTAATACATAAAAAACGTGCAAATAATGAAAATGACAAAGATACAAACATAATTAAAATAATTGCACTGCAATAGATAGAATAATATACCTGAACATGATGTTATTAGGTGCAACATAACCATTAAAGTATAGCTGATGGACAAACATAGTGTTACAAAAAGCAGTGTAAACCCAATTTTTCATTTAACCCTTTAGGGGCCATAGCATCAAGTTTCATGATCCACATACTTTCACATCTAAGTAAACGTTGTCCCCGATTCCCCCCTCTTTTAGACAGGGGGATATGGTCTATAATCTTCGTGCGTAAGCTGGACACAGAGTGTCCAGCTTCAACAAAATGACGTGGTACTGGCATATCACCCTTACCAGCTAGCAAAGCTGCTCTAATGCTGGCCCGGTGATTTGCCATCCTTTCACGAAAGGTGGTCTCGGTTTTACCCACATATATATAGCCACAAAGACAATATAATATGTAGACAATGAATTTGGAGGTGCAATTAACCACATGTTGGATAAAAAACTTCTTACCACTGTATGGATGCACAAAACTGTTTCCCGTAAGAAGGGAGCTACAGGTTGTGCAACCGACACAGCGGTAACAACCTGGGGCTTTTGTTAAAAAGTGAGTTGGTGCTTCAGGTTTCACTAGATTGGTGATGTCTAATTTGACTAATCTATCACGTAGATTGGCGCCCCGTGTGTATGCGGGCATCAATCTGGCATTATGTAATGCCGGAAGGTCCCGATCAGTGTTTACTGTTGGCCATAAGGATTTAATGTATTTACTAATGCTATTGCTGGATTCAGTAAATCTATTAACCAACGGGACAATTTTGGCCCCTACGTCAGTATGTGTTTTATTGTTTAAACATTCGAAGCGTGTGATACCAAGTACTTTATCTTTAGCCCTCAACAAATCTAGTTTAGGATAACCACTATCTAGAAATCGCTCAACCATCTTATCAAGTGTAGATATGGTTTCCTCATGGTCGCTAACCACTCTTCTGACCCTTAGCATTTGAGAAAAAGGTAAGCCTCTACGCAATGCTAGAGGGTGGCAGCTACCATGAAACAAGAGAGAATTGCGGTCAGTTTCCTTAATGTGCAGGCCAGTGGAAATTTTACCTTGCCTAGATCTAATTGACACATCTAGAAAATACACCATTTCGTGACTAGTGATGAAGGTAAACTTTACCGGGTGTTCACCAGAATTATGAACTGTGAGTGTATCGAGTAGCTCACATTCTTCTCCTGACCACAGAAATAGTAAATCGTCAATGAAACGAACTGACAGCAACATATGACCAGTATTCATTAAGGGGGCGAACAGGTGCGTTTCCAGTGACCACATAAAAGTGTTAGCAAACGAAGGGGCCACTGAGGACCCCATTGCTACCCCAAGTAGCTGTAAATAATACTGATCATTATAATAAAAATAATTCTTAGTAAGAACCAGCTGTAGCAATTTCATGAAGAAAGAAACATTGGGACCGGTGTACAACGGGTTGTCTGTGATTAGGCTGCACACCGCCTGCATGCCTGCCTGATGGGGAATGCAGGTATACAGCCCAACCACATCAGCCGTACATAGTATTAAGTCCGGATTAATCTCAGGGAGATCCATTAGACGGATCAATAGATCATTAGTGTCTTTTAAATAACTAGTTGTAGCCTGCACACAAGGATTGAGGAAGCTATCAAGGTACACAGAGACTGGGTGAAACAGCGACCCCCTGGCAGATATGATGGGTCTACCAGGGGGATCTACCAGTCTCTTGTGTACCTTGGGCAAAGTGTAAAATAGTGGTACCACAGGGTATTGTACACTCAAAATGTTTAATAAATCACCAGAAATAGTGCCATCATTATAAGCTGTTGCCAAGACATCATCCAATTCAGATTTAAACATAATAGTGGGATCATGTTCCAATAAGGCATACACATGTTTATCTTCAAGTTGGCGTCGGCATTCATTGGCATAGGCCGAGGTGGACTGCACCATATATATATAGCAACAAAGGAAATAAGTGCGCAAATGAATGAAAAACCTGTGGACCGTGGATATTGTTGAAATTATCCACATTAAAAGGACGATTTTGATGAAGTCCCAATTCCAATTTGATCTGCACCAAAGGATTTTTCAATTATCCTGGCTGCTCTCGGTCACCTGAATTTCACAGGTGTAGAAACACTAGAAGAAGAGATGAGAGCGCTCCATTGTGCATATATATATCTCCAATCAATGCAAAAGATAATTTATTCAAATAAAATCCATATCATGTGGTCGACGTTTCGACCCTAAACGGGTCTTTATCAAGACTGTACATCAGCAGCAGTGAACCAGCAGTTGATAAAGACCCGTTTAGGGTCGAAACGTCGACCACATGATATGGATTTTATTTGAATAAATCATCTTTTGCATTGATTGGTGAGTGCCCTCCTCAGTGTTTCCCTTGAATACTGGACTTTGCTACTAAATTTGGATATCCCCCTTGGATTTCTCTAATGGTGCACCCCACTATTGAATTCACCCCAGGATGTGAGTGTGGACCCTCTATATACCCTCCCCAATATCCTGTATATACAACATTAGGGAGGGGGTATACACAGGATATTGGTATATTGGTGAGGGGTATACAACATATTTTAGAGGGGGGTATATTCAGTGTATTGTGGTATATATAAATATGATGCTCCAATGCCCCCCTGCCCCCCTTCCGAGCCCCATGTGACCTGGGGGAGGTGCCTAGCTGTCTCCGGCCCACTGCGGGGGAGGAAGAAGCCGGCTAGGACACGCAGGATTCGGGAGCCGGGCACTGGTACCCAAGTTGCCAGCAGAAGAAGACACCGATCCCCTGGTCCTGGAGCCAGGAGGCCAGGGCACCACACACATGGGAGGAGCAGTGAGTGAAGGTAAAAGCCAGCTGCATTCTACTGGGCGTTCCGGGGAGGGACTGGAGCCAGCAGCAGCCGAGGATCAGCTGTGTCTAATAGGAAGATGGTGGCAGTGTGTAGCTCCTTAGAGAGCAGAGACACAGCTGCTCTGGTCATTAGGGCAGTGTGGCCGCAGAGTAACTTCTGGAAGCCCCCCAAGTGACTGCCACCAGTAATCACATGGGGTGATTCCAGTTATTGGTGGAGGTTGCCGGTAATCGCAGGGGTCCAGTCATTACAGAGTGTCTGCATTTGCGGGCAGGGGTCCGGTAATTGAAGGGTTTCAGAACACGTCCCAGGGGGGTTTGCCCTGCCACAGCGAGGGGGAGGGGGGGGTGGTGTTTTTGTGCACTGTAAATGGTGTTTGCAAAGGGGGGTGCTGTTGGTGGGGGTGTCACAATAGCTCCGCAAAGCCCACAGTTTAGGCAAGTTTAGCCGCAGGGTCTTTGGAAGCACCAAGCACCCTCCCCCACCAACACCACCCCCACACCCATCTGCAGCACACCCTCATGCACTTACATAAAACTCGTTACCACACCTCCCCCATCCGCGCTACACCCACACCGAACCCTCTCCGGCACACCACACTCACCCCCTTCCACAGCATGCACGCACCCTGTCCCTCAACAACGCCCACGCATCATACCCCACCATCCCTCCCAACCATCCCATAATTAAAACGTTCACAGGTTAAGGGGGCGGAGCCCCTTGCGACGGTGTGAAGAGCCCCCGTAGGGCGTGATGAATCGCCTAGTTTGGTAAATATTTACCACCATCAGCCACCACAACAAAACTTGTTTCAGCACTGTGACAGGTACAGTTTCTCCATCTGAGTATGTTCTATGTGAGTATTTGTGTAAGTCTGTTACCCAGGAACGCCGGTATCCGAACTCATGATAGATTGACTCTAGGTCGACAGTCATAAGGGCGATCACTATTGGTCGACAGTCAAAATGTCGACAGGGTCCTAATGTCAACATGGTTAAAAGGTCATAGTGTTCATTCTAGCACCCGCCAACTTTGAAAACCCATGCAGTTCCTCTTCCCTTCCTGGGGTGTCCCTGTCTGCTGTAGTGCTTTTAGCACAGTGTGGTTTGTATATCAGCACTTATATGCAAACCAGACCTGTGCTAGAAACACCACAGCAGACAGCGACACCCTAGGCAGGGAAGAGGAACTGCATGGGTTTTAAAAGTTGGCGGGCACTAGAATGATTATTGTTTTTTTTTTTTATTTTGAGCCAACATGTGCTGACAGGTGGTATTTCTTGCCCTACCATCCACGACGGCATGGAGGGAGCATATAATAGTGTGCCGATCACAGCAAGGCACTGTGCCCGAAGTATGGCAAGCAAAGCGTGCCATGCGAGGGGACGCGGTACACTTAGACAGTGTCCTATGTTGACAGGCACCAAAAAACATGAAAAAACCTTTAGCAAGTCGACCTGTCGACCTTTGGACCCTGTCGACCTTTTTATTGTCAACCATTAGTGGTCGACCATATGACTGTAGAAATAGGGCTCCTTCTCCCAGCCACCCTGATTTATAATCAATAGTATGAATAATTCCTCTTTATCCCCCAAATTGAATTTGCACAGCGAACAGTCATCAATAGACTGATCATATGTATCTTCTGTAGTACGCATACGCGAGGCCATCTTGCGCATCTTGATCGCTGGCCGTACGCCAGGTGATTGACAGGAAGTAAGCTCTGGGGGTGGTAACCGGCCGTTTCATGGGAGTGCCAAGAAAAACACTAGGCATGCCAGAAAAAAAATGCTGGGCGTGCCCGGGAAAATGCAGGTGTGCCCAAGCACTTTAGGGAGGGTGTGTGACCAGCTCAGGCTGGATATGCCTGTATTCATCACAACCACAGAGTGTCTCCGGTAATCTGGGCCTGAGTGGTGCCCAGTGTATAAGGCGTCTAATGCATTATTGAGATGAACCTTTTCTTTCAACTTAAACCTTGATTACCCCTAACAGTAAATCACACGGACACATGACCTGAAATAACTCACACGGACACGTGACCTGAAATAACGACACGGACAACCACTGCATAAGTTTAAAAAGGTAAAGGGTATTTATTGTGGTATGACCCTATTGAAAGGGATGGCCTAGAGGGCGCTTGACGACCAGCCAGTCATAAACGTTAGCAATGGCGGCGAATACAACGCCCCAACTTGTAACTAGGGCGAGGAACCGCCCCCATTGAATTCAAAGCCAGCCTGCGCTGTGACTGTCTTGCCGCCCCTCCTAGGGCCTAATGAGGACAGTTCTAAAAGTGTCCTGCGTCCCCCCTCGGGGGCAGAACTCACCAGCCTTCCTGGCAGATGGCGGCAATACCTTACAGTGACCACCTGTACTTCAAACTGGACTGCTGATCTAGAGCGCCCTCCCGCCAATTAATATTAAAATTGATGAGAGCCAAATTTGGGTGACGGCCGAAAGGCCATGTGGTAGGTTAGCACAAGGGAGGAAGGGTGGGAATCCAGACTCAAGAGGAAGATGGATCACCTCTTATATACCTCCACCTAAGCTACCACCCCTTCTACACCTGATTGGCTACCCCATCTACACTGCACTTCTATGGGTAAGTGACACTCTGATTTCTATCTTTGTCATACCATCTCAAACTGCACCGACTCTTATATTCCCTCATGCCTAGGCAGCCCTCGCTCTCTCAAAATCAGTGGTTTGAAGGCCAGTGTGGGGGCCATATTGGAGTGAGGCTCCCAATATAGTTGTCCCGGGATCCCCACAAGCGTTAATCTTCCCCTGCATAGACCCCCGGGAAAAGAAGAACTGACAGCCACACTGGGACCAGGAATCTGACTTTGCTGTTCTGCCTATCATATAGTTTGATCAATGCTCTACCATACCTCCCAACATTTGATCTGATTGAGGCGGGACGGCGCTGCTGCGCGCCGCAGGCGCGATGAAAATTCCGGGGGCGTGGCCTATACTCGCGGCTCTCCCGCGAGGCCACGCCCCCATTTTGCCGCTATGCGGGCATGACCCAGAGGCTCTGTGAGCCTCTAGCCATGCCCCCAGTCCCCTGGCATGCGCACAGCGTTTATTCCCCGCTGTTTAGCAGCCGACAGGGGGGACTCCCAACAGCCCCCCCTCACCGCGGGACACTGCCGGCCGCGGGAGGGACAGCGGGACAGGCTCTGATAATGGGGACTGTCCCGCTGAAATCGGGACTGTTGGGAGGTATGCTATACTGTAGGTAATTGTTCTGGGATTGTTTTGTATACAGTATGCGAAATTTCCATTTCATTACTGTGCTCTGATCGTGTTTTATTTCGCCAAAGCTGCGGATGAGCCCTGTAATTTATTCTTGGTTCCTCCTTCAAATGAAGTCCATTATTCTCTGTGGCTGTTTCTTAAAACTAGATTAAACAAGTGTAGTTATTAAGAAAGATTACTGCTCTGTGCCGCAGCTGGAAGATTTGGCTGTAATTGTCAGCGTAAGTCCTTACATTAGGCAGCCGACATAACAAGAACATTGATCCACTCAGTTCTAGTAAATTAGGGCGCCGGCAAAATAATAAAAAAACAAACGACTGGCTCGCTGCAGTATATAGAATTCTCTGTTACTAGGGTCACAGTCACCCACCAAGTTCTGCGCCATTACAAAGTACTAGATTATATTGCAATGCGCGATCAGGGGTATCAGTCTGTTTTTGTCCTTTTTTATTGGTAGCTGTTGTTTGGGTTACTGCTGCAGTAAATGTATCCGACAAGCCTGAGGGGGCTCATTCAGTGTTCCAGTTTCCTCTCTGTCCTGGTCCTACAGGCAGTGTCGTAGCTATAATATATGCGCCCCCTGCCGATACTTTCTGTCTGCGGTGCGGTGCGGTCCGGCTCCCCTCCTGGCTTCTGCTATGAAAAACGGACCATCCCAAAATGTCTGACAGTTCTGATGGTCTGTCCTTTCCAAAGCATAAAGAAGCCAGGAGGGGAGCCGGGACCGCAGCGAATACAAGTAAATCTTCGGGTCTGTAGCGGCAGCGGCGTTACAATAGCCCCGCAGACCCCCGGTGCCCGCACTTACACAGCGCCTCCCTGCTACCGCGCTATTGTTATGCCACTGCGTACAGGGACTGATTCTGAGGCACACACTGCAGATGTAGGACTCAGCGGAGTCCTTTTGTTCCGTACCTGCGCCATACTGTGTTATGAGTTGTGTTGGAGAACCGCGGTCTCAGAAGTGACAGCTAGGGTGTCGATTAGCTCACAGACAATGTCTAGGTAGACAATCAATAACTCAACACCAAAATGCCGACATGCGCTACGTCAATATTGACAAAAGGTATGGGCCAGGTGCTGCTCTGCGCACTCTACCATTCCCAATCGGAGTCCATGTGAATGATAAAGCATGACACCCCCCAAATGTGAATAACATGTCAACTGTTCCATGAACTGACCTTTTCCATGTCAACCTTTTGTCAGTGTCGACCTACCGATTGCCTACCGTGACATTGTCTGTGAGCCATCCGGATACCCACAATGGTACCGTGGCTCAGTTCAGGTGACAAAAAGTAACTTGCGTTACAGTGAAAACTACTAGTTTATTGTTAGTTTTCTATACACCAAGCCAGAGGGACATATACAGGAATGGGGTACGGTCATTAGCTCGACACTATTAAGGTCAACATACATTGGGTCGACACCTGAAATAGGTCAACAGTCAAATGGTCGGGTTTTGTATCTGACCTTGGGTCGATCCAATGACCCATACTCACAGGAATGCACCATTTGCCTGACTGTTAGATCAGAAGTGTGCAGTATGGCCAGGGCTGTTACTAGGCAGAAGTACAGCTTATGCTGCGTTCAGTACAGCACAGCCATGAGGCATGCCTCTGTGTTACTATGCACAGAAGCTGCTGCTTTATGGGAACCTAAATTATTACTTTTAAAATAGACCCGAGAGATTTCTAGTGACTATTATACTAGGTGTCCTTAGTGCAAATGAAGTGTCTTGACACATCTATGTAATGTAACACAGTGTTACTTCATATTCACTTAAAGAGCGATTAATATACTGAGCCAGGGTGTCTTAAGAGAGGAGGATGTCCGTGTGCAATCTCCGCTGGCCGTGCACCCTTCAGACCCTACTGCGCATGCGCGAACATCCGGAAAAATGGTGCGGCGGCCATTTTACTGGCAATTTCCGCAATGTTGCTGCTGCCGTCAGCAGGGCTCCATTGTGGAGTCTGAGCACTAGAGGTCTCAGACTCCGCTGCTCATGTGCGGATGGCCAGAGAGAAAGGCCTCTGCCATTTTATCAGAGATTTCAGTAGCTCTCCTGCCGCTGGATTCCAGATTATAAGTATTACAAAATGGGTGCAGTGTGCATGGTGTGGGTCTGTCTGTGTCGTGTGGGCCCCCCTAGGACTCGAGGATCTGAAAGCAGCTCCGTAAACTGAGCTGCTTTCAGCTCAAAGTCGCCCAGTGTCTATAGGCCCGTACACACTGGGCGACTTTGAGCTGAAAGTCGCTGAAAACAGCTGCGCTCGCCACACTTTATAAAATCAACGGTACTCTTTACCTAGAACGGCGACCATCGAATGCACTAAAAATCGGGTGCGATGCGATGGCCGCGATTTCCCATAGGGACCAATGTTAAAAATCAGATTGGACGCGATTTTAGTGTTCAATGCCTCAATGCCCGCGATTTTTACATAGGAAACAATGTTAAATGGGCCACAGAGCCCAAATAGTCACCGTGAAGTCTGAAATGGCCCCCACAATTGTTAACGCCACCCCACGATCAACGTCAACCCGAAGCGTGGTGAGCGGCGGCGGTACGCGTCCTCCGACCTTTTCATACCCCCCACTATCCACGTCGGCGTGGAGTTGAGAATAGAATAGTGTGGCGAGCGTAGCGAGCCACCGAGCCCGAAGCGTGGCGAGCGGACGCGGATACCTTCACAGTTATACGCGTCCCCTCGCGGGCTTCCCAGGTGTCCATGGCGACGCGGACACCTGTGAAGCCCGCGAAGGGACGCGTTTACCTGTGAAGGTATCCGCGTCCCCTCGCGGGGCTCGCCACGCTTCGGGCTCGGTGGCTCGCTGCGCTCGCCACACTATTCTATTCTCAACTCCACGCCGACGTGGATAGTGGGGGTATGAAAAGGTCGGAGGACGCGTACAACCGCCCCTCGCGGGCTCGCTGCGCTCGCCACGCTTCGGGTTGACGTTGATCGTGGGGTGGCGTTAACAATTGTGGGGGCCATTTCACAGTTCAAGGGCACTATTAGGGCTCTGTGGCCCATTTAACATTGTTTCCTATGGCCAAATTTGCGGGCATTGAGGCATTTAACAGTAAAATCGCGTCCAATCACCCTTTTAACATTGATCCCTATGGGAAAATCGTGGGCATCGCGGGCATCGCGTCGCACCCATTTTTTATATGCCCGCGATGGCCGCGATTTTTTACCCCCGACGCCCGCGATTCCAATTGCGGGCGCCGTTCTAGGTAAAGAGTACCAAATCAACTCCACAGCATCTATTCTATTAGATTGGGGGGTCTCCCAACTGCCACCCCCCGCAGCGGGACAATGCCTGCCGCGGGTGGGACAGCGGGACAGGACCCGAAAATCGGGACTGTCCCGCTGTAATCGTGACAGTTGGGAGGTATGAAAATGTATATACTGTAGCATATATAACTTACACAGTAAAGACTGGCCCCCTTCAGCTCTGAGCCCCATAGCAGATGCACCCCTTGCCTCCCAGCCTATCAACATCCAGAAAAATACTTTCCAAAAGCCAAAACAGCTTTGCTGCTAAAACTTTGTGCTGTCTGGTAATAAATCGCCGTCTGAGTTGGGTGTAATTCTGTGTAAGGCCAGCAGATGTCGCTACTTGTTTAATGTATCACAGATGCAGCGCCACAGAGCAAAGCTCATTCTCAAACGAGTGCAGAGTGCTTTCAGTAGCTCTGGGAATTCTGGGAAGTGTTTTGTTAATGTAAACACATGCAGTGTATTGTCCTTTTCTCCAGATACATTCAGGTCTACAAGTTACACAAAAGCAGCTCTCGGAATTCAAATGACTTCCATGGAAATAGCTTTAGTTTGTTCATTTTATTTTATATTTAGATCTTAAAACGGCATTACATTTCAGACCTGAAATAAATCTTTCTTTTATATATGCACAAGTCTATGGTAGGTATTTAATATGTGCTGATCTTTCCGACAGTGGGAAATATCGTCTCACATCTAGTCAAAGTATCCATTTTTACCGCATTGAAGCCTGTCTGTTTCGACTTCTAAAAAGTAATATCTACATGGTGGAAAACAACCCCTGGATTGGTGAATCCGAGGCAGTTTTCAACCAACACGTGGATTTCTACAATCTACGTGCATTCAGAACATTAAAACAGACGTTCGGATTGGCCGTGATTCCACTGGTCATTAACGTTCTGACAGTCGGACTCAAACATTGAATATCCTTCTTTGACTTTCATCTTCATGATTTTACAGGGTACCAGGTACCTGGTGTCTACACAGCTACTTTGTGCCTGCAATATGCAGCACAAATATTCACATGACCTAAGGCATGAGGAAAAAGATGCCTCCATAAAATGCATCCTTGTATCTGTCTGTGGGCATAGATAGTTGCTTTTAAGTGATTGTTGTGGCAATGTTGAACAGAAGCAATGTTTTATCGACCATGGTTAGGTCGACACCGTTGGGTCGACAGGGTTCTAGGTCGACATGGGTGAAGGACGACAGGTGTCTAGGTCGACATGGTACAAGGTTGACATGAGTTTTGGTCGACATATGCGTTAGGTTCGACATGGGTTAGGTCGACAGGTGTTTTTTCACTGTTTTTTTTACCCGAATGTCGACATGGACACAGTTGGAAGTCAACCACAACCCCTCGCATTGCTCGCTTCACTCGCAATGGTTCGGACACACTATTTTATTCTCACACCACCCCTAGTGGATGGTAGGGCATGAAATACCACCTGTCAGCTCAAAAAAACAGTGAAAAAACCCATGTCGACCTAACGCATATGTCGACCTAACGCATGTCGACCTAGAACCCTGTCGACCTAGAACCCGGTCGACCTTCCCACCTGTTGACCCAACGTTGTTGACCTAATGACTGTCGACCTAAGTGCTGTCGATAATACGACCGTATCCCATGGCATGATCTTTTTTTACTACATGTTCCAACCAGACAAATCAGTGCAGCACTTCCAGCACAAGTGCACTTTTGTATGACTCTCCTTGGTTATGTATTTGCCATGTATCCAGTAATCCTCAGAGCTGGTCCGCAGGGGGGTCTGACAATGCTTGTTGTCCTCACATGTGTATCAGGCAGACAAAAGAGTGGACAAATGGTGAAATTGCCCATATCAACCAATCCGCTTCAATGTTGCATTTATCAAGTACATTCTATAAAATGATAGGTAGAAACTGATTGATTGCTATGAGCAGTGTATCCACTGTCCAGTAATCCTGTCTCTTCACCGCTTAATACAGTGATTTTCAACCTTTTTACCTTGTGGCACACTAAGAAATTCAAATTGCCAAGGCACACCATGAGATCCCCACAGGGCCAAACACATTGGCCCCCCACAGGAAAAATCCAAACCTATTAGCCTCCTTATAAAAAACAATCACACTGGTCCCCACAGGTAACAAAACTAAAATACATTGGCCCTTTACATGAAAAAAAGAGACCAGTAAATAACAGTTGAACTGGTGGTGGCTATAAACTGGATTGGGCATCTCTAGATCTGGGGGCACACTTGGGAGCAGCTCAAGGCACACTAGTGTGCCATTGCACAGTGGTTGAAAAACACTGGCTTAATACATCCCCCTACAATAATGTATGAAAAGTATCATAATCTGTGTATCTTGTGAAATGCACCAATCAGAACTTAAAGCACACAACCGCCTGTAGAAATCTATTTTCACCCATGCACCTTGGCTATTAAGCATTATGGTGATGGACAAAATATAAATTGCATGCAAAATAAAGGCGCTCATACACTAGTCCTACTTGTCCTAAGGACAAGTCGGGCCAGTTTGCCCTTGAGAGACCCCCTGCAGCTCCCCGGGAGGCTCGCTTACAACATGGCATGCAATTTATTGCATGTATATCCCTGGGGAGCTGGCAGTGGCGGGGGGCAGGCCGGGGGATCCCTGCGGCACTGGCAGTAAGTCAGCGGGGTCCATGCGGCGCCTGGGAACTAAGTAGTGCTATTTGCCAGGCAGCGGGGCGGGAAGCGCTGCTGAATTTGAAAAACTTTTGAAAAGACTGACTGGACACTGATTGGCTGAATCTCATTTAGGGGCATTTGGTGTGTGTCTAGGGTGGGGTGTGTGTCAGGAGCACATTGTCGATGGGGTAGAGGGTGTATGATGGAGAGCAGGGGCCATAGAGTGAGGTGGCTGGGGGTGTGTAATGGGTAGCAGAGGGCATACCAGGCGGGTCTATTATACTAAATTTAATTGCAGTATAGCAGCAGTGCATTAGTATGCCTCATTGCAGAACACGACATTCCAGTTCAGTAAAGAAGGGGACATTGAGATTGACTGTATACCCCCTTTCTATTATCCTTATTGGTTGCAGACATTGCTTCATTCTATAGCTCATTTTCTATAGCATGATTGTGTAAAAAAAATGTATATTGAAAAAAGGAATATTTCACAAATTCTTTAAACCTCACAAAGACTCTTAAGTGAAGAGTTTACTATAGCTGTAATCCAAAGCAACCATTAAGTGTTAACCTGAAGATTTTGGACCTTCTAATTACTACCCTACTGTGGCAGTCTGCCTGAGCATTAGACATCAAGCGGGAATCACTGGGTAGTAATGGTGCGCCAACTGTCTGTATGTATTTCTGTTCAGGTGTAGCTAAAGTCTGTCCAGTACCTCAGTATTTTCTTGTAAATGCACTGAATAAATCACACTTGATCCTTAACCTTTGCACAGTTGTGGACCAATTAGCAGCATCTGGTCATATTTCATCCCAAGTAAAGGTGGCTTCTGCTGATACATGGGGGGAGGCCTACCATATTTTTAATATTTAAACTGGAGAAAACTGTGCAGATTAGTACTGGGGAATGAGTCTCCCAGGGGGGCATCCTTTTGGAGTCTGATGGATTAATGCAGAGTGAAATCCCTGAGTCAGATCTCTTTAAACTGGGGGAAGGGTCCTTACTCTGGTTCTCCTTGGAGGCTTTGAGGTGGAAGTGTGCTGGTAGTCCTGTGTTGCTAAGAGACAAGGTAGAACCTCCCAAATGTTTCAGTGATGTTGCATGTGAGTCATTAGGAGAGAAAATAGCATGGTAAATGGAATATCAATGCATCCTCTTTAAATCTTGTTTTTGACAAAAATAGGAAAGAAAACGATCGCACGCTTTCCTGTAAACAATTTGCTGCAACAAATTGTGGTAAATATTCAGTTTAGCAAGGCATCTGCAGAGTTGGCATGTATGCAATACAACTTCACTATTCAGGAGAATATGGTCAGAGGGGACCATTTGGAGAGAATCTAGGGCTGATATGTCAACTCATGCTGCCCATACACGGAGCGATGTGCAGGTGCGATGTGAATCTGCGCGCTCCCGCGCACATCACATCGCACAGCTCATAAAGTATGTGCTGCCCGTACTTTTGAACTAGATCGCATTGCATCTAGTATATAAATGCATGCATTTTGAACTAGATGCAATGCAGTCAAGTTTAAAATGCACAGTGCCCATCAGGGGCAGCAGTAGGCTCCTTAGTCCTCAGGGGCCCCAGTGCACTACACGTGCTGCACCAATGGTAGTTCCTCCACTGTGCATAGGGTCTGCTTGCACAGTGTATCTGGTGCGCTTTCACACTGACTCCGGAAACTACGCATTTCATTCACATCCCCACTTGTGGCTGTAGTGATGTAACAGGCCTCACAGCGTCGGTAATACGTTCATCAGGCCATTAGTTCCATGCATGCAAAGCAGTAATAATTAGGGTCGACTTGCCTCCGATACTGAATTGGCCCTATAGCGAGTGACCTGTATTTCCTCAGCAAGTACCGTCTAACCAGTATGTACAGTAAGTGTATACTATCCAGTATGTACAGTAAGTGTATACTATCCAGTATGTACAGTAAGTGTATACTAACCAGTATGTACAGTAAGTGTATACTAGCCAGTATGTACAGTTAGTGTATACTAACCAGTATGTACAGTAAGTGTATACTAGCCAGTATGTATGTACAGTAAGTGTATACTATCCAGTATGTACAGTAAGTGTATACTAACCAGTTTTACAATTTATTGAAAAATCTAATCTCTGCAAAAGAGGAAATAAAGGTTGTGGATGATTCACTTGTCAATACCATAAAAACTGGAGGTAGCCGTGTACACTTACATATACAGTACACCCGTTCAACAACCATATGTCTGTTTGAAGCAGACACAAAACCTTGTACTTTGTCCTCACTTTTAGCAGAATGTTCAATGCTTGTGAGTCATGGGAGTAGTGATGTCAGTAGACAGCAGCCCTAGAGCAGGTATACTGCACGAGCCAAATCTCCCAGCATACAGCTCATTGTGTCTGTCTGTAATACCCAAGTGGAGAGAAACATGCTGATTTATTTTTGTACATTTACATAGTGCGCCAAAACAGAGTTAAGGGGTAGATGCGTACTTACCTACCCTCCTGGAATGGCCAGGAGGGTTCCTAAATCGGGTATCCATCCCAGCCCCCTGGAATGATTGGCAAGCTTCAGGCATTTAGCAAGGCCCCCGCACCTCCTCCCTCTGCCAGTCAAATACCTTTGGGGAGGGGGCAGGGCTAAAATGGCACAAATAGCATCATTTAGTACCATCCCCTCCCCAAAGAGCCGCGAATCACAGCATTTACAGGAATGGGGGCGTAGATTAATGACAGCAAGCCCCGCCCCCTTGGAAAGCTGCAATGAGGCTCCTCTTCGGGTTTCTCCCAGATAGGAGACACTAAAGGTAGGCAAGTATGGGCAGATGTATCAAAACTTAGAGAGATAGTAACAACCAATCAGCTCCTTTTATTTTTCAAGTACATCCTGTAAAATTCCAGAAGCTGATTGGTTAGTACTTTGGAAAGGAATAAAGTATTAACAAACCTGCTTCTGTCATTTGTACAGGATGTACCTCAAAAATAATAGTTAGGAGCTGATTGGTCAGTACTTTATCTCTCTCCAAGTGTTGATAAATATCACCCAGTAATTTAAGGGTGAGCAAAAGCCTGTGGGGAAAACTCAATAAACACCTACCGTGTCCGTCTTCCATTGGGTACCGGACACGGTCCCGACAGTCGGGATCCAGACTGTCAAAACCCCGACAGATGGGTGCCCGAGGGCCACACGCTATTCTCACTTGTGGGGGTCCATGACCCCCATAGAGGGAGAATAGAATAGGTGGCGAGCGTAGCGAGCCACGGTGCCCGCAGCGTGACGAGCGCAGCGAGCCCACAAGTGGCTTTGTTGTGCTCGCCATGCTGTCTGAGTCCGGGCAGTCGGAATCCCAACGTCGCTGCCCTATACCATTCCGTTCCCCACTACCTCCCTGTCATGTTGGTGATCACGCCACTTGTTTTGTGCCTCTGCAATGCTACTGTGCATGTGGTGACTATTCTGTGATAACTTTCAGGGGTCCTGTAATAATTTTCATTGACTGGGTCCCAGAGCAAAACAGCTTGAGAACCCCTGCTTTAGTAGACTAATAGAACAAGTAGGCTAACATTAGACAGAATGGGTGAAATGTAATAGAGGCCCTTATTCTGATCGGTGCGGCCGGATCCGAATATGCGGCCAGCACTGTGCGTCCTAAACCCCGCCTTCCATACGGATCGTCAACTCCGTCCGAACGCGGTAAGAAGCTGTCCGAACGGACCGCACGTGTATTTCTCATGAATACACCTCCTCCATCTCAGGGAACCTCCCCCATCATTCGATGGTCGCAGACCATCGAATGCAGGACCGAGTGGCCAGGCAGCTCCCGCAACCTCAGACCACACGGGCATTTCTCCGTGCAAAAGCAGGGATCTGGGCGGGCAGCTGACATCCGGCAATGTCATATGTCCACCCCCTACACGTGCGTCACGGCCGCATTACCATACGTACGCCCAGCGTTTGCATGGGAACGCCCATAAAACGCGGGGTGTAAACATATGGTAATGAACCCAAACAGCCCTTCACACCCCTCTCCACCCCCTGTTCGTAGTGGTACACATTTCATGCGGAATGTGGCCGTGCGTCCGGCTCGCACATGCGCAGAGACGCCTCTGCACATGCGCAGACACAAAACATCGGCGGCACGAACGCACGCGGATATTACCGCACCAACCAGAATAAGGGCCAGAGTGAGAGAATCAGAAAGTGAGAGATTTGGTAAGAATCTCTAGGTTTTTTTTTTTAGCACCAATCATTTACACTGCAAAACCAGTTTGATTTTGCAGTTTAAATGATTGCGCTTTAAAAATAGTAGAGATTTCATATTTATTTGGCATACAATGCAAAGACTTCCATTGCCTGATGTAATCAATAAACATTTCAGTCAATATAATTGTATACCTTTTGGGACATCTTTATTTCTGTATCTCTTGCTCATATATAACTCAGAGTTGTACACTATATTATTATATACTATTGTTGTTTTGTTGTTTTAGCAACATCCACTATCGGCCTAGCAGTAGGGCAAATGGGGATGTTGCTAGCAATTTTGTTTACATTTTATTCCTACAGTTGAATATAGTTTCTTTGTTGTAAGCTTACCTGAAGGAAAAATCATCACCTGGTAAAGGACTGCTAGTGAGAATTACACCCAGTCTCCCACACATGCAGGAAGAAACAGACTCAGGCTGCAAATGGTTACATGTATCTGTGCAAGTTGTCAGTATTTCCTCACAGGAATATTACGACTAGTACGCAATACATATTCTAAAAAAGTATTTCAATTAGACCAGTAGTTCCCAAAAAGGTCATGTTTCCAGGTCACCTAGATGGTGCACAGGGGTATTCATTACTCTCAGACACATTCTAAAAGATCCACAGGTGGAGGTTGCGATTCTGTGAGGAGACCAGGAAAACATGCACTGTTTGAGGTCCCGAGGATAACGATGATTCATGTATTATGGTAGCGCTGCACATGCTCAAGAGACCATTTTGGGGAGGTAAGAGGGAGTGATGGCAAAGACTCAGGCACCCCAGTGCCCATTTTTTAAGTGTGTATACACCTGCTATCCCGTACGCACAAACAAGGTTCTAGCGTTTCCATTCCTGCAGCCAATTTGCCAGACATAGGGACATAGGGTTCCTCAGAGAGTCAATTATTGAAGGCTCTGCTTCCTCCGCTGTGTGTGTGTGTATGCAGATTTGCAAAGTCGCTGGTGGCCGTCTCAATACATTTCCAGGCGGCAGCAGCATTAGCATATTGTTGCACAATAAATGCATACGATTTTCATAGTTGTGAATGCTTTAGCACACATCTTTCAGGTCTGTAGTACGCTGCAGAAATTTGTGGCGCCTTATATAGAACATAATAATAAAAGGAGAACATTATTGCAGTTTAATAGCCAATGTATGGGGCTCGTAACCCTTTAAGTGCCAACATCTCTGTGAGAGATGTGCAAAATATCCGCTATAAGTGCCAGCGTCGCTCACATTTGTTATATAAATTCAAATAGAGGATGTTGTGTAAAAAAGATTATATTTCCTATGTAAGGTAAGCATTACAGGTCATTATGAGAAATAAAAATGTTTGCTTGTCAATTTTTACACTTGTATTTTGACAAATTCACTTGGCACTCAAAGAGTTAAACCAAATCCTTTGCTGCACCTGTAATGGCTGTAAATCGTAGAACACGGGATTTTGTCTTTAAGCAGCAGGATTGCCCATTTATCTGATTTTTACTGTGTCGTTCACGTTGGAGATTTCACTTGGGACAAGTGGGAGGGGACAGATCCTTAGTAATGTGGACAAGCATGAACCCGTCCCACTTACCAATCTGTCCCTAAGTAATGCCTGTAATGGTGAACATGAGCTTGCTCACCTAGAGCCACGTCCTCCCTGTCAATAACTGGAGGACTTACTGTTGGTGAGGGTGAGCAATCCCAAACCAGGGGAAAAAGGAACAGGACATTTTGTCAACTCATCCTGGCTGCAGAATCCCAGGCAGTTTTCCTGCAGTTCCTCTGCGTTCAGTGGGTGCTTTTGTCATCCCCTACCTCCCCTCCTTTCCCTCTCCTCTGCACATTTATTTCCATGGCAACAATTCCAAGGCAGGCTGCAAACTACTTTCCCAACGCAAGCTGGCATTGTCAGGGCTCAGTGCATCCACACAGCTCGGAATGAATTAAGGGGCAGGAGATGGCCAGTCATCGGAGAAGCCCAAGGACCAGGAGCAAACAAACAACCTTCAAATGACCTCACCATCTTCTACTGGTCCATCTGCTGAATTGCTGATTTTTATAGCGCAGAAGATTGGGAGCCAGAAAAAGCCATAGGATGGTATATAACTGGTAAGCTACATCATGCTTTCTACCCGCTGCAAATCCTGGCTGCTGATGGATTTGCTAGGTGTCACTTGCATCCTTGATTTGTCTGCACATTGATCTTTATCATGGGATCTCTGGTTACATATACGTCCTTGAGGATGTCTCCAGGCACTTAGAACCAGCATCAGGCTGTAACTGGGCTAGAGATGGCAAACGCTGCACTCTTTGCAGATGTTAAAGTTCCAGGGATATGTTACAGTGTAAATGTTAACAGCTTAAGCCAAATGCAACTTGAGCAGCCTTTGGTGCATTGGCACAGATCAGAGTGGATATTCGTATCCGTCACTGTGCAGCCAACCAGGATGCGATACACCTGGATAATTGATTCTCTCACCTGATCCAGGTTTAGGAATCACCGTCTGCTTAGAACGTTAGGATGAATTGCTGCCTGTGTGCCAGGTTTTCAGTGACTGGCGAAAAGCGCTTTAATAGCAGTGTGCAGACTGTAAATCCTTAAGATTTATGTGTGGGTATTCATAGCATGTTTCCTTTCAGTTGATGGAAAAAAATCTGAAACCCATTCACTTCCCTGTATATATTGAGTATGACAAGAACGCTGTCTGCAATGTTGCCCTGACAACCGGCGGCCCTGTGTGATGTTGGGTGAGATAATGGTTTCAGGTCTTAAAATCTGGCTCATCATTTTCGTATATAGAGACTGCTCAACCTTAAGGATTGCATTGTACAGTCAGGAGAGGGCATGCTTTCATTCAGCCCTTCTGTCCTAATGCTGCTCCTGCAGCCATTAGTTTTGTACTTCAGTGTAAACTAGGCCATTCAGCGAGGTTTAATTGTCTGGAAGGGAATCTGCCTGCGTGTCCCGCAGTTAGGAGACAAGTTGAGTCTTAAATATTCATTTGTATTGCTCATAATACTATATTACACATTTATGTATTTAGCAGATGTATTTTTTTCTCCCGTCAGATGGTTTGTACGATGTGAAAATGGAGACTGCAATGGTTATAAATGTTAGAATTCTCCATGTAAAGCTGTACATTTTACATTGCTACCTCCAGGTTCTTTGCAGATTTAAAGACCTTGATTAAAAAAAAAATCATTGTTATTGATTATCATGGGGTAACAGGAATCTCTTATTCAGAGCCAGATCCTTTAAACTGAGCTATCTGTGTAATCCGTGGTCTTTCACTGTAGTAATCACCAGTCATTTAAATGTAAATTAGAACTGTCACCCTGATTATGAGATGTATCATTCTTATACTTAACTAACCTCCAGGAATGGCCGGGGGGCTCCCAAAACTGGGTGTCCCTTCCTGGCACCAGAAGGGTGGACAAGCCTCCCGCTTCTCTGGCCAGCCCCCACAGTTCCCTCCTCTGCCAGTAAAATGGCTCTTCAGGGAGGGGCAGGGCTAAAATGATTCAAATCGTGCCATTTTAGCCCCTCCCCGAAGAGCCACTAATCACGGCATTTACTGTAATGCGGACAGGGCTTACAGACATCAAGATCCGCCCCCACCCCAGGAAGTGCTGCAGTCTTCTCAGGGCTTCTCCTGGAAAGGAGACTCAAAAAGTAGGCAAGTATGATCGTGCCTTGGAGAGAGATAGAATGGCATGGTCATCCAATCAGCTTTTGTCATTTCATGATAAATGACAGAAGTTGGTTGGCTGCTTCAAGCAATTTCTATCTTTCTTCAAGGGTTGATAAATCACACGGTTCTCCTGCTTTATGAATGCATGGACAGGCCTAGGAACAGTGAAGTGAGATGGAAGCTTCGTATAACAATGGGCCTGATTCAGACCTGGCAGAAAAGCGGCAGATAGACACAAAACCATGCTGCACTGCAGGTGGGGCAGATGTAACGTGTGCAGAGAGAGTTAAGCTGCAGCACGAACACTCAGCATATAGTGGTACACCCGCTCAGCACACTGCAACGCTTTGTGCTGAACGTTTGCACTGAGCGGGGCTTTGCCTATCTTTATAATAGACAAAGCCCCGCGATCTAGGGAAAGCCAGTGCAAGCAGGGCATACACACAGAGCGTTCCGCTCTCCTTTCTAAGTGATCTAGTCAGAATGCTTACAAATGGGGCTGAAATCGCCCCATGTATGCCCCTTTAGATTCGGGTATGGTGTGCTGAAAAAAAAAAGACAATATTTATCCAGTACGGAAAAAAAATAACTCCTCCAAATCTAACTCTCTCTGCACAGGTTACATCTGCCCAATCTGCAGTGCAGCATGGTTTTTTCCATCTGCAAAAATTGCAGCCGTGCTAACAGGAGTGAATCAGGCCGAATATGCAGACTAAGGCTTGCCATACACTAGGGTGATTTGGATGCAATTTGGCCACTTTGTATGCAATTGGTGGCGATTAATCGCATAAATAGCACCCAAATCGCCCAAATGTGTTTCACAGCAGGTCCTAGTCCAGTTGCACCGGCTACAGAGGAAATCTGCTGGATTGCTTCTGAGCTGGCAGGTTTGGCTGGAATTGCATGCGATATATTGCATGCTGCCCGGGAAGGTCCCAAAAGTTGGGGGGGAGGATCGCCGGCGACTTTTTCAAGGGGAAAAGTCACTGAAGTGTATGGCCATATTAACTCTCAAACCAAGCCAGGATATTTGTATTGTACTTGGTGTGCATTCGGCCTTATTCATGTTTGTATACAATGGCCGATTATCATGCAACGGGGGGGGATTATCAGCAGACTTTGTGTGTTGTGTGATCGCAACACGCATGCGTGAAGGTGCTGCAGCGATCTCGTTTGCAATAAGGATTTAATGGAATGGATACAGGATTGGGAATCATATGGAACTGGGAGATGATTGGTCACTAACAGGCCTATACTTAGGACACATGGGCATGTACTGAGGCTCGAGGAACAGAAATTCCGTACTGAAATAAGAAGGATTCTTCACCATTAGAGCAGTAACATTCTGGAACTCCTTGCCAGTGTGACTAGTTACAGTAACTATTGTTAATGAATTTAAATCAAAATGGATGCATTTTTGGCCACTAAGGGAATCCTATAGATACGACTTACTCAGGTCAGTAGTTACACGTCAGATAGGTTGAACTCGATGGACTAACGTCTTTTTTCAGCCTTAATGACTATGTTATTATGACAGTGACCATTTGGAGGTGTTCTCTGTTTAAGGGAAGTGGCTGGGAAAACGCAGGCATGTCATGGACATTATTGGGGCATGTATCTGCTGAACGCTGCAAGCATGTATGTGCACAAACATGGCGTGTGAGTCGCAACTGCTGTGTCCAGTCTGCATAGCCATAGACCAGCCCTTAGCCGCAATGTTCTCTCTTTTTGTGTATAGATGGCCAATGTGTACGCAATTGTGAATGAGTTGGTATTGTCTCTCTTAATTTGGGTGACCGCTTCACTTGCTAACATTAGCAGTTCTATAGCCTAGAAAATCACAATTGCGTTTGCTTACAAACATGAATTAGTCTTTTATGGACCTTTCGTGTGTGAATGAAAAAGTCAGTGAAGCATCCTGCAATCTCAGTGTAAGTAAAAGATGACCCAGGTGTATTATGGCATTTTTAGCAAGCCTTAGAAAATCGCCAAAACGCCTTTAGAAGAAAAAAAACCCATAGGTCCTCGAATCTGTGGGAGTGTCACAGGAAATCACAGGACACATTGCAGCTGAAAGCAAGTCCTAGTCACATCTGGCATCCTACTACCACATTGCCATAGATACAGTAAGTACATCATTCACTGACAGCTGTCGGGATTAGAGAGATCATAGAATGTTTAATTGTTCACATCAGTGGAGCTCACCACGTATATTGGCTACAACACACACACAAGGCACAAATCCCACACACCTCACAAAGATAGGGACCTGGTCGGAGTTTTACCCCTGCACTGCGAGGAAGCAATGCTAACCACTGAGCAACTCTGTGTGCAGAAGTTACTTTAACAGATTACACTTTATTTATTCATTTTGTATCATAGACTTACCTCCAGTGGCTTGGATCGGGTGTGGTATAGGGTTTCGACAGTCGGGATCCTGACAGTCATTAGCCCGACGTCGATATCCTGACTGGCCAGACTCGGACAGCATGGCGAGTGCAACAAAGCCCCTTGCGGGCACGGTGGCTCCCCCACGAGGGAGAATAGCTGGTGGCCGTCGGGAACCTGTCTGTCGGTGTTTTAACAGTCGGGATCCCGACGTCTGGTAAATGACTGTCGGGATCCCGACTGTCAGGACCCCATCCGGCACCAGTTGCCTCATGTTACTGAGGGGTATTCAATGCCCCTGACGGCAAGCTATGACAGCGAGCAGTGCCGGTAGCTCACCGTCAAGTATTCCACTCCTTCCCCTTGACTTGCCGTTTCCACCTCACTTGTTACCTTTAGCGAGGTGGAAACGGCGAGTGTGACCATTAAAACGGCATTGCTTGCCACAAAATGTAGCAGACTCACTGCATTTCTGTCAAACCTTGCCGTTTAAGGGGAACATTCTGGCCAAACATTGAATATGGCAAAGGGGTTTGACGTCGAAGATGGCTTTTCTTCGCCGCAGCATTGAATACCGCCCTAAATGTTTTGATGTGCCATGTTTAGAGTCATGTACAGTACACAATGCATTTCCTCATAATCACTGTGCCTGAGACGATCAGTGATGTCATATCCCTCACCAGTCAGAAGGGAATATTTCTTAAACATATTAGGTTTTACGTCCTATAGCCCAACTCTGTAGGATATGGTGGGTCGAGGCTTACTTACCCTTTTCACTTCATATTATTATAATGGCAATGCAGTGATGCCAGTACTGAATGGAAAAATGGACATTCCCTATGTAATGTGGAGCGTAAGCTCTCACAGGGACTTCTTCATCCATACCACCTTTGCCTCTTCTATTTTCTCTCCTAGTTCCTTCTAGTGACTGGCATTCTATGAGCACTGGGTACAGGATCATTGCCTCCCGCTCCAACTCTCTTGCAGTATGAGCAGACACAATGGAGGAACTTACCTTCTGATTGGCTGCCAGGCCGTGAGCTCCATGTCGTGAGCCGGGCCTGGCGTGTCATTTGAAATAGCCGTGCCGCGGATGCATGAACCTGCTCTGAGAGAGACAGCCAGGTTTCCCACCGCTCTGCCCGGCGGTCTCCTTTATGCAGGCAGGGACAGACAGCAGGGCAAGGTGAGCGGATGGAGGCAGAACCGTTCCGCCTTCAAAATAGACCTGACGGAATGCAGTTCCGCCCGGTTCCGCCTCACTTTAACCCCTGCCCCACACACACACCTTCGGATTAAGCCTTCGGGGGGCCCGGGTCACTTTAGACAGGGTCTTTACTGGCTGCAAACTGCATGGGAAAATATTACACTGTCAAAACATAGCCTAAAGGCAGTATAAACTTGATCAATGGGTAACTGCAGGGTGGGGGATATCTATATCTATCTAGATAGATAGATAGATAGATAGAGACATGAAAAGCCTGTGTTTGTCTCTTTGTACATTACTCTGTAGGAGACCTCACAGGCTCAGCGCTGCCTCTGATTAAAAACCCTCCCATGATGAGGCCCCTGCTGCTGCTGTCTTTCATAGGCCTCAGCACAAGCTTCTTAGCCTTTGAGCTCTTGTGCAAAGTCTCATGGGTCAACTCCCCATAATGCACTGCAGTTGTGCAGTCAGTTTGCTTTGGATTCCGATGCTCAGCACTATTAATCATTGTCACATTGACAGATAGGTAAAGGTGCAGCACTACCCCACTCCCATGTACAAAACCTTTAGCTAAAAAATGTTTTTCTAAATACATGCTGACCACAGGGGGCCCCTAGATAGAGCCCCCCCCCTTAATCAGGCCCTGCTAACATGGGTGTGGATCATAGGGTTGACAGTTTCTAGGGCAACCTGCACTAGCTCAGCACAATCAAAAGGTGGACACGGAAATGAAAACATGGACATGAAAGATTGACATGCGTTCTTTTTTTACCATTTTTACTTTGTGTAAATTTGTAGATGATTGTAGAGCATACAGACTCCCAGTTAGTGTATCACGGCACTTGCCATAACCCGGGCCAGGTGTCTCGCTCCGCTACAACTGCTCTTGGGACACTTTACCTTCCCAGTTGTAGACCACATGGATTATAAAGTATGCAAAAGTGAAAATAATGAAAAAATAAACATGAAGAATGATAGCACTAATATGGTAATGTAGTAGGAGGGTGTGGTATGACTGCCCGACAATCGGGATCCCAACAGTCAGTATACCGACATCAGAATCCCAACTCCCGGTGCCCCAACATGGGGGCAAGCGCAAAGAAGCCCCTTGCGGGTTCTATTCTCCCTCTATGGGGGTCATGTATAGTGGCTTCGACATGCCTCCGTTTGGAAAAATTCTACTGTGGCTCCAAATGGCATCAGACTGTCAATCAATGACAGTCCGCTGGTGTTCTGCATCAGCCATTGCAGGTCCTGTTTGCGCATGTGCAGAACGGATCCTGCACATGCGTAAAGTACCGATATTGCGTACTTTGCAACAGACGCCTAAACTCCGCTCACATCTGAATACCCGCCAGAATTCGATATTTTCTAATCCTAAAAATGAATTCCGTGCAACTCTAAATACCTTTTTGTTCTATTGAACTTGATGAATCAAGAGCTGTTGTCACGGTTTGCTGCTTGCCGAGTGTCTGGAATTAAGATAAACATTGTTCTAATAATGTCATTATTTTATATGAGAACATTTATTATGGGATATTACCATAGTTCAGAATGTTGTTTTTTTATTTATTTTGTGTTTTTAAAGATTTAATCATAAAATAAATGGCTCTCCTATTACAACATCCAGCCGGTTGAAAGAGTATAATTTACATATAAAAATGTTTTTGAGAACAACTTGGAGCATTGGTTACTGCCAAGAAAAATCAATCTGATAGTTATAGTTATATGTATATGTATGTATGTGTGTGTGTATATGTATATATGTGTATGTATATATATATATATATATATATATATATATATATTATACAATTTTTTTATTTTTGCTTTTACACAACATCCAACTAGCAGGTTAATTGTAATACAACTTGCTGTAATGTGAAATATATTGCTGCTATTGATCATGAAACCTGCTTTCCATTAAATCCTACTTCTAGGCCCTTATTCAGATCCTGAACTCAGTACAAATTTGTTCTCAAAATGGACAAAACCATGCTGCACTGCAGGTAGGGCAGATGTAACCTGTGCAGAGAGAGTTAGATTTTGGTGTGTTGTGTTGAAACTGAAATCTAAATTGCAGTGTAAAAACAATGCAGACAGTATTTACCCTGCACAGAAACAAAATCACTCCCCCAAATCTAACTCTATCTTCACATGTTACATCTGCCCCACCTGCAGTGCTCATGGTTTTGCCCATTTTGAGAACAAATTTGTACTGCAATCAGATCTGAATAAGGGCCTTAGTCTCTTCTACGTAAAGGGAATTTGTGGAAGAAAAGAATATCAGTGCGTCCTGCATACTGACACAGAGTAGATTTGTATAGTTACCTTTTATACTGGTCATGTGCCTATTGACAATGAAACCAGTACCACTGGTTCTTCCTCATTCTCCTTTTATTTGTATGTGGGTCATTTGTAAGATGAATTCTTGATTATTTTGGTGTTTCAGTGTCTGGGTAATACAATGCTGCCAATAGGAAGTAAGATCTCATTCTTCCTCATCTCTTAGGCTTTTTCAGGAACTTGAGCAGTTATTATTTTACAATCCATTATAACAATAGCAGTATCTTCGGGTGCATATTAAAATAAATGATTTCTTTTTGGTATTGTATTGTTAGGTATTTCAATGTAGCAGCCACCAAAATGAAAATGTGAATGGTTTTATATATGAAATATTGAATGGTAGTATTTATAAATGTATAATAATAATACAAATTATAATGAAGATTTTATTTATGTAGCGCTCTTTTTCTAATGGGATTTAAGGTGCTTAACAGAATGAATGTAATACAGTACAGGAACAATGAAGTACAGAAAAGCTTTTCATAAATGATACTTAAGGGAATTAAGGAAATGCTTGAGTAAACAGGAAAGTCTTGAGTCTGTTTTTGAAAGATTCTAGAGTGGGGACTTCTTTAACTGTGCAGGGAGCTGAGTACCATAGAGCCGGAGCTGTATGGCTAAAAGCTCGACCCCCAGATGCATTATGGGAGATTATAGTTAAATGTCCAAATGCATATGTAAATGTTTTCAGCAACCACACTGTAAATGTTTCAGTAACCACGCTGCATATATACAGTATTATCTTTATGCAATGCAAGTTTCCGTTCTATAGGCACGTAGAAAAATAGGCCCCACTATTATCTGCATAAACTACCAAAACTGACTGCAAATACCCCATTTATTGAAAATGACAGTTTCAATGACATTCTGTAATTTTTACATTGGACTTTACATGCCCTTTCCTGTTGCTTGTAATTGTCCCCTAAATCCCCATTTTCTTTCACTTACAGAATGTTCTCCTTTTAGGGAGTGCTGAGAGTTCATTTTGCTGTTTATTAATTTCTCAACAAGCACCTTTAAAACTGAATAAAATGTAACACATTCTGCCTTATAGACTCATTTGCATCATTGTGGGGTTGTTTTGTTTGCTGTTTTAATTTTCCACAGCAGCAAAAAAAAAAAAAAAAAAAAAAAAACAACTTTGAAAATGTGTTAACTGTATACAGAGCATGTGTGTGAGGGAGTATTGATCTGCTCCCAAACAAAATGGTTTCCCCATGTAACATGAGGTAAACATACTGTACAATAATACTGAATGAAATCATTCTCTTCATTTGGTCAGGTCCTATGTGGAGTGTTTCTCCAAACAAAGGTTTAAAATATTCATATCAGAAAGTATATGAGCTTTGTATTGTAGAGGGAGAAGATCAGAACCCTTTTACTTTTGATAGTGCAGTTAAAGCCTACACAGTGGAGGGCAGCCATCTTGTGGCATGAACTTACATTCTCCCTCGGTTCACTTGGGATGGAGATCCAGAAAGTTGCCTAGAATGAGTAGTTAAAGACATCAAAGAATAATGTGACGCTCCGGGAACATTATTTCACCTGTACTTGCCATAGTGTTCTGTAAATCCACTTTATGTCACTACATGTAATACCTAGAGCTGTACTATAATATATGGTCATGAACATTTTTTGTTGACCCTTTTTGGTTTTGGCTGCTCATTGGTCCATCTGCTTATACCCTTATAAGCAGAAGGACCAATGAGCAGCCAAATATTGCTGGTTGCAACTTCATTGGTCACCTAGCTCCCGCTCACTTCCAAAACATCAAACCATCCCTATCATCAGGTGGGGGTCAGGAGACCAAGTACATGCCCATGGAAGCGCACTGCTGCCTGATGCAGCCACCCGGCCTCTGGAGAAGGCCACAGCTGTAATGCTCAGTTCCCCTATCTAGGTGCTAGTACACTACAGTATAAATTGGAATTGGTTAGTACACAATGGAGATAGTATTTCAGTTCACTAGTATCAAGCATCCTTTTGAATATTGGTTCATGCCACAAAATAATGGATATTGCTAACTGGGATGGGAGCCTAAGCCACCAATGGCTAAATGATGCCTAAAACACTGACGTCCAGGGCTTAAAAAGTTGGGCTGGGATTGACTAGTTTATCACCCTCCACTTTATCACTTTTTGAAGCTTGATACATCTGGGTCTTAATAAGAGACATCCTTTCTGCTCATCTGCTGCCTCCGAGCTGGGAGCCCGCTGCCGCCGCACATGAAGGCCCATGGGAGGGGCTGTGCGCTATCGTGCATGCACAGCAGCCCTCCCGTGGCCATTTTGGATGTGGGCAAAGTGCCCAGCAAGTCCAGGGGGGAGCGTGGCCGGCCCGTTTTTACGGAGTTTTGGGCTGGCCCACCAGGAAATGGCCTGGTTTCCCGGTGGGCCAATCCGCCCCTGGACCTGGGGCTAAACGGAATAGCCTGCGAGTTGCTCAACATGTTGGACTTTGTGAAAGTTGTTTTGAAGCAGCAGTCCTATGCAATGTAAACCAAACCTGTGTCTGATTATGTACTGCACCTCTGAGTGCTAACAATTGGGCCAAGTGTCAAACTACCAGTCCCAGGTGGTGAGACTGTTGCCCCTAGCACACACTTGCTACGGTAAGTCGCTCAGGTGAGGGTGCATTGTATCGGGGTGGACGCAGCTTTTGTCGGGGTGGCCCTGTTTCTGCTTAATGCTTTCACTCCCCATTGTCTCAGAAAAATAGGGGGTGGTTTTTACTGAAAGATAGCATGGGTGCATAACTTGGTATAACAATGGCACTGCAGCCCAAGCGTCTCTGCTGGTTCCAATGGGTCTGGTACAGAATCTCCTACAAATGACCCTAAATGGGTGCCGCCTTGGGGGAGACAGATGCTAGATGTCCTACTGGACAGATGGATAGGTGCTAGAGTTCCTACTGGATAGTGTATATCGCTACCTGGAAGTTACAGATTCTATAATATATCATATATTGCCCCTGGCAATGAGCATGTACATGTATTCTTGGCAGGGGGGTGCAAAATTTCTAGTTGCTCCACTGGGTGCATACATGCTAATATGAATTATAAATCTGCTGACTTCAATGTAGGGTTGCCACCTCTCACTGATTTCCCGGGATTCTCCCGTTTTTGTGGCAACCCTCAAGGAGCCTTTTCCAGTCTCCCGGATTCCGGGATTCTCCTGGAATCCGGGTGTCTGAAAAAGCCTCCAGCCCTCCTTTGCCGCCTCTCCCCTATCCCCAGTGCCCATCCGTCACATTAAGCGACCCTGCGCCTACCAGGCCTGCCTCCGCAGCCTGACAGACACGCCCGCGAGATGATGATGATGTCATCATCTCGCGAGTATTACCCTAGCCTGCTGCCCGTAGCTCTGGTGTGGTGTCTGGTGATCATGTGCACACGTCCCAGACTTCCAGCATGCCCTGCCTCCACTGTCTTCTGCCTGGCTGCCTGCTACTGCCACGTGGTGACCACCCACCACTGGCCACTGGTAAGTTGACCGTGGACTTGAGCCTCCCTGACAGCTCCCCCCCCCCGTCCTGCCAGCTGCCCCCTACCCCTGGCCTGCCAGCGCTGCCCCTCCCCCCCTCCCTTGCCAGCTGCCCAGCCCAGCAAATGCAATATATATTTATATACCTTCCACCTTGCTTGCTAGTCTTATGTTGCTGACACCGCCGTGTGTCCCCATTTATATTTTGACCTCATCACTCTGGTTCAATACTATTGAGAATCTCCAGGAATCGAAGAAGAGTGAGGTGGCAACCCTACTTCAGTGTGTTGACATCTGGCTGTGTCTATGGTGACAAGTTATATGTATCTGAAAATAATTTGTTGTCTTTTCACATATATCCCTGTATTTGTGTAATGTGATCATTAGAAGACCTAGCATTACGGTACATACATAGTTGGCTGCTGTTCCTGGGGTTAAGTATAAGGTCAATGGAACATTTAAGAGATCTGAGATAGATTTACTGCGTCAGCTTTGACTTAGGCCAGGCTAGATTACATTCTCCAGATATGTATCATGCGTAAACAAACGGAATCTTAAAATTACAGTAGTTGGATAAAGTAGTCATTTAAAGCTTTGTTGTAAATGCCTGGTGAGAGGTCAATAAATTAGATACGCTCAAGGAGAACAAATTTTGTTCATAATAGCTATTTTTTATTTTTTTTGTTTTGCATGAGGGAATCATAACCAGAACTCTATGGTTTAAATAACAAATGATAGATTTAACATTCTCCTGCTGTCCATTCTCCAATGAGTACTGTACGCTAAGCCTAGTCACTGTATAACTATGGCAACTGTTATAGTTCCCAATTACTAGCTGGAGTAACCGGCGTTGCCTGGGATTTTAAGAATGTTTGTTTACAGAAATCAATTTAAATATTAAACACATACAGTAGTATAAAAAAGCTGCTCATACACTTGTGAGATATTGGGCCAGATGTATCAAGCTTCAAAAAGTGATAAAATGGAGAGTGATAAACAGCCAGCCAATCAGCTCTTACCTGTCATGTTACAGACTGGGTTTAAAAAATGACAGGTAGGAGCTGGTTGTTTATCACTTTCCATTTTATTACTTTTGACGCTTGATACATCTGCCCGATTGCATGCAATCATTCAATTTTGACCACATCTGGCCGATAAATAGAAATTTTTTATGCATTTTTAAGGGACCATTCGACATGATGCATGGGCAAGCCATCAAATGTTGCGTCGATAGATCTTATGTGCTGCACATAATATCTATCGAATTGCAGGAGCGATCGCTTGTGGTTTTTAACCACATGCGATAGCTCGAATGCAATCCACAGGTGGGGGGCGGAGGGAACGCTTTCAGTTGGGTTTGGGGAGAGGGGGCAGAAGGGACTGCTGGCGGTGTGGGAGAGAGCTGGCCGAGAGCAGCATTGAAGCTTTGTATTCGATGCAACATCGACGTGCGATACCCATCGAACCAGATCACATCTTGTGGTGCAAAAAAGTGCCCCCTTTCAGCACCCGATGTCGCATGCCATCTTGCGATGGCACATCGGGTACTGGAAGAGGGTGTGCAGAGTGGGTGGCGGGGGTCAGCAGTGGTGGCAGAAGTGTTTAAAACACTGGGCAGCCCTCTGATTGGCTGAGCTCTCTCAACCTATCCGAGGGCTGCCCAGAGTTTCAAACAATTCTGCCACCACTGCTGACCCCCGCCGCCCCCTAGAGCTTCGCTACAATGCCGCCCTCTAGCCCACCCTCTTCCAGCACCCGATGTGCCATCTCAAGATGACATGCGACATCGGGTGCTGAAAGGGGCACTTTTTGCACCACAACATGCGATCTGGTTCGATTTACATCACACTTCGATGTCGCATCGAATCCAATCACATACGTGTATAAGTAGCATTATACACATTAATCAAATGGAAACCGATTACTCAGGTCTGGCAACAGCATAAGCTGTGCGATTATGTTCCCGCCTTGCATTTCTCTCTTGCTCAGATTCTGCAGCACTGGCAACAGCATCAGCTGTGCAATCAGCTTTCATCCTGGCAAATCTTTCTTCCGGAGATTCTTCAGCACTGGCAACAGCATGGGACGTGCAATCACATTCCAGTCTTCTAAATCCCTGTTCTTGAGATTCCACTGTCCGAGAAGATTGTTTAGTTGCTGCTAACATTTTATTGCTTGTGCAATTGTTTTTATTTCCACCATATCTAGCTCTTTTCTTTGGTGGCATTTTATTAAACTTGATGCGTACCAGAAAAGAACAATAATATATTAAGGAAGATAATATGTGGAATGAAATATAAACTTGCACAACTGCTAACATGTTTCTAATACCACTTTTACACCAAAACTGCCGGGTGGCACCCGGGTTTTTGGACCCAGATGTGACCCGGCAGTTGTTCCCTTTTACACTGGCGTCCCCCGGCAATATGCCGGGTGGGCGATGCCGGTGAAGTCGGGTCCTGAGCCGGCGCTTGGAGATGGCATCATCTCCAAGTGCCGGGAAACCCGCCGACCGACACCCCCGCAACGCCGACCGTCACGCTGGGGGAAAGCCCACCACCCAGGTAAGCTGCTGGGCTGCCCCCAGCCTCCATGCCCCCCCGGCCACGGTCCATGAGGTGAATGGATGCCGCACACAGGCATCCATTCACCTCTGCCCAGCCTCCACTGCTGTCTGCATAGTACCGCAGTCCCTGCCCAACCTCTGGACTGACCACAGGACGCTGGGGTCCGGAGGTTGTTGCTCCCTGATTGGTGGAAATGGGTCCCTGAACATTTGCCGGGTCAGACACCAGGGAACAGGGCCCGTGTTATTTTTTTTTTTTTTTTACACCAAGCCCCGGCCTGGACTGGAGTGGCAATAACCCGGGTCAGGTGTAACAGGGGTATAAATTAAAACAAAAGCAAATGCATGTTCATATGTAAAATTTCACAATCTTCGCTTCATTTCCAAAACAATAGAACATTGTGAAAATTATTTCTGAAGTAATATTGGCAACAAACGAAGTTTGTTTACATACAACCTCCAACTGCGAAGCGTAATTGGGTATAGTCAGAGAGCTGAGAATGCTAGCAAATCCTGCTTAAGCTCTCTTCCATAATAAACATTAAGATCATGACAAAACATGACAACACAAAACGTTTGCTCCGAGGCCCTACCCATATGCCGTGAGACCTCATTTTTTTAAAAATTAACAGTAATTCATTTTGATTTCAATTTTTTTTTAGTTGTTTTGGCTGTATTTTAATACGCTCATAGGTAAAATTTCACGATCTTCGCTTGTAAACTGTGGATTTATATAGAAAGACAGAAGGACAAATTTTCGCTTTATATATTGGGTATTTTGTCCACTGAATTTTCTTCAATATCCTTATATGGTGCCACAAGTTCCATTTCGCCATACATAGTAGATGAAACATACAACAAAATAACATACAGTAGTACAGTACATGGATGATTAAAGAGGACAGTTACAGACGAGACACCAATTTTACAAGTATACAGGCAATAATCCGATTCCAGAACTACAGAATGTAGACCTTCAGAAGGAAAGCGGTTCCTGCCCGCAAGAGCTTACATTCTAGAAGAGCTATGGAAAGACACACAGAAGGAGAAGGGAGCAGAATTGTGGAACCTTGGTGGAATGCAGTGTATTAACCCCCACATTGCTTTGTAGAAGAGCCAGCTGGTGGGACAGTGTCTGCGGGAACTTGCTGTGTGGAGATAGACCATGGACCAGTCAAATCGGGGCTATAGCATGTTCAGTCAATGAGAATTGAGAATGTTGGGTTTGTTGCAAATATGTTCTAAGGTTCTAATAGATGGAGAAACAGATTATTATTTTGCAATACTATTTTCCCCTCTAATGGCTCTAATGGCTTATGAAGATCTCTGACACCATTTATTTAGTCTCACTTTGTTCAGCAGCGGGAAATAATTCCACGTTTCCCTGGAAAGCGCTTTCTGATGACAATTAGTTTATCGTTTCAGTTTATGAATCGTTCATTCTTATATATGTTAATACTTCTCACTGGAGGGGATACTGGGATGTAGAGCGCATAGCTACAGTACCATGTGTATATATTTGCAGGACTCTGAAACACATAAGAGGGATAGGCCTGATCTAGCCTATAGCTTATAACATATTGCTTTGAAACAAAACCCAGTTAAATGGAAACTTCTCTTGTTAAATCTTAGCTGTGTAGAAGAAAAAACTGAATCCCCAAACGATGAAGGTTGTGCGCAGCCAGGCTGTAAATCTCTGATCACAAAGAGCTTTATTGAGAAGCAAAGCATTTTTAATCCTGATTTTACACTGTGTGCTTGTGCCCTACCAATCTCTACATCTCTGTTTAATTGAGAGAACAGAAGCCAAGTTAGGTTTTACATTTGGTTTGGTCCCCTTAGTACTGGCTGTGAGATTGGCAGAAGATTTTTTTTTTATGTTTCACAAAAAGTAATTGTGTATGAAATGTTATTTCAGTCTTTAGTGCCTTTATCAGGTTTTAGCGAATGAGAGACTTATATTTTCTAATAACCTGATGCAAATGGCAATGATGTACTGTAAGCATAGTGAGATGAAGCAGTGGCGGATCTAGACTTCTCTTCTAGGGGGGGGGGGGAGGTTACTGTTTAAACTTGACCCTCGCCCTCCAGTCCTGACTCCTCCCCTTCCAATTCCTGACCCCTCCCATTGTAAAACACCATTCTACATTCATTTTTCTAGGCTAGTACAGAAGATAATCCCAGGCAAAACAGATCCAACCGCCCCCCCCCCCCCCCCCCCACACACACACACACACACACATTACATTGTTAAACTGAGGTCATCCATTTAATTATTTAACATATGATAATGTTTTGGAAGCATGAAGCCAACTGTAGCATCTTGTTGCCCCTTATGTCATATAACTGGAAATGTTATGACTTTTTGTAACCTAATGCATTTATCTGCTTTATTCCACTGTATACGGACAAAAGGAAGCTGATGCTATTGGGTACGGTATGCAGCCAGTATATAGACAATGTCTAGGTCAACAGTCTTCAAAAACCCATACCTTACCTTACCTATCTTAGCCATAAGCTTGTGCCGACTTTTTGGCAGTGTAGACCTAAGGTATATCGACCTTTTTTCGTTGTCAACCTAGTCACTGGCAACCATTACTGGTCGCAGGGACATTGTCTATCTTCTATACCATAACCATTGGATACTATGAGGTATTTGTTTTCTACACCTTATTGTTTGCACACATTACATGTTTGTTAGCCTCAAGCCTGCATGAAACATTTGAAGGCAATGAAGGGATATTTCTTGCATCGGCCACTAAAGTTCATATTGCAAGGAGAAGGCGGTTCTGCAGACAGATTTTAATCTTAAGCAGGGGAGGCTTTACAGGAGGCGCTCCAGTACAGTTCAAAAATCAAATAGGGGAGCCACACCCACTGCCAGGTAGTCCGTTTGGAATGGCAGTTGTTCCCCCCCCCCCCCATTTTGATCTTAACCAAATAAAATTTGTATGGAGACTTTTAATCCCCTAAGAGGCTGTGACATCAGTGATATAGTGTGATGTCACTAATTCCTACAGAGTTAATATTCTGCATTCTCATTGTTAACATTAATGGTATCGATACAGAAGTTATACAATCATGATGTTGACCATCATCATGGAGGCTCTGAACTACATCCACTCTGTTTGGTCACAGTGAGCATTTTAGTAGCTCCCATTGGTGGCAGATATATTTACCCTTTGAGTGCCAAGTGAATTTGTCAACATTGGTGTGAAACTTGGCAAGTAAACATTTTTATTCATCATAAAGACCTGTAATGTTTATGGAAATATAGTCTTTTTTTTTTTTGCACAACATTTTTTATTTTAATTTATATAACAAATGTGATTGACGCTGGCATTTTTAGCTGATATTTTGGTACTTGTGTATTATAGCGGCGCCCCCGATTTCCATTGCGCGATGTTTTAATCGCATCGCATGCCATGCACCCGATGGCATGCGATGCAACGCGATTTTTGCCCCCTATACGATGAAAGATTGTATAAGCACCCTAAAGGGTGCTTTTAAGCATCGTAATGGGTGCTTACAATGTTAAATGCACCCCCACACCACCCCCCACTATAAACGTGAACCCGAAGCGTGGCGAGCGGCGGCAGTACGCGTCCTCCGACCTTTTCATACCCCGCTATCCACGTCGGCGTGGAGTTGAGAATAGAAAGTGTGGCGAGCGGACGCGAATACCTTCACAGGTATCGGACTACCCTCGCGGCCTTCACAGGTATCCACGTCCCCTCGCGGGGCTCGCTGCGCTCGCCACGCTTTGGGCTCGGTGGCTCGCTGCGCTCCCCACACTTTCTATTCTCAACTCCACGCCGACGTGGATAGTGGGGGTATGAAAAGGTCGGAGGACGCGTACCGCCGCCCCTCGTGGGCTCGATGCGCTCGCCACGCTTCGGGTTCACGTTTATAGTGGGGGGTGGCGGGGGGGGGTGCATTTAACATTGTAAGCACCCATTAGGGTGCTTATACAATGTTTAATCGCATCGCATCGCATTGTATGCCATATACAATGCCATACAATTTTAAAATTGTATGGCATTGTACAATATCGCGCCGCATCGCATACCATCGTATGCCTTATGGCACAGGTCTTCAACCTGTGGCCCTCCAGATGTTGTGAAACTACATGTCCCAGCATGCCCTGACAGTTTTGGCATGCTCTTATAGGAAAAAATGTGGCAATGCATGTTGGAACATGTAGTTTCACAACATCTGGAGGGCCACAGGTTGAAGACCCATGCCTTATGGTATGCGATGCGATGGGCGCCGCCAAAATACACAAGTACCGATATTTTACATATCTCTCACAGAGCTGTTGACACTCAAAGGGTTAGGCCTGGTGAAGATAAAGTAGAAGGTGATAATCACCATCCAATCAGCTCTGTTTGAAAAAAATGACAGGAGTTGATTGGCTGGTGCGTTATCTATCACCTTCTATTTTTACCAGGCTTGATACATCTGCCCCGATATCCGCTATTTACCATAGTGTATCATTTACTAACTGGAGAATGACAAAATTAGCAATTCCAATTAACAAACAAAATTTACCATGAATATTTAATCTACTTCATTTGATTTCAGTATGTTTTTTATTTTTATAATCGGTTTTTAAAAGTGTTTAAATAAATAAGTAACTATACCTAGAAGAAACCTTGTTTCTTAAAAGGAAGGAAATTACTCTTATTATTGATTTCCACAAATTCTTTTCAAGGTCGATACTTACTTTGCTGCCACGGTCGTTCTTGTCTGCACTAGCGTGTTAACGTGCTGTCCTGTATGGTGGTGATTAGACAAAGGCATGATGCATAGACTGTACTGCCTTGACCGATGTCTTGTAGGGTTCATCATATATAATGATTTGAGCTGTCATCTCTTCTTATCAATGGGATGTAGTCCAAACACAGAGCCTGGGGGGATTGTCTCTTCTATTTAAATGTAACCAGTGTTACGTTGTCATATTTCCTGCTAAGTTGTTCAATCAAAATGTTGTTCCTTTTTCTTCCTTGATTTAAGGTTTCCATAGTCTTTGTATTGTTCATGGTTTGAATGAATGATACATGTATATATGATTTGGGAGTGTATAATTCCTTTTCAGGGTGTTAATAATAATAATAATAATAATATTATTATTATTATTATTATTATTATTATTATTATTATTATTATTATTATTATTATTATTATTATTATTATGTAACATTTACGTGATACAGATATTTTAGTTTCACAGAGAAAAATTGTCCGTAAAAGCATTTGCAGGCAACTAGTGATCTCCTTGTGGTTCTTCTAAAAAAAAAAAAGTTTGATTTAACTGCATATCATAATAGAAATAGCTACTAGGAAATGTCATTGCTTGTAAAAACATCAGTGACGTATTCTACCTACTGTAGGGGTTGTAGTAGGAAAGGTGTAGTCGACGCTCCAAGAACATTCAAACAATAGAGTTCAATACGAAATCACCATCCAATAAAGCGATTAAAGTATACAGGACCATGAGCATTTTGTAAAAGAGATTTTGCTGTTTTTTGGAATTTTTTTTTAACATATTTACCTGATCCCCTGGTGGTGCCCCGATGGTCCCCCGTCATCCTTGGCGGCCTTCTGGATCCTCTTCAGCGGTCCCAGGGGTGCATTGCCTAAGTGCATGGGTGCGCCGGGGACGACGCTGGCGCTCCTGTGCACTCGCGCATTGCATCCCTGGGACCAGAGATGCTGCTGAAGAGGATCCTGAAGCCCACCGTGGATGCCGGGGGACGAGGTAAGTATGAAAACTATTTTTTTTCAGAAAAACCACGGTTTTCGGAATGTTTTTAGATATACTGAAAAGGGATACTCAACCTGTAATATGTTTTTTTTTTTCAAACTCTGAGTCTTACATCAATCAGTCCAAATGCATGGGATAAAGGACGTCCAACTGTTTAGTAGATCAGTACCAATTCTCACGGTCAAAATGTCGACATGTTGATACTTTTTCGGGACGTTGTCGACCTTCCAACCCTGCCAACCTTATTTCTATCATTTATACTTCGCATGATTTGTAGAGTTAAAGGTATTTCTTGGCATTCAGGACAGAACAGAATGCCACAATTGATACTTACAGGTATATTATACTGTATATATCATAATTATTTAAACAAGCCATTGTTTTAACAATGAGGCAAGTGTTAAACCCCTCCAATACAACATAAGTATAAGATTACAGTGGTCCTAGAACATTGGCAGTTCTGGTTTCCAGAATAGGAGGAATGAGCAGATCAGTCTGAGATGACCTCTGTTTTATTGAAAGTCAAACTAATTTGTTTAGCTGCTGGAGGGACAATAACTGTGGGCAGAGCAGGGCTCCGATGTACTCCCCTCAGTCCTTTTTACAGTTCTAAGAAAACATCCCAGAAGCCAAGTGTGCATTATCCATGAGATCAGAAAAGGGTAATTACTTCTTACAGGGCTGATGTTCTATGCCAATAACTAACATACAGTACACTGGAATCTGCTTTTTAACTTTTGCCAACATTGTAAGTTTCTAACTCCCTCAAGTAGCGATAACAACTTTAAAGAAAAGAAAAGGTTTTGATTTAAACTCAAAAGTAGAAATGTGGAACTGCACATAGGCTGTCACGTGGCCCTCTGCGTCCTTTTGGTATTTATATGTAATAGGTCTTCTCAAATTTTATATGTCCAATACTATTACCCCTTTCACATCACACCTCGGACTTATGGCCGGGTTGGTGAGGGATGTATGGACCCTGGTTGAGGTGCCGTGTGAAAGCATTCTGTTTAATGGGCGACCCGGAATTAATGGGAAAGGGCCGGTATCGGGTCGGACTGGCGATTTACCTGGGGGGGCCTGCAGTCCATATATAAAAACTGCCTCTGAATATATGTTTGGTGCAAAAGGGGTAGAACTCTGTATTCTGTAGCTGGTCCATACACCAGCTACAGAAGGTCCATACACAGTAGGCGTTGTTGCCCAGCGTGTATGGATAACTATTATGGGGAAAATCACTGTGCTGAAAAAAAACGTACGTACTGAGCGTTTTTCAAAAGATTTAGCTATTTATTTATTATTTAATTTTTTTTTTTTTTTCTGGGGTGGATGGCTTTCCATAGTGGGACGTTATGGGAAGCCGTCCGCTCCCTTGCTCATCTGCTGGTAATACCAGTAGATGAACGGCTGGGCCAGCAATGATGCCGGAGCGCGTATCACCGTTCATCTCTGCCCCGTACACACTGGGCGGCTTTCAGCTGAAAGTTATTAGCATTAGTTAAGACTTAATTAGCATTAATTAAGACTTATTAGCATTTAGATCTGTTTTAAAACTGCTGATGGCCTAATTATGCTGCAGTGTGGCATTTAAGTTTAATGATCACTGGATGCCCATTTCATACAAGTCTCTAAGGCTGAAGTCCTGGGTGGGAAGTTTGGAGTGGGCAGCTGCCTCACAATCCCTGCTTAGGCTGCTTCTCTTTTGAAAAAAAGCAATAAAACTTTTTCTGTTTTTTGTTTTTTTTTGTTTTTCTTCTTTAGAAAAATGGATTTCTCACTTTGGTCTTGATAGGCTGACAGGAGCTTTTCCTGGACTGTGTAACACTGAGGGACTAGAGCATTGCTTAGTCAAAACCAATCATGCCTGGGTCAGTGAGTATGACACAAGGTCTGTAGAGCCGCCCTTTTATAAGTGAAGTGTGATTTGATACGGGCGATCAGCACACACAGAACAAGCATAAGGGTCCTGTGGTAGCTGTGACAAATAAGTACAATGTGTTTGTACAGACAATGATTACAATGTGGAGCACAATCTGTGCCCTCAATATTTTGTTATGTCTGTGTAATGGGAATAACCAAATGTTTTGTACACAGAGATTGTGCACCCATGTTTCCAATAAAGCCTAATCCACAAATATTTAATGTATCCATTTCTCTTCTCGCACAGAGGGCCAGATGTATCAATCTTCAAAATGTGATAAAATGGAGAGAGATAAACAGCCAGCCAATCAGCTTCTAATGCCATGTTACAGGCTGGGTTTGAAAAACGACAAGGAGGAGGTGATTGGCTGGTTATCACTCTCCACTTAATCACTTTTTGAAGATTGACACATCTGACCCTGACTCTGCTCCTGTCACATGCAGCGTGGCACTGAGGGACTGATTTATAAATAAGTTTGATCATACACAACAAGGTTTACTCATTGTGTATGATAAATGGTGCTCCAGCCAATCCGTTCCTGTCATGTGTTTGAAAATGGCAGTTAGGAGCTGATTAGCTGGGGCAGAATTTATAATATTCAATACATTTTAAAACTCATTGAGTGTATATAGGCAGTATATATAGTGTTAAACCAGCCTCTCAGCCAGTCTTAGAGGTGTATTCAGTTAAGTGCAGTTTTTTTCAACTAGTTGACTGCTCGGAATATATGAAATGGTTGGAAAACACACAAGTCTGTGAATTACTGCTGATCCATGTATTTTTGATGACATTGTGCCAATTTTCAAATGTTTTTTAGTCCTGTTTCTCCGATGAAGTGAAATTGCATCGGCGAAGCGTGACTAAAAACCGCCTGAAAGTGGCTGCGATTGAATACTAAAGTCAGTTTTTTTTGTGTAGCCGAAGAAAAACGGACTCAATTGAACACCCCCCTTATTCTTTGAAAAAAAAAAAAAAATATTTAGATCCCTGAGTTCCCATCTACAGCATCAACCACCTTTAGGTTTCAATGGGGAATGCTGTCCCATTTACCATGCCTGGCAAAGCAGATCATTCCTGTGTATGGCTCCTGCCGATAACACCATCTGAAGATCGCATAATTAGCCAGCAGAGGGTACCCCTGCCACTCTACCAGCAATGGCCGCTGTGCATGCGTGCTTATTGGGACCACACATACACAGGAGACCCGCGACCATTCTGAGCAGAATGCAGGGATGGGCTCCTCTCGGGGCCCCTGTCTCTGCGATTGTTCAATAATACATCTGACCAATATAATGCAATGGGCACTAATATCACACCCATATTGCGTTGAGTATGTGACTAATAACAGACCACATAAAGTTCTGCTGATCTGACTGGCTACAGGTTGTCCTGTCTCTGCCCACTTCTGTATATAGAAAGCTTTATTCATAGAGGGGAAATTGTACAATTCTCCATCCATTAAGGGATGTCAGGCAGTATTGGATCCTTTATGTGTTAACTTGTGCATACGGAGAGGGAGGCAGGGATGTGCTGTAACCATAGCAACACATCACGGCTATGGCATTTTCCCATACTTTAGAAAACAAAAGATAAACCTTTCTGCCCCCCTGTTGCTGTGTTCATGAATGAATGTCCTGAGAAACTTCGCAGGACCCCCAACATTTCAACAAGAAGCTGTATTGGAATCTGATGATGAAGAAGTTGGCAACCTTTTAAAGTATATTACCCACATATCTTTATATTATATTTGCAAGCAATTCTGTAGCGAAAGGGAAAAATCAAAGGCAGTATATACACAATAGCATCAATGGATCTTTAGAGGAGTCTCCACAATATTCAGTGCTCCTGGAGCCCCAGGAAGCTGTGAAGATGAAACAAGGTCATATTACTGTATACATATGAATAGGGTGATGTAGTAGAGTTATGACTATCCTGAGGATGTTGTGAGGACAGGAGTCACAAACCATTATGCCATGATCTGTCTAATTATCATGCAGCCATCAATCTAAATATCTAACCCCCACTCATCTCCTTTCAGACCCCCCCCCCCCCCCCTTCCTCTTATATCTCTTGGAAAAGCTGTATAATGACTGTTGTATATCACACGCAGCATACAGTACCACAGAGCAGTATATTTGGGTACATGCCTACACATATGCTCTATGTTAGTGGTGCTGAATCAGGCAGGTGCTAAATGATCTGAGAGGTGTGTCTAAAATTGCCCCAAAGCAGACACGTCTAGGGATGGAACCTAAAGAGACAACATTCGTAGTAACAATGTTTTTATTTTTATTTTTACAATATTTTTACATTGGTTAAAAGAAAGGGTACTTGTGTAGTTCCACGGCGGCAGGGAAATCGCATCGCATGTGATCGCATGCGATGCAATGGTACTTGTGTAGTTTGAAGTTGCCTCGGCCCGCGGGTTGTATCGCATGCAATGCGATGCAATGCAATTTAGCACACCCCCACTATCCACATTTAGCACACCCCCACTATCCACGTCATCCTGAAGCGTGGCGAGCGGACGCGGTATGCGTCCTCCCGACCTGTTCATACCTCCACTATCCATGTCGGCGTGGAGTTGATTTTATAAAGTATGGCGAGCGTACGCTGAAAATGAGCCCAAAGCTTGGCGAGGGGCCGCGGATTACTTGACTTGTATTCCACGTCCCCTCGCTGCGTTTGCCATGCTTCGGGGAGACGTGGATAGTGGGGGTCTGCTAAATGTGCTAAATTGCATTGCAGCGCATGCGATGCGATTCGTGGGCAGGGGCAACGTGAAACTACACAAGTACCATCGCATGAGATCACATGTGATGCGATTTCCCTGCCGCCGTGAAACTACATAAGTACCCAAAAAAAATTTTTTAGTCTTAAACATTGATTTTTGAACATCGGTGATTCTCCGATGTTTCTGCATGTTTAATGAAAACTTGGGGGGTACTTGGCAACAATCAAAGCAGGGATTTAAACATGAAACCTTCTATACCTTATTCTCATACCCTAGTGAGATATCGGTGTATCAAACGGTCATTTATCTCCGCCTTGTCATTCATTTATTTCCTAATGCATTTAACAGACCGTTCTTAGCGTGTCATACACAGGTCTTAAACTCACAACCTCACATATTGCAGTCAGACACTTAATGTATTTCACCCGGGCATTTATAAGTATAGGAAGCTGGTTGTAAGAAGTAAACCATTGAAGCTATGCAGATCTATGTTGTGTGCAACCACACATCCAGTCCCCTGCATCCGACACACACAGCTGTGCTTAGCTGCAATGGTTTACTATAAACTAGCAATTACAAGCAGCTTCATATACTGGGAGGTGCCACACTTCCTATGCAGAAGCAGATAGCTCCACGTGTTAGGTAATAAGTACTGTTGTCATCACTGGACTGCACACACCCAGCCCAGCCTCAGGGAGACTGCTACACTCTTCAGAGAGCTCACCACCAGTTCCCTTCCTATGCAGCAATATATAGTGGCCCAGTGGATAACAGATAACACAATAAGTGTAATAGGCCAAACAGTGAAAAGAGTGTAACAATTGCCCATAGCAACCAATCAACTTAAGGGTAACATTTGTCATGTTCATTCTACAAAATGCATGTTATAACCTGATTGGTTACTAGTCTCCACTCATCCATTCTTTTCACTGCTTGATACATCAACCCCATCACACAGAAGACGGTAGTGACATAGGGAATGGCGAGAAGGGCCCACTACTGAGTGTCCAAGACAGCGGCGTAGCTACGTTTTGGGCGCCCCCCCGCCGTTAGGGGGGGGGGGGGCGCCCCCCGCCGCCCATTCAACCCCCCCCAATCCCCCGCAGCCTTACCTTTCGCGCTGGTCCCGGCGGCTCCGTTCTTCTGCTGAGGACCACCACAAAATGGCCGCCCCCATACAGCAGACAGTTTCAGAGAAACCATTTTGTGGTCCTCAGCAGAAGAACGGAGCCGCCGGGACCAGCGAAATAGGTAAGCCTGCGGGGGATTGGGGGGAGGTGTAACTATAGCACCGCAGCCCCCGGCGCCCCCATATGCACAGCGCCCCCCCCGCGGTGGCGGGGGCTGTGGTGCTATAGTTACGCCACTGGTCCAAGATGAAGGTAAGAGTATGGGAACAATGCGTATTACCGTATGAACTGAATCTGCAGGTTCCTCCTGTATCAGCCATGTGCACAGTACATTATCATTTAGTATAATCTCTTGTCTGATCAAGGCTGGAATGAACCCTAGTTATACATATTAACACACAGCAGTGGTCACTGGTTCTCTGTGAAACCATTTTGTAATGTCTAGATTACAGGTTTAGATTCCGGCTTCATCTTTCATCTTTCCACCCGACTGAACAACTGCCAATTATTGCTTGGTAATAATAACAGTGGTATAGGTGTAATTGCATCTGTTCAACATGCTGGGACTGGAAGCTTAACAAAACAGTTAAACACAGAAAATCATCAATACTTCTGGAACTTTTGTGATGTACAAGTGATAACTGCTGCGGTTCTCAGCAGTGTGTTATAAGAAATTTGATCCAAGGTTATAAATTGTCATTTGTGTAAGGAGTTTTCTTCAGATGTACCTGTTGCAAAGTAGTGCTTGCCTACTTTTCCCGCCTTTTTCAGGGAGAAGGTAGGAGGGGAAGATGTGGTTAGGGCTTGCTGGCCTAATTCTGCTCACTCCGGTGCAGGGTGAACAGTATGCCAACTGAAGTGTATCTTCTGTGACTGGCAAAATTCTGTCACTTGGTTACGGCTGTCCATCAACAGCTCTGACATTGATGGTTTTAAATCATCGTTGGCTTAGCCTAGTGCATGCACAGGGCGCGGCTGCACAAGCGTGGACCACCGCTGGTATTAGCCAAAAATCATACCTCCTAACTTGTAGAAGACTGAAAGAGGAACACAGACGCGCACCTTAAGCGCGCCCAAAATGAGGAGGCGTAGCTTGCCAGAAAGGGAGTGTGGCCTATGAGCTAATCTCCCCCGTGAGGCCACGCCCCTTTTTGCTGCTGTGGGGGCATGGCAAGAGGCTCTGTGAGCCTCTAGCCATGCCCCCAGCTCCCCTGGCTGCGGTAATAGGCGCTGTGTCTACATAGCACTGCTGAGTAGCTGACAGGGGACATCCCAACAGCCCGCCGCAGGACACCGATGGCGGCGGGAGGGACGCCGCAATGTCCCCGAAAATCGGGACTGTTGGGAGGTATGCAGAAATGTACACATCCTATAGCACAGCACATAGAGTACTTTTTGAACTAGATCGCATCTAGTTCAAAACGCATAGTGCTTTTAGCATATCACATGCATTTTAATCTAGATGCGATGCAATCTAGTCCAAAACACTGTGTATGGGCAGCATAAGAAAAGCCAGAGCATTTACCAGTGAATTAGGGGTTGCCACGCTAAATGTGTCCTCTCTCCTGCCATCCGCTATATAAATAATCCCTGTGGTTGGATTAGCACGGGGGAGCAATGTTTTGTTTCTGCGCATGCGCATAACCATTTACATGCATGTGCAGGCTCTGTGTGTGAATGGACACCGGCAGTTTGCATGGAGCAGTGGGGGTAGGGGGCGTCTGGCACGGGTCATGGTCATGGGAACGCCCAGTGTTTCATGGCCGTTCCCATGCAAATGCTGGGTGTTCACATGCTAATGGCGTAGTGACATGGTTGCTGGGGCAGGCAGCGGATGTCACCGGATGTCCGCAACTGCCCGCCCTGTGCACCTAGTTGGGGCGCCACAAATCTGAGTCACCAGAGAGTACGTAGATTTGCGACCGCTTAAGAACTCATTCGTTGGTTGGCGAACATTGAATGATTTTGGCCTTGCACGCAAGGCTGAGAATGGATGTTTATGCAAAACATCCATTCGCATGCCTGCGGGGGAAATCGGCGTACGAGCGGGGGGGCGGTGTTCATACAGGCGGTGGGCAGCGTTTAGTTGGCTTGCAAAGCAGTGAATTTCGCAGCTTTGCGAGTCACGCAGAATGACCACCGCTGAGAGCAGGGCTAAGCGAAGGCACTGCTACAGTCTGCTGTTCGTGCTGGGATTAGGGCCTGATGAAGGGTTGCAGCAACCCTAGGCTAATACAAAAGTGGTGCCCCCCCCCCATAAAGTAATTTTATATTTTTTTTTAGCTATGTGCTTGTTGCTAGGGGTTACATGCCCTGTCCTCATTTTACCCCACCACTGCTGCTGAAGTCCACTCTATCCTTCAATCCGCTTCTCCCTCCACCTGCCCGCTCGATCCTATCCCCTCCAATATTATCCGTCGTCTCAGTCCGTCAGTCTGCTCTCACCTGGCTCACCTCTTTAATCTTTCCCTATCCTCTGGGATCTTCCCTTCCTCCTTCAAACATGCTCTTGTCTCCCCAATTCTCAAAAAAACAAATCTGGACCCCAACTCTCCATCCAACTACAGGCCCATCTCCCTCCTCCCTTTTGCCTCCAAGCTCCTAGAACGTCTGACCTATAATCGTCTCCTAAGCCACCTTACTGCTAACTCCATTCTCGACCCCCTCCAATCCGGGTTCCGCCCTTTACATTCCACTGAAACTGCCCTGACCAAAGTCACTAACGATCTAATATCGGCTAAATCCAAAGGCCTCTTCTCTATCCTCATCCAGCTTGATCTGTCGGCTGCCTTTGACACTGTTGACCACCCTCTCCTGCTCAACACCCTCCGCTCCTTTGGCATCACTGGCACGGTATTCTCCTGGTTCACCTCATACCTCTCCGATCGCTCCTTCTCCGTCTCCACTCTGAGCTCCTCCTCTCCTACTACCCCACAGCCAGTCGGTGTTCCCCAAGGGTCTGTCCTTGGCCCTCTCCTCTTCTCTCTCTACACCACCTCTCTGGGCACCCTCATCAGCTCCTATGGTTTTCATTACCACCTTTATGCTGATGATACCCTAATCTATCTCTCTTCCCCCGACCTATCCCCATCACTCCTGTCCAAGGTCTCCGAATGCCTCACGGCCATCTCAGCCTGGATGACCCAACGCTTCCTGAAGCTAAACATGGCTAAAACTGAACTTCTAATCTTCCATCCCCCGAACATCCCATCTTCTCCCACTATCTCCATCAGTATTGGTGAAACCGAGATCACCTCCACCGACCAAACACGCTGCCTCGGTGTTATCATTGACTCCTCCCTCTCTTTCACCCCCCACATTCGTGCTCTCTCACAGTCTTGCCGCTTTCACCTACGCAACATCTCACGCATCAGACCATTCCTCTCCACTGACGCGACCAAAATTCTCATTCACTCTCTTGTCATCTCCCGCCTTGACTACTGCAACATCCTTCTCTCTGGGCTACCTCTCACCCGCCTCGCACCTCTCCAATCCATTCTTAACGCTGCTGCTAGGCTCATCTTCCTCTCCCGCCGCTCTACCTCCGCCTCCCCCCTCTGTCTATCTCTTCACTGGCTCCCCATTCCTTTCCGAGTTCTCTTTAAACTCCTCACCACCACCTACAAGGCTCTCTCCTCCTCCACCGCTCCTTACCTCTCTTCACTGATCTCTATCCACACTCCCTCCCGTCCTCTTCGCTCCATCGCTGACCGCCGACTGACCTCTCACCTAATCACCTCCTCCCACTCCCGTGTCCAAGACTTCTCTCGCGCTGCCCCCCTGCACTGGAACAACCTCCCGCCACCCATCAGGATTTCTGATTCCCTTACCTCCTTCAAGCGCTCCCTTAAAACCCACTTTTTTCGACTAGCCTATCCCTCCTCCTAACCTCTTTTGATCCTCCTATCCTGCCTCCATTCCCCTCCGTTCCTACTTATCCTGTTGTTTTTCGTTCGTCCACCCACCTATTTTAGTATGTTAACTCTTATGAGTAGGGCCCTCCTTCCTCACGTACTCACCCTACCTCTTTACCTCACCTGTGCTCCTGTCCTGTTCTTCCCTTCCTCTACTTCATCTTCAGTCTCCTCGACAATTTTGACACCTACTTCTAAACTGATGCTGATTTTAGTTCTACCAGCTATACCCCTATTTATACTGTATTTTTCAACACACCCTGTACGTTACCTCGTAATTTTTTTGTTTGCTATGTACGGCGCTGCGGACACTTTGCGGCGCCTTATAAATAAACGTACTACTACTACTACTACATGCTCTTTTTCAGAGAATGTGCTTGTTACCATGGGGTTTTGTGCTCATTGCCAGAGGGTTTTGTGCTAGTTGTCAGAGCGGAATTTGGGGTCATTGTCAGGTGGTTAAGTGGCTGTTGCCTGGAGTTACTTGTTTGTTGCCTAGGGTTAAATGCTAGTTTCCAGGGCGGTTCTTGCTAGTTGTAAGGGTTCTACATGCTCATTGCCAGGGGGTTACTGCTCAGAGCGCACGAGCGCTCCCAGAATCCGCACTTCCAGGTAGCACTGGGCACTGTGCCTTCCCCTGACAGATGCTAGAGGTCTAGTAGTAGCATCATTTGTCTCCTGGTAGGTGGTGGGCATTTTTAGGAGGCCGTTTCTGCAGATTTCACACCATCTGCATACAATTTACAGAGACCTTCTCCCCCCGCCCCTCCTGCGCTGTGCTCCCCTGGACCCAGCGCTCCAAGCTGCAGCCTGATCAGCTTATTGGTTGATCAGGCCCTAGCTGGGATAGAGTGATCCCTTTGTATAACTAGTTTCTAGCTCCACCAATAATCCTGCACAAGTCCGTTCTGACACCTGGAACAGTCTGTACACACAGCTTCATTTCACTGAAGAGAATTCCTGGCCTGAAGGAAGCCAAACATTTTCTGAATGGAAAAAAAACCTTCCCATGAAAGGACAAAAGATGTGAGCAGGTACACTGTACACACTACATGAAGGGCGGAACATCAGTCTTTCACTGGCTTTCAAAGACTTCAAAGAAATCAGGAAAATATCAATTTTCAACTACGGACCTAGTCTCGTCCATAGCAATTCTCCTGCTAAACCAGCCAGTAACACATCCGGAATTTGTTTGGTTACTAAGCAACGTAAAAGATAAATAAATCTCAATAAAATATCTGCAGGTCCCTATGTATCTTCACTATGTATCTATCATTCTTGAGCTCATACTGTACTTCATTTGTCATCCTACACCCCTAGCAGGGCTCTCAGGTGGGTGTGCACCAGTGGCGCATTTTACCTGAGGGGGGCCATAGGTAAAAACTTGCCTCACTGTGACTGGCAGTGACTTTCCATTGGAAGTCCGACTTGCCAGTCACGAAGGCAGTCCCATTGGGAGGGGTTTCCTCCCTCTGGGACACCTCTCTATGGGCTACTGAGCGGCCATCTAATCCTGTCTGCGCATGTGCAGTACCTACGTCTGTACTGCCCATGTGCCGGTCCCTGTGCCTGTCATCTATATTATACAGGTGCCGGGACCGTGATTTACCTTGTATTGGCTGTTGCTGAAGCAGCCCATAGAAGCTAGCCACATCGGCACTGCGGAGGTCGGCACTGCGCATGCACCTGTCATCAAAGTACAGGTGCCGGGAACACGAACACTTCGACGGGGATCAGGAGGAGCGGAGACGGCAGGGAAGGGGGTGCTATCATCGCGTCCAGCGGCAGCCCCCTCCTACCATATGGTACGAGCTGCCACTGGTGTGCATACTCTCTAATGAAGGATCTTGTACAGTACTGTATATGTGGGAATGTTGTACATCAACATAAAAACAGGAGTGTTCTCCATATCTTGATCCACGTATGAAACTGCATTTAGTAATCTGCACACGCAGTTGCGATTATGCACATTCTGAGCCTGATTCGGCAAGGCTCGCTAAGCAGCAGTTGTTCGATACTTAGCGAGCCCAAAACGGCCCTGGCCACCCGGATGAACGTCACCCCTGCGGAATCACATTGGTAACATGCGAGGTGATGTATGAATTCAGTCTAAATGGACTTTTATTTCCTTCAGAGTCCGCCCTCGGCAGGCATCGGCCCGTTCCCATGGGCAACACTCATAAAATGCTGGCCATTCACCTGCTCCGGCCCTGTGGCTGCCCCCAGCCCTAACTCCCCACAATGAATGGCCCAGGGAGTTCCATGTGCAAACCCCCGGCCATGGTCAAACCCCGACCATCGGGGCTGTGTCCAAATTCAGATCACTACGAGTGATCCTGAATTGCCCTTCTATAGCTTGGCCTTCTCTTTGTACGTGAAATATGTATTTTGTTTGTCATTCAGGTGATGCAGGGAAGACTCAGTATTGTAGGATATAGTGGGCTAGACTTCACCCCCATTGGTGCATCTGGCACCCAGCACATGCTAAATGAGTACTGAAGGTGCCCATACACGGTTCAATGATCGCATCCGTTATGGTCTGGATCGCATCACAATGCATGCATTTTGCATGCGATGCGAGGGCAGTACAAAAAATATGTGCAGCACACATACAACGCACCGTGTATGGGCACCTTAATACATACAACACTAATAACTGCAGCTATGGACAACAATACAGTGGGTGGCACAATGCCTTCACCTGAATACACTTGTAGTCGCATTATCTCTCCATTGGCTAAATATCCACATTGAATGGAATATGTCCAAAGGCAAGTATATTTATATAGTCGGCCCTTTTCATAGAAATGTTCTTCTTTCCTTGATTGGTTATCTTGCTATGCCATTGGATGATGAAGTTGGTAGGTGTCAGGCAATCTGTGTGACCTTTACACCTGCAAGTTACTAAAGCTCCTCTTGTGATACAGATATTTTTCATCCGATTGTGAGTTCCTGAAAAGTGGCCATATCACATTTTCATCTGACTCCTATCTGAGGCACTTCCCCGTACGCCTCAGATCGCACATAGTCATGGCTGACATGAATATTTCTCAGCCATGACTGGAATCGCATACCATACATCGACGTGTTGCCTCTTAGGGCTTCTCCCGGAGAGACAACAATAAGATAAGAGTAGGCAAGTGTGTCCTACATCGGTATATTACAGTCCCATGTACTATGATTGCCTCAGCCAGGTCATTATACACTGCCTCCTCCTGCAGTTACCAATTGTAAGAACATTTTTTCTGAGTTCTGTGCATACACCTAGGGAAAGAATGATTGAAATATTTCAGTCAGTTCATTTGTGGTTTGTAGAAACTTACTCACCCAGTCTCACAGACAGTCCCCATAGTCTATATCCCAAAGGACTATCCAACTTATATATACACTCTTCCCATCTATGGATACACAGGTGGTGCTGAGAGCGAAGGCATTGTTTTGTGAGCTCTGCAGAGAAAACATGAGAAGAAACTGATCCTTGTACAACTGCACATTAAGCACACAGGAAAGGATGCACCTTCCTAAAGTACACTTATAATTCAATTGAACATTTTACAGTTCATAGTTAACCATACTTGCCTACTTTTGAAAACTAGTTTCAGGGAGATTATGGTTGGTAGTAATCTGCTGGGCTGCCCCAGCCTCCATGCACCCCCTAGTCTCTGTCCATGAGGTGAATAAATGCTGCACACAGGCATTCGTTCACCTCCTCCCCGGCTCCGCTGCCGTCCGCCCAACCTCCATACTGACCGGAGGATGCTGTGGTCAGGAGGTTGTGTACCCCCATTGGTGTAAATGGGAGCCGACTCGGATGACCCGGCATACCCGTTTACACTGCCTCACCACCCGTAGGTAGGATTCGCGGTAATGGACATAGGATTTTTTTTTTCAGCTACCCCTTTTACACCAACGCTGCCCCAGATCCATGAGGCAAAAACCCAGGGTTTTGCCTCGGTGTAAAAGGGGTATTATTTAGCTATGGGGTCAATTTATGAAAATCCACATAAGTTTAATATCTCTGCACCCTTTTAAGTTTTGTTTCTCATCACTGTCTTGCCATTGCACAGGCCCGGATTAGAATGCATCCAGGCGAAGGAGTATAGAGATACTATCCCTATACTCCTTACTTTTGACCTGGCTAGGCTGCTGCACAGCCACGCCCATTGGCTGATACTGTAGCCTATAAGCTACAGTCAGGGATGGACTGGGCCTCCAAATCGTCCCTGGCATTTTGTGCACATGCACAAATGTTACGTGGGCATATATGCCGGTGTGTGTGTGTGTGTGTGTGGGGGGGGGGGGGCGGGTTTGGGGGAGTGGGGGGGTATTTCTATTGCATTCCTGCGACGGATCGCATCTCCTTTTCCTGCAATTGTGATGCGAGGTACATTCCCATGTGCCTCGCATCACAAAAATGCAGAAAAATACGTACTGTATATTGAAGGTTCTAGTACTGTATGCACTGAATAAATCAGGCCCATTTACCTTTATGATAATTCTTCAAAATATATCATAAAGTTTAGCATGTACTCGTCCTAGTAAAGTATATCCATCATTCACCGCTTGTTTGAATAGAATAGCATGCCCTACAACAGCTACAACAGAAGTCCCAAGGGGTGCCACACTGTGCACACTGCACCAATTTTTCCAATACTTTTCCTCCAGTGTCCAGCGGCGGTGGCAGGAGCATTTCCAAGATTCCATGAAAATGTCACGGCGGCAGTGGAGTCTGAGTATTCAAGTGCTCAGACTCCACAGTGCAGAGCTGCTGTCCAAATCGCCAGAAAAATGTCCGCCTCACCATTTTTAAGAAGGTTTGCGCATGCACAGTAGGGTCTGAGCGCTGTAGTGCTCAGACCCTAATGCTCAAGGCAGAGAGGAGGGGACCCGGCCGGAGGAGGCTGCACACGGGCCTTCTCCTCTCTTAAGAATCCCGTGGCTGGCGCTGACGCCACACCCCATACTTGCCTACTTTTGAAAACTAGTTTCAGGGAGATTATAGTTGGTAGTAGAATTTTGCACAGCGCCCCATTGAGGGGGCATGTGATGCTGCACTTAAAGGGCGTGTCTAGTTCCATATATGGAGAGATTGTGAAAAGAGATTGTGTACGTGGCGCCTAGAAGCGTGGGTGTGTACTGCTACATCTGAGAGGAATCTTGTAAAATGACTTATATCCAAATGTAGACGATCCCCAAAGCAGTTAGTAAGAGCTACTATACCTGCTAAAGTGATGGGAAATGGTGCTGATGATTCAATGTAAATGTATCTATTCTCTCATTCCTTTTTTCCCCAAAAAATATAACAGTGTAATGTGGGCTGGGTGAAATGAGGGAGAGAGGGAGATTGCTGCTATTTCAGGGAGTCTCCTTCATAATGCAGGAGGGTAGGCAACTATGCCACAACCAGGGCCGGCGCCACCCCTAGGCAGCATTGGGCATTTGCCACTGGAGGGCGGAAGTTGGGAGCAAGTCCCCCCCCCCCCTCCCGGATCGAGGTGAGCTGCCTTCCCCCCCTCCTCACTGACCAGCAATACCATCTCCCCCCTCCTCACTGACCAGCGGCAGCGCTGCCTTCTCCCCTTCCTCACTGACCAGCGGCAGCGCTGCCTTCTCCCCCTCCTCACTGACCAGCGGCAGCGCTGCCTTCTCCCCATCATCACTGAACCCCCCCTCCATGGAACACCGCGGTGGCCTGCACCACACCACAGGGGGTGCCGAGGCGCTCCCCCTGGCCCCCGTCTGGGGCGCTCCGTTGCCTGGTACCGGTCCTGGCCACACCCCCACCCTGAAAACTTTTGGGCAAGCCTGCATTTTTTTTTTTTTACACTACCTGAAAATGCCCTTTTACCACTCACAAATGGCGACTTCCTGTCAATCAAACTGCGTCCGTGTTGCGACTTGAAACAATCAAAACCCCCATTACTTGTTGCCCATTTAGTGGTAAACATAGGGTGGTTCATTTCTAGCTGTTTTTTTTTTTTCTCAAACATCACATTGTTTTGTAACACTTTAATCTTCAGGTCACATGTTTGATTAAGGAATGAACAATTCCGGGAATTTCAGTCACTATGCTAAGTGTGAGTGATAACAGGCAAAACACAGGAACTTCTGCATGTAGCAATGCATTGTGAATAACCTTTAATTAAAATGTTGTCATTCTAATAGGTAAATGGCATTCTCGTTCCAGACCGCTCTGCTCATTTTTCAAACACAGCCTGTAACAGTTGAATGGCTGGTTCTTTATCATGCGCACAGCTTCTTGCAGGCAGAGGGGCTGGAAGCTGGCCAGCAGCTTACAGAGCTGCTGGGGATTCCCCCACAGCAGCAAAAAAAATAAAAAAAATAATTTTTTAAAAATGGGGGCGTGGCCTCGTGGCAGCACTGCTAGTATAGACCACACCCCTTTAAGTCAGGCCATGCCCCCAAAATTTGACACACGCCTACGACGCGCACCTTGTCCCGCGCCGCTGTCCGGAAATGTTGGGAGGTATGGGAAAACGGGTTTTGGGGATTTAGGGCCAGATCTATCAAGCTTCAAAAGTGATAAATTGTAGATTAATAAACAGCCAGCCAATCAGCTCCTACCTGCCATTTTTCAAATCCAGTCTGTGGCATGGCCAGGGCCATCTTTTCATATGGGCTTAATGGGCACTTTCCCAGGGGCCCCAGGTGTATAAGAGCCCTATACTGATAGCTGAGGATCCCATTTTTCCAGGGATACCAGAATTTTGAAAATCGGCCCTGGGGAAATGGAGATATCCAACTTCAAAGCAGCAGTTCAGATCTGACCTGTCAATTGCAATTCCCAGTCAGATTTCTCAGGTTCTGTCTGACTTAGAGTTTTTCTAGAGATACAGTAGTATATTCCAAAAGCTGGGACTTTCCTCTTTCTGTCGACACTAGCGGTTTGTCTCTATCATGCCCAGAACCAGAGATATCAGCCTTCCAGCAGCCGGTCCCTGCTCCAGCTCCAAACATCTAGTGTACAGTTTTATATTTTTGTCAAGGGATTGCTCTGGCTCCTGATCTCTGATCCCCAAGTCCCCAGCACCTCCTGAAAGTTGGGACTCTAGGTTTTTATACTATTGAAGGCTAAGAAATCTATTTCCAGATAATGGCGATATCTGCAGTCAAACAAGCTGCCCTTCCACCGGAAAATGACGAATGTTAAGCCCTCTCCATTATCCAACCCTCCCTTGCGTATAAAACACCCCCTACCTCCCTGGAAGTCATTTACAAGGGACCCTTCATTCAGCTCAGTGCCCTCTTCCACACTTTAGTGTTCACCCTCCCATCACCTGTGCAGTAAACGAGTAATTAGCAGAAGTTACTGCTCCGGGTCCTAAATGTGTAGTGGAAGATAGAGCACCCCCTGCCACCCGTGGGACATCAAAGCTGCTGCTGATAGCACCCCCTACCCCTAGGAGGGGAGAATGGGTAAGGGCCCCAGTGCATTGCTTTACCCAGGGGCCCACACTGCTGTTAAGACGGCCCCCGGGCATGGCAGGTAGGAGCTGATTGGCTGGCTGTTTATCACTCTCCATTTTATCACTTTTGAAGCTTGATACATCTGGCCCTTCGCCACAAATTTTGAATAATAAATGGGCCCCTCAGTGTGCATGCAATGTGATGTTTGTCAGGGAGTTTAATAGTGTGTACAGACGGTAAGATTTGGCTTCCGATGTTCCCGATATAGAGAACATCGGAAGCCAAATCGCATGCTTTTTTTAGTGCTTACGAGCCCGATGCGCTGCTGATGAGCGCTCCTGTGTGAGTGCATATCGGCAGCCAGATACAGAGGGCAGGCAACACTATATAGTGCAGATCTGCACTATATAGTGTAAATTGTGCCCCTCTAGCATGCGAGTCCCGATGCGATCTGATCGCGTCGGGACTCGCATCTCACGGCAGCATCTGCCGTGTGTACACACCTTAAGAGAAAGAATGAGCAATATTGCATCGTTTGCAGTGTTGTCTAGTGTGTACCCAGCTTAAGTGTAGAGCTCATGGACACCATTCTCTTGAAAAACAAGGTGCCATGACCTAACATAATGTTGAAACAAACAATTTCTCAATAGGTTTGTTTCAACATTCTAATTGTAGATTAGTGTATGTGAGCAAACCGCGTTCTTCTTCTGTTGACAACAATGCAGTGTGTGTGTGTGACACATCCTCCATGCACGTAAATGAGGAATTAGAACCGCTCTCAGCAGGTAGTACACAGTACATGTAACATACCAGAAATGCAGTTGCTCTGTCACTTTTGGTAACAACATTTAAGTACTCAAAATAGGAACTAGCAGCAAGTTCAGGAAGTGACCGGCTGCAGAGACACAGAAACGTCTGCTGTTCCATCAAGGTAGGTTACACCATTATTCTAGCAAATCTCCCAGGTGTTCAGGGGTTCTTACATCTAATAGCAACCAATGTGCTTCTGAGAGGATTGTATGTGTATTGTCTGCCTCGCGCAAGCTTGCTGACACTTTACAATGAAGTGTTCCCAGGCTGAGACACGGTCCTGCAGGTTAGTGTGGGCTCTTACCTCTCAGCTCTTCTCTGTACTCTGTTATTTCTTTCTGCAGCACAGAGGATTTATGTGGTAGTTGATACCTACAGTAAATGTTACTCATGTGTAGCATGTAATGTCTGTTTTATAAATGTAAACTGTTAAACCACATAATAGCTACAGGGGAGTATATTCAACATAAGATACTGATGAATAATAATTTGTAAGCAATATTGTGTTTGTGCGGTCATTTGCCATGCCATTGGTCTTCTGTGACTGTGTTGTACTGGCAGTCTCAGGGTTAACCCCAAACGTGCAAGGTTGTTTGGTTGGACAGAGATTACGTTTTGCCTCTGTAATGCAGCAGCATTCCCTATGCTGGGCAGTAACGGTGGGGTGAAGCTAGGCTTTTCGATGCTTCTTTAAATGACTATGCCCGCCATTGCCATAGGCCTCTCTCTAGAGCTTCTTTTCATCTAAAATTTAAAGCGAAGGTAAGCCAGATCTGTTTGGGAAACTGCATGAGATTTGGTTTACCTCTTCCTCATAAATACACCCCAAAGTGCAACATCCGTCACCTGTATCTCATTGTACAGCCCAACTGTGGACAATAATGCATTTGCAGGGAACAGCTTAGGGCCTACTGTAATTCAGATCTGAAAGCATGACTACAAATTCGCAGACCAGGTGATTTATCGATAGACTGCACATTCGTAGTAAGCATGCGCGAGGCCGTCCTGTGATAAAATACTGCTATTTTTTACATTGCTGGCCGGCGCGCAAGCTGATTGACATGAAGCTGGCGTTTGGGGGGTGGTAACCGTTTTCTGGGAGTGTCAGGGAAAGCACAGGCGTGCCCAGGCGTTTGCGGGGAAGTCATTTGATGCCAGCTCCGGCCCCGATCAGCCTGTTTATATTGCAGCCGCTGAGTAAGTCCTGGGCTATGCAGAGACTGCGCACAATGGAAAAATCATTTGATGGTGAGCGGCTTGTGAATGGATTTGCAGCTACAGAAAGTGCAGGCCTTTAAAATTTTCTCAAGCCCTGCTAAGAAATTTGGGGTGGGACTTCACTCTGACTGGCATATACCTGAACACTGGGCTCCGAAAATTAGCAGTTGTGTGATCAGGTCTGAATTAGGCCCTTAGGGCGGGATGTATTAATATACATCGCTGCCCGCCCGCCCGCCGCGATGCCAGCACATATGTACTAACATATGCGGCTGGCATGGCAGTGCGGTAACGGAGACCCCCCGCGATACCTGTACTGTGGTGTGCGGGGGTCTCCGTCTCCTCCCTGCCGCCTGAACTGCCTTCACACTGGGGACAGCTAAGCAGGCTGTCCCCGGCGCCTCCTCCTCCCCCTGCAGCCGGAAGGATGTCCGGCTTTGTTGATAGGGGGAGGAAGGGCTTACCTTCCGGGGTCCAGGAGGACCTGCAAGAAGGTAAGCCCAAGGAAGGGGGAAAGGGGGGGTCGGCGAGGCGGCGGGCGGCGAAAAGAAGCCCATGGGATACCCTGGCCGGCGAAATCCGTATGGCCGCGTAATAGTACATAGGAAAATGCGGTAAAACGGGGGTTTTACCGCATTTTAGTCTGGTACCTTTTAAGTTTTAAAGCCGGGGACACATTCAACAATTTTTCTAAACGATCACGTATAGTTAACAATGTGAGTATTTTGTCAATGTGACCACTGAACGATATAGTTTCTACGATGGTAATGTGTATGCATTATACCGTTCACACTCAAGGAGAACCGCCAGTTCAAGGGAGTAGTTTGCAGTGTGGTCTAATGTGTACCCAGCTTTAGTTTTTGCTTGCACATATAAGCGCACCCAATGCTTATACACAATGGAGGCAGGCATATTGTGTTCAAAAGTGAGCAGTGCATATGCGATGCTTATTGGTTGTGGCATAATTATGCATGCTACCATTGCTATGGCGACTAGATGAATACACATTTATAGGTAAATTAATAAAAATGACAAACATCCGGCAAGGAAGTTACAAAATGACATGATTCATAGATATGAATAAGATACTGGCGTTGCAAGTGTGTAACTTCCTTCCTATAGTATGTGTATTACACAGTGCTTGTAGTTGATGGCAGCTGGGGAAGCTTGATTTACTCCCTTATGCTAAATATCTGGATATTTGTTTTCTTCCCTGAAAAGTTTCAGGGAAGAAAACAGATCCATTTTGCTAGAATAAAATAAAAATTCATTGATGTACAGTATATATAAAGGGGCATGGATAGGAGTGATCACTATATTTCCAGAATCTGGCCTTGACAAGGTGTATGCCTAGACATCGGACTGTGCTTGTTCAAGTGGCTATTGCTAGTTACAGATAAACCTCTGAGCGTCTGATGCACCCCTTAAAACCTAACCCCCCCCCCCTCCCTCTGTCCTCTGTACCTGAAATAACCAGACGGAGTCATGTATTTATAGCGAATTAAGGGTCACAATTTATTAACTTAATTATAAATTTACTGTGACTTAATTTGGGTGGCAAAGATAGCACTGCGGTCCACCAGTCCTTATAGCAACTGAAAACTGGTAACCACAAGGAGATCCTCCCTTTTTACCCCCCAACGTCAGGCCTTGCAACAGCCTTTGCGTGGTCCACCAAAAGGGTGGTGCCATGCGCCTCCGCCCTCATTCTTATGGGGATGGGGTGCCTCCGTTCTTCCTGGTGCCAAACCTTGGCTGGCCCGCAGTACTTTCACCTGCTGTGACGTGTTCTGTTGATACTGAATGCTGCTTGGTGTTCATCTTGGGATGGGCCAGTTGGATAAACATATCTTCTGCAGAATGCTGGTTCTTTGTGACCCCCCCGACCTGTCCCCTACTTAAGTATGCGTTCCACCCTGGGGAGGGGCAGCGCTCCCCATCTCCTTTCTTCTCCCTCCCTCCCCCTTATCCTTTCTTCCCACTATTCCTGCAATGCTATCTCTCTCTCCCCTCCTAGTGTCTAATTTAGGTGCGGGGCACATTCTAACTGCTTATTGTCTCACATCTAGTCCATGCTCTTTCTCTCTTCTGTACTGGTATCTGGGAGGACTGGCCACATTTCTGGGGGGCCGGGAGGGGGACCCAATTTTCAGGAGCCGCTCCCAGCCATTCCGGGAGGGTAGGCAACCCTGGGTATAATACATCTTCCCCTTAGGGGCATATTCAATCTTGGCCAAGTGTTTCAACAGGTAACTAAAACAGTAAAGACTTGCTTTCAGTATTCAATTGCGCACATTTTCACCCGTTTTTCAGTACAATTTTGCCGTGAATTTGACAAAGCCACATGAATTTGCGGCAATTTTGTCAATTCACGCAGTTTTCACCAATAGCGGAATTTTTGCCCAGTCGAAAAATCAGCACTGGAATTGAATAGGGAGAATCAAATTTGCCTAAAAAACAGGTAAACATTTCGACTGGGATTGAATACGGGCCTAAGTCCTCAAGACACCCTAACAGCATACCTTCCATCTGTCAAAAAAGGGGCATGACCTTGGCAAAAAGGGAAATTCCCAAGGGACACTGCGGCCCACATGGTGCGATTTTGGCTTCCGATTTTGGCTAGTCAAAAATCATATAGTAAGTTAGTCAAAATTGCACATTCAGTAGGTCGGTATAGCAAGTAGAGACTAGGGATGGCCATTGATCATCGATGATTAGAAATCATCAATGGTTTATGGCCAAGTTGAATAGTTTGCTATCAATGGGGAGAACCAGATGGTTTCCCACGATCAATGTCAAGCTTAAACAAGGAGCCAGGACATGAAGCATAGCCCTGCCCCTAACACCCATGAAGCCCCACCCCCATATTTTGATTGGCCCACAGGCTAATCAATCAAAGAAAATGGATGACCACCGATTATGTAAAAACATTGATGGCCATCCATTGCATAGTAATAAACTATCGATGGCCAGTTGCACTTTTGCTATAGATGGCAACCATTGATGGCAAAGGCAACGAAGGCCATCCCTAGTAGAGACAAACTGTGCAGGAAAGACAATTTTGACTATGTCTATGTGTACAGTGTATTTGGGTATATGCTAAATAGCGCATAGTCAAAATTGTAAGTGCAGATAGTCAAAATCACAGTCAAAATTGTATAGTCAAAATTGTGCATGAGCCAGACTCGCACCGTGTTTACACACCTATGGCTAATACAATGTACCAGGTTAATAACACCAATGCTCTGTATAAAATACTACTTAATCCTGGACTCAGTATAAGGTAACATGTATAAAGTGCAATTCAAGTGCTGTCTCAAACCTGATCCTTGTTTAGCCTATCAGGGGTTTCCCTGAGCCCCTGTGGGCTAGTCTACCAGCGGCGTAACTATAGCACCGCAGCCCCCGCCACTGCGGGGGGCGCTGTGCATGTGGGGGCGCCGGGGGCTGCGGTGCTATAGTTACACCCCCCCAATCCCCCGCAGACTTACCTATCGCGCTGGTCCCGGTGGCTCCGTTCTTCTGCTGAGGACCACCACAAAATGGCCGCCCCCATATAGCACGCAGTTCTCTGAAACTGTCTGCTGTATGGGGGCAGCCATTTTGTGGTGGTCCTCAGCAGAAGAAGAACGAAGCCGCCGGGACCAGCGCGATAGGTAAGGCTGCAGGGGATTGGGGGGGGGGGGGTTTGCATGGGCGGCGGGGTGGCGGGGGATTGGGGGTGCTTGGCGGGGCGGCGGAGCGGGGGGGGGGGGGGGGGGTAGACTACGCCACTGTAGTCTACCCAACTTTGGCTTCATTTCATTGGCATAGTAAGAGGGGGGTAGGGGTTAGTATAAATTGCTTGAACCAATCAAAAGATTTAGCCCTTCCTCCCTAGACATGCACTTACTATAGAAGGCACTCATTAGCGCCCATCTATGCCCTCACACTTTGCGAAGCATCCCTTCCTTTTGCTCCCTTTAACCCTTTGTGGATATTTTGAGGATCTCTCACAGCAACTTTGGCACCCAAAGGGTTAAGGTCCAACCAATTTCTGAGTGGGCCATGTATGATGTCCTATTTTGTTTTGCGTTATGCTTGAATATTTAACATGTTTTTTCTCAGTAAATTGCCAAACAAATTCTGAATTTGACTAGTTAAGTTGAAAATTGTGTCTGGTTGAAAACTAATCAAATAGAAATGATTATTTTTCAATATGTCAGATTTTTAAATTCCTTGTTTGCCAGGTGATTATTGTTAGTGAAAATTAAAATTACATTATTTACTGTTTTGGTCAATATGATGTGTATGTGCTACATTTGGTCATGATTTTTCAACAATCAAATAATTTATTTCTAAATGTAAAAAGATAATAATCTATACATGACCAGTGTATTATTACTGAAGCAGTGACATTTCCAAGGTCACACAGGGCAAATGAGGTTACACAAACCAGTCTCCCAGTACCATTGATTTATATTGTCTCAGACAAGCAGACGGATCTCTTGCGTTTGAGGTGTTGAGCCACATTAAGATCCTGAATTTGTAATTCTTTCTCGGCTGATGTATGATGATGTGGAAGTGGGTGGTCATTCCTTGCAGAAGACGGTCTTGCCTTAAACAGTTGACACATAAGTGACTAATTAGCTTCCTATTTTATTTCTCCTCTGCCAACTGTGGTGTACACACGGAGAGATTTGGGCAGGATCAAAATTGTCCATTAGCCAATATCTCACCGTGTGTACGGGTCTTTAGTGAGAAGAAAGTTATGTAGTGATAAGATATGGCAAGTAATTAGATTAAAGCCTGTGAAAGTACAATCGCAAGCGTGACAATTTAATAAACTGGTCTTTTGGTAAGCAGGAGCACACTGTCAGCTGATTTATTTAAAATCTGCTATACAATGTATGATTTATTAAAACTTTTTTTTTTTAATTCTGTTTCCATTTTCTCCAGTTGTTGGTTTGATTATTTTTAGCCTATTTATGCTTTTAGTGTAAAGGGGCATACACATTGGGCGATTTCCGCCCCATTTTTAAGTGAACTGATTAGATTGCTTAGAAATGCAGCATTGACCGCTCCGTGTATACCCTGCAGCGATGGTGAGGTGTGTCCCCGCGTGTTGCTATCACCCACAGGGAAAGTCAGTGCTTGCGCTGGCTTTCCTGCTACATCGATAAAAAATAGGCAAAGTCCCACAGCATTGCGGTGTGCTGAGCGGGTGTACCTTGATGTGTGATGAGCAATCGTGCTTAAGCACGCTGCTCAGCAAGAGAGCCGGGTAGCGCCATGTGTACAGGGCTTAACGCGTCACATATGATAAGAACACGTGAAGACCACTTCCTCAAACTGGTGTGGTTATCCCCAGTGAGGCTTTAATGTTGATGTAATGAAGGGCCTTCAGCTCATATAAGTTTTTTTATTTTTTTTATCTTAAAGTGGGTCTGTCGTCGACACAGCGGAGACAGCCATTTTAAGAAGTGAACTATGAACATTGGCCCGGCTGATCACACCACTGTACAGCAGCACTAGGTTGACATGGAAATGGTCGACACTTGAAAAAGGTTGACATGTGTTTCCACCGTTTTTTATTGTCGACATCTGTCGACATGAACCCCCCTCCGCTCACCTCACTTCAAACATGGTGCTTTGCTCAGCACACTTTACCATTCCCAATTGTAGGCTAAGTGGATCATAAAGTATGATTATTTTGGCTAAATAAAATAAATTGTGAAAAACCCATGTCGACCTTTTCATGTGTCGACTAGTGCTTGCGTTGATCTTTTGACCATGTCGACCTTTTGCCTGTCGACCAACAGTGGTCGACCTATTGACTGTAGACCTAGTTACTGTTTACATAACAACCGGAGCCACTGTCCAACATAGTAGACACCGTTTCATGTTAACTTTGTTTTATATTTCAATTTCTCTTTACATTTGGGGGGTCTACAGTATCTAGCAAATACTCAAATGGAATGTTTTTACAGAATCTAGGGCTTTTGCTTATTTATTAAAGGACCCCTATAGAATAATGCTACTGCTAGCATTAACCTTCACTTGGGGCATACTGCAATGAGGTTGGGAATGGGATACCGGCACTTAGGATGCCGACGGACAAATTACTGACCCCAGCATTACAATCGCCATAATCCAGATGAAACAAGCAAGTAAACTAATCTTAAATCTTAAACCCTCCCCTCCCGCCACACAACTTTAACTTACATACTTACATTCGGGATCCCATCTGTTGGGATTCCAGCACCAGTATTCTCACAGGTGTCAAGGTTCTGGATACGGTCTTCTGACATCCTGTCCATCGGGATCTAGCCGGGCAAGCACGAAGGGTACTTTTACCACTGCCTGCTATGTGCAATAAACAGTAATAGACTCTTGCATTGAAGGACTAAGAATGTGTATTCAATATGTTTAAGGCAATGCTAATGATAGCGATCATCGCTGTCCATACACGCTGAGCATAATCGCCCAGTGTGTATGGACCTTAAGCCATGGTTTCACTGTATACTGAAAAGTGAAACTGTGTTAGAATTGAGGAAGCAGGCAGTGGAAATATTCAAGCTCATTTGCGAAGCCACTGACCACATATTGCCTTTTTAAAGTACTTTGGAGAGTTCTAAATACAGTACTTTAAGATGAATCGGAGAATTCCTATAATTAATGAGGGGCACATAGTATAGAAGAAATTAAACTTCCACAGCTGGATCTACATGTAGATGGTAAAACAGGACAGGGAGTGTAGGGTTAATTTTCTGAAGCAGATAAAAGTGGAAGCTAGTAATGTACAGTAGCTTCAGCCCAATCAGCTGTATCTAGGGGCAGGTACTTATGGTAGAACTATTTTAGGTGTTGGAAGGAAGAGCTCCATCATCAAGACCGTTTCCCTTCCACACCAGCTTTTTGCTGTTTCTGCATGTGTGTGTGTTAGTGTCCAGGGCCGCCATCTAGGGGATACTGTGGGCACAGCTGTCCCGGGCTGTGCCACTCTGACAGAGAGGGATGGGCTTGGGCAGCTAATTTCTCCCACCGCAACCCCCACAGTCATGCCCGACTTCCTCCACTGAGCTGCCCCCGCTGAATCCCATTTCTCCTGGAGCGCTTCTAGAGGATCGCAGGCTTCTCCTACACCTCTGGACTCTGGCAGCTATTTAAAATGTGGCGCTGTCTGGCAGCCGCTCTGATTGGCTGCTGGGCCGCAAGCTTGGATTGGCTCACCAGTCAGAACCATTTTTTAAATGGATGCCAGTGTCTGGAGGTGGAGGAGAAGCCTGCTGATCTCTATAAGCACTTCGGGAGCAGTGAGATACAATGGGGGCAGCAGAGCGGAAGAGGGGAGAGGCCTGAATTTCGCTTTGCTTGCCCCAGTGACCAACAGAGCTGGTGGTGAGTGAGCACCAATGGGGCATTATCTGTATAGGCTCTCCAGCTCAAAGGTGGCTGGCTTGATCCTTTTTTTGGTGTGTGTGTGTGTGTGTGTGGGGGGGGGGGGGGGGGGGGTAGGTGGGGGTGTCTATTTTGTCAGTTCCAGGCCCCACAATTTCTAGTGGCAGGCTGCGTGTGTCTCAGACTTGCCTACCTGTAAATACTAGATAGAAAATACCATTGAGGGGGGGGGGGGGGTGTTTCACTGTGTCTGTGCTTAAATGCTTCTTGTTGCAAGATATTGCTATATAACAGTGGTTCCCAACCCTGGTCCTCAAGTACCCTCAATAGTGCACGTTTTCCAGGTCACCCGGCAGGTGCACAGGTGCACTCATTATTCAGACACATTATAAAATATCCACAGGTGGAGCTCTTTGTTTCGCTTGTGGTGATTCTATGTGGAGACCTGGAACTGTTGGGGTTATTTGAGGACCAGGGTTGGGAATCAATGCTATATAATATTAGTAAAGATATATTTTGAAAGTTTTGCAATTGATACTAACATGGCTGTCTGCAATATTGTGTTTATTGTTTGCAACTTTTTTTTCCGCTGTGATATTCTGCTCACTCAACATACATGATAAATGCCATGCTTGTGTAAAAAATGACAAATACAATTTGACCTTGTGTGAATTCATTCCTAAGCATATAAGTATGTAATATGGGGATGCAGTCAAAATCCTGATGGTCATAATCCCGACTGTCAAAATACAGACAACCATTGACCGACGGTCAAAATCCCGACAAGGTCAAAATACCGACATTTAAAATCCCGACATGGTCAAAATCCCGACAAGGTCAAAATACCGACATTTAAAATCCCGCCAAGGTCAAAATACCGACATATAGAAAGTAGACATGTGAAAAAGTCAACATGACTTTCGGTCGGCAGGTCGTGAGATCGACATGGTTAATTTCATTGCTTTTTGACCCGACATGTGCCGGCAGGCGGTATTTCATGCCATACCATCCACTAGGGCGTGGTGGGAGAATAAAATAGTGTGCCCTAAGCATCGCAAGCGCCCATGTCGACCTCGTGACCTGTCCACCGAAAGTCATGTTGACTTTTTCACCTGTCTACATTCTATATGTCGGTATTTTGACCTTGTCGGGATTTTAAATGTCGGTATTTTGACCATGTCGGGATTTTGACCATCTGTCAATAGCTGTCAGTATTTTGACCATCAGGATTTTGACCGTCGAGATTTCATACCGAATCCGTAATATGGGAGTGGGGGGTGCTGTGTATAATGTGCTATAGTGCTCTGTGTACTTGGGGAGGGAGGTTGTGTATAATGTGTTACTGGGTGTAATATGGGGGTGAGTTGCTGTGTATAATATGCTAAAGTGCTCTGTGTACTGGATGGTAAATGGGGGAGAGGGGCTGTGTATAATGTGCTGTGTGTACTTGATGTTATATGAGGGGGTGGGGTGGCTGTGTATAATGTCCTATGGTGCTGTGAGGAAGAAGGTAAGTATACAGCTTCTGTCGTTCTTCTGATCCTCAGCATGCCATCCACCAGTCACGTGTACTGGATGTGATATGGGGAAGGGGGGCTGTGTCGAATGTAATGTAACAGTGGTGCGTGTACTGGTGTATGTTTGTGTGTACGTATAGGAAGAGGGTCTATTTTCTCAGAAGTCCTGAATAATACAATAGAGTCCCCAAAACTCAACATTTAACAGGTTAAGGGGCTGTACATTTGGTTATGCCCCTTTTGTCATGTAGCCACTCCCCCTCATGTCATATGGCCACACCCCTGACCACACCCATTTTGGCGCCCGGCACAGTACCACTAAGATATTTTTTTCTACTTGCACCACTTTGTATAACAACCGTGCTGGGGGTATGGTTCTTTCCAGATTTCATGCACTGCACTCTTTGTGGACCATAATGCACAGTTGTGTATAATAAGACCTCCTTGTATTATAGATGTTGTTTATTGAATTGCTGGCTTGCACTTTGGTTTGCCACCAGTGTGTTCTTTTCTTAAGTTGTATTTAGTCAATTTAGCGTTCCAAATTAACACTAGTCAAATATTTACGGTTCCCCCTGTACCACGATTACCATTTCTTTGTTATTGTTTAGTTATTTCATTGGTCATTAGAAGCTAGCATTTGTCACGGTGGAAAATAACATGACCATTTATATTTTATTGACTTTTTCTGCTCATATTTGACCTTTCATTTTTTCCCCTCCTTTTCAGAATACTTTATCATGCTGTGTATGCTTAAAACAAAAAAAAAGAATGATGCTGGAGATAATTATCACCACAAGTAGTTTTGACTTGCTGCCTAATGAGAACAGCTCAGCTGATAAGGATGATGGAATAGTTTTGGCCAGAAATATTGTTTTTCCTGATAAATTCTGTGTGCAACTAGAGGAAAAATAACAATCTATTTTTTAATAAGATTATTTTTAATGCAGTAACAGAAGTATAATAAAGGATTAGCTTTAGACTTTTTTTTTATCCTGCTAAATTGTTGCTGCATATAGAAGTCCACTGTAGTGGGACCACCTGCTAACACAGTGCGTCATGCTGGGATCATTCGCATCGCTGCTGGGACCCATTCACTTCAGTGTGAGCCTGCTTTCCGCTGTACCCCAACATCCTTGCATCACAGCAAGGATGTTAAAGAGCACATCTGTAACTAGACCTCTGATGTGTTTTAGTGTTCTCTATTTCATTTTAGTTTCCTGCCAGGACAGAGCAGGTAGACCATTGCTTCCCCTCATGGCCAGTAGACTGCGCCTCATATAAGTCACACTATCCCAAACATCATCTGTAATCATAGTCAATAATTGAGGTGCGTAGTGTAAGCCAATTTCTGGATCAGTAGCTGAAATTCATCGCTAGCTTGTTGAGGTGTACGGTGAAGAGGGAACTCCACAAGTACCCATGTCAGATGGAGGGTCCCGCTTCCCCTCCACCCTCCGCCCGCTGCAGCTAGCCGGGCAGTGTGAGTAGAGAGGACACGTTGCTGCTGCAGCACAGCCTCTCTCCTTAGCCCAACACACTATGCTCAGTGCCGTGTGCTGAGCTGGGGAGAAAGGCAGCTGCAGCCTGTCTGTTCTATCCCTGAGCGGGCGTCCCACCTGCCGGTAGGCTAATGTTGTTTTTATGTTGTGTCCATGCCCCCTCCCATAGGCCATGCCCTTTTCTACCGGGGTGCTGAAGATGCCCCTGGGTGCTGATTTGGGCATCCCTATCAAGGTATTCTGCTCGCCCCATTATCACCATGCATAATCAGCTTACTGTCCCCAAGAGATGCAGCTCTGTCCCCGGCGTCCCTGGCAAGCCTAGTGAGCGCCTCTCACACAGCGCCTGTAACTGCCAGATCCCCTGCGCTGGTGGACGCCGGCGGAGAGGGGAATCATGCGGGCGCAGGTATACATCCTCCCGACTTGTTCATACCCCACCATCCACTTCGGCACGGAGTTGAATTTATAAAGTGTGGCGAGCGCAGCGAGGGACGCGTATTACTTCACGTGTATTCTGTGTCCCCTCGCGGGGCTCTCAATGAGCTCAATGCTCGCCACGTTTTTGGGCTCGGTGGCTCACTGTGCTCTCCACACTTTATAAAGTCAACTCCACGCCGACGTGGATAGTGGGGATATTAACAAGTCGGAAGAATGTGTACCGCGTCTGCTTGCCACACTTCGGGCTGGCGTGGATAGTGGGGATGTTTCAAGAACACATTCACATCTGTCATGTCAGACAGATTAAAATGGTCAATGGTTCCCACACAATATAATAAGCGCTGACTGACTACACTAACTGCGTAATGCTGACTGACTACATTAACTCCATAAGCTAAGGCTAGCCCGTGAACCGGCGGGAACACGAAGCTGAAACTAACAGGGTCGTCTGACTGACTACACTAACTACTTAAGTGGCCGCAGGAACACACTCTATTGACTACGCTAACTACGGGAACACTACGCTGATTCTGACAGGGACGCTGACTACCCCCGCTGATTCTAACAGGGAAACTACACTAACTACGTAACTGCCGCCGTGAAACTACACAAGTACCTTTTTTAAATTTTTTATTATATGGCTGAGGAGCTACAAGTGGATACATAGGATTTGGAGCCCAGATACTGATACGGATCCCTTTTTCTGCATGAGAGGAAGTGTACCTCATTGATGTGCATTAGGTACTAATGTATCTGGTATGCAGAATGCATTACATCCTTTTTTGATACATACTGGAGTTAAAATTCCATACTATTATTTGCTATCTCCATTGATTACAGATATGAATGCTTGTTTATCTATCGGCACTGAGCTGCCTACTACAGATACTCAATGGGAGAGTATGATTGGATGACCCAGAAAATAAACTGTACGCGTTTCGCTCATCAGACTTCTTCAAGGGGTTTGAATAAGTCTGATCGACGAAACGCGCAGGGGTTCCCCGATTATCTCCTTTTAACTTAAGTTTTTAGCTAGTGTTATGCACTTCTATTGTTTTTAGGTATATTTTTAATTGTTATATTGATAACAATACACTAGGTACCACTGGTCGATATATACGTCTTAACTGTGTGAAAAAAAAATCTATATACATTTTCACACAGTTAAGAAGTATATAGCGACCAATGGTACCTAGTGTATTGATTTATATATATATATATATATATATATATATATATATATATATATATATATATAATTTGTGAATCCATTTTCCTTTTCCGTTAGAACAATGGATGTGTCATGAAACATAATGTTGTACCAAAAGAGATGTAAATTAAATACTTTCCATTCTTATAAGAATAAGTTTTGGAAGATAGAATACAAACTGTAGCCCTTCCTCCTGCAGGCCATGTTATCTTGCACATTCTTGTCATTTTGCAGACGGAAGGGTTAGAAAAATGTCTCCTGATACAGTACAGTGCCCAGACCAAGCAGAACGTTCTATATGAAAAGTTCATTGTATTATCCTTAAGGCAGCTCATTTCCCTCTGACCTAAATACCTCTCTCATTGTCTCATCAGTTTGGAGCTTCTGAACCAGTTGCTTAGTTTGGGTCATAACATTTCTGTTTAAAAACTGCATATTTTTATTTAACCCCTGGAGAGGGACGAAAGCCCTGTGGTGCACTGCATAGTTTCATCATGCAGCCAGCTCTTCCCTCACGTCCAGAGGCACACACAGCTTTCTGACGATAAAGTTCATTGACACATTGCAAAAAAAAAAAGATTTGCATAAGTACTACTGACCCACCCCAGCTTTGCACGGAAGCTATTTTGAATTTACATGTACTACATCCATCTCTGCATAATATTAGTACAATAAATATATGGTACATCTGGAGAGAGGAGATGATACATGCACATTGGGAGGTACAGGGCAGAGGCACTCATGGGGAGGGGGATCAGAGACACGTTTGGGGAGTTAAGGGGCAGAGGTACATATGGGGAGGGGAGATGATACTGTAGGTGCACATGGGGAGGTAGGAAGCAGAGGCAGGGGGAAGTCAGAGCAATCAGCATCAGCCTAGTGCTAGTACACTGTGTTAGGGATGGCCATCGTCCATCGATGATTATAAATCATTGATGGTTTATGGCCGATGTTTAATAGTTTTGACATCAATGGTGGAGAACCAGATGGTTTCCCACCATCGATGTCAAGCTTCAACAAATAGATTCATTTTGCTTTTTTCACCAAGGGGCTGGGGAAAAGAGCATAGCTCTGCCCCTGACACCCGTGAAGCCCCGTGAAGATATGTAAAAACATTAATGATCATTGCATAGTTATACACTATCGATGGCCAGTTGCAATTTTACCATCGATGGCATAGGCAACGATGGCCATCCCTACACTGTGTCTTACTGCCCAGCTGGGTCACTGGGCATATGCAAGATCTCATGTGCAGCCCAGAGCCCGCGGATGCCGCAGCCAGTGGCAGCGCTGTTCCTGCTGCTGTGTATAGGCCACGCCCCTATTCCTTACCACGCTTCTCCTCCTTCATACTTTTGGGAGAAGTAAAAGTCTGCTTACAAGTATCTATCAATAGGATAATACAAGAAGCCACTAAATGGTGAGAAGACTGACCTGTAAAATCAGATCAATTTACTCGAATTAATTATGCAAGTTAAAGCCGCACATCTCATGTCGACCTTTTCATGTGTCGACCCTTTCCATGGAGACAACTCTCATAATCAGTGTAAAAACAACATTAACTATAAACTGCCCACACTGCTGCTAATTCAGAAGTTTGGGGGGTATATGGCATGACGTTTAGTTGGAACCGTGTACTCTGGAGAATACTGTAGATCTCATAAAGGGGTACTTGTTTCCTATCTGGGCGCCCAGGTTTTCTACGTACGGCACCGTAATGAAATCGGATCGCATCGCATCGTACACATACACGATATTGAATGATGCGATGCGATGCGATGCGATCCGATTCGATTTCCCATAGGAAACAATGTGAAATGGCTCAATTTAGCCAAATTATCATAGGAACAATAGTAAATGGGCCAAAAACACCCCTGAACATTGAAATGTCCCCCCAAAAGTAGTTGACGCCACCCCGCCATCAACGTGAACCCGAAGCGTGGCGAGCGAAGCGAGCTCGCGAGGGGCGGCGGTACGCGTCCTCCGACCTTTTCATGCCCTACTATCCACTAGGGCGTGGAGTGAGAATAGAATAGTGTGGCGAGCGCAGCGAGCCACCGAGCCCGAAGCGTGGCGAGGGGATGCGGATACCTTCACAGTTATACGCGTCCCCTCGCGGGCTTCCCAGGTGTCCATGGCGACGCGGACACCTGGGAAGCCCGCAAAGGGACGCGTTTACCTGTGAAGGTATCCGCGTCCCCTCGCGGGGCTCGCTGCGCTCGCCACGCTTCGGGCTCGGTGGCTCGCTGCGCTCGCCACACTATTCTATTCTCACTCCACGCCCTAGTGGATAGTAGGGCATGAAAAGGTCGGAGGACGCGTACCGCCGACGCTCGCCACGCTTCGGGTTCACGTTGATGGCGGGGTGGCGTCAACTACTTTTGGGGGGACATTTCAATGTTCAGGGGTGTTTTTGGCCCATTTACTATTGTTCCTATGATAATTTGGCTAAATTGAGCCATTTAACATTGTTTCCTATGGGAAATCGCATCGCATCGCATCGCATCGTTCAATATCGTGTATGTGTACGATGCGATGCGATCAGATTTCTCTACGGAGAATAGCATGGTGCGCAATTAACTTAGCGGGCGCCCAGATAGGAAACAAGTACCCATAAAGGTTTCTTTAATTGCTACACTGATGAATGATTTAGCAGTGCTTTGGCAGGAGTTCCACCATATCTCTGTGTGTTCAATGAGGTTCCCACATCTCTCAAAAGCCAATCTGAAAGGTTCGGGTGATCATTATTAGCAAGAACAGCATTTCTACGCCCAAACTTTCTTGAATCACAGCACCTTAGGATATCCGCATTATTTTCACGGCCCCCCTAGGATAAAAAATTCCGAAATTTGGAAAAATACTGCCCAAGTGATCGCTTGGGCTGCAGTTCCATTGTTACACCACTGTGTGATATATATTCTTTTGGGGAATATTTTTAACTGGGCAGGTACCTTTTTAGAATATACTGTAAGCACAGATCAATGGATTACATGATCTCAGCAGCAGTTTGTCATACATAGAATACACTTTTCAGGAGTTACTGCAACTTACGGGTTTTTAGGAGGAGGAGATAAGCTCTTACCTCCATCCCAACAGACCTCTATGGGGACACGGTGGCCACCATCAGTCTGACAAGAGGGAAAACATGTAACTAGCTAATGTCATCTCTGTAAGTACTATGCTATAGGGTTTTGCCAGGCCCATATGATAAATACCAGTGCAACTGCATTATATGATGCTGCGATGTGTACAGATATACTGTATATAATTCAGCCACTGAGGCACTAATCCTAAATAGACCCTTCAGACACTTCTTACATCAAGACTGTGTTTGTAATAGCGTTAGTCTCTTCTACTGTACTCGGTAGATTTGCCGCCGTCTTGACCAATAAATCAGCTGATGGAGTGTTACATTTTTCGTGTTTCTTCTCAGGTCGTGGCTGCACCACTTTCCAAGTTAAATGTCACATTGAATCAAGTCCGTTCGGAAAGACCCAGCACACAAGCCCAATATTATGTATTCAGCAAACTGGAAAGAAGCTGCGGGCAAAAGCTACGCCAATCAGGAAGTCAAATCTAGAAAAACCCCAAGGTTGGTATTTAACAAGCTGTGATGTGTTTTGACGTCTTTGCAACAGCAAATTTTATGTTTACAGACAGACACTTTGGGCCCAGATATGATCACCAATGGTTCAGGGAGAGGAGATTTGCTATTGAAATTATGAAGCATGTTTAAGATGGGCATTGAGAGTCACGGAGGGCCCGGGTAATGAAAAGGGGTATGTTGGGGGGGGGGGGGTGCATGGCCTTAAAGGTGGGTGGTGTCTACGCCCTATAAAATACAATATAAGAAAATAATAATCGTGCGCTCCACACGTGGTCCCATAATGTAAGAGATGCAGGAGGAGGTTGCCGTGGTGGGCACCCGCATCCTGCCTTGCTTGTCCCTCCTCCTGGGCCAGTGCCATATTCCCAAAGATATTTAGGAAGATGGCGCATGTGCACTAGAAAGCAAAGTCTTTGCTTTCAATGTGCGGCCTAAAGTATAAGCATACTTGGGTTGGGGGAAACAGCAGAACCAGGCCTCCGCCGGGCCCCTCCAGCAATCAGGGCCCCGGTAATTAATACCTGCTTTTCCCCTCTCTCAACGCCACTGGTTTTAGAAACTATATTCCCAAATAGTTCATTGCTGCCAGAATTAATTAGATTAAATATGAGGGTGGGGTTGCTGGCACTGGGGTAGTGCACCACCGCTTTTAGCATCTTTACACTGTTTGGAGTGGCTGCACAGACTGTAGGGTGCGTGATTAGGGAGTACAAAGGACGCTCTACAATCATCGAGTGGCGCTCACATAGATCCCTGTGGGGACAGAGCCTGAGGGTGATATCCTATTATTCGGTAATAGTCTCATTCTGGGCTATCTTAATGGCAGAACATAACATAACAAACATAACAGCACGAGCCACAGCTTTTCGGGGATTTACTTCACCTGCCTCAGTCAGGCGAAGCATAAACCCCCAAAGCAGCCCTGTTTTCAGCAAGAAAAAAAGTAACTTAGAGATGTTTATTCATAGTAACATTATTTTTTTAGTTATTTGTAATTCTTGATTTTCAAGGGTTTGTCAAAATTATAGTAAATACAGAAATGGTAACATGCACTTTTTAGCAAACGTCCTATACAAACAACAAACAATACACTCCAGCACTCACTAGATCTTGCGCATATACCCTAGTCCCTCTGGTAGCTATGGGGTTACTCGGAGCACAGTACGTCCTAATACTGTACAAAAGGAAGGAAGGCTGACGTTGGTTAGCCACACATGTAGACAAGAGTATGAGCATCTGTGGGAGGAAACTGTAATATGCAAGTTTGCATCGGCTTACATTTATAGCATACTATATTAAGGGGACTGGTCTTAAATAAATTGTTCAAGACCTGTATAATTTAAATGACACCTTCACTGCATGGCTAATGCTACTAAAGGATCCTCCCAGACAAAATTTTAATTGATCTCATTCAAAAAGCATTTTGCAACATTAAAAAATAATCTATGTTAAAAGTTCCAAACCTTGAAAGAGCTTGAAATGTATTTATATGTACAGTACATATATACAGTACTATACATGATGTACTATGTTGCTGAGTCAAAACTTTAGCTACTGTATGCCCTTTCAGTGGAGATCTGGTTCCTTTACTTGATTGGCTGCATTAACGTCCACGTTCGTCACATTGGACAGACCCAGCTGCCTGTGAACAACTTTATTTGGTACTTATGAGTTATCTGGGCGCCCGATTTTTTGATTGTATGCCTTAAGTTAAGGCATACAATCAGATGCGATGCGATATCACATCGCATCGCATCGCATGCGACCATCGGATGCGATGACCCGATTTTTCCATAGGAATCAATGTTAAAATGGACTGAGTCCATTTTAACATGGAATTCAATGGGAAAAAGGGGTCCTTTTCATACCCCTACTATCCAAGTGGGCATGGAGTTGGATATAAACCTGTGGCGAGCGTAGCGAGCCACCGAGCCCGAAGCGTGGCGAGCGAAGCGAGCCCCGCGAGGGGACGGTATTCTGAGTCCCCTCGCGGGGCTCGCTACGCTCGCCACGCTTCGGGCTCGGTGGCTCGCTACGCTCGCCACAGGTTTATATCCAACTCCATGCCCACTTGGATAGTAGGGGTATGAAAAGGACCCCTTTTTCCCATTGAATTCCATGTTAAAATGGACTCAGTCCATTTTAACATTGATTCCTATGGAAAAATCGGGTCATCGCATCGCATCGCATCCGATGGTCGCATGCGATGCGATGCGATGCGATGTGCCCGATCCGACCCGATTTAGAAATCGGGCGCCCAGATAACTCACAAGTACCCTTTATTTATATCTCAAGCACCAATTACTGTAGTGTATTTGCAGTGTTGCCGTGTGAGAATTGTTAGGAGATTCATGAATTATCGCAAACCTAGCCTTACCTTTCTCGCAAAGGGGACTGAGTGTGCTCGGCACGCGAATGGACGTTTTACATAAACATCCATTTGCAGCCTGTGGGGGAACACCCACATCATTTGATGGTCACGTCATCTGCCCATTAGAATGAGAACGCCCAAGAAACGCACATGCGCAAACAACAAACATCGGCACCGTGCGAACGAACACAGCCCTGCGAATGGAACAGAATAAGGGCCAATTATCTCCGCCCCCCTTCGCCGCCCATCGCATTTATAATTATCACATATGTTCTAACATATGCCATAATTATAGCAAAGGACAGCTCTTGCGTTAAGAGCTGTCCTTTGCGGTGAGAGTCGCCGGGTCCTAGCAGGTCCCGGCGCCTCCCCCCTCCCTCACACACCCGGCACTGCTGCTGCTGCGCTGGGCTCTCCTCCTCCCTGCACCCGGAAGAGGATCAGTGCAGGGAGGAGGTCAAAGGTCCGGGCAGCACTGCGCTGTGCTGCCCGGACACAGGTGAGGGAGGAGGGGGTGATGCTGGCCGGCGGGGGTCCGTGCGGGGCGGCGGTGGGATGCGGTAGAAGCCCATTGGCTTCTATGGGGCATCGCCAGATTTTTGTGGCGATGCCCCCCCGCCGTGTTAACCTGGCGGGGGATGCTTACAGCATCCCAAAATGCAGTAAAAACCCAGATAACAGGGTTTTTACCGCATTTCTTGCATAGAGAATCTCCCCCATGGGCTGTAAATACCCATGATACAGTATATAGAAAAGTTTGTAACTAACCTTAGTTACCCACATGTGCAATTATATATACGCTGAGATATTTTCTATTTCGTGTGCCTCTTCCAATAGGATGGCCCTTCGCCCTTAACAACAAGAGTCCCATATTGTGGGCCTAATTCAGACCTGATTGCAGAGCACATCTTGTTAGCAAATGCACAAAATTATGCTGCACTTCAGGTGGGACAGATGTAACGTGCAGAGAGTGTAAAGGTGGCCATACATCAGAAAGATATTGTACCCAATCATACAATCTCAATTGATTGTAAGATGGATTGTATGCAGATTGTGTGCACATCTTGTGTACACAATCATACAATCCATCATCAGATGGATTGTATGACTGATTGTATGATGGATTGTATGCAGATTGTGTGCACATCTTGCATACACAATCATACAGCAGATGGATTGTATGACTGATTGTAAGATGGATTGTGTGTAGATTGTGTGTCCAAAAACCACCAAGGACTGCCGGGGATTTTAAGGGAAATTGTACACAATCATGAGCGCAATCGATCTTAAGATCGATCTTTCTGATGTATGGCCAGCTTTACATTTGGATGTTATTTTGTTTTTGTGCAGGGCAAATACTGTCTGCTTTATTCTTACACTGCAATTTAGATTTCAGTTTCAACGCACCCCACCCAAATCTAACTCACCTGCAGTGCAGCATGGTTATGTTTTTTTTGCTAAAGAAAATTCCCTGCGATCAGCTCTGATCCAACAGATAACGCCAATCGTGCTGCTGTCAGTAATGCAGTAATGAAACTTCTTACATACAGTATATGTTTACATGTCAAAGTTGGCTGTATTTACAATACACACCTATAGAACAACTTGCATCTTCAGTTTAGTATTAAGCAATGGGGTAATAAGATGTTCTTACTAATTATCACTATTTACTATTGTAAATATATATATATATTTTTTAATAGTACCTCCTAAGCCAGCCCACCTGATATCAGGAGGACAAATCGCACCTGGCCTAAGAATTCCTCCCGCACCTTCAAGACCTTTACCATCTGTACCCAAAATTGCCAGACGATCCGGAACAAGAGAAAGGAATCAGACAAACCTAACCGACATCAGTATTCTCATTGAAAAGTTTGAAAAAATCAGGTAAGTAACAGTGCTCACGCTGAAATATTTGACAGTCTTTATCTCTGTGGTACAATCTTATATAGTCAGTTCGTTCCCAAGACACCTCATTGTAGGCTGCTGAAAGTCTTTGTCCATGCCGGTTTGACATTACTTATTATGGGCCAGATTCTCTAAGCTTCAAAAGTGATAAAATGGAGAGTGATAAACAGCCAGCCAATCAGCTCTTACCTCCATGTCACAGGCTGTGTTTGAAAAATGTCAGACAGGAGCTGATTGGCTGGCTGTTTATCACTCTCCATTTTATCACTTTTGAAGCTTGGAGAATCTGGCCCTATAGCTGCTGTTCTACATACATCCAGGGCCGGTGCTAGGGTGTCCGGCGCCCTCCTGCAAACCATACATTTTGCGCCCTTTCACATTGCGATTGCAACAAGCTGCAGCCCGATTGTGGGAGTGTATGCGATCCTATGGAGGATCTCGGGTGCATGTACATGTATGCATACACCATCTCAGTGCTGCATGCGCAAAATGTTGCAGGCACTAAAGGTGTCCATACACGCTGCGAGAATCGCATAATTTATGGGCTAGATTGCATCGCACGGCATGCATGCAATGTGTGTGCGATGCGATCCGAAAGCAGTACAAAAAGTATGTGCAGCACTCGTGACTGAGTGGAAAGGAGGGGAGAGAAGGAGCAGATGGAAGAAGAGGGGAGGAGATAGAGTGGGCGGAGTATTGAGGACTGGCAGCGGCACTGGCACAGCATACTAAGAAGAGGGAAGGAAGGGGAGGCAGCGCTGCTGCCTGTTCGTCATTTGATTGACAGCTGACAGGCACAGGGAGCAATGGGTAGGGGGCGGATCCGGACATGACATGTCATCCAGGCATTGAGACAGCGCTACATGCCTCAGCGTAAGTGTCCGTGAGGAAGAGGGGGCAGGTCCCAGGAGGAGGACAGTGTGTGTGCGGTGCAGGGAGCTGCTCAGCCTCGACATACTGCTGCCCGCTGTCAGACAGGCGCTGCGGGCGGCGTGCAGGAGGTAGTGACAGTGAGGGCTGAGGCAGCTTTAGCAGAGCAGGGAGGGAGACAGCGCCTTTTCAGCATGGTGCCTCCCTGCTTTGCAGGAGCTGCTGAGTGGGTAGCGCCGTCCCTGCATACATCCAACAACAAAACTATGTGCTTTCCTAATACTGTAGTGCACTTCTGTCTATAACAATCTGACACAGCTGCCTGAACTGTATATACAGATGGGTCCTCATACAACTAGTCTCAATACGCCAGGCGCAAGTGAGCCACTAGGTCCATGCGACCATGCTATGGTAGGGTGTCTTTTTAGACTTTTCTACCTTAAAATGTATCACATTGTGATGTGACCAGGACACTGCTTGGCACCACTGCAGTAATGTATGAGGACACATCTGTACTTTCTCCAATATGACACAAGTGCCTGAAATACATACACATTATGGACATTATTCTGGTTCACTCGCAAAAGCAAATTCCTTTTCAAATGGACACATCTATGTGCACTGCAGGTGGGGCAGATGTTTCTTGTGCAGAGAGAATTATATTTGGGTGGGGTTTTACTTCAAAGTGAGATCTATATTGCAGCGTAAAAATAAAACAGTCAGTATTTTCCCTGCACAGAAACAAAATAACTCACCCAAATCTAACTCTCTCTGCACACATTACATCTGCCCCCCCCTGTAGTTCACATGGTTTTGTCCATTTGAGAAGGAATTTGCCTTTACGAGTGAACCAGAATAAGGACCTATATCTCCTATCTTATTTCTACTTGAGTAAATCAGTATGCACATAGACTGTAGAATTATTAGTGATATCTTTCACTGTGAGTCCTCGGCCTATTTCGCACCAGGACCCACATGGGTTGCATTAGCTTCTATGCCTATAGCTGTCCCCTTGCCTGAGTAGAATTGATTTCACCTGAGCAAATGTCTCGCTTCTGCATTAACGTTCACATACTCGCTGCTGGCAGAGAGTGATAAATGAATCTCGTTTCTAGAGACATGTATATATCACCCCATAACTCATGGTTCCTCTCATGGCCATCTGTGCATATTGACCTGCCATTTCTACAGTACAGATACCAGCAGAGAGGTAGAGCCATAAATCTAACCTGCTGCTGGTAGTCTGATCTGCACATTGTAAGATGTTGTCCAATACTGTCTATAGTGTAGGGCAGGCATATGCAAACTATGGTCCTCCAGCTGTTGTGAAACTACAAATCCCATCATGCCTTGCCACAGTTTTGCTAGTCGGGAATGCTACAACTATGGCAAGGCATGCTGGGATGTGTAGTTTCACAACAGCTGGATGGCCATAGTAGGGCTTCAAAAGTAACCATGACATCCAATAAAGTTGTGGTGAGATGGAGAGGGAATAAATTATGATTTGCATGCCTCTACTAATGATATGCTGGTTGATTATCAGTGGGCCACAGTCTGGTTTTCTGGAATAAGGCCGGTTGTTCTTTATAGCCTATATATGGTGCCACTGCCACCTTTTTAAGGAGAAGTTTGCAGGCCTAAACAGTTTAAATCCATCCTCAGAATGTTGACTCAGACCTCATCTGTTTTTTCAGGCAACCCGTAAAAGTTGTGAAGCAGCACCGCCGAAATTCTACTCCCAGAATGGAGCCAGAATCAGGACCTTCCAAATGCCCTCGCTCTTCAAGGAAAGATTCAGCGGTTGAAAGCGGATTATCTGCAGATGAACAAATGGGATGTGAGGATAATGAACCTGCGATTTCTCACAACGCAGAACTGTCAAGTTCTGATAATATAAAATTTAAGGAGTTGAGCATCACTGATATCGACAACTGCGGAGACACTTTGTCTGTAAATAGGATGGGGGAAGGCAGCAGTGATAATGGCAATGAGGATCTAACCGTAGATCAAAATGATAATGGTAAAATACCCAATCGGGACAGTGGTATTGACAGCCCTTCATGTAGTGTCGTAGTGGAGGTGTTTTCTAATGACGACACCACGGAGCAGAGAAAACTCATGTTACCCGTCACCATGCTTGAGATGAATACTTCTGTTGACCAAAAGAGGGACTCGACTCAGGATGAAGATAGTGACATGGATGAAGGTAGCAGCGAGGAGCATGAAAGCACAGAACTGACGAAAGCAGACAATAGCGAGGCCACCAAGGTAAGAGCTGTATAAGATCTCTATGGACAAACGGTTTCACCTATGCACTCTAGAACTGTCCTTACACTGCACGCTAATCCCGTAGACTGCACTTATTCAATGCTGCAGCCCCACCTATTCAATGCTGCAGTTGCCGACAGCAATTAAGGCAGTTTCCGATGAGACAGATCAGACTTTAAAACAAGGTGGATCTGTTTTGTAGGAAATGGCCATGGATTGTAGAATTAACGGCCATTTTTTTTAACAATCCGCTGCTGTTTTCGACAATCCTTGAACCTTCCGTCACTCGACAGTCGAAACATTGAATTCCGACTATCAAGTTGCAGTCGAGAGAAATTAAAACAGCCCAGGATTCCAACTGTCGGGACGTTAAGACAGTCAGAATATGAATAACCCTCAGGGCCGGCGCCACCACTAGGCAGCTCTAGGCATTTGCCTAGGGCGCCGGCACCTGGAGGGCGGCAGTTCGCCCCTCACCCCCAGCGAACTGTGTAAAAAAATTGCTGCACCGGCGTCCCTGCAGTGCTGGGGCGGTCAGGGGTGTCCGTGCCGTAGGGGTACCTGCGGCGCCGTCATGTGTATAAAGCTGGCTGCGGCCGGCGGGGTCCCTGTAGTGAATAGCAAATAACTAGCGCTATGCGCACGGCGGCGCCGGAAGCGCTAGTGGTACTTGTGTGTTTTGGCGGCGCCCCCGATGTCCGTCGTACGATGAACGGATCGCATCACCGAGCCCGAAGCGTGGCGAGGGGACGTGGATACCTTCACAGGTAAACGCGTCCCTCCGCGGGCTTCACAGGTATCCGCGTCCGCTCGCCACGCTTCGGGCTCGGTGGCTCGCTGCGCTCGCCACACTATTCTATTCTCAACTCCACGCCGACGTGGATAGTGGGGGTATGAAAAGGTCGTAGGACGCGTACCGCCGCCCCTCGCGGGCTCGCTGCGCTCGCCACGCTTCGGGTTCACGTTTATAGTGGGGGGGGGGGGTGGCGTGGGGGTGCATTTAACATTGTAAGCACCCATTTGGGTGCTTTACATTGTATAAGCACCCATTAGGGTGCTTATACAATGTTTAATCGCATCGCATCGTATGCCATGTACAATGGCATACAATTTCAAAATTGTATGCCATCGTGCACTATCGTACGATATCGCGTCGCATCGCATTCCATCGTATGCGTTATGGTATGCGATGCGATGGGCGCCGCCAAAATACACAAGTACCGCGCTAGTTATTTGCTATTCACTACAGGGACCCCGCCGGCCGCAGCCAGCTTTATACACATGACGGCGCCGCAGGTACCCCCTATGGCACGGACACCCCTGACCGCCCCAGCACTGCAGGGACGCCGGGGCAGCAATTTTTTTACACAGGTACCACCACCCCCCGGCACCGGGGCGCCCCCACCCCGACTCGCCTGGGGCGCTCCGGTGCCTTGCACCGGCCCTGATAACCCTCAATGTCTGGTATGAATATCAGACCTTTTCTGATCCACCCGACGGTGGTACAGCCAACTCCAGGCAGTGGTTGGAAGTCACCTCCATACATCATTCTGTGTTTTATGGCGTGGTCGTTGAATATGGGGTGGTCGTTCCTCCATGCTCCAAGTTAGTTTGTTGGATGGTAGCACTGCTTTGCAGTCTATGGTCAGCTTAACTGGTATATCAGTAGCTCTTCTCAGGGACAGGAACCATAAATCTATATGTTGTTATTTATATCCCGCAGACATGGTATTGGCCTTCAGCGTGTTCACATTCACAATCTCATTAGCAAAATGTCAGCATTGATGATGTTGAAATGATTGAAATATTGACATTGTCATAATGTCATTTAAATGTCTATATTGTTATAAGGTCAACATTTCCAGGAGGGCGCAGATTACAGTTAGGGACATAATTAGAAGAAAACTGTGATATTGATATTCTAACCACAATAAGATAACATCCGCGTGGACAGTCTGAATGGTTTAAATGGGCACCCGTGCCTGGAATTCCATATAACATTATTACCCCTTTGGAGCAAGCAGTCAAAACCTCCAAAGTCGCTTTTAGTACATTTTGCCCTAAGACTGAAGCCCCATACACACTAAGCAATCTTGTAACCGATATTGCTCATTTTGCCACTTCTGAGCGATATCATTTATAATACCGCTTAGTGTGTATGCTCCATATCATCAATGATACGCTCTCCCGCGGGGCATTAATGATGTTCTCCGTTGTCATGCATGTACAGTCGACAGAGAACATAGGGGCTTGATTCGGACCCGCTCGCTAAGCAGCATTATTTCGCTGCTTAGCGAGCGGGTAAACGAGCCCAGCTGGACACCGGTGCCCCCCCGCATTCCCTCGGTAACATGTGAGGAGATGTATCTGAAAACACATCCCCTCGCATGCGGCCGGAGGGAAGAGAAATCATTCGATGGTCACCGACCATCGAACGATATCTCTCCTTTTTGGAAATATAAGTCAGTGAAAACTGGTGTTAGCAGAAAAGAGCAGACATCAGCCAGCCTGTGTTCCCAGGGGAATGCCCACGCCCGCCCCCTCTGGAACAAACGGCTCAGCGAGTGTGAAACTCAAAGAAACCGTTCACTTACGGGGTCTGCACATGCCCAAAAATGCGCATGCACAGGCCCACCACCTTTGGAACGGGACCAAATTCATTTCCTGTCTGATCAATTGTGAATCACCCCCATAGGCTGTACATGCCCGTTTCGTGTGTACCCATCTTTAGAAGCGCAGCACGGAGAATAATTGCAACGCACAAAGAAACCATAACTCAGAATGTAATCACAAGCTTCTATGTAGGGAGCGGTAAGAGAGAACGGCAGTAGTGGAAGCGGCAGTAATAGAGAGTTACTAAAATGTGGTACTCAAGGATTAATAAACCCTTTCACTGGTTCAGGTTAAATATCTAATTGTCCCAGAGGTGCTACAGTACCTTTTTTGTTGTAGATATTTGAAAATAAATAAAACCCACTGATAAATGATTACATTTCTTTTTAATTCTACTATTTAATTTTAATTTTTACCGCCTGTCTTCCCTGCTGCTTATGTTTATGTCAGCACAGAGAGGAGGGAGATGGTAATCAAAGAACACAATTACACTGTATTCCTGAGTGATACAGATGGCGCCACCTTTCTTCATCCTGCGGGCATACCATGTCTTCCCGTCATAGGACGTGCGTGAGACACTCCCGCGTCCCCCTTTTCGGTGATCATCGCGCGGAAAGACATGGCACGCATTTGGGATAAACAAATACATCATATTCTCCATAATAACACTGTAGTCTGAGACCTGACTTATTTGAGATATATATATTGAAGGGATATTATTATTATTATAGTCATACAGTATATTACTAAAGACTACTTTCTTATAGGCCTGACTTAGAGGTGATGCAATGCTGATGTTTGTGCAGTCGATGTGGAGAGTTGTACTACCCATGTGGCTATTCGCTAGCGAGGGCAAACACAGTGAGGATTTATTTACAAGGTGTGACAGTGAGCATTTGTGGAAGGTAATGGGGGTGGGCGGGCTAAAAAATGCAGGCCTGTCATTACTGGCGAGTGTGAGCCTGTGACTGCGAATGTGTGTGCATAGGGTTGCCCAGAGGAAGATGCTTAGGGGCTGCAAATTTCTGGAGGTGGCACATGCTAATTATACCAGGTGTTTTTCTTTTTTAATTTTCCAGCCAACCAGAGCAGATAGTACTGCATATGATGGGGTGTGGTTGGGGCTGCTTTGGCGGTCTAGAGGCATTGGGACTGGCATCAACATGAAGGGGGCAATGATGTAATGGCTGCTGACCAGTAATATGCCTTGTAGCGGTCTGACTATAAATCTGCCCCTGGGTCCGATAGTGTAACCAACGGTGTGTTTTTGTATGTAGCGGCAGACCAGAATGGTTGGCATCTCTGTAGAAATCCCTGCAGTAGATTGTTAGCTTACAGCATTCTCTCAGAACGGTTGTGACAGCTCAGTTGCAAATGCAGCGGCTTTTACCTCAGAATCACACCAAATATTTGCAAGTGCAACTTTATTTATCACATTTATAAATGACACTACAAAATCTAATGATGCCATAAAAAAAAATGAAGATGGAATTGTTGTCCCTGTTTTTTCCCCTCACTTACCATGTCATGCTGGCTGCTCGCCCCTCCCAGCGTTATACTGCACATTCTGCTGTGCACTGTGTGCCGGATAGGACTGTGCTCTGCCCTCACAAAGCCCTAACCTATAGAAAAAAAGGTTAGCAGAATAGTGTATGTAATGGTGACTGCTGTACTTTATAACATTGGATGTATTGATTAAAGGTAATGCAGCCAATAAAATGTTTCACGTACTACTTACAAGACTGTGTTTAATGTGCTGTCCCTATAGAACCACAGTGCGAGTTGCTTGCACTATCTGTGTTAGTACACGGACATTAGCGTACAGAGCATTTATCTGAATCAATGGTTTCCTCAGTTTCCTATCATTGGCTCTGGGGATTCTGTTAGGAAATCATTCCATCGGTGAGTTGTTGTTTGCGTATTTATTGTTTTGGATTATCAATGGATTTTTCCAGAGCCATATATAAGTAAAGTTCTTAACCCTTTGAGTGCCAAGGGAATTTGTCAAAATAGGTGTGAAAATTGGCAAGCAAAAATGTAATAATGACCTGTATTGTTTACATTATATACGAAACATTATCTTTTTTTTCCACAACATTTTTTATTTGAATCTATATAACAAATGTGAGCGATGCCGGCATTTTTGGTGGCTATTTTGCACATCTCTCACAGAGATGTTGGCACTGAAAGGTTAAGTATTACTAGTGGATGTGATTGTTGGATTGAATTATATATCATCATCATCATCTATAATTATTATTGCATTAGCCTCTGCCATGCTGCCTGATTAAAAAACTCTTGTGCTTTTAAGACTGGTGATTGACTCAGCTTAATGCACTTTATTCTAATACTGGACTGCAAATGGCCCTGTATCTAGATTGTCACCCCAGCAATTTATTATATACAGATGTGAGCAGGGCCGCCGATAAGGAGGGGGGGAGAAGCGGCTACTAATCCCCCGGGCCTGGGCTTGCTGGAGGGGCCCGGCAAGGACCCTGTACAAGTGCCACCCCTACTGTGGCATTATGTATATAAGGGGTGCGACTGTTGTGGATATTAAGTGTAAGGGGTGCCACTACATTATTATATGTTTAATGGGTGCTACTACAGAGGCATTATAGGCACCTGATTCTGGTTGACTCAGCAAGCTGTGAAGCAGCTTACTGAGTCCCAGAGTGCCTGCCCTGCCGCCCGCCGTGAAAAAGCCCTGCGCTTTATTTGTCCAAAATAAAGAATACAATATATTTATGATAAAGTCTTAAGCTGGGTACACAATAGACAATATGCTGTATGATCAGGTAGATCGGTCTGACATTAAGGGTACATCATCTTGTGAGTACCCACTATGTCGCTGAAGATGCACGATCCCTGAATGCCATCTGATGGAAGACATTGTTAGTGAAGGCCATGCAGCTGAATGCCCCCGCTCCTTTGCTGCCTAAATCGGTAAGTGTACATGCCAGTGCTGAGTCCCCCCACCAACGATTTTGCTGGGTGTACACATAGTCTACTGTGTACCCAGCTTTGGTTATAACATCAGGAATTAGGGATTACAAAAGTAACATAGTTACCAATGGTTCAGTGTATACACTACACTTATCTCCAATAGTCTAGTGCAGGGGTTCCCAAACTGGATTGGTGGTCTAGGACAAATTCATAATAGTTATGGGCAATGCCTGAGGCAAAACCAGTTGATGGCCGCTAATCATGAGATATGTGGGCAAACAAAAGCAAATCTGGTTCCTTACTACATAATTAATCTTAAGGATGACCTATAAACACAATTTACTTGATTTAATATTTTTTTCTAAATCTATTGACAACAAATTTTTGACCTAGGGGGGGCGTGAAAAATATTCTGATACTCAAGGGTGCCGTGGTTCAAAAAAGTTTGGAAACCATGGCTGAGATTTAATAGGATGAGAGCTTCAGAAAGTGATAGATTTGGTAAGAAATTTACAGGTTTTTTTCAAAAGCGGCAATCATTTACACTGCAAAACCAATTTGATTTTGCAGTGTAAATGATTGCCGCTTTAAAAAAACTGGAGATTTCTTACCAAATCTCTCACTTTCTGAATCTCTCATCCTATTAAATCTCACCCCACTGGTCTAGTGGCTTCATGGCTGCTCCCAAGGCTTCTGGTCCTTTGTACCCAGTGTGTCACAACCAGTTAAAGGCATGAAGCTAAAGGGTTAGGTAGACAAAACACTAGTTCGCTATAGTATAGAGTGTGATTATGATTAATAGACCATTTTTATGGGTTGTGCATGTTTTATATAACTTTGTTACTTTAACAAGGCAGGGGATAATATATGTAACAGCGATGACTGACTGAAATGTTACAGTAACGGTCGCCTGTACTATGAATATGAAATATAAAAATGTAAGCGAGACCAAACCCAATCCGCTCTGCAGAGTTCTATGTCTGCCCCATTATTCCACATTGGAACCGTTTCCATATACATTTGTTGGTGAGTTAACAGAGAAAATAAGCAGAAAACCATTTCATTGATTCTGGAGGAAAACTATGCTAATTACAGTTTAATTAAATTTAGCAACTTAACGTTTACGTTCTTTTACAATAAACACTTTGCAAATGTTAAGTCGGCACTGTTTCCCTGTAATGTAAAGTAATGGGCAGAAAATGAAGATAGATTTCCTTTTTTTTCCCTTTGAGTCAGCAGTTTGTTAATCAATGATCATTAATGCTGTACATGGAAGGCGAATCCTCTGATTTATAAAGCTCTCATGGAATAATCAGCAAATTACCATAATGACTGGTGTAGAAAGACAACAAAACAACCCCAGAAATCACAGGTACATCCTAGAGAGAGCGAGAAACAAACAACAACTACGGTATGATGCTACGGTCTTCCGATGTCTGCAAAGAAAGGCCACTGGGATGGGGCTGTTGCACATGACCAGCACAGCAGGAACCCTTCGCTCATCTCCATGGGCAATATAGGATGAGATGTCTGGTGCGGCCTGATGGGAAGTGTAGACTAAGAACGCTCTCTCCAACTTAAAAAAAATTCCCAACCCCTGGTGCGGCTGTAGCAAGGTATCTGTCATACAGGTCGGCTTTGTAGGTACTCAGAAACTTCCCCAGCATGTAGAAACTTCCTCCGCTTGCACCAGTCATTGGAGTGAATTAGGATGCGAGGGTTGGCTCGGATGAGAGCTAGTAGGAGTTTTATAAAGAGATCAATTTGGAGAGCCCATTGGAAGCTTTAGAAGTAGATGTGTGTGAATAGAGTGGGAGCTTCTTCCATCAGGGAGATACCCAGGAGACGTTGGCGAGGAATGAAGAAGTAATCAGGAGAGGCAGTGGTCAGCAGAGCATAGTGTTCTTGAAGGAGTGTAGAAGAGGATATTGGAGAGAATTTGGAGATTAGAGGAGTTTGGTGAGGACTTTATAGGTGGGAGGAGTTTGAAATAGATGCTGCCTGTAGGGGAAGAGGAGCCAGTGTAAGGTCTGACGGGGATGGGTGGCAGATTCAGAGGTTAGAAGGAAACCTGAACCGAGCACTGGTATAGAGGATGGAGTGGAAAGTGGTGGTAGTCGGGGAGAACAGATTAGAGGAGGTTGCAGTAATGTAGTTGATAGATGACCGATGTCCTGGTGATAAAGCAAAGGTGGATGTGACATGGAGAGAGGGCATACATGTGGGGGCGTAAAAGACAGAGCAGTCTAGTATAACTTGTAGGTAACATACATATAGGACCTTATTTTGGTTGACTCGCAAGGCTGTGAATTTCACAGCCTTGCTGTGAAACGTTGGGAGTTCCCATAGGCGCGACCGCTGGCTAATAATCAATTTGCCGTGGCTGCTCACACTAAGCGGCTGCACGCGTGCATAATGGTTTATGCGCATGCACAGTCGCACACCATTACACCCCTGCTCGAACACGCAGGGGAACAAATGGGCCAGAATAAGGTCCATAGGACAGAAAGAGAGAATGATGTCAAGAAATAGTAAGTATGCTTATGTAACTTTTATGTTCCCAACTTCATTTATTACAACTTACCACTGTCCACAGTCCATCACATGACTAACAAAACTAACTGATCAGCTGGATATTGTATACTGACTAGATCCATTCTGTACAATCCCTTACAGTGCACGGAACCACAACAGTTGTTTAACATTGCAAAGGAGCTGCTCAACACTGAGGAAGCCTACGTGAAGAGGTTAAATCTACTCGATCAGGTACAATTTATTATCCATGTACGTATACTGTATATGTATATGTGTGTTTGTGTGTATATTGGGGCAACACATTGACATTTTGCATTAGTCTTCCTAAGTACATGGGCCCTCATTTTGGTTTAATTGGACGGTTCCAGTGTTTGGGGCTCTGTGTATGCGCATAGTATATGATGCACATGTGCAGGTCCCTTTGCAAACGGAGTAGCCGAGGATCGGGGAGGGGAGGCCGGGGGCGGATGGCAGCGGGGACTGGGGTCGCCTATGGGAACGCCTAGCATTTTATGGGCATCCCCATAAATAGGCTGGGCGTTCCCATGGGTACATGGGCGGGCTGGTGCCTGCTGGAGCCGGGCACCCGTCTTCGTCCTGGCACCTGTAAATGAAAGTCGGTTTCCACTGACTTTTATGTGCGACGGCTGGAGAAATCATTTGATGCTGCGGAGACGTGCGAGGGGATGTGTTTTTGTTACAAATCCCCTCCCATGTTAAAGAGGGTAGGGATGGCCATTGACCATCGATGATTAGAAAGGCCGATGTCGAATAGTTTTGACATCGATGGGGGAGAACCAGATGGTTTCCCACCATCGATGTCAGGCTTAACTGAATAGTTTCATTTTTATTTTTTCATTAAGGGGCTGGGATGCGGAGCGTAGCTCCGCCCCCAACATCAACGAAGCCCCGCCCCCGTATTTTGTTTGGCCCACAGGCCAATCTTTCAAAGCAAATGGATGACCATTGATATGTAAAAACATCGATGGTCATCCATTGCATACTTATAGACCATCAATGGCCTGTTGCACTTTTGCAACCATCGACTCAGACCATCCTTAAAAGAGGGCGCTGGAGGGTGGGGGTTTTGGGAATGCGGGTGCATGGACGGAAATTGGCCTCGGGCCGAGCCAATCAGAAACACCCTCATAGCTATGAGTGTAGAGCACCATGCATGAAGCCTCTACAAACCACATATGGGCTTACACTACATTCATCCTTTCCAGGTATTCTGCACGAAATTAGCAGAGAAAGGAATTCCATCAGAAGTGACCACGGGAATATTTTCTAATATTTCATCAATCTACTGCTTTCATGACCAGTTCCTTTTACCAGAGCTTAAGGCGCGGATAACCGAGGAGTGGTGTGTTGCCTTTTTCTTTTACCTTCTGTTTATGAAAGTTTGCTGGACAGACGCTGGGGGCAGTTTAATTGCAATCCTTAAAAAAGTCAGTAATTACATTTTGACACACTTCAAAATTACAGCCAATGGTCTGCTTAGCTGATCCACATCCTGATTTAAATAACATTTTAGTTTTTTAGCATAAAAAAAGTGGTGAGCGCTGTGAAAGTCAAACCTTGTTCTTTTTAGGCTAATAAATATCAGAATGCAGAAAAACTCAAAAATTCTGATTATGAAACTTTTCAGTTTACTGGTGCTGATTTAAAATAAAATCATTTCGGTTTTATTTTTCTGATGAAATCAGATGGGCTACATTATTAATTATGTCATATACCTAACAATGAGCCCATTTCAGATCCGATCGCTGGGCTGCGATCCGATCAGTTAACCGCCTCCCTCCCTGCCAGAGTGAAAATCCGCCCCTGTGCATGGCAGCGAATGTGATCACAGCCATGAAAAGTTGGGGAATCCGTTCACAATCGCTAACCATCAAATGGATTCCATCCCCCCCCCCCCAATATATGCAGTGGATCCTCGCTTCCAATGCCGGGTTCCCTACATTTTCCCCATACACTCTTTCGAAATGTCCGGGTCCTTCCTCCAAACACTGGTTTCCGTCTGTCGGACTGCATACGGCCTGCCTTAAAAGCCATTGCTGGTTTTCATTGTACGAAGGGCTCACATGTGCGCACTATGATCTGTGAGCATGCCTGGTTTTAGGCTAATCACTGAGTCTGCAAATTCAATGAATTAGCCCCATTTTCCAATCTGCTTTCATCTGAAAACCAGAAGAGCTAATTATTTAGAGAGAGTGGTAATTAAGAAATATTTGGATTCTATACAAATCTATGATATAAATATATATCCTGAATTTAAGAGCTCTCCAGGGCTCCTGACACAAATGGGCAGTCTCCTAGGCCCTTATTCTGATTGACGCGGACTTTACCGCATACTTTCGGATCGCGTGTTTTCGGCGTCTGCGCATGCGTGGAGAACGCAACGCGCATGTGCCACGCCTTGACTCCGTACCAGTTCGGCCAAATCCCGTCCAAAACTGTTCCCCGCAATCAGTCGGGAAATATGGGCGTATTATGGGCGTCATGCGGAATGACACATGGGCGTAGTTTCAAAGTGGGCAAAACGGGGCGGAAACATGGGCGGATACGGGGGAGTACACTTATGTTGGGGGGCGTACATTCGGATAGCACTCCGAATGCACGCGATCAAAAAGGGCAGAAATGTGCGGTGTCCACAAGTGTACTATTGCTTAGCGGACACCACTCGTTCATGCGGTAGGCGAACGTACGCCTAATGACTACAAGCATTAACACCTGAACCCAATAGAATCGACTCCTTTACGCATTACTCACTAATAGGACGCTTGTCAGTGCTTTAATTGAAACCATTGCACTTCAATTGCTGTAAGGGTTAATGTGTGCAATGCATGTGTTAGGCATGCTTGTAAGGATATATTGGCATCTAATTGATTCCAATTCCAAATAAGAAGTTTTTTATGAGGATAGGTAATTGAATAAGTGGGTCATGTGATGTATTGCAGAAGATACATAATAGTGGGTTGTTTGGCGTAAATACTCCGCTTACGTGCGGTAGCACCGCTTGGCTCCCGTTCGGATGCGGTATTCCCGAGCATACTCTGTAATACTCTGTAATACCGTGCAGAATCTGAGTGTTTCTCCCGCACACGCATGGTTTGTATGTCGTCCGTAAACACGCCCTGTTCTTAAAGAGTGAGTCCGTCCGAATGCGGAGGACCCGTGGGCGTTTCTACGGACGATGGCCGCACGCGGCAGAACACCGTGGCGTGCGGACCGCACCGTAAGAATGCGGGAATATCCGCACAGATCAGAATAAGGGCCCTAGTTTGGGAGGTTAGATGACGCATATCGCATTGATTCCTGTTATCCTAGCCCCATTTCTGCTGTAAAATACAGCAGAAATTTGAACTGCAGGGGCCACACCCATTATTAGGTGTAGCCCCGCCCCCACTCTAAAATGTATAAGAACAGTGGCGGGTGAGACCTTGATTGAAAGAATCCAGCCTTGGCCATATAGCCAATCAGGTTTGGCTGCTGGGCTGCCTCCTCAGGGTTCATCTATGTAGTCTGAATGAGAATAGTATTTAAGATTAACGGTTTTTGACAGAAGCCTTTTATTCACTGATTGTGGTGATGAAGGAAATACTCCATTTTTATGTATTTGGTTTTTTTTTCAGCTTATGGCTGAACTTTATTTTTTCACCCCAATAAACATAGAAAATGAATTTGTTGTTGAGGTATTACGTGGTGGTTGCAGATGTAATCCTCATGCCCCCCCAAAAAATGAAGTGCAAAGTCAGGGTAGCCACAATGTTTTGGTCTCTATATCCCAAAGTGCCCTTTTAAAACAGCCTATTACTGTAGTTTATCGTTACATTGTATTGCTTTTTCTCTATGAATATTGATAACAGGAATACAAACCCACGGATTGGGGATATTCTGCAAAAGCTTGCTCCATTTTTGAAGATGTACGGGGAGTATGTAGGAAACTTTGACAAAGCTATGGACATGGTGAATACCTGGACCCAGCGGTCTCCTGTCTTCAAAGAGGTCATCCACAGTATTCAGGTACAATATGCCAAGTCTGTGTGCTTCAAACTAAAGGGGAGCCCTCGCTGTTACAGTATTCAATGCCGCAGGGGCTTGCTGCCCCTGACGGTGATTCTTCACCCGCCGCAGGGAACCGGGGGACGGCGGCAGGCAGGGAGATGGCCGGCAAACGGGGATGCACCTTTTTGTGTTTTTGTTTGTTTACAATGCCGTTATGTCTAAAATGGTGTGTTAAGCTGGCCATACAGACGGAGCCTCTCTCCATGGCCGGCAAACAGGGATGCACAGGGATGCTCGCGCATCCCATTGCCGAAAATGGGGCACGCAAGCATCTCTTGCGCGCATGCCTCATTCTGGAGAATGGGTGGCACAGGCTAGCGGGGGCTGGTGGCTGGAGATCACATCTCCGGAAGCCGTTCCAACGAGTGCGGCTCCATCTGTACACATAAAGATTTCTTGTCCTATCTGGTCAGTTGGAACAAAAATCTAGTAATGACTGTTTTTGTCAGTTTTCCAGCATTTCGAAGCAAATGGTCAACTGTTCATTTGCTCCCATATTTTACCAGATTTTTGTTCCGACCAGCCAGATCAGACAAAAAAATCTATAGATGTATGGCTGGCTTTAGGCAAGTGTAAATAAATCTCTGCATCTGAAAGTGTGGGGGATATATGTGGCAAGGACCGCACATTCTAATTCTAAACATAAAATGCGAGATGTACTAAGCCATGAAAAGTGATACAATGGAGAATGATAAACCACCAGCCAATCAGCCCCTAACTGTTATTTTTCAAACACAGCCTGTAGCATGTCAGTTAGGAGCTGATTGCCTGGTACTTTATCACTCTACATTTTGACACTTTTCAAGCTTAGTACATCTGGCCCAATGAGAGGTGCTACCATGCAGAGACTGAGCCATTTATTCATAGGGTTCAAGAAACACTAGTTGTACCATTGGTTGAGCCACATGAGTGCAGCTCAGAGTAAGCAAGGAAAGTGGTCATAACCTACCAAGGGAGTATCCTATTAGCAGCGGTACTTCACTTTTATCGGCCAAAACGGTATCGGGGCTAATAGGATATAGACCCCAAATCCTGCTTTTTTGCAGGGAGTTCCCTTCCTGCAGTAATTTGGACTGGAACAGTCCTCCCCATTCACTTGCAATATGAAATTGAAATGCAAGATTCTAATCAATTCACCTTGGTGTTCTTGTCTTGTCAAGTAGGTTAGCACAATAGGCCAAGGTGTCAGAGTCTTTAAAATACTGAACTATTAATTCATTTATATGCAAGGAGCTTTTAAATCAACTAAACGTCACTGTTCATTATATAGAAAGCTCGATAGAATTTGCTCAGTATATCAGAAAAATGCAATTTTCACAAAAGAAATACACAAAATAATTGCAGGTGTCAGCTCTTCTGTTGCACCGCGGATAAATGGGTTTGGTTCTTGATAAATAGCAGCCTGTCTTCACTGGTTCAGTTTATTGTTTTCAGAAAGTTTATAATAGCTGCAAAATAATGTTTGACATTAGAATGTGTTAGTGCAGCACTTAGCGGCATAGGGTTATTTTTCCAACCTTTAATTCAAGAATCCATCATCTTGTCAATCCTACGGCTGTTTGAAATGCTTTTAAAGTTGTGTATTCAAGTGGAGTATAGGTGGTTTGTTTGATACTTCCCAGCTTTGGTGTCATATTCTGTATTCATTGATTTACTATCATAAATTAGTCCCCTAAAAAAAATAAAAATCTAAGTCCTTATGGTAAAAATATTTTTTTGCACGGGGTATCATGTTAGGGGTAGAAGATGTGTTGTGTACTGTCTAATGTCCACAGATGGACAGCACATTCGTAGAGACAGTGATGTTGGTTCGTCCCAGTTGCCCCGGAGGCAAGATAAATATTGGTGCCCACCAAATAGCTCAATCAGTAAGGTGTCTGTCTACAGACAGATCATGGGTTCTAATACAGGGGGGTGACACTTGCAAAAATGATGTAAGAGGGGGAGTCAGCCACTGAACCGATATCGACGGCTTTCAATTTACTGATTCAAACTCGCAGGGGAGGAGAGGTGCCCCCCTTAGGAGCAGGAGCCCGGCGGCAGATGACTCCATTGCTTCCCAGAGTTACGCATTGAGATATGTATACCACAACGCAGATTTTAAAACGAATATATAACAATCATTAACAATTGCATTTCTCCCAGCTGCAAATACACAAGGCTGTATAATAAATAATTAAAAATGCTGGCTAAGACCAGAATGGTTAGGAATCCGCTAGCAGAGATTATCACATCAGAAATAAAAATAGCATTACTTATATCAATATGAAATGATTCAATTGTATGGCTTTAGCTCTAAAACACCTCATTAAGTCAACATTAACAACACCGATGTTCATAATGTCGACAGTTATGATGCCGACATTGTTGAAATTTTGACAGGCAATAAGTTGATTTTCCCAGGCTGTCAATTTATAATACAGGATGTAGGCATTAACAATGTCAACCTTTTGTAATGTTGTCACCACAATTTCAACAGCTATGTCAACATTGTTAAACTGTCAACAGCTGACTTTCTCAGATTGTGAAATGGCATTGTCAAAATGTTGGCATTAGGGTTAGACTGTGGGAAAGGAGAGTTGAAATTGGGCACTCGGGGGTGGTTATGGTTAAGCTATGCGGAGAGAGGTCAGCGGCTAGAGGATGGGTTAGGGCAGTGATGGCTAACCTTGACACTCCAGCTTTTGTTGAACTACACATCCCAGCATGCGCTGCATCGGGTTTACTATTTGGCCATGCTAAAACTGATGCAGGGCATGCTGTGATGTGTAGTTCAACAACAGCTGGACTGTCAAGGTTAGCCATCATTTGGTTAGGGCTGGTAAACTTGCCAGAATGCTCCACCAGAAGTGACAGTCACATGACTGCCGCCGGTTCCCGGAAGATGCCGCTGCAGTCACTTGGAGTAGGTCAGTTACCGCTGACCCATTAGAGATGATATGTTGTCATTTAGCGTGTTGACATTTCATTGGTGTCTACATGATCAATGTGGACATGGTCATCGTCTAAACTATCTATGATATAGGCAACATTGTCATGTTGATATTATAACTGTCAACATATAATACCACCTGTACCCCTCCATGCTTATTACGTATGCCACTCCTCAAGATATTAGCGGCATTGCCATCAGTAATGATAATTGAAAAACTAGTGTCTTCTACACAGAACCAAGCCATTAGTAGGACAGAGCTTTCAGTGGTCAGTCAGTCAGGCTTCATTTGGGAGAAGTCAGTGTTTATTGAGTAACATTGCTGAACAAGGCATAGGATGATGACAGCACCAGGATGAGCCAGTCTGTGTTTTCTCTTGCAATATCCTGATTTACAGGTCACATCTGTCTAATGTTCTACTCTCTACAGAAAGAGGAGGTCTGTGGGAATCTGACATTGCAGCATCACATGCTGGAGCCCGTCCAACGAATTCCTCGCTATGAGCTTCTACTGAAAGATTATTTAAAGAAACTGCCCGAGGATTCTCTGGATAGAAAGGATTCCGAGAGTATGATTTATAATAACTATAAACTGTGTCTTGTTAGATGTTGTTCCTGACATAATCATTATACTGTTTATAAGTCACCACGAGTTACATTGCATAGTGAGTGTTTGTGAATAACAGTATACAGTACAGTGATAATGCGTTCCCCCCCCCCTTAACATTACGGCTGCATAATATAATGAGTAACATTAGCTAAATGTTTAATTTGTGTAATTGGATCATCCTTATTACAGAATCCCTGGAGCTTATTTCCACCGCAGCGAATCACTCGAATGCAGCCATTCGGAAGATGGTAGGTGACTCCACTTAGCAGAGGATACACTTACTCTTCTTGCTGTGTTCTCCTAGAAATGTGTATATATGTTCTACAGGAAGCATGGAGAGGCCTGGGAGCCAAATGCCCTATAACTGGGCCCAGCATCTGTTGAAAGCTAAGGCTTAATATTTGAGTGCCATAATCCTTATGAGAGATGTACAAAATATCAGTTAAAAATCCCAGCGTCGCTCACTTTTGTTATATAAATTCAAATAATAAATGTTGCGTAAAAAAGATGATATTTCCTATATAAGGTAACCATTGCAGGTCATTAAGATGAATACAAATGTTTGCTTGGCAATTTTCACAACTGTTTTGACAAATTCGCTTGGCACTAAAAGGGTTAAGTTACAGCAAGTGTCAGAAATGTAGAAATCCGCTTCCTCAGTAGAACACAAATGCTGCCTGTCATCTCTCCTTCTTCTTAAAGCCCGTACAGAAGGGGCGAACCGTCCTCCGTGCTGAGCGACGAGCTTAACCACAACCACTCAGCCGCACCCGCAATGCGCTCTGCAATACTATTTATTATAGGCAACGCCCCAGTGATCCAGCAGGTAAGCCAGTGCAACCACTGGCTTTCCCTGCAAGCAATAGCGAGGCGCAGGACCGTGCATCGCCGTCGCTCTGGGGCATACACACGGAGTTCTCCATTTCTAAGTGATCTGAAATTGCCACGTGTGTATGTCCCTTTACATTTATATTCCCCACTGACAGAATGATTGGTATGAATTATCAATTTTTTCTGTTCCTTCACTCAAAATAGCGCTCAGGGTTCCAATAGTCTGAATGCCAACACTGTTATCACGACGGTATGTACTGGGGATAGGATTAGGCACCAGGGCAAGGGTTAGTCATAGGGTGCGGGAGGTGGGGTTAGGGTTATGGGTAATATGCTTATTGTTTGGATTTTGAAGGTTGGGATGCTGTTGTCTGCATTGTGATCCTAATATATCATGGCCAAGAGGGAGGAAGGCCTGGGCGGTTACCATTGTCGAACGATCTATCACTTAGATGCACACAAGATATTCTTGATAAGTCTCTGAGAGGTGGGAAGAAGACTGGGAATTGGCCAAGATAGGGATGGCCACTGGTGGGTTACCCATCGATGGGCACCAAAGACTGTACCATTAATAGGTAACCTTGATAGTGTGAACCCATCTGCAAGGGTACCATCGATGGATTCACCCACCAATGGTCACCTCGGCTTTATCTTTCAGTAGGCTTCAGACTTCCAAAAGCCCAGAGGTGGGGCTTCATGGGAGTGTTAGGGGTGAAGCTAAGCCCTGTGTCTAAGCAATGTCTAGTTCATCATTGATAGTGGAAACCATTGGTGTTTCCCGATCAATGGCAGAATTATTCAACATTGGTCATAGACCATCAATGATTTTGAATCATTGATAGTCGATGGCCATCCCTAGGCTGAGATAACATCGACTAAACTGAGAGTCTGTCCAGGGCTGCCTATCGTGCTAGGGGTTCAAGGAGGCCCTGCCTATTATGTCAGATCTAGACTCCACAATTTGCTTCCATTGTCCTCACCACTCTACCCCTACATTGCTTCAAAGAAAACATGAACCTAAATGTCTGTAGGATTGCGTAAAGCAGTGTAGAGTTGCGGAGAACATTTTTGTCATGGTACTATGTATACCAGTGATGAGCAACCTAACATACTTCAAGGACACCTTTTGCTGCCAAGAGATCTGTTGGGTCTCAGTGCTGGGGTGTGTGACCACACCAACCTTGGGGCATGGTTTTGTCTCCCTAGCAGGTTTGGCATTTACAGTAGGCAGACTTGTTGACCACCAGAAGTATGCAGTGGAGAGAATCTATTATGTTAGCTGATACAGAATAAGGACTATTTGTCTTAATTTCCTGTAACAGGGCTAAATTAAGGCTGGGGGGGGGGGGGGGGGGCTGAGGATCTTAAGACAGGGGGGCCTCTATGCAAGTAGATGTGCATTGTACATATATCCCAATATGACCCATTCCAGGAGGGTCAAAATCCTCTCTACCTGGTCTTCTCTCTTAATTTAGAATTGTCGCCACCTGGGTTGAATTATTGAATGTATAATACAGGAAGTTCTCCACAGGTGCTGGCAACCATAAATTAAGAGAGAAGAGAGGATCTGACCCTTCCGGAATGGGTCATGTTGGGAGCTATGGATTGTGTATATTACATTTAAAGGGTAATACTGCCTGGGTACTTTAAAAAGCACCACCTAATTGAGATATAATCATTACAGAACAGTTTCTGGTAGTGTGTAACAAAGACAACTTAACCAGCTTTCGAAGCTTTGCTTTGAGCGGGCTTACTCTGCCATCTGGTGGCAGCAAGTGAAACTACATCTAGCTTTCGAAGCATTTGCTTCGAGCAGGCTTACTAGTATCATCTATCTTGTCACATGCAGGAATAGCAGCAGCCTCTGTACACACTGGGACAGGAATCAGGAAACCTAGTGATGGTAATTTGCTCTGGCTGGGGGCCCCCTGACAGAGGGGGCCTGGGGTAAAGTGTCCCCCCCCCCCTTTATCTGGCTTTGCCTGTAACTGCTCAACACACTTGCCTAGCACGGAACAGTGTCAGAGGTGCCATAAGGCTTAAACCATGTGACTCCTAGTAAGCAGCAGAATATATCCACTTGGTGCATTATAACGATGTATGGTAAAATATCACTAATATAATATATCTAGTATAGAAAGTGACCCTTCTTGGGGCAATAGACCGGACAGTGGCCTATGACTGTCATACACTCATGAATCTTCATATTACATGTGTGCGCTACAGTAGCTTTCTGTTGAAATGATGCGTTCCATGCAGTCTCTTCATTATGATTCCCGGCCCGCTCCTCCGTTCTCCCTGAGGCTGAGACAACATGATCTGATCATCCACATTACTAAACACTGCGCTTAGCGAGATGTTTGACCTGGATATGTAGATTATGGAGAGAGCTGTACTGATGCTGGAGCATTCGCAGTGTATACTGGTGACTGCATAGTATCCGGTTATAGACCTGCTTTCTGATTTACAGGACCTACAGGAAGCTGGGGTTATAGTCTGCAGCTGTGTGGAAAACCTTTACCACAAACTAACCATGGTTATGTTTTAGAAGACACACAAGCATGCAACATGGGGCAGCACGGATGGTGTAATGGTTAGCATTACTGCCTCACATCACTGAAGTCTTGGGTTCTATTCCTACCATGGCTCTAACTGTGCTGAGTTTGTATATTCTCCCTGTACTTGCGTGGGTTTCCTCCGGGTACTCCGGTTTCCTCCCACATTCCAAAAATATACTGGTAGGTTAATTGGCTCCCAACAAATGAACCCTAGAATTTCTGTGTTTGCATGTACATGTGGTAGGGGATAAAGATAGTAAACTCCACTGGGGCAGGGACTGATGTGAATGTTCAAAATATTCTCTGTACAGCGCAGCGGAATATGTGTGCGCTGTTAATAAATAATAATAATAACTGAAGTGTGATTTGTCAGGAGCCCTATTCACTGGCTTTTATATATGCTAGACATTATGGGGCCGATTCAGACGCATCCGTTCTGGACTGAATTGGGTCCTGTGTCTGATGTTGGGGGGGTTTGTGCATGTGTGTGCGCAAATATGCGTATAAGAAAACCGATGGAGCCAATGGCTTTGGCGAGTTTCACACTTGTCGGGCCGTTCCATCCAGAGGGGCCGGGCAGGGGGCTGAAGCAGGGGAACGTTCCCCTGAGAACGCAGGCAGGTCGATGACATCACTTGACTCAGCGCCTGCCTCAAACCAGGCCATCTCGGTCAGTAATAAGTCAGTTCAGACTGATTTCTCTCCCCTTCAGCTGCATGTGAGGGGATGTGTCCTTGTACATATCCCCTTGCATGCTAGCAAGGGGATGTGGGGGAGGGGGGGCGGCGGGTGGCACTTATCTGTTCGCTAGGCTGAAAGTATATGCAGCCTAGCAAACAGGTCTGAATCAGGCCCAATATTTCAAATCTTGATTGAAGCTAATTTATTCACAGACTCCTTATTTAGGCCCTTATTCTGGTTGACTCTCAAGGCTGCTAATTCGCAGCCTTGCGTGACCCCCAGTTGCCACCCTCCAGTCCGCCCCTCCCCCCTCGCACGGCACGTACATCCGCATGGCTACGAATGGATGTTTAACATATACCTCCATTCCCAGGCCATGGGGAAATACCCACATTTTTCAATGGTTGCTCGACAGGAACTGGGCCGGTACCTGGCATCCGGTGATGTCAGCTGCCCACCCCCGCGTCACCGGGTGGTTTCCATGGGAACGCTTAGCATTCCCATGGGCGAATCCCCCAGCCCGCCACTCCCTGCCTGCAGTCTTGGGTGTGTGTCCATCGAACACTTTGTTCGCCGTGGCCTCACGCACCCGGGACATGTGCAGAAATGCACATTTAATAAACATCACGCTCGCATGTAAGCGTTAGAACCAGAATAACCCCCTAGTCTCCGTTAATTGCAGACAGTGTATAGCGCCTTCTGCTATGGTGAAATACGCCGGTTTGGAGGGATCAGCACAACCAGGCGGTGCAACATTGTTATAAGGAGCTAAATTTAGCAAGATGTTGTAATGGCCTTCTCTATCTGTCAGTAAGGAGACACATCACGGCTCCATTGATATTTTCCGAAGCGCTACAGCCTATAAGGAAATGTCTCCAATGTATAAATACCTTTGTAGACAGAAGAGGTCAGACGCTCAGCTGGAGCACAGCAGACGTTCCAGTAATTGGGTTGGAACAAATGAAAATCACTACCGGTATTTCAGCTGCAGTCTCTCTTCTTGCAGGGAGTCACATGGCAATTAGTAGTCACCTTGTTCAGGTGTTAGACCTGCAAATGTTAACGAACATCCTCATTATTAAGGGGATGATAATAAAAATAATTCAGCCTACAAATTCTCATTTTAACTGATTAATTACTAAACATTTGCAATATTCGTATTATATTAGGTTTACTGGCAACTCAACTTCCATCTTTATTTGTGAAGAACAACTTTGTCTGGTTTGTCCTGAAGTCTAACGACTAGCGTTCGCACCTGCTGATGGCCAACCGGATTCCCTAGAATGCTGATTGAGTAAATTCACCCCCCCCCCCCTCCCGTTAAGCCACATGATGCACAAGCAGTCAAGTTAAACCGAACCAACTTATCCATGGTCAGGCTAAATACTTATATCCAAATAGCTCACACGGGTAGGGTTCTCTTTCCTCATGGTCAACACATTATTCAGATATTTATTGTAGCCAACCTTTCTCCATTGCCTGAGACTTGCCACCGCCTGTCCCACAGGAGAAGGAGGTGCTTTACCCTTGCCCTATGCCACCAAGTTTAGTCTGTCATTGATGTCTTACAGTATTTAAAATTTATTGTACTTATGATGCTTCAAGTTACAGTAATGCCTTGTCCATAGGCCACAAGTGTGCCAGAAGGGTTCCCCACCTTTCAAATGCAATTAGTATTTTACCTTTACTGTTCCTATAGCTGTATTTGTAATTAATGCTATTTCTGTATTATTAAAAGGAAAAGATGCACAAATTGTTGGAAGTGTATGAGCGGCTGGGGGGTGAGGAGGATATTGTAAATCCTGCAAACGAGCTCATCAAGGAAGGACATATCCAGAAACTGTCAGCAAAGAACGGGACAACGCAAGACCGCTATCTATACCTGGTAAGAGGCTGTGGGCCAGTCACGTGACCGTTACTTGTTTATATGTAGCGGACCAGTCACTTGACCCGTGTGTGTATGTGTGTACACCGGTATCTTCTAGCATGCAGTGGAGATGAGTGTTGCAGAGTGACACATTTTGTGGCATTCAGTATCTTCCAGCATACAGGATGACAGTGCGTGTGGCCAGGAGGGTATTATAATAAAACCTAGATTTCACAAATCTGACGCTAAGAGGATTATTTGAGGAGCTCTGCTGTGAATGAAACAAACATTTACAGTTGGGCACCGAGATCAGCAAAACAATTTGTGCCTTTTATTTCATCGTTCATTGCGTGTTTCATGTGTGTACATAATGTACATTGTGCATGGCCACTCTTGCTGCTGGCCCGCTTCATCTCCCATTGGTAGCCATCTTGGTACTAGCTATCTTTCTACTATGGTCTATGTATGAATGCTCTACAAGTCTTATGTCATGATTGGAATTTCTGGTTACGGTATAAGAGATAGACAATGGCCAACAGTGACTAGGTCGACAGCTGAAATGGTCGACATACCATAGGTCATCATTGACAGAAGGTTGACACAAGATTAAGGTCAACATGGGCATGGTCCAAACTCACAAGGTAGGCACACATTTTTCACGGATTTTGGTGACTATGACGTATGTTGACTTGGACACCGTGTAAGTGTCCTGCATCCCCTCGCTGTGCTCGCCATGCTTTGTGCACGGTGCCTCGCTGCACTCGGCACACTATTATATTCTCACTCCATGCCCACTTGAATAGTAACACATGAACCAAGTCAGTCTACACCAAAAGATGTGAAAAGCTTAATGCTGTAACAACTGTATATGTGATTCTGTAGCAACACTGTCTTTGCCCTGAATACATCTGCTTTTCACACTGCTTATCTTAACAGTTTTCCTTCTCGCCATTTTTACATTATGCCTCTGGGCAACATTGTACTGGAACTATGGTTCTTCGACCCTGTGCCATACCTATCCACTCTGCATTCTCTCAGCCCCTCTCTCTAGTTTATATCACCCCCACGCCCACAACCATGCCAACCTGATATAAACATATCACCTGTCTCTTTGTTCACTTTCTCCTGTGGTCTCTGGAATGCCAGATCAATTTGCAACAAGCCTTGACAGCCTTTTCACCTTCAACTCTTTTTTTTTTTTTCTAAAACAATCATTTTTTATTTTACTTATACAGAAAAAAAATATTTTACACAAGATAAAACATACAAGGGCCTTATGCTAGTTCACTCTTTCTGACAAAATCCTTCTTAGATGGACAAAACCATGTGCACTGCAGGTGGGGCAGATGTTACTTGTGCAGATAGAATTAGATTTGGGTGGGGTTTTACTTCAAAGTGATCTCTATATTGCAGTGTAAAAATAAAGCAGCCAGTATATACCCTGCACAGAAACAAAATAACTCAGCCAAATCTAATTCTCTCTGCACATTTTACATCTGACCCCCTGCAGTGCACATGGTTTTGTCCATCTAAGACGGATTTTGTCAGAAAGAGTGAACTAGAATAAGGCCCAAAGTTCAAAGACATGTGCCATCAAATAAAGTCATTGATGAAAATAAACAAAAAATCTGAGACAAAAAATAACAGATAAATACTACATAAAAATATGAAAATGACAGCATACAGTAAGTGTAAGAAAAGCAAAACAACTAAAAAATAACAATAACATAAAGAGTAGCTAGCAGATTCCAGGAAGGGGGGAGGAGTGGAAGTGATACCAAGGGGACCATACATTATGAAAGGTCGAAACAGAATAATTTTGTAGTCATGTGATTTACTCCATCAAGGCCACAAACAAAAGCTACAAGTAGAGAGCTGTCATGGGATTTGGCTATATTGCAGATGTGGACAATGAGCCTACCTTGGTGTTAGGGTCAGGTCAACTACAGCTACAGCCGCTGACGGTGGGACAGGAGTACCAAGCAATCCATTTATCAATGCCCATACTGCTCTCAATTGCTGCTGACAATTGTTTCAAATTGTCAGGCATTCCCACCAGATATGGTCAAATGTACCAACCTGGCCACAGTTCTACCAACATAGGTTTGATGCTCAGGGAAATATGGCATGTAATCTAGACGGGTCTAGGTAACGTGTATGTTGCCATAGTAGAATGTCATTTTGATAGCCACACTAATGAAAGTTTTAGCAATTCTAGATCAAATGGTAGGCCAGTCGTTCTCGTCAAAGGAATTTTTGAGGTCCTTTACCCATGCATGGGGTTCCCATTTCCCATTCATGGGGTTCTTGGTCTGTGGAAGTAGGAGCCAAAATGGTGCTATACAGAAAATAAATATTGCCTCGTAGGCCGACTGAAAGTGAGCAAAGGTGTTTGAATGGTGTTAGGATTCATGATTTGCTAGAGGGGTATTGAGAGACAACAGAACTATAAAATCTGCGCACATTGAAAGCAGGTCATGGCATGGACAGAATTTGAAGACCGTAGCTCAGCAAAGGTGGGTGTGGGAGATTGGTATTTAACATCATCTCCACCACTTTTAATCTCATCATCACTTTAACCTGCCTTTCCTCCTTTGACTCCACCTCCTCTGCTGCCCTCTACTATGGTGGCTTCAACTTTGCCCACTCTGTCAGGCCTGACAACTGCCAAGATGGTGGAGTGGGCATCATCCTATCCCCGAACTGCACCTTTCGTGTCTGAACACTCCTTACCTTCTCTATCTTTGAAGTCCACTCTATCCAACTCTTCTACCCCATTCACCTCAGTTTGGCAGTCATCTTCCACCCCCTGCCCTTCCTCCCTTTTCCTCGACAACTTCACTGCATGTCTTCCCCCACTGCATTTCCTCTGACCTTCCCTCCATCATCCTCGACAAATGTAACATCCCTATTAACATAACTAACCCAGCATCCATTAATCTTCGTTCCCTCTCCTCCTCCTTTGACAATTCTCAGAGGAATGTCTCTGTGTGGTGCACCAGAAGGATTCAGAGTAATAAAATGTAACCTTTATTAATTCAATGATAAAATATAGCGAAAATAAAAAGACACAAAAGACATCAAACATATAACATGTAATAAAAGGATATCTCTATCCTTACAACGTGGGACCCCCAGATTCCCTAAATGTGCTGTTTTCACTGTAGATAGTGTTTTGATATACTGTCCTTTATGAACTTGGTATAAGTACACGGTAGGTGCGTGGTCCTATTAAAAAGAAAAAATCACATTCAACCGAGTCTAATTGTGCCTGGAATGCTCCAAGGTAAGTGTGCCCTAATACTGTCGAGTGCTGCTGCGTGTCAGCTCCACTGGAGAAAGCTCGACACCGCAGCAAACGGTAGGGAAATGAAAGGACTGGTGGCTGGTGTGTAAGTTAGGGAGCACGACTAGAACCCGACTGAGAGTAGGCACACCGTCGGTATGGGAGCGCTATGCTTACTCCGGGAGTATTGGTGTGGCCGGTTCGTGCTAAAGAGACTGAGCGGTCGCAGTGCTGCGCGTCATGCACTGCGCCTACACGCCGGACTCGGAGCTCACGGACTCAATCGCTCACGGACACCTATACTCTAATTTAAGCTAGACAGATCAAAATGCATTCAATGGGGAAGGGAGGTGGGGGGTAGCCACGAAGGTACGGTCGGCGTACGCTTCGCTATTAGCTTCGTCAGGACCATCTGGTCCTGACGAAGCTAATAGCGAAGCGTACACCGACCGTACCTTCATGGCTACCCCCCACTTCCCTTCCCATTGAATGCATTTTGGTCTGTCTAGCTTAAATTAGAGTATAGGTGTCCGTGGTCCGTGAGCGATTGAGTCCGTGAGCTCCGGGTCCGGCGTGTAGGCGCAGTGCATGACGCGCAGCACTGCGACCGCTGAGTCTCTTTAGCACGAACCGGCCACACCAATACTCCCGGGGTAAGCATCGCGCTCCCATACCGACAGTGTGCCTACTCTCAGCTGGGTTCTAGTCGTGCTCCCTAACTTACACACCAGCCACCATCCGGCAGTCCTTTCATTTCCCTACCGTTTGCTGCGGTGTCGAGCTTCCTCCAGTGGAGCTGACACGCAGCAGCACTCGACAGTATTAGGGCGCACTTACCTTGGAGCATTCCAGGCACAATTAGACTCGGCTGAGTGATTTTTTCTATATAATAGGACCACGCACCTACCGTGTACTTATACCAAGTTCATAAAGAGAGATATCCTTTTTATTACATGTTATATGTTTGATGTCTTTTGTGTCTTTTTATTTTCGCTATATTTTATCATTGAATTAATAAAGGTTACATTTTATTACTCTGAATCCTTCTGGTGCACCACACAGAGACATTCCTTTCTTTTTCGTCCACTAGGGGGCACAGGAGTTCACGCTGGGTATGAGAGGTGAGGTAGCAGAGCGTGCACCAAAGGGTTACAAAAATGTACCCAGCATGCTCCCTGCCTCCCTTCTCCCTCATAACCCGCCCCCTGACCCTGGGTCACCAGTTTTTTCTTTGGTGCCAAGGAGAGAGCAGCACCATTATCACGGCTGTTAGAACAGCCATGGGTTAGAGCTGCTGCGGCGGGTGCTCTTTTAGTGAATCACCGGCAGCGCAGCTCCATCACTCGGCGGCGGCGACGGCAGTGCTGGCGACTGGGCTGGGGACTTCCGTCGCGGGACCCTCTCTCGGAGGCTCCCGCATGCTGCACTCTGTCCCCGGGCAGGTAAGCGGAGGTTCCCTGCTTGCAGGGAGCCGCGTCTAGCAGCGATCCCCCCCGTTTGTATGGGAGTCAGCGGGGGGGCAGGCAGTGGGGGTCTGGACTGCTCCACCTTTCCACTAGATCACCAGGGACAATTAGTCAGGCTATGTCCCGGGGGTTGATGCCTGAGGGGGAGGTTAGACAGCCTGGGAACCTACAGCCATACACATTGGAAATGTTGTATATTGGGCCTGGTTAGTACTTGGGTGGGAGACCACATAGGAACACCAGGTGCTGTAGGTTAGTCCCTCCCCCACCCCTGGGGAAGTGCTGAGGCTTGCTCTCTGATTGCCCCAGGTGTCCCAGCTCCTCGTTAAGGTCCTAATCAGCAGCCATTCTGGCACTTGCTGGGTTTAGAGACGGAGGCTGCTGGGATTCTCCCCCACACCCTGCTCCTGGCAGCCTGGTGTGTGTGTAGTATTTCTCCTCTCCTGCTGCTGGCTGGATTGTTGAGCTCTGCTGATGTCTTCTTTCCAATATCATTGGAAGCTTGAAGACAGCCTGGGATCTACAGCTAATGCTGTATATTGGGCCTGGTAAGTACTTGAGTGGGTGACCACATAGGAACACCAGGTGCTGTAGGAGTACGGAGGGTGTGATGGTTGGCATTGCTGCCTCACAGCACTGGGGTCCTGGGTTCGGTTCCCACCATGGTCCTAGCTGTGCGGAGTTTGTATATTCTCCCCGTACTTGAGTGGGTTTCCTCCGGGTACTCCGATTTCCTCCCACAATCAAAAAAAAATATATATATATATTTTTGCCCCAGGTGTCCCAGCTCCTCATTAAGGTCCTAATCAGCAGCCATTCTGGCACTTGCTGGGTTTAGAGATGGAGGCTGCTGGGATTCTCCCCCACACCCTGCTTCTGGAGCCTGGTGTTTGTGGTATTTATCCTCTCCTGCGGCTGGTACTCTGATGCTGTCTTCCTTCCAATATCATTGGAAGAGATGAAAGTTTGAAACACTGTCACCATTCATAGTATTGGCTTTGCATATACGGTGTCTCCCTTTCAGCTTGCTGAATTGTTGAGTTTATCTGTCCATACCAAATGGCTTTGCTAAAGCTTTGTGGGTAAGGCTGCAAGTGTGTTGCTTGGGTGTCAGTGTTGTAACTGCTGGTGTTTTTTGTCTTTTATCATGGACAATATGCCTAAGGCGAAACCTGGCAAGGAGACTCCATCTCCGATGCAGCGTACCTGTAGGGTATGTGTGGACATACTCTCTCGGCAGGAGGAGGATATCTGTTCCAGGTGTTTGGCCCTTGAAGCAGATCTTCTGCTGCCTTCACAGCAGGAACCGGCCTGGGCTTCGACCTTGACTCAGGTATTGACATATTGACCGCTTGTCAACTCCTTACCTCCTGCGCCCTGCCCCCTGTGCCCATGCCCCCTGTGGCAGTGGCCAGCACCAGTGTTGGGGCAGCTCCTGCTTATGTAGAGCCCCCTTGGTGGCAATCCTTTGCACAATCTGTGCAGGGGTTGACGGCTACTCGGGCGGGCAGGGATTCCAGGAGGCAGTGTAGGCAGCAGAGTCCCGATGCGGGTTCTCCGCGTTGCGATTCGGATTCCAGCTCAGTGGCGGAATCCGCAGGGGCCGATGACACTTTGTCCTCAGCGGAGGTAGAGTCTCTGATGCAGGAGGTTAAGGCAGTCCTCCAGAGGGAGGATGAGGCTCCTGCCCATAAAAGTAAAGACCTGCTTTTTAAGCGTCTTAAGAAAGTATCGGCCCAGCTCCCGCCTTCGGCCCTCATGGAGGATTTATTGGAGACTGCGTGGTCTCAACCGTTTAGAAAGTTCCAGCTTTCCAAGCGACTTACTACTTTTTAACCTGTTCCTCCCACAGAGAGGGCTAAGTGGGAAAATCCTCCCCTGGCTGATGATCATGTTGCGCAATTAGCTCGCGCTTCAGTACTGCCCATTTCGGATTCTTCATCTTTGAAGGACCCCTCTGAGAATTTCCTCAGGACTGCTTTTCACAGGCAGGGGCCATTGGGTGTACCACGCTTGCCGCGTCATGGGTGGCCAAGGCAGTGTCTGAGTGGGCGGGCAAGGTGGAGAGAGGTTTGTCCGACGGCACTAGTCCTTCCTCTAGATTTTCCTCATCCACTAAGGGAGCCAAGCCCTGCACCAAGCAGCCCTGGGCTACCAGACGTCCAGTGGCTAAACAGGTCAGGGAGGTGGTATCCAGGGGCTATGCCCTGACATTCCGGTTCCCCCCTCCTCAGTGTTATTTTTGCACGGGTCTTCCAAAGGACCCAGCGAAACGACAAGTGCTACAGCTTTCCATCTGCTCTCTTTTGGACTCGAACGTCATTGTTCCAGTTTCTCAGGAGCAGAGGGGTCAGGGGTTCTTCTCCACCCTATTCTTGATTCACAAACTGGATGGTTCTCACCGTCCTATCCTGAATCTGAAGTCGCTCACTATTTTTCTGCGAGTGCCGAAGTTTCGCATGGAGTCCCTGCGTTCGATCATTCTCTCACTGGAGCCAGGGGACTTCATGGCCTCGCTAGATATACTTCACATCCCCATCCGACAGGAACATCAGCACTTTGAGGTTCGCCCTTCGGGTCGAACACTTCCAGTTCAGGGCGCTACCTTTTGGTCTATCTACGGCTCCTAGGGTGTTCACCAAGGTGATGGCGGTCAGGGCTGCACACCTGCACCGGCTGGGGGTTCGGATGATTCCATACCTGGACGGCCCACTGATTTTGGAAAGTCCCCAGACCTACTACGGAGTCATTTGCAGGTCGTGATTACACTTCTGTTATCTCACGGTTGGAGGATAACCTGGAAGAAATCGTTTCTTACTCCTTCCCAAAGGACACTTCACTTGGGAGCTCGGCTGGGCACTCGGTTGTAGAGAGTATATCTTCCAGAGGATAAGATCCACTCCCTTCAGAGGAAGATTCATTCCCTTATAGGTCACAGAAGGGTCTCAGTACACAAGTGTATGGTGGTGTCTTCGACATGGTAGAGTATACACAGTTTCACTCGCGCCCACTTCGGCTTTACACTCTCAGCCAGTGGACAGGAGATCATACTCGTCTAAGGAGTCAATTGATCACACTGCCCCCGAAGGTTCGCCTGTCTCTCACATGGTGGTTAAAGACAGACAACTTGTCTCAGGGCCGCCCGTTTTGGATTCCAACCTGAGTCTTGCTTACCACGGATGCCAGCCTACGGGGCTGGGGAGCGATTTGCAATTCTCAATCTTTTCAGGGTCGCTGGACGGCTCAGGAGAGTCGCCTTCCGATCAATCTCCTGGAATTGAGAGCAATCCTTCTGGCTCTTCAGAGGTTGGGGTCCCTCATCCGAGGGTGCCCTGTAAAGATCCGGTCCGACAGCACCACGCCTGTGGCCTTTATCAACAGGCAGGGCGGGACATGCAGCAAAGGAGCGATAAAAGAAGTCTCCAAGATATTCAGGTGGGCGGAGAAGCAGATTTCTGCAATCTCTGCAGTCTTCATCCCAGGGGTTCTCAATTTTTGAGGCAGACTTTTTAAGTCGGCAAGATAGTGTACCCATTCCCCCAGTTTCAACTCCTACTTCGCCTTCTGTGGAAGTTCAGGAAGGAGGGAGGAATGATGATCCTAGTGGCCCCAGATTGGCCCCGTCGAGGTTGGTACGCGGATCTATGGAACCTGTTGGTAGCCTCTCCTCTTAGTCTACCTCTGCGTCCAGACCTAATTTCACAGGGGCCATTCCGACACCCGGACTTGAGTCGCCTGGCTTTGACGGGCTGGCTGTTGAGGTGTCCCTCTTTAGAAGTTTTCCGGGCACTTCAATCGTCTCCTTTCGAGCCTCTGGAGGAGGTGGATCTGAAATCCTGGAAGGTGGCTTCTTGTTGGCTATTTCCTCAGCACGAAGGGGGTCTGACATGAGTGCATTATCATGGAAACCGTCTTTTCTGGTATTTCACCCGGACAGGGCGGTTCTTTGTACCAAACTGGATTTTCATCCAAAGGTGGTGTCTGAGTTTCACCTTAACCAGGAAATCGTGGTGCCTTCTTTTCCAGGTTCTTCTGAAGCTGAAGCTTCTCTTGATGTAGTCCGTGCGTTGCAGATTTATCTTCGCAGGACTAAGTCAACTTGTAAGTCGGGTTCACTGTTTGTGTTTTATGGGGCCATAAGAGGGGCTGGCCCGCTTCCAAACAGTCCTTGGCGAGATGGCTCAGATCAGTGGTTCGCCAAGCGTATCTTTCTGCACTGATTACTCCCCCGGAGGGGATTACTGCACATTCTACCAGGTCTGTGGGTACATATTGGGCCGCTAATCGAGGCGCCTCGGCTGAACAGCTCTGTAAGGCGGCTACTTGGTCCTCTTGCCAGACCTTTATCAAGTTTTATGCATTTGATACCTTTGCATCGGCTAATGCACAGTTTGGTAGACATGTGCTTTCCGCAGTCCAGGAGCGTCCCCCACCCGTGAGGGGACAGCTTTAGGACGTCCCAGCGTGAACTCCTGTGCCCCCTAGTGGACGAAAAAGAAAATAGGATTTATGGTCTTACCTTGATAAATCCCTTTCTTTGAGTCCATAGGGGGCACAGGACGCCCTCCCAGACGCACCTGGTAGCGGGGCTTCCTATGTAGGAAAGTTCTATGGCTTTAGGGCTGGGGTAGCCAACCCTGGTCCTCGAGAGCTACCAACAGTGCATGTTTTCCAGATCTCCTCACAGAATCACAAGTGAGCTAATTAGCTCCATCTGTGGATCTTTTAAAATGTGTCAGTGATTAATGAGTGCAGCAGCTAGGTTGTCTGGAAAATGTGAACTGTTGGTAGCTCTCGTAGGCTAGGGTTGGCTACCACTGCTTTAGGGCCTGTATGCTATGTGGGTGTGCGTTTGCTCTTCCTTCTTCTCTGGCTCTGCTCCTACCTTGGGCTTGCTAACGAAACTGGTGACCCAGGGTCAGGGGGCGGGTTATGCGGGAGAAGGGAGGCAGGGAGCATGCTGGGTACATTTTTGTAACCCTTTGGTGCACGCTCTGCTACCTCACCTCTCATACCCAGCGTGAACTCCTGTGCCCCCTATGGACTCAAAGAAAGGGATTTATCAAGGTAAGACCATAAATCCTATTTTTCTTTCTCCAAAAATCTTTGTCTCATCCAGATGTCCAGTGGTAGCACACCCTCCTGATTATAACGAATTGTACTCCTACATTTCATAAGAGGGGCCTCTTTTGTTTATAAAAATCATACCTCCTGTGCGATTAACAAACCAACTCCCCTTTTCCCTTTCATTGAATTCTCAGAGGACCCCTCTCCAACCCCATTCACCGGCTCAGCCATTCCCTTGACCTAATCTTCACTCACCGGTGTGACCCTTCTGACTTTTTCAACTCTCCCTTTCCCCTTCTCTGAACACCATCAACTTTCTTTCACCTTCTCCTTTCCTAACCAGATGCAATCTCAGTACTCTAGACCCCACTATCCTATTCTCACTCCACACTAGTTTTTTCCACTATCCACCTTGACCTTTCCCAACCAGGTGGCCTCCATTTATTAGTCCACACTCACCTGTGCACTTGATTCTGTTGCCCCCATCTTCTCTGTCTCCTTTCGTTGTTCTAAACCCCGACACTGGCTTTCCAAACTGACCTGGTTTCTGCAAAAATGCTCACACACCGCTAAGTGCCTCTGGTAGAAACAACAGTTTATTTTCTCTTCCTACAGCTCTGCCCTCTCCCTTCCCAAGCAATCCCTTTTTCAATCACTCAACTCATCTCAGTCATCTTCCCTACCACCTCTTTCATCCTTTAAACACCCATCTTTACTCCCCCCACTTTTTCTTCCACCCTCCCTCAATGCCATTGAATTTTCCTCCTTCTCTTCCAAATTTAGGGGCCATTCACCATGAAATCTCTTACTGCATTCCCTTTGCAACTCAGCCACCTCCACATCTTCTTCCTTTAGCCTTCCCACCTTGTGCTCCTTCCACTTCACCGCAGGCAAGGAAGTCCACTCTCTTATCCTTTCCTCTCCCCCCTCCACCATCCTCCTTCCTCTTCCCCACTGTGTGCTCTCACCTTGCCCACATCTTCAAACTATCACTCTTTACTGACATCTCTCGCCATTTAAACATGCTCTGTCTCACTTATTTTTAAAAATATCCAACCTTGACCCTTCCTCACCCGCTAGCTACCATCCAATCTCTCTTCTACTATTCTCCTTCAAAATAATTGGGCAGCTTGTATACAGCCAGCTCACCAGTTACCTCTCTGACAACTCCATCCTTGATCCTCTTCAGTCTGGCTTTCGCCCACTCCACTTCACTGAAACTGCCTTGGTCAAAGTCACCAATGACCTGCTTTCAGCAAAGTCCAGGGGTCACTTCTTACTACTTATCCTACTGGATTTTTCTGCTGCTTTCGACACTGTGGATCATCTTCTACTCCGTCACACCCTCCTGACTATTGGACTCTCCAGCACTTTTTTGTCCTGGTTCACCTCTGACCAGTGTCGGTCCCTGGCTACACCTCACCCTCCCATCCTCCCTGCAGGGATCCCCAAGGGTTCTTTCTAGGTCCTCTTCTCTTCTTCTGTACACCTCTTCACTGGGTGTTATAAGCTCCTTTGGCCTTCAAAACCACCTCTATCCTGATGACACACAACTACAGATATAGCCACATTCATTGTTGCTGTGATATGACCGCTAGTGCTAGGTGCAGCAAGTCACACCTGTGGAGCGGAAGTGCAACGCTTTTCGATGAGCTGCATGTATGATATAAGCAGACAAATGTGGCTATAGGTGCGCACCTTTTTTCACTGATGCGTGTCCCCCTCCATCTAGACTGTGAGCTCCTTGGAGCAGGGGCCCTCTTCCTTCCCATTCTCACAACCCTCTTCTCTCGCATTTCAATTACAGCTCTCTTTTTTAGCCACAGTCTTTATCTGTATCTCTTCTCACTTGCAATCATTCATCTCTTCCTACGACAACCTTCCCCCCTGGACATCTACTTTTGCTGGACTGCAAATAAATGGTAACCTGAGCAGCTGAATTGTTTATGGGCCTTTACTCCTCCTATGTGTCATGTGATGCCAACGCAGGTGGCTGCCATTCAGTTTTAGTTTTGCTCTTTAACATAAACCAGAGAATGTCAGAGTGCGGGCACAGAGCTTTGGACCGTCAGTGCTCTTGGTGCAGGCAGTTATTATATTTGTATACAATAGATTACTGTGGCTATATATAAATGAGACGCATGTAATTGAGGCTGGGACTTGTTTCTATGTTTTAATTAGATTGTTTCATCATTACTTTCGAGTGGGCAGCTGAGGTCACCGTCTAGACTGGTTCCCCAGCCCGCCTAATAAGTGTTCTGTCATGAGAGATACAACATACTGTAATACATTGACTGCAAACTTTCAAACAATACAGTAACAACAATGGTCTGACGCAATAATAAACAGGAGTCTGCATTGTTAATAGTATCCATCTCATCGTACATACTGTACATATTTGTGTGTCATTTTTGGTATGATACATTAGAAAAAATATTGCTTTGTGTTCCAGTTTAACAGTATGATGCTGTATTGTGTTCCCAAACTGAGGCTGATGGGCCAGAAGTTCAGCGTCCGGGAAAAGATGGACATTGCCGGGATTCAGGTTAGTGAAAATGCACAAGGAAAATCTGCTTTTCACTATAGTTGTTTGTGTACTTTAAGATGTTATTCTGCTTCCATTACATTAGGACATGCCCGCCACTGGCACCTACCTTTTTAAGGAGGATTTCTCTGTCTCTTTCCTCTGGTTCTTACGTAAACAGACGTTCTGCCTCCAGAGAAGTATAGAGAGGGCAGTATCAGCGAGGATAATGGATAACGGGGACAGGCCTGTTGGTGGTGGGGCTGTTCTGGACATCTCTGCCTAGTCACTACAGTGCTGGAGGAGTGACCAGCCACAGCATCTCAGCATGTTAGACGAGTACATCAGCATGGGAGGCAGCGGAGTGGGTGGGAGGTGAGCAGCAGGACCGGTGGAACCCCCTCAGTAGGATGAGACCCCCTGAGTACGATTCATGATGCTAGTTAGCTACTAGCCTTTTACGCTGCATCTGACAGGTGGCAAAATGCAGTGGGCCTGTGTTCATTGGAGGCTTGGAACTGTTTTCCCCAGACGCAATCTATAAAAAAAATTTTTTATCATTGTCATGTGATTATACGCATGCACAAGTCTGGGAACAGTTTGGTGTGTGTGTGGTACAATTTAGAATTTTGATGCCAATTTCCTATTGGTTAATCTGTGTTTAGTGCAAATGATCAGTGTTAGTAAAAAACACTTGCTGCATTTTATTTGTGGTATTTTGGGGTGATTCAGGTTTGTTTGCAAAATGCAAGCTCCTTATTAATGGACAAAACCATGTGCACTGCAAGTGGGGCAGATGTAACATGTGCAGAGAGAGTTACATTTGGGTGGGTCATTTTGTTTCTGTGCAGGGTAAATACTGGCTGCATTATTTTTACACTGCAATTTAGATTTCAGTTTGAACACACCCACACCCAAATCTAACTCTCTGCACATGTTACATCTGCCCTACGTGCAGTGCGCATGGTTTTGTCCATTAAAGGAGTTTGCTTTTGTAAACCAACCTGAATTAATCCCTTTATACCTTCAAAGGTTGTTGCACTGTAATGAGAACCTCAAAAAAAGCTGAACGTGTAACTGTGCTATCTCAGCGAAATATGTTCTATTTGGAAATTCTCTGCAAACCTACCATATCTGTTGCAAAGCCGCTTTAGTAACTGTGCTGTCAGTCAGCGTGTGTACTGCAAGATGAAACGGCTAGATTTCTGGCTACAGGATGTTTGCTGACATATTCTCAGCCACCAGATATTACATCAGTGGAGACTGGCGTAGAGGAGATGAAAGGGTTTCCATATTTGCAGCATGCTTGCATGAGATATTGATGGTGTCAAACTCTGTCATTTATCCCTCGTTATCTGCAAGATAAATCTGCCATTAATCTACAAGGTATATTCTTTCAGGTCCAGGAAATCGTGAAACAAAATGCATCGCGCACATTCCTGATTACAGGGAAGAAACGGTCGCTGGAACTGCAGGCTAGGTATTACCTCCTGGGTCTAAACTCGTTTCTTTTCTTCTTTTTTTTTTTATTAATTTTGTCTAAAAACGTACTCATGTCACACCTTCTGTGTTGAACAATACAATGTAGTCACAATGGTGTACAGTACGTTTTATTGTGAAAAAGCAATTATCTGCTTAAAAGCTATATTATTACCTAGGAAACATTCTTCTTCCTAAGACAGGCATGTCCAAACTGTTGTCCTCCAGCTGTTGTAAAACTACACATCCCAGCATGCCTTGCAATAGTTTTAGCATTCCCTAATAGCAAAACTGTAGCAAGGCATGATGGGACTTGTAGTTTCCTAGCATCTAAAGGGCCATAGTTTGGACATGCCTGTCCGAAGGTGACGCCTCCATCTATACAGAGTTTCTGGGAGCTGCAGCATGACCACTAAATAGTGACAGTGGGGTGTGTGAGATGAAGGACCAATCAACTGCCAGGGCAGGAGAGAGCTTGGCCGGGCCCAGGTACTTTTCAGGGTGTGTGGCCTAATCATGGCACCCTTAGAATAACATTTAGGCACCTCCCTGGCCACACTGCAGCCCAACACACAGCAGCATGTGCTGGATTGAAAAGAGCTACTGCAGCTTCTACTGCCAAGTAACAGGAGCCCCAATGGGCCCCTCCATAAGACCTGGGCTTGGGTAATTAGTACCCCCTTCCCCCTCTCTGTCGGCACCACTGCCAACAGCCATGGTCCCTGTTGCTCACATTGTTTCTCATGTTACCATACCCACTGGTGTTTTCACTAGCATTTTATTTGCAGTTGATGCAATAGTTAGCCTCACTACCTCCCCGCACGGAGGCACTAACTCATGTGGTGACACCCCAAGATCCTGCAAATAGCGCTACAGGGACCAGCATGCCCTCTGACTACTAATGCCATGCTTGCCTCTCAGAACAGTAGGTCAAGAAATGGCAAGCCTCCTGTATGTGATGGACTAATAAACAGAGATTTTTTATATCAGCTTCTTCAGGATTACTTTATTTAGTTGCTATGGGGCAGATGTATTAAGCTTGGCGAAGAGATAAAGTGGAAGGAGGTAACGCCCCAGCCAATCAGCTGTGTTTCAAATATGACAACTGGAAGTTGATTGGCTGGTATGTTATCTCCTTCCACTTTTTCTCCACTTTATCTCCAGTTTATCTCTTCTCCAGGCTTAATACATCTGCCCCATTGTGCTGTCTATCCTATTCCATAAATCCACATAGCGGGACCCATTTACATCACCAGTTTGTATTTGCTCTCATAAAGGTGCGCACAGAAGGTGGCGATATATCCACAATTTAGAGAGCGATAAATATAACAAATATAAGCACACCCCAACATAGTGGCACATCGGACCTACATGTTCTGAGTCAGTGAATCAGTGTTGGAATTGTTACTATAGAAAGATGCTTGCAGGCTGCATACTATAAAGCACAGGTTCTCAAACTTGGCCCGCAGGACCCCACACAGTGCATGTTTTGCAGGTCTCCTCACAGAATCACAAGTGAAATAATTAGCTCCACCTGTGAACCATTTACAATGTGTCAATGAGTAATTAGTGCACCTGTGCACCTGCTGGGTGACCTGGAAAACATGAACTGCGTGAGGTCCTGGGGACTGAGTATGAGAACCCCTGCTGTAAAGCAAACCTGCCGCATAGTGTGCTGGGGTTTTTTAGGTAACTCAGTGGTATATGTATGAAGCAGTGATAAGGAAGAAGTGACCCAGAGGTGAAGTGCCCCGTGACAACCAATCAGCACTGAAGTAACATCTACAGTAAATTTGCAGAATATAAAATTATACAGAGCAGCTGATTGGTTGCAATGGGCCACTTCTCCTCCTTTATCACTGCTTCATACATCTACCCCTCAGGGTCATGCTTGAACATCTCAGGATCATGCTTGAACATCTGTCCTAGAAGTAAATAAGGCAAGATGTACTAAGCCTTGAAAAGTGATAAAATGGAGAGTGATAAACAACCAGCCAATCAGCTCTTAACATTCATTTTTCAAACCCAGCCTGTGAAATGGCAGGTAGGAGCGCATTGGCTGGTAGTTTATCATTCTCCATTTTATCACTCTTTGCAGCTTAGTACGTCTGGCCCTCTGTGAGGCAGTGTGAGATCACATAGCTGCAGCAGCTCCAGCATTTCTTATATATATATATATTATTATTATTATTATTTTATTTATAAGGCGCCACAAGTGTTTCGCAGCGCCGTACAAAGGAACAATACAGGGAGACAAAGCTTGGCATAACATTGAATAAATAACAAGAATACAGTACAAATAAATAGCGCCACAGATCAATACACATTACAGCTTAAATGTAAGTAGTGAGGACTCAATCAACATACAACTAGAGGCTAGATGCCAATGATGGAGATGAGTATGCTGACAAAGATGGTCACTGAGTGTTGGAGTATAGGAGAGCTGTAAGTGAAATGTGAAGAGAAGTGGGCTTTGACAACAGGAGGGAAGAGGGCCCTGCTCTGAGGAGCTTACAATCTAGTAGGAAGGGGAGACAGACAGATTACAAGAGGTGCAAGCGAGTGGGTTTCCCTGCATATAAATAGTTAATGGCTGTTCCTCTGTGTTGTACCAAACTGCCGATTGTATATTGTCTTTCGTTTTATGTATTTGAGAACATGAAGTTAAATAACAGCGGTTTACCTTTCTTTGTAGGACAGAAGAGGAGAAAAAAGACTGGATTCAGGTGAATAGTTTGATTGTGATAGATTTTACAATAGATATGGTTACATTACACAATGGCAGCTGGGAGTAATGCGGACATTAATTGTGCTTATTAACAATGGATGAGAGCACATCAATAGCTAATAAAGCCAGTGACTGTTGCATGGGGCTAATGTAATAGCCTCCCAGTGCCAGGACTTTTGAGTCTGCCCAATTATTTTTTTTTAAAGCATCGATCATTTACAAGGCAAATCCAGGTTGCCTGTAGCAAAGGGTGGTCTATACTGTATATCCAATGATGAGGAAAGCTAATCAGTCCACTCCTGAATCCTGCGCTTTAGGTCATTTCTTTGTTGTGTTACCCTGATGCATTTATTTCACTTCTTCATATAATAGAGCACAGGTTCTCAGACTCGGTCCCCGGGACCCCACATGTTGCATGTTCACAGAATCGCAAGTGAAATAATTAGCTCCACCTGTGGATCTTTTAAAATGTGTCAATGAGTGACCTGGAAAATTTGAACTGTGTGGGGTCCTTAGGTCCGAGTTTGAGAACCCCTGGAATAGTCATTATCACACACATACACACACATACACACACACATACACACACACATACACACACACACACACACACTACTGACTCCAGATCAGGCCACTGGGCATACTGTAATTCTGAGTAAGCCTCCCACTCCTTTTAATACTCAGGCTTCCAGTCACGGAGGACGGCAAACCCATAAGTAAAAGTGTAGTAAGTGATGCAACATTTGCAGTCTTTTCATTTTCTGAATTCACAAATCTTGCTGTAGACCAAGGACAGAGGACAAGTTCAGGGACATGAAGGAAATACTTTCATAAAAATGGCTGCTAAAGGTTCTGTACGTGTACCTAGAATTATGGAGATCCGATATTTACGGCCACTTCTTTTTAAGGAATTCACTGCAAGTAACATAAAGCAATATTTAATTCATTGCTGTCCAGCCACTTTCCAGGATGAGGCTTGTGGCAAACATAGTTGTACAATTTTTAATTCAGGTTGGGTCTCCCTTATACATGTATTCCAAAAACCAAAATATTCAGAAAACCGTGGTTTTTCAGAATATTCCCCCCCACCCACCCCTTTTTTTCATACTTACCTCATCCTCCGATGTCCACGGCGGCCTCCGGGATCCTCTTCAACGGCATCTCCGGTCCCAGGGGAGCATTGCGCGAGTCGCGCTGGTGATGTCACCAGCTTGTCCGCGCACTAGAATCTGATTGGTTTCCCATAGCAACATCATCCCATTGTCAATAGAACTCACATCTTAGTAAATAAACCCCTATCTGTGTTACAAAGCTTCAATGTTCACAACCTATTCATCACATCTGCATATAACACGGCAACACTCTGCATGGATTTCATTATTTTTGTGAAATTAATTGCGGGTGAAGGGTGCAAGTTTAAATGCTGGCAACGATGCCACGATTCATACTCGCTGCCCACTATTACCCGGAATTGGCACACCGCATTATGAGGCTGTACACAATATTGTGTAAGTTTGAGGTGCCATAAAGTGCAGGACCTGGTGTGGCGCGAGAGGCCATTCATAGAATATGTAAATTATTCCGAATGCATAATGCCTTATATAAACATACAATAAACTGAAATATACTATAGTATCTGCCTGATTTTACCATCTCATCAGGTTATTCAAGCAACGATTGAAAAACACAAACAAAACAGCGAAACGTTCCGAGCGTTTAATAATTCCTTCTGCCGGGAAGAGGAGCTTTGCCCGGACTCACCGGTAAGGAAAATAAAAATGAAACAAAAGCTTATTATTTGTATTATTATCCTTTATTTATAGGGCACCATAATTCCAAGTACATAACCAAATGAGCATTGTTGGGGGGATGGCGGGGTTAGAGAGTGCCAATGGTTTATCTTATTATCTTTTGTTTTTAAGTACTACTAAAGTCACCTTTTGCTACTATACTTAAAACCTGGCCTTCTAGTGTGCTTGGCGGAGCAAGTTTAAAAAGCGCTGAGCTACGATATTGGAGATTACTAATAAATAATTTTGTCGTTTCAAAATACTGGAACTTTTTCCATATTTTTCGGTGTCATACATGCGATAGGGTGCAACAGGTTTGAGAGGCTGCTCTTAATATTGTAGCCATTTCATGAGTTTTTCGTAAACTAAAAGCCACAACCTATTAATTTGTGCCATATAGAATCTCGTATTTTCCCTATAAACCTGGTTTATAGTTTCATTCATCTACTAAACTGACCAAATGTTGTGAACTGCTGTGTATGTGAGCTGCAATATGATTGTCCATCACCTTAGGTTTGGGTAGGGTTGCCAGGGATGTGGTGGTAACCCTAGTTGTGTGGGGTCTTTATGCAACCAAGAATTTTAGGCTCAGCTGGCAAAGTATTGAGCTTTGGTTGCTTGGATTAGTGGCCAAGCCCTACAGAACATTAGTCCGTTCCAAATGCCCCTGGACAAGGCTTCATGATTCCTCTGTTGCTATCACTACTTTTTAGAGAATTGATGGGCTAAACGTTAGTTCAAAATGGCTGCCTCCTGGGTACAGTATACAATGGATTTTTTTTAAATTGCCAACCATACAATGAATGATGTTCTCTGAAAAAAATATTTGTTGTGGCAACAAAAATAGCATTTAAAAAGAATAATATTTTTTTTCTGGTACAGATATCGACTCAGGGATCGTATGAATCAGCACCAGGGTCAGACGGATGCAGTTCACCAGGAGGAGTAAGTGTTTCATTGTAATGTTAACTCTGTGCTGATATGACTGGTTTCCTGAACTTCAAAATATACAACATAATGTGTCACCAATTCATATATTCATAAATGTATTCATAAATAACAATAACATTATTCTTCAGAATAAATTGTATATTCCTACTTTTCTGTATTTTCAGTAGTTTGATCATTTGGTTTTGATGGTTTTAATACAACATTAATATCTAAGAAGTTGCATTGATATAATCGCAGCTTGGCGGGTTTGGCCTTGGGTTCATGGACAAGTTGGATTGCTGAGCTGGGTCGGTACTTATATGTTAGTCGGGCGCCCAGTAAGCTATTTGCTTAGTTTTCCGTGTCCCCTCGCTGTGCTCGCCACACTATATAAAATCAACTCCATGCCGACATGGATAGTGGGGGTATGAGCGTAACTATAGTGGGCGCCCAACTAACATATAAGTACAGCTGAGTCTAATCTGTGTGGAGTTAGTATGTTCTGTCACTGTTTATGCGGAACCCCTGGGTAGTCCACTTTCATCCCACATGACAATTTATCAAGTCAATTAGGGGCGATCAGGGTAAAGGGCTATTAGCACGTTGTGGAAATGCTACCAAGTACCAATGGGGCACATGAACTTGATGCCCTGCTCGCCCATCATCTCACTACGGACTCTCAGATTTTGTAGGCAGTCCTATGGGGCTGGGTAGAATATCGTCGGGTCCAGAGCTACCATAAATGGGCATATGGCCGCACTTACTTGTGCCTTGAGCCAACATGCAACTAACTGAATTGACCCCAAAAATATTCTAATGAGTTAATTGCCCGGCATTTTGCTGTGTACAGTCTGACCCCCTTTTCAACTGAGCAGCAAAGTACCAGGTTAAAAATGTCAACCCGGTAATTTGCTGAATTGGGGATACAGTCATTAGGTCGACAAGCAGTGGGTCGACCATGGGTCTAGGTTGACAGGTCATTAGGTTTACACAAGCATTAGGTCGACATGGGCAGGGTTGACAGTCAAAAGGTTGACATGAGGTTTTTCACTGGCGATATTTCATGCCTACTATCCACTAGGACATGGTGGGAGAACTAGTGGGCCACTGCTGTGCCGAGCGTAGCGAGACGCCGTGCCCGAAGCATTGTGAGCGGATACGGTGCTACGTTCCAGTGTCCATGTCGACTGTGTTGACATTCGGGTAAAAAAAACTGCGAAAAACCTAATGCTTGTGTCGACCTAGACCCATGTTGACCTTTTTGCACGTCGACCAACTTCATGTAGACCTAATGATCCATACCCATTGCAAGGGTATTTCTTTCGTGCAGGCATGTCCAACGTTGGCCCTCCAGATGTTGTGAAACTACACATCCCAGCATGCTTTGCAATAGTTTTAGCATTCTCTAATAGCAGAACTGTGGCAAAGCATGCTGGGATGTGTAGTTTCACAACATCTGGAGGGCCAACGTTGGACATACCTGCTTTAGTGTAAAAGGCTCAAGCTGGATTTAAGACCCGGGTGACCCTTTTACAATTAACACATTTTAGGGTAGAACTGCTTCACCTGATAATTTGAAGTTTGGTATAAAAGGGGTATTAGGGAATGTTGGGGGATATTTATCAACGCTTGAAGAGAGATAAAGGGAAAATGGATAAATTACCAGCCAATCAGCTCCTAACTGTCAGTGTACAAATTGTGCTTCAAAAATGCCAGAAGCGGGTGTACTTTATCTCTCTACTTTATCTCTCTCCAAGAATTAATAACTATTTTATGCAACTGTGTAATCTCCGATAGGGAAACGACGGATTGTACAGTTCTGTACATTACTTCCGTACATAATGAATGCTACATAAATGATAAAACTACTGTAACCTATACGGTTTCAGTCAGCATTCTAGATTTTGCACAGTAATTACTTCACCTCGTCTAGCAAACATTACTAATAACGTCTCACACCATTGCTAAGGCTAGCCAATGATCGCAGCTTTCACTGGGTGCCCTATTTTGGATTCTTTGTCTGAGAGGATTGTAATGAAATTGGTTAATACAAGCTGAGAGCTGAACACAATCAAAAATAATTCAAAGCTGTGTGTTCTGGCTCTAGCAGAGATTAGGGGATTTATTTCCCGATGTACAATGGTTATTTGATGGATTTGCGTGTAAACACTTTACCACTAGATGGCAGCAGTAGACAGTCAATGAAATATCTGGTTCCTAAGAGGCCTTCCTATCTACAGCACATATGCTGATTATAATATAATTATTTGTGATTGCAGGCTTCCGAGGCGTTAATACACCCGGGATATGACCTGTGTAGTTTCAATCATAAAGCCATTCTCTACAGCTAAAGTGATTGTTTACTCTTCCCTTCAGCCTCATGTAATCACCTGCAATCAGATGTGTCTGTATGAATATTCTTTAGTAATTAATATTGCTTCTTTAACTGGCAATTTATTGAAAACGGTCTTATCGGAAACACAAGTATTGTAAATTGGAGCTGATGGTGATCTAGATGTCTGTGCTATATATCATTGGCAGGGCCAGATTAATAATTGGGTGGTTCACCTACAGAGATCCAGGCCTCCACATAAAAATAGGCCCATCAGTATGACAGCATGATGAGCACCAGCCCAGTAGAGACTCTTTGAAGGCCGCCTCTAGGCACCGTGTTATTGGTTGCTCACCTTATAGCGCGCGCTGTTCTGACAGTGATATCTTCAATATAATGTACTGCAGTTTTACTGTGTCAGGTGACCGGTTGTGGGCCAAATTGTGTTCGGATTAAACCGTATGTATATGCTGGCCTCTCTGGAGCAACTAGAAGTCCCACTGGAGATCTATATTTTTTATACTACTGGATGAAGGAGGGTCAACCGTTTTTTAGGTTTAAATAGAAAACTTTTTATAAACGTCAACAGAAGAGGCCAACAGAAATACTAGGACCTGTCACGTTATAGGCCGCATAAGACTGGCACACTACTAATCAATTAAATTATTAATGGCATAATCCTAATAAGGGTCTAAGATCACCGTATCCTGGAAATAAAAAAAGTCCAGGAGACATCTTATAAAGAAGAATATGGTCTGTTTATTTCACAGTCATTGATTAAAAGACCGTTGTATTCCCCTAATGAAGTCTCTATGAGACGAAACGCGTTGGGATTCTCTACAAGCGTTTTTATCAATACTACCCCGTGAAGTTGAATAAAAGAAATATTGGAACTAAACAACTCCGGCTTACTTCACTGGATGTGGATCTTGAAATAGTGTATTTGGACATTTGTAATTTAATTTGGCGCCATACCACTATTGGGTAAAAACATTGGGCTGTGGTTGTTCCCTACCCCTCAGGGAACTTAGTGGTGAGGCCTTATATGCCTTATACATAATTGTAAATTAGATATACTGAAAACAATCTGTAAAGAGGCATAGCGCGAATTGGAATATTGGGGATACATATATATATATATATATATATATATATATATATATAGGGTCAGTATATGATGTCGCACTCCAAAGTAACTTCAATAAGTTTATTAAATCATCAGCAACGTTTCGAAGCCACTAGGGCCTCGTCATCAGGCTTAAGAACAAACATGAATAACACATATACAGACTTTATATATAAAAAAACATACCCGGAGTGAAGCACGTCGGCGTGGGAGGCAGGGGCCATCCGACCGGCGTTTAGAGATGACGTCAGTGGCAGCCGCCATGACGCATCGAGTGCACCCATCACCATAGTAACCAGTAACAACACGGACAAGCATAACAGAAACAATACAAAGGAACCAACATCAAGCTTATTGTCATAAACATATTAACATATACTAAAGAGTAAATGTATGAGCAAACAGTCAGATACTTCTACTGACAATTATATGAGTGAGGAAATGCCCGTATACTCATTTAGACCATGGGGGGACTGTGTCCCAAGCCGCATTATCCACCTTGCTTCGCACCTCAGCAGTGCCGCACTACGATCACCACCGCGCAATGATAGAGGGACGTGATCTATCATGCGATATTTCATGGACATAACATTATGATTAAACATCGCAAAGTGGCGAGCGACCGGCTGCTCACTGGTACCTACTGCGATAGCCTTCTTAATGGATGAACGGTGAGCGGCCATCCGTTCTTTGAACACCCGCTCAGTCTTCCCAATATACGAGAGTCCGCAGGGACATATAATCTGGTACACTACGTACTGGGAATTACAATTGAGGGCATGTCGGATTTGTAACGGACGTCCTGTCCGTGGGTGGTTAAAAGTGGAACCCGCAATCATAAATTGGCATGTTACACATGTGCAGCGGACACATCCAAGTTTATATGTATTGCGGGAGTTTTTGGCTGGGGAGGCATCAGATTTAACAAGCATATCTTTAAGGTTGCGTGAGCGCTTGTAGCTCATAAGGATTTTAGAAGCACCAACCCCAATTTCAGGGTCAGTCTGTATAAGGGGCCAGTGTTTACGGGCAATGCACTTGACCTCGGGACTCATATGGTTATATGTAGTAACCCACGGTATCACATCGGCTGGATTAGACTGGGCTGTTTTGGGGCACAACAGCTCTGTACGGTCCAGCTGCAGAACCCTGTCTTTAGTCTGCATTAACTCAGTGATGGGATAACCTCTCTCTCTAAAGCGGTTAATCGTTTCATCCATCTGTGTGACAGCAACTTCTGGATTGGACACAATGCGCCTCACTCTAAGCATCTGTGAGTATGGGAGACTTCTCACAGATGCCCGAGGATGGCAACTGGAATAGAGGAGGGCATTGTTCCTGTCTGTCGGTTTAGAATACACACTTGTGCTGATATGACCCTCACCAATAGAGATAGAAACATCCAAGAAGTTAATCTGATGTGCATCATAACTATACGTAAATTTAATGGGGTCATCAGTGCAATTATGTGAATCAATATACTCGCTGAGGATAGACGGTGGGCCTCTCCAAAAAATTAGGAGGTCGTCTATATAGCGGTAATATTGAATGATATGGGGTGATATTGCCGCATTATCGAAGAAAAATTGTTGCTCAAACTGAAACATGAAGGCGTTGGCATATGAGGGGGCTACCGCCGCCCCCATAGCCACGCCCATCAGCTGTAGAAAAAAAGTATTATTGTATAAAAAATAATTTTTAGTAAGAATGGTATTCATTAATTCTACAACAAGATCAACATCCGGACCTTCATATGCCGCACTGTTAGTCAAAAAGTGCCGGAGTGCAGGTAGTCCCATTTGGTGTGGGATCGCTGTGTAAAGTGAACACACATCTATCGAGAACATACTGATCTCAGTATCACATAGATGTAGCTGTTGTAAAGACCGTAGTAGGGCAGTGGTGTCCATCAGGTACCGCGGATATTTGCGGATACAGGGCTGCAAAATACTGTCTAAATAGATGGAAAGGGGTTGCATCAGTGAATCTCTAGCTGCAACGATCGGGCGCCCCGGAGGATTATTCAAGGTCTTGTGGACCTTGGGCGTACAGTAGAACAGGGGTACCATCGGATGTGCTGGTAGTAAGGCTTGCATAAGTTTTTCAGTGATGTATTTATTGTCCACTGCAACTTGTAGTAGTTCTCGTAGCTCGCGTTTAAAGATCTGAGTGGGATCTCTCGGCAACTTGCGGTAGGTGTTAAGATCATCCAAGTGTATCATCACTTGTGTGTGGTATTTGTCCATCATAACTAACGCCCCGCCTTTGTCCGCAGGGCGAAACACCAGGGTTTTGTTATCAGCTAGATTTTTAAGTGCTGCTCGTTCCTGTTTAGTTAGGTTATTATGAGGATATACATGCTGTTTTGCGGTATTGCATACCTCCTCATTAAGGACACGGGAAAACGTCTTTATAGATGCGTTGTGTGACTGGGGGTCAAATGTTGATCGTGGAAGGATCTTTTGTAATTGGTTGGGCAATTTATCTCCGATAGATATAGGTGCAGGGTTAGCATTCGTATCTTGAGGCTTGTTAAAAAATTCTTTCAGTCTTAATTGTCTGGTTAGGCGATGATGCTCAATGGTCCAGTCAAGGCTGTTGAATGACACCGATGGCACGAACGATAAGCCTTTTGATAGGACTTGTGACTCTGTGGTAGAAAGCTCATAGGATGAGAGATTTATTATCAATGTCTCACCCTTTGCGGCGGTTTTTTGGACCCCCTTCCTCGTCCTTTGGCCGCCCCTTCTGGTGTGTCCACGTGCCCTCCTGTGCGGGCACGGGTTGCCACCCCTAAAGGGGCCAGTTGATGGGGTTTTCTCCCTCTGCTGGTTGTGGACTCATTACTAGACGAGTTAAACTCTGTAGAAGAGTCATTTTCTCTGCGGGGGTTGCCGCGATTACGGCGGAAAAACGGTTTTCTCTTACCGCTATCACCACTGGGTACAGTCCATTGGTAGACACTATGTGTCTCATAGTCCATATCCACTTTTGTTTTTTTATCTTTTTTAAATTTAATGAGTTCACGCTTATATAATTGTAATTGCGTGTTCAGTTTATCATACCACTCCGTACTGGTGTCACTCTCCAGGCTTGCTTTATGAACCAACTCGAATTGTGCAATTTTAGCTTTGCATGCGTTGACCTCCTTGTTTGAATGTTCAATAATCAGCAACATCCAGTCAAACGCACACTTATTGGCAATAGCTACCCATCGCTGACAGAAAGATGCGTCATGCTTCCCTATGGTGGGTGCGTTTTTGATCCTTAATCCTCTAGGGATTTTTTTCGCACGATGGTAGTCGCTGAGCGACAGTGCGTGATAATAATAGTCAATTTCACGACGTTTTGTTTTGAGGAGTTCTCTGTATAATTCCTCTAATGGGGTGGCCTCGGCCATGTCGTCCAGTTTATTGGTGTATAGGATCCAATCCGCCTCATCATCGGTATAGCTGTATGTATCGCCCAGTGTGTATGTCGGCCGCAAGAAGCCACTAGCTTCAGCATTAGGCATGTCCTGCGAGTTGGGCTCCATGATCAAAATTCAACAGTAGGTTCCACACAAAACACAAGACCCTGGCGTGTAGAATTCGTCAAAGGGTCAAGGTAATCCACAGCGTCCGCTGTATAGTGCGATAATGGGAAGATAGCCCAATATATGCACAAAGAAGCTTCCAATCACCGGATGATGAATATTAGTTGTAGGGGGTGCCCTTGGCAGGGGGACATCAGGCACATAGCTGGTATCCTCCAATATCTAGACGAAATTGCCCGGCACAGCCTCCTAGATCCACTGATAGGTGGGTGCCCACATCCAAAGTGGCAATATAGGGTCAGTATATGATGTCGCACTCCAAAGTAACTTCAATAAGTTTATTAAATCATCAGCAACGTTTCGAAGCCACTAGGGCCTCGTCATCAGGCTTAAGAACAAACATGAATAACACATATACAGACTTTATATATAAAAAAACATACCCGGAGTGAAGCACGTCGGCGTGGGAGGCAGGGGCCATCCGACCGGCGTTTAGAGATGACGTCAGTGGCAGCCGCCATGACGCATCGAGTGCACCCATCACCATAGTAACCAGTAACAACACGGACAAGCATAACAGAAACAATACAAAGGAACCAACATCAAGCTTATTGTCATAAACATATTAACATATACTAAAGAGTAAATGTATGAGCAAACAGTCAGATACTTCTACTGACAATTATATGAGTGAGGAAATGCCCGTATACTCATTTAGACCATGGGGGGACTGTGTCCCAAGCCGCATTATCCACCTTGCTTCGCACCTCAGCAGTGCCGCACTACGATCACCACCGCGCAATGATAGAGGGACGTGATCTATCATGCGATATTTCATGGACATAACATTATGATTAAACATCGCAAAGTGGCGAGCGACCGGCTGCTCACTGGTACCTACTGCGATAGCCTTCTTAATGGATGAACGGTGAGCGGCCATCCGTTCTTTGAACGCCCGCTCAGTCTTCCCAATATACGAGAGTGCTTCACTCCGGGTATGTTTTTTTATATATAAAGTCTGTATATGTGTTATTCATGTTTGTTCTTAAGCCTGATGACGAGGCCCTAGTGGCTTCGAAACGTTGCTGATGATTTAATAAACTTATTGAAGTTACTTTGGAGTGCGACATCATATACTGACCCTATATTGCCACTTTGGATGTGGGCACCCACCTATCAGTGGATCTAGGAGGCTGTGCCGGGCAATTTCGTCTAGATATTGGAGGATACCAGCTATGTGCCTGATGTCTGATGTCCCCCTGCCAAGGGCACCCCCTACAACTAATATTCATCATCCGGTGATTGGAAGCTTCTTTGTGCATATATTGGGCTATCTTCCCATTATCGCACTATACAGCGGACGCTGTGGATTACCTTGACCCTTTGACGAATTCTACACGCCAGGGTCTTGTGTTTTGTGTGGAACCTACTGTTGAATTTTGATCATGGAGCCCAACTCGCAGGACATGCCTAATGCTGAAGCTAGTGGCTTCTTGCGGCCGACATACACACTGGGCGATACATACAGCTATACCGATGATGAGGCGGATCGGATCCTATACACCAATAAACTGGACGACATGGCCGAGGCCACCCCATTAGAGGAATTATACAGAGAACTCCTCAAAACAAAACGTCGTGAAATTGACTATTATTATCACGCACTGTCGCTCAGCGACTACCATCGTGCGAAAAAAATCCCTAGAGGATTAAGGATCAAAAACGCACCCACCATAGGGAAGCATGACGCATCTTTCTGTCAGCGATGGGTAGCTATTGCCAATAAGTGTGCGTTTGACTGGATGTTGCTGATTATTGAACATTCAAACAAGGAGGTCAACGCATGCAAAGCTAAAATTGCACAATTCGAGTTGGTTCATAAAGCAAGCCTGGAGAGTGACACCAGTACGGAGTGGTATGATAAACTGAACACGCAATTACAATTATATAAGCGTGAACTCATTAAATTTAAAAAAGATAAAAAAACAAAAGTGGATATGGACTATGAGACACATAGTGTCTACCAATGGACTGTACCCAGTGGTGATAGCGGTAAGAGAAAACCGTTTTTCCGCCGTAATCGCGGCAACCCCCGCAGAGAAAATGACTCTTCTACAGAGTTTAACTCGTCTAGTAATGAGTCCACAACCAGCAGAGGGAGAAAACCCCATCAACTGGCCCCTTTAGGGGTGGCAACCCGTGCCCGCACAGGAGGGCACGTGGACACACCAGAAGGGGCGGCCAAAGGACGAGGAAGGGGGTCCAAAAAACCGCCGCAAAGGGTGAGACATTGATAATAAATCTCTCATCCTATGAGCTTTCTACCACAGAGTCACAAGTCCTATCAAAAGGCTTATCGTTCGTGCCATCGGTGTCATTCAACAGCCTTGACTGGACCATTGAGCATCATCGCCTAACCAGACAATTAAGACTGAAAGAATTTTTTAACAAGCCTCAAGATACGAATGCTAACCCTGCACCTATATCTATCGGAGATAAATTGCCCAACCAATTACAAAAGATCCTTCCACGATCAACATTTGACCCCCAGTCACACAACGCATCTATAAAGACGTTTTCCCGTGTCCTTAATGAGGAGGTATGCAATACCGCAAAACAGCATGTATATCCTCATAATAACCTAACTAAACAGGAACGAGCAGCACTTAAAAATCTAGCTGATAACAAAACCCTGGTGTTTCGCCCTGCGGACAAAGGCGGGGCGTTAGTTATGATGGACATGGCCAAATACCACACACAAGTGATGATACACTTGGATGATCTTAACACCTACCGCAAGTTGCCGAGAGATCCCACTCAGATCTTTAAACGCGAGCTACGAGAGCTACTACAAGTTGCAGTGGACAATAAATACATCACTGAAAAACTTATGCAAGCCTTACTACCAGCACATCCGATGGTACCCCTGTTCTACTGTACGCCCAAGGTCCACAAGACCTTGAATAATCCTCCGGGGCGCCCGATCGTTGCAGCTAGAGATTCACTGATGCAACCCCTTTCCATCTATTTAGACAGTATTTTGCAGCCCTGTATCCGCAATCATCCGCGGTACCTGATGGACACCACTGCCCTACTACGGTCTTTACAACAGCTACATCTATGTGATACTGAGATCAGTATGTTCTCGATAGACGTGTGTTCACTTTACACAGCGATCCCACACCAAATGGGACTACCTGCACTCCGGCACTTTTTGACTAACAGTGCGGCATATGAAGGTCCGGATGTTGATCTTGTTGTAGAATTAATGAATACCATTCTTACTAAAAATTATTTTTTATACAATAATACTTTTTTTCTACAGCTGATGGGCGTGGCTATGGGGGCGGCGGTAGCCCCCTCATATGCCAACGCCTTCATGTTTCAGTTTGAGCAACAATTTTTCTTCGATAATGCGGCAATATCACCCCATATCATTCAATATTACCGCTATATAGACGACCTCCTAATTTTTTGGAGAGGCCCACCGTCTATCCTCAGCGAGTATATTGATTCACATAATTGCACTGATGACCCCATTAAATTTACGTATAGTTATGATGCACATCAGATTAACTTCTTGGATGTTTCTATCTCTATTGGTGAGGGTCATATCAGCACAAGTGTGTATTCTAAACCGACAGACAGGAACAATGCCCTCCTCTATTCCAGTTGCCATCCTCGGGCATCTGTGAGAAGTCTCCCATACTCACAGATGCTTAGAGTGAGGCGCATTGTGTCCAATCCAGAAGTTGCTGTCACACAGATGGATGAAACGATTAACCGCTTTAGAGAGAGAGGTTATCCCATCACTGAGTTAATGCAGACTAAAGACAGGGTTCTGCAGCTGGACCGTACAGAGCTGTTGTGCCCCAAAACAGCCCAGTCTAATCCAGCCGATGTGATACCGTGGGTTACTACATATAACCATATGAGTCCCGAGGTCAAGTGCATTGCCCGTAAACACTGGCCCCTTATACAGACTGACCCTGAAATTGGGGTTGGTGCTTCTAAAATCCTTATGAGCTACAAGCGCTCACTCAACCTTAAAGATATGCTTGTTAAATCTGATGCCTCCCCAGCCAAAAACTCCCGCAATACATATAAACTTGGATGTGTCCGCTGCACATGTGTAACATGCCAATTTATGATTGCGGGTTCCACTTATAACCACCCACGGACAGGACGTCCGTTACAAATCTGACATGCCCTCAATTGTAATTCCCAGTACGTAGTGTACCAGATTATATGTCCCTGCGGACTCTCGTATATTGGGAAGACTGAGCGGGCGTTCAAAGAACGGATGGCCGCTCACCGTTCATCCATTAAGAAGGCTATCGCAGTAGGTACCAGTGAGCAGCCGGTCGCTCGCCACTTTGCGATGTTTAATCATAATGTTATGTCCATGAAATATCGCATGATAGATCACGTCCCTCTATCATTGCGCGGTGGTGATCGTAGTGCGGCACTGCTGAGGTGCGAAGCAAGGTGGATAATGCGGCTTGGGACACAGTCCCCCCATGGTCTAAATGAGTATACGGGCATTTCCTCACTCATATAATTGTCAGTAGAAGTATCTGACTGTTTGCTCATACATTTACTCTTTAGTATATGTTAATATGTTTATGACAATAAGCTTGATGTTGGTTCCTTTGTATTGTTTCTGTTATGCTTGTCCGTGTTGTTACTGGTTACTATGGTGATGGGTGCACTCGATGCGTCATGGCGGCTGCCACTGACGTCATCTCTAAACGCCGGTCGGATGGCCCCTGCCTCCCACGCCGACGTGCTTCACTCCGGGTATGTTTTTTTATATATAAAGTCTGTATATGTGTTATTCATGTTTGTTCTTAAGCCTGATGACGAGGCCCTAGTGGCTTCGAAACGTTGCTGATGATTTAATAAACTTATTGAAGTTACTTTGGAGTGCGACATCATATACTGACCCTATATTGCCACTTTGGATGTGGGCACCCACCTATCAGTGGATCTAGGAGGCTGTGCCGGGCAATTTCGTCTATATATATATATAGTGGTCCAGAACACAACAGACTACATAAAGGAGGCCCATCGTCAGCTGGATGATGCCAATGTGTATGAGAAACTACCTGCTGACCCTACCATCGGCTATAAAAATGAGCTGGATGACATTCTGAAAGAGGCCTATGAGACCAAACTGATCTCAGAAAAATTGAAAGTTACCCTCACACAGCATCATCCTGCAGTCCCGGTTTTCTTCATGGTTCCTAAGATCCACAAATCCCTTACCCACCCCCCAGGGCGCCCTATCATCAGTGCGTATCAGTCCATCTACCAGCCCATATCCCAATTTCTTGACAGCATTATCCAACCTCTTATCATCAGCCAACCCTCTCACATCAAGGATACCACCGATTTCCTCAACAGGCTAAACCAAATCCGGGATCTCCCAACTGAAGCACTGCTGGTGACCATGGATGTCACCAGCTTATATACCAGCATCCCCCAGCAAGAGGGACTGGGGGTCATGAGAGAATTCCTCATTGAGAACAACATGGATGCTTTAGACCTGGACCTGTACATGAAATTGCTTGAGCTAACCTTGACTAAGAACTACTTTTTATTCAACGGCCAGTTCTTCCGCCAGAAATCAGGGTGTGCAATGGGCAGCTGTGTATCACCATCCTTTGCCAATGTTTACATGTTCAAACAAGAAAAGAACATGTTCCTGGACAGCCCTGATATACAACAACACATCATCATGTTTACCAGGTACATAGACGACCTGTTTATGATCTGGACAGGGGGAGAGGAGGCCCTGACAACACTCATCTCTAACATCAACTCGCAAGCGTCACCCATAAAATTGACCTATGCTTTTTCACATAAAGAAATCAATTATCTTGACGTTTCAGCTACAGTCAACAATGGGCATCTAAGCACTACAGTATACTCTAAGCCCACCGACAGGAATACCCTGCTGAGGGCAAACAGTTTTCACCCCAGAGCATTGAAGAAGGGGCTCCCCAAGTCTCAAATGGTAAGGGCGGCGAGAATCACCAGTGACCCTACCCAGCTGCCTCAGGTCTTAGACAACTTTGTGGACAAGTTCCAACAAAGGGGCTACGACCTCAAGACTCTCAAACTACAGAAGCAGGAAGTCTTGGCCATGGAGAGGTCAAATCTCCTTGAAAGGGCACAGAAACAGGGGGCGAACGAATTGGAAATATTGCCATTCGTAACAAGATTTAACACCGCCAGTGCCATCTTACCCAGGGCAACACGTGCCTTATGGCCCATTATAAAAACGGACAAAAGTCTTCCGGGGTTCGTGAACAAAAGACCTATGCTCTGTTTCACCAAGGGCAAGAGTATAAAGGACACATTGGTGCACAATGATGTTACAGGCTTTCTAACGGCGAGTAGCCATAAAAGCAACTTCTTGAGCAAAGCACCAGGGTGCTATAGGTGTATCAAATGCACCACTTGCCAGCATATGGATATTGGCACCCATTTCACACATCCGAAGACCCAACAAAAGTTTCCCATCAGACAAGTGCTAACGTGCACTTCCACCCACATTATATATGTGATCACTTGCCCGTGCAAGTTGACATATGTGGGTAAAACCATTCGAACTATGAGGGAACGAATGGCCCTACACCGCTCGGCCATCAGCCAAGCCCTAATGGGCAAGGGCAACGACCAACCTGTGGCGAAGCATTTTGCACAAGAAAAACACAAACTAAGTGAATTGAGGCACATGGCAGTTGACCACATCCCAGAGAGCCTAAGAAGAGGCGATCGAGGCGGTAAACTATTACGCCTTGAAACGAGATGGATCCATCGTTTGAAATCTGTGAAACCAGGAGGACTGAACGACAGACTGCCACTTAATGTCTTCCTTTAGTCAGTCCTTCCTTATAAATGAGGATAGCCATCACCCACCAGGCCCCAGTGGATGAGGTCTTCAATATTACATGCTCCGCATACTGTTTACCCCTGTAATTCTTTCTATTGTAGCAAGTGTCGGAACATTCTAAATTATAGAACAGGCCGTTGACATATATACGTCCATTTGGTGTGCTTTTTCTTCTCTCCGCTCTCTTCTTGCTATCCCTTTGATTTTCTTCTTTGTATATTATATATGCTAGCCCACGGGCATTACACCTGGCCCTAGCCTAAGCAGGAATCTGTAAGCCTAGCGCCACGAGTGTGTCATTTCTGCTCTCTCATTGATCCTCGGGTTAGAATAACCCTTAAACATATATATAATAGATGAACGTAGCCACGTTCTGGGTGTGCTTTTCTTTCTCTCCGCTTGATCTTGCTGTCCCTTTGATTTTCTTCCTTGTGTACAATAATGTGTGTCTATACCTGCACCTGGCCCAGTTATTCGTGAGGGCCGTTGTGCTCTAAATGTCCCTTATAGGATATAATTAATGTACCCATCACCATCTCCCATTGCCCACAATGCCCAAATCAGCACAGCACAGTTGCATACATACTGTATCATATGAATGAGCCACAAGTGAACTAACAGGAGTTTGTTCTAAGTTAGGAGCCCGTATTTTTGCTATAACCTTTACTCAGCCAATGACAGAGCCTTAGGGGGGCGTGTGTGAGCAGTCTCTGTGCGGCCCCTCCCCTTTGCGCTGATGCAATCGCAGAAAATACTCTGGCACTTTGCTAGCATCTGTTGTGCATGTTCAGGTCTATGAGAAAATGGTGCTGGTGCCATTTTCCCAGTGATTTCTCCAGTGGGAAGTAAGGTAAGTTTAGTCTATGGGTGAAGGTGAGCGGTGTGAGCCCCATCTGACCCTGCACCCATTGTACAGTAGATACGCCCCTGGAAAGATAACTTCTGGATTTGTGCTTCTGCAACCACCGTAGAGCCACAACTGCATTAGAGGCCCATTTATCATGGATCGCATTTACAATGCGAACTTGGTGGAATATTACCTCCCAGGATCGCATTGTAAAGTGCGCTCCTATCACAGGGATATGTACGCAGGGACAGGGTTCTGAAAGGAGCCCATCCCTGTGATGCGCTGAGGCGGAGGCTGGGGGAGTCTGCGCATGCGAGTTTAGTGCTGACCCCCCTGCTGACCGCACTGCCCCGGCAGCAGTGCGGTGTGTAGCCTTGTAGAAACATGTGGGGGAGGCGGCCAGCGGCGCTGCAGGGGGGATCCCAGCCGGGATCGGAGATTCCTGCTGCAGTCCCTCCTACATACATGGAGGTGATACTTAATATTTGCGGCTAACCCCCGAAAACTGGTGATAAATGGGTAACCTTAGTCTTCTCTGGTAGAATTTCATTTTCATGCTAGATTGTTAATAGAGAATAAAAGATGAATCATTTAGATGGTGATAGTTTTATTTCAGAGTCCAGGTATTATGCCTGCGGACTGTGATATCGACAGCTCCATGGTCAGGATACAAAAGGTCCTTGGTGACATTTTAAAAGTGTTCCATTATTACACAATGCCTCGCAGTCTGTATAGACGTCGCTATTGTGACTGTATATTTCCCTTTCAATTTGCTCTCACGGCATCAATCTTCCTCCGACGGATTCCATTTCATCTCTGCCGCTTTGTGGCCCATGACTCATTATACATTAAAGTGACTGGTTGTGGGCCAGAAGGAATCACTACATTGTAATAAGCAGAATGCACACTGCTGGCGGCTTCATCAGAATGGAGAAGGCTGGAAAAGTCTAAAAAGCGAAGGACGTGTTGCGTCGTGTGTTCATCACAATGATCCCTGTAGCGGTGTTAGGGATAAAATGTTCTTTCTGGAGCTGTTATTATTCTGTATGTAAGAAGAGCTGTGTAATACTACTGCCGATGTGCTGTGTCCTGGCACTGGCCATTATACAGTGTGTGTGGGCGGTATACGGCCATTAAGTTGACACAGTAAGGTCGACATGCATTGGGTCATCCACTGAAGGTCGACACATGTAATAAAGTAGGTAGACATGCCTAATGTCGACATGGTTGGAAGGTCGACACGCGCGGTCAGTCGACATGGGTTTTTCACTTTTTTTGGGAGCCGACATGTGCCAACAGGCGGTATTTCATGCCCTACCATCCACTAGGGCGTGGAGGGAGAATAGAATAGTGTGCTAAGTGCAGCGAGCCATTGCCATGACCTAGCCATTGTCGACCTAATGCTTGTGTCGACAATGGCATGTCAACTTATTTCATGACCTGAGCCATGTCGACCTACAGTGGTCGACTTAATGACCCAGACCCATATGGAGAGCTGTACAGAAGCATTCCCATGGGCTGCATAGCTACAGTGATCTATAAGACATCTCGTTTATGCATGTACAATTGCATAGTGTATTTTGTTTTGTGTGTACAGTACATTTATAGTTCCAGTTATCATTTTAGTGCGTCGTATGTGTTCCTGGTATGTATTGTGCGGCCCGGAGATATTTGGGTACATAAAGGGATCAACATTCACCAAACACAACAGCATTGGTGGTTTCCAGGCCCTGCAATTGGTGAATGGGATAGGATGCTGATAGGTGATCTTAGCGGTGCTGCTCTTGTATTGTCATTACAGACCAGCCAAAAGACCTGGCATATACCAGGTCACCTCAGTATGCCTCCCTCTATGCCCCGTCCTGACCCTAGGTCTGTCCCTGCTGAACACTTACTCCGTTCCTAGCACCCACAGAGTGGTACTCCATCCTCTCCATCCACTAAGGTCTGTCCCATCACACACTGCAGTGAGAGCCAATGGCGCAAGTCGGAGACCAGGAAGAGATTGTGGCATCTCTCTACCCTCCCATATAGAAGCAACATCTTGATTAACAAACTTTTCCGGTTTTAATAATATGCAATTATGGTCACCTTTGGAAAGCAGTTTGCATTTCTTAAGGTCCATACACACCGGTAGATTTTTCCCGATGATGGGGGAAATCGCTAGGCTGAAAATGCTCAGTGCGTACACACTGAGCAGTTTTCTCATGTTTAAATTTTTTCCCAGGGGTGGATGACTTTCCATAGCGGGACACTATGGAAAGCCGTACACCCCATCGCTCATCAGCTGGTAATATCAGTAGATGTGCGGCAGTGACCAGTGATGAATCGGAATGCGTATCACCGCTCATCGCTGCCCCGTACACACTGGGCGCCTCAAGTGAGTAAACTACGCTGCTCTCAGCTCAAAGTCGCCCAGTGCGTATGGGCAAATGAACCCTCTCAATAATATCTATCATTATTCTTTTCCTTGCATGGTGGAGGTTTTTAGGACATTGTTTAAAAAGAATCCTCTCCATTCTATAGCCAGAGTCATTCAGGAAATCGATCAAGCTGAGACGTGACAAAGAGAAGCAGAACTGCAAAGGATGTGGGGAAAGCTTCAACTCTATCACCAAGCGGCGACACCACTGCAAGCAATGTGGGGCGGTAAGTGTATAGAACTAGGGCTGTGCTCCAAGGCCGCCATATTTAAGGGTCTTTTTATTTTTATTTTTGACAAGTTAAATGTATTAACTTTGTAAACAGGTAGAGGTATCAGTTACCCCCATGTCCTGCGGCTCCCTTCCTAATAGTAGATAGAACTTGTGTATTCCTTACTTTGTTGCACACTAGTTGACCTGTACCGAACAACTAGTGTGCAAGTCCCAATTCCTGCTGGGTAGTGTGGAAGTGTGCGATAGGGTTAACAGTGGGTGACAGGGGCACAATGTTTTTTCCACCTCTGAAGAGTCCCCACTGGGGGGTTTTCTGGTTCATTCGCTCCCCCTTACGATCACGCGGGGGAGCAATGTTTTGCATCTGCAAGTATGCGGATGGGGGGAATCAAGGGGCCTGGGGCAGTGGGCCAGTCCATTCACATATGGGAATGCCCAGCATTTCACGAGCGTGCCCATGAGAACACTGGGCATTCTCATGCAAATGCCCCGATGGTGTGAGCAATAAGTAAGTCATTTAGTCACAAAAAAATATAGTACGTCAGTCTCCCCTCCAACTAATTACATTGAGGAGTCTGATGAAATCGCATTGTAGCAATCCCCTAACAGATATAATTAATATATTCCTGTTTTCAACAACTCACTGGGTCCCCATGCCAAGAGCACTGCCAAGAGTGTGTACCAGCCACCCAATCAGTACTCAGGACACAAAGTGTATCTCAGTCATGGGAGTGGCCTATTTATTCACCAAGAATACGATTGCATATCATTATTCATGTTTGATGTACAGTAATACACATTTACTTCTGCCCATTTGTCTTCATTTACCTAATGTTAAAATATATATTTTGTCTTTTTTTTTAGGTTATTTGTGCAAAGTGTTCTGAATTCAAGCTTCTGGCAGAAAATGCACGTAGTAATCGGGTTTGTAAAGACTGTTTCGTGTTGAGCTCTGCTCCGTGTAGTCCTGGGGGAACTGACGTCTCTGAAATTAAGAAGAAAAATAATCTAGAGGTAATCTTTCAGGAAGCCACTAACAGGATATTAATTAAAGCAGTATGGTGTTATGGAATCAATCCAATAATAGAATTTCTTCTCACCAATTCATTAGCGGCACTTGTGTGGCTGACTTCCAGAAATGCCATTTTTATTAACAAACTATTATCATTTTTTTTTTTTAAACGTGTTTTTTAAAGTGTGATTGGTTGAGTTGTGTTCACAAGGAAAAAGAACTCTATGCCAGTTTCCTGATCCATAATTGGAGCCTTGCGACAAACAACTTTTGCCGACCTCATCCACTAGTCATACCAACACGTCTTGTGACTAACTTACATTATTAATGTTCACCTCTGGTAAAGTTAATTTGTGCGCGTTGAGTCGTTTGTAGGACAGGCAGGCAGCGTGCAGAGGGACAAACTGTGGACACAGTTTTCAAAAAAGGGACTTGTTCATACGTTACCATCCCAGTGGACATGGATGGGGGATATAATAGTGTGCCCGAAGCATGGCGAGGGCAGTGGTACACTTATACAGTGACCATGTTGACCTATGTCGGCATAGACAAAAAACCTTAAATGTCGACCTTTTGCTTGTGTCAACCTTTTGACCATGTTGAACTAATGCATGTTGATCCTTTTCATGTGTCAACCTTTTGTCCATCAACCCAAAGTGGTCGAACTATTGACTGTCAACCTTAATTGTGTCGACCCTATGACCCATACCCTGTTATAAATATGCCGCTGTCCGGTAGCAGATATGTCTGTGCGCCGTTTTTTAGTGTTGTTGCTACTGTTATTTTTATGTTGTGTTTCCAAATTCGGGGGCAGAGATTCATGGTTTGTGGCTTAGGACATCTACTGTAATTCCTTAGAATTAAACATGACACGCCCCCTCAATTAGGCCCCTGACACAACATCTACATTAGGCACATGACACACCCCCTTCCATTGACACATGACACACCACGCATCCATTAGGCCCCTGACACAACATCTACATTAGGCACCTGACACACCCCCTTCATTAGGCACATGACACCCCCCACATTAGGAACATGACACGCCCCCTACATTAGACACATGACACAACGCCACCCTATTCAATCTAGAATTATGTATCATTATAATTTCTTTGGGTGAATTCATCATTTGGAAAGCTGATCTAGGTTATGATGGGTTTACGTTTTTGGAAGCAATGTTTAGCCACGAAAAATTATTTTATTGTTCTTTTGTTCAAGCATCAGAACTTTCCACCATGTCTCTTGTTTTTTTTTTTTTTTTTATCCGTTCTATCCTATGGAATGGAATGTCTAGGGATGGATGCAACAAATGGAGTCGGCAAAGGTTTATTCCTAATAACCTAAAGACTGCAGACATCCTAATTATTATTTATTTTTTACACTGATTGCTGTAATTAGCTCAGCGTGTCTGCGTGCTTGGGAAATACTGCAGTTTGCATAATAAACAGCTTGTTTACCACAGTACCCTACAGTGTCACTGAATTTATAAGATGATATAATAATACATTGGTCAAAGAGGAGATTAAGTGGCCGTATGGAAAATATCATGGAGTTAATGTTTTTACAATAAAGTAGAGGAAGAAGTGGCCTGGCGCACTGGTGGACTTCCACCAGTCTATTACAGATCATTACATCACAAAGGGCAGTATTCAATGGTAATATTCTCCGTGCACGGCGAGCATTTTTTTTTGCTCGCCGTGCACTCTCCGTGTTCCGGAGGGCTCGTTGCCTCTCCTGCTGCCACTATTCAATGTTTATAAGACTCGCCGCCACTCGCGGCGAGTCTTAACCCCTGCAGCGGACGAGCGTCCGCAGCAGGGAGCTGACAGGGACGTGGCATCCAGGGAGATTAAAGTCTCCCTGGATGCCACAGAACATATGTGAGGGTAGGGGGCCCCCCTGGGACCCAGGCAGCACAGGCTGCCCCCCTCTATAGCCAGCGGGGGACCCAGTATTCACTGTACCCGAACGTGCTTCGGGTGCAGTGAATATATGAATATCTAATGAGCGGCTCGAGCGCTCCGGCCCCCTGCTGGCTGCACTGTGTAAAAAAAAGAAAAAAAAAAAATGTAAAAAAATATTTTTTTAAAAATTAAATATATATTCATGTGCTATAGGCACATGAATAAAAATAACATGGCCCTCCACAGAAAAAAAAACCTGATTTTTTGACACCAAAATTAAAAAAAACACCCTTTTAGTTTAAAAGTTCACATTCCTGCTCTCCATCAAAAGATGGAGAATTTCTTCACGGAGAGAGACGGCGAGAATCACTAAGAAAGACGGAGAATATTTCACATTGAATAGGGTGGCTCGCCTTTGGAGAAAAAAAACCTCTCTCCACGGCGAAAAAAGCACAAGTTCTCCACAAAAGACGGAGAACTTTTCTCATTGAATACTGCCCAAAGACAAAACCAACAGTGTTTCAGCACAACTCCAGGGAGACCGTTACTTATTTGTCGTTGTGATGAACACATTGTGAACCGTGAATGCCAGGTCCTAAAGGCAGTGTGGGAGACTTCTAGGGTTCTGTTGTTGATCCAGTTAAACACCGATTGTGCTGCCAACTCTCTCAGTGCCAAAGAAGAAAAAAAATAAGATCCCAAGAATCCCCTCCCCCTTCACAAAAACAACCAATCATGTACAGTATAAAATAGATGTAACTTGTGTCGCTCCTGTTATTGTTATTCCCAATGCTATACAGTAGCTTATAAATCACCCCCAGTCATAGATTGGCATTGTGCACACCGGGATGTGGTCACTAGGTCTACAAGCATTAGTTCGACAGTCATTATTAGTCACTAGGTCGACATGGAAAAGATCAACATAAAAAAGATGACATGAGTTTTTCCTTTTTTTTTTTTGTAAAGTTGGTTTTTCAAACTGTTGCTATGGAGAATACAATAGTGTGATGAGCATAATGAGGCGCTGCGGCCGAAGCATGGTGAGCAAATGCAGTACACTTATACGGTGTCCGTGTCGACATAAGTCGACACAGCAACAAAAACATGAAAAACGCATGCCGATTTTTCCATGTCAACCTTTTCCATGTTGACTTAATGACCATGTCAACCTATTTCATAAGTCAACCTAGTGACTGTAGACCTTTAGTGGTCGATCGAATGGCTGTCGACCTAAGTTCTGTCAACCCTATGACCCATACTTGTGCACACCAGACCCCCTCAGAGTCAGTATGTTACAGTCATAATGAAAAGGGGTGTGTTTTATTAGGTGAACACAAAAGGTCGGCAGGCACAAGGTCGACATAAGCAAAAGGTTGCCGTGGAAATTATCAATGCATGAATAGGTCAACATGGAATGCAAAATAGTGTACCACGTCTTCTCGCATGGCTTGCTTCGCTCACCATCTTTCGGGCAAGCTCCCTCGCCCTGCTACCACTGCTTTACCGTCCACGTGGATGTTAATGTATCATTTAAAAAAAAAAGAAGCAAGAAATGTAAAGAAAAACTCATGTAGGCCTCTTCAAGTGTCGGCCATTTTACCATGGCCACCTTTTGATCATGTTGACCATATGCATGTTGTCCTAGACACCGTTGATCTATCGTCCGGATACTGATGAGAAGACCATACTTGGAGGAATGCAGTGTTGCAACCTATATATTGTTCTTTACATATGAGAATAGATACTGTACCGATCTGATTTTAGGACATTATTGATACTTTAAATGTTTTCAAAAGTGACCTGCAATATTTGTTTCTCTCTGTGCTTTTAGATCAGCACCGTATGTGAGGGACAGCACCACTGTCTGACTTTTAACGAGTCTGTTTCCCTGGAAACGGAACCTCTTCTAATCTGGGGTGTGGATCAGTTGGTCACCAGCAAGTTATTAGATCGACATGCATTTAAGTCGACATGTGTCTAGACACATGTCAACCTAATGATGTCAACCTAATGACTGCCTAACAACTTGCTGGTGGCCCAGTGACTGTATCCCCTATTCTATTGCTTCTCTCCCTGCCCTGTCCCAAGCAGCATTACGTTCGGTACTTGTGTAGTTTCACGGCACCAGCATGGCGCCGTGCTACTTCCGGGTGTACGCTTGCCACGAAATATGTCCAAAAAAGTAACTTAACTCCATGCCAATATGGATAGTTCATACCTCCACTATCCATGTTGGCATGGAGTTGATTTTAAATAGCGTGGCGAGCGTAGCGCGGGCGAGCGAAGCGAGCCCCGCAAGGGGACTCAGACGCACGGCGCCATGCTGGCACCGTGAAACTACACAAGTACCTTACATTCTAGAGCGGTTGTTGCATTGACCATGTTCCGTTTATTCTATAATTCCATTATAATATTTGCCAGTAAGGCAGCGTGTGTAAGCACCGTGTTGCTTTACTGCTTTCTATTACTTTTCTAATTAACTATGCCACTTGCTTCATCCGTCATTCAGTGACTTTATTATGGATCAATATTGCACATTAACCGCAGTATAACATAGGAGATAAGTTTTATGTACTTGGAATTGTCTGTCCTGGCGAGCGTGTACAGAGAACTGAGTGGTTTCCTTTTCTTTATCTGATTTTTAGAAGCAGATTTCATTGTCACTAGATAGTAGTTTGATGAGCAGCAGCCTCCTAATCCTGGAGAAGGGGAAGACCTGGCACAAGATGTGGTCCTACGTCCCAAAGAATGAACCTCTTGTTATGTATCTCCAGGGTTGTAGCCAGGTAAGAGTCATTCATTTCTATATATAATGCACCATCAATCTCTGGGCGTAACAGCGCATCCTAGAGGTGTAATTAATTCCATCATCCACAGTGTGCCTGTTTTCTGCGCTGAAAGATGGAAGCTGTTTTCTAGACAATCCGCTGTTGCTGACAGTTAACCCTTTGAGTGCCAATTTCTCTGAGAGATGTGCAAAATATCAGCTAATAATGCCAGCGTCGCCCACATTTGTTATATAAATTCAAATAAAAAAAGTTGTGTAAAAAGATTGTGGGTGACATTTAATAGGATGAGATTTTTAGTCAAAAAAATATCGGAATTCGCACCTTTTTCTGAAAATTGCACATGTAATGTGCGAATTGCGGTAAAAATCGACATTTTGACCTGTCGATTGTTTGCCACACTTATATTCGCATCCAGATGTTTTCCCATTATAAAGTATACAACTTGCCAATGTAATAGGGTGTGATATTTGGTAAACATTACTAAAAATCGCAAAGCAAATAGACCAAGTTTAGTCTGGTGAGTTTGACAGAACCATGCGCAGATCAGTGAGATCTGTGCATGGTTCTGTCCAAAAAAAGTGTAAAAGTGAAAATGAATTTTAAAAAAGTGAGGTCCCCCCTCCTGAGCATAACCAGCCTCGGGCTCATTGAACCGGTCCTGGTTTCCAAAATACAGGGGACAAAATGTGTAGGGGTCCCCCATATTTAAGAAAACAGCACCAGGCTCTTGGACAGGTCCTGGTTCCTAAAATATGGGGCACTAAAAACTGGGGGTCCTGCCGTATTTTTGAACGAGCTTGATTAAAAAATATATGTAAAAGGAGTACCGACCTTGACACTCAAGAACTGTCCCGAGAGCAGTGACTCTGGCCCGTTTTCGTTTTGCTCGACAGAAAAAATTGCCAGGCGGGATTCAATGTCCCGGCTGCCGATCGGCGAAAATGGGGCGTGTCCATGTAAACGGCCATTGTCGAGATTCAGCCATTCGGACAATTCACTGCTGTTATCGGCAAAATAGGCCTGATCTGTTGATCTGCCTCTTCAATGCTGTCGGCAAGGTAGCATTGAATAGGCGCCCGCCGCTATTTGCCCGGTCAGAAATAGCAGTGGGGATTGAATAACCCCCTATCTGTCCAATCTTTCTGGTTGGAGGTGAAAATCTGTGGGAGCAACTGACCATCAACCCAAAAGCCATAAAATGGGCAAAAGTGGTTGATTGGATAAATTGGTTAAATCAAATTGATTTAACCAATTTGAATGTTATTTTTTATTTGTTTTCCAGTGTTTACACTACCAGATTTTCATTCTAATCAGAAAGATTGGACAGATAAACTTATAGGGCGGTATTCAATGAGAATACCTGCGAGGTGCAGCGAATCCTTTTTAGGATTCGCTGCACATTCGCCACGTTCCGGAGCCTCGCCGGCTCCGGTATTCAACGTGTCAGGGGCTCGCTGCCCCTGACTGGTGAATATGAGCTCCTGCGGCGAATGCCGCAGGGAGCCTGAGGACAGTGGCAGGCAGAGAGATGGAAGTCTTTCTGCCTGCCCCAGAACGTTTGTGGGGGGGAGGTGGGCCCCCCGGGGGTGCCAGCAGGGGACCGTATATTCACTATACCCGATCGTAATGATCGGGTGCAGTGAATATATGAATATGTAATGAGCGGCTCGGCTCCGGTGTCCCCTGCTGGCTGCTGTGTAAAAAAAAATATATATATATATTTTTTTTAATTAAATATATATTCATGTGCTTACAGCACATGAATAAAAATAGCATGCCCCTCTTTAAAATAAAATTCCTGATTTTTTTACACCAAATATAAAAAACAAAACACTTTATTTTAAAAGTTCACATTCCACTTCTCCATAAAAAGATAGCGATTGCTACTCGGTGAATCATGGCGAAAAAAACCTTCAAATGTATTCGCCATGTGGTCATTGAATAGGGTGATTCACCGTTTTTGACAAAAATTCGCCAAACAGCACAAATTCGCCATAAAAACATGGCGAATACCGCCCAGAGTGTTCATCCAGCTTAGTACTGGAGTGACAGGTGATGGGTCTAGGAGGAAAGGGACAGCATGTGTACATGTCCCCTGTCCTAGCTAAAGCAGGAATTCCTGGGGTCGTGGTACCCTATTCTGGTTTGGGTGAACTGTGGGCAACAGTTGATCTTCTGCACAAAGTTGCCAGTGACACTTACAATTTATATATACTCCGTTTGATACAGGGAAATTACATTACTTACCAAGGCATGCAACCACTTCCTCCGATTGACCATACTTACTGTGGGCAGGATGGGTAGGTCATACCAGGATTCGAAAGACCGTATGGAAGGGGTCGGGCTAAAATAATGTGAATCACATTGTATAGATGTGAAGGGGTGGAGGCTAATAGCAATGAACCTGGCTCCCCAAAGTGGCAACAGCATCTCCGGTCTTGTCCCCTAGAGGAGAATGTCTGAGTCGGCAGGTGTGCCAGTGCCCTGCTCATTGTCAGCATATGTAGGATACAGGGACAGCCTGATCATTACCTAGTGTGTGCCACTAACAATAGTAAACAATGACCAGTAACAATAACAACAATTGTAAGCATAAAGACATCTTTGTGTTACAAATAGTTTTTTATGGGTGTGATGCACTACTCTGTCCTTATACATCGTTGCTGTTGTCGCGCCCCTTGTTGTGCGTTAGGTCCTACACATTTTTGCTAGCAACTGGAGTCTATTTTGGCAAAAATGTGTTTTAGTCACAATGGGATGTAACATGCACAGAAAGGCTGCAACACTTGTATATCTGTGTGCAACTGAGTCTAAATCGTTATACATAGTACTAATATGCAGAAGCTGCAGCCTTTTTTTCCAGTACAAGTACTGTTGTGCGTTTGCACAGGCTCTGCATACAAATTGATCACCATAGTTTTACTGTTACACCCTCACTGTGCCAGCTCTCCAGGAACACAGCTGCAGTGCCTTGTTCCCGGGGAGATCTCTACTGAACATGTGCAAATAGCTGGTAAAATGGCCGCCATGGCCATCTTTCTGGTGATTTCTTCAGCTCCAGGCCAAAGGGCCGTGTGCACTGCACACCCTGTACGGATAGTAAATCTGTCAATGGATGTATGTTATATTGCACAAATACAGACCTACAGTGTGGTTGAGAGAATGTCAGCTTGCCCCACCCCACACTCTTTCTAGCCCTTCTTCCTCTCTATCTGCTGCTCTGCCTCCCACTCTGCCTGTTTCTCTCCCCCCCCCTTCCGCCCTGCTTCTCTGCTTATTCCAGGTCCTCCACCTTTGCTAGATCTGTCCCGTCTCCGCACACACATATATATGTGCACATAACTCAAGGCTTCAGTACCATCTGGCTTTTTATCTTGCACCAGTATAAATATATCTTCAAAGTAAAATAGCAGCTTAATTACTCTGCCCCAGCCTCCATTCCATAGTAAGAGCCTCTACAGCACTCATAAACTTTATGTTCCCTCAGAAGAAGAGAGCAAGTCACAGCGCACAGATTACTTCACGCGTTTCAGCTCTTCCATTTGCATCCCTCCCAGGGTGATCTTATAAATGCCATTGCAACCAGTATGAGAATAAAACATGTGCCTGGTGCTAATGTTCTTTTCATAAAGTGAAGAATAAGTACATAGGTATATCTGCTGTACAACCGGCTCTGAGAGGGAGGAACATTTTATTACACTGTAATTTCCAGTCGTGGCTCGTTGCTTTTATACTCATTTATTTAAAACTGTTTATTTATCTTCTTTCTTGTGGTTTTTAAAGCTTTTATTGGAAAATATATTCATAAAATCCATTCTTGCATTTATAGTTACCCTCTTCTCCAAGATGTATACAAGATCGGTACTTATATGTTAGTTGGGCGCCCATTCTGCGTAGGGAAATCGCATCGCATGGGCCATTTTAGTGTCATGCGATGTGCGATGCGATTTTTTATGTAATTTATTCACTGCTCTGTGTGCCCCCAAGGTATCGCATCGCATCTGCTGCAAAATCACATGCGATCGCATCCGATTTTATAGGCTGTGCGATGCCATTACATTAGGTATACAATAATATGATTGTGTGTCCTAAAAATAGCTTTTACGCACTCCCCCCCCCCCCCCCCACTATCCACGTCACCCTGAAGCATGGCGAGTGGCGGCGGAACGTGTCCTCCGACCTTTTCATACCCCCACTATCCACGTCGGCGTGGAGTTGGTTTTATAAAGTGTGGTGAGCGCAGCAAGCCATCGAGCCCAAAGCGTGGCGAGCCCCGCTCGCCACGCTTCGGGCTCGGTGGCTCACTGCGCTCGCCACACTTTATAAAATCAACTCCACGCCGACGTGGATAGTGGGGGTATGAAAAGGTCAGAGGACACGTTCCTATCTATCCCATTCCATAGGGTATCCTATGGAATGGGCACCAGCAGCTGGGAACTCATTGGTTCTGTGGTGTTGATCAATATAGCAGGGCTCTTTCACTTTGAGCTGTGACAGTTTTTAGCCACAGTCCCAATCTGCTCCTACCTCGAATCCCTGTTTTCACATCTCCCTCTGTCCAAATGCAGCAATTTTAAAACCGATCGGTGTCCCTGCAAAATAGCTTTCACTTTCTGTTCTGACCTCTTTTAGCACACAAAGGAGTAATTTGGTCCGTCGAGTGGCCTCTAGTGGTCAGTGGTGGTACTTCACCTCCACTGAGGAGTGATTATATACATATCTTTCCAGAAATTGGGTATCAATGTTGACCTGAAGTTTATTGATGCAGATTAAGGAGAATTGAGGCATGTTAATATGCGGGCTTAAGCCATAAAATTAATGTATACCTTCCACTTTGTTTAAAAAAAAAAAAAAAACAGCTCCCCCTCCCAATGCTTTCCAAATAATACTATAGTACATACCCTGGGCCAGTGGGGAGTTATAATAGTCTGCTGTAATTGCTTCTTTATGTTTGCCCATATATAAAGTTGTACACATTACTGGGACAGGAATGCCCCATATGTGTCTCCTTTGTAAAGTGCAACGGAATATGCTGCGCTATATAAGAAACTGTTAATAAATAAATCTGCAAGCTTGGTGATGCATGTTATCACTATCAGTGCATATTTGCACCGGCTCTTTACTGGTGCAAAAGTTTCATCTAAAAATAACTGTATGTATGTAACTCTGCACAGACTGTACATCCGATAATGCCCCCTCAGTCAGCATTATTACCCCCTTACAGTCCGGTTATTCCCCACAATGTGCTAGTGAAGGGACAACAGATTTTCGCACCACTCTTCATCACTTATATCTACGTATGCTTGGCTCCAGTCAATGTGCAAAGATTAAAACCACAAATGGACTTGTCACCCAACTCTGTATCTGCCTATTGCCTTTATATTGCATGTCCACAGGGCAGCCGAGAGGGGGGGGGGAGCGGGTACTAATTACCGGGGCCCAGGCTTGCTGGAGGGGCCCCACGGGGGCCCTGGTCTGACCCCCCCCACTTCCCCCTCTGTCCCTCCCGGGCAGCAGCAGCACACACCTCTACAGCATGTGGTGGGCTGACAGCAGGCTCAGCATGAGCGTCTCACTGACAGTGTGAGAGCTCATGCTGAGCCTGCTGTCAGCACAGCACATACTGTAGGTGTGTGCTGCTGGTGCTGCTGAGGGAGGGACAATAACACTCCCCCCCCTCGACTTTAGAGCGTTTTCTCAACCCCCTCTATACATTTTGGGGGTGTGTCCTAATCGCGAGAGGTGGCCATGCCTCCAACAATTAGGCCACACCCCAAAAATTTTACCGGGGCCCGGCATACCTTTCGGCTGCCCTGCATGTCCAATAAGGTTCTGGAAAGCCCACAGGCCCAGTAGCATCATCCTATCCTCATTCAGAGTCTTTCCTGTTGTGCAAAAAAATAATAAGAGAAACATAATTATAGAAATCTATTTCTGTTATAAAATATACTGATGAACTGAAATGTACAAGAACCAAACCTAAGGCTGCGTCTACAGGGACCTGTTTGGCAGTAAGGAGGCTGCACATGTAAATCTATGGCTGCGTCTACACATTGTGTTTTAGCAGGATGCAGTAGAACAGGAGCTGTTTAGCAGGATGCTTACTCTAATACTTCCGGTGGGGGCTGGGGATAGTCGCACTCACGTGGAGCTCCCGGCTCCCACCCCTGGAGCCCCCATCCCCTGCCCCCAGAGAAGCAGAGAGAGCAGCTGGAGATGAGGTGGAGTGCTGCACCGGCTACAAGCTGCACCGCGTCCCCCCAGGTGGCTGGGTGGAGAGCGGGAGCATACTGCGCCTCGTGTCACTGAATTCCGGATGCTGTCCGCGGCTAGCCCGCTCCTCCTTCAGTGCAACAAGCTGACCGGGACCGAGCACGCTACTCCACTCTGGCAGCTTCCTGCTCAGGATCTGCCCCCGGCGCAGGCTACAGCCCCCAGCGCCTGCACCAGGGCAGTAACAGTGTAACCTCAGCCAGAGCCGGCCTTAGGCATAGGCCAACTAGGCAATTGCCTAGGGCATTTGGAATGCCTAGGGGCAGCAGCAGCTTCTGCTGATTAAAATGATATGCAGCATGCCTATATTCTGTGTGTGAGTGAGGCTGTATCTGCATATGAAATAGTGTATTCATGGAAATCACTGTAACATAGCATTCTGTATGCAGGTACAGCCACAGTCGCTCACAGAATATAGGCATGCCACGTATTATTTTAATCATTGGAAGCTCCTTGTGTGTGCTGGTCATAATAATGCAAATAAGACAAATTTTCAGCAAAAAAGGCACCCAACGTTAGCAGAACTGGCCAGGAGCTGCATGGCCTATTGAGGCAAGATGTATGAGGAAACATCTGTATCCAAGCAGAGGTCACAGTGTTAGCGGCTGTGCGAGTGCTGTCTGCGGGTGGGTTGGTTATGCAATAGTGTTCGGCATATGTGTAAGGGGCATTATGTGTGTCATGTATAAATGCGTTAATAATGTGCGACATTTGTAACAGGCATTATGTGTGTCATGTGTATAAGGGCATTAATAATGTGCAGCATATGTGTAAGGGGCATTATGTGTGTCATTATGTGTATGAAGGGCATTAATAAAGTTTGGCATAATGTGTAAGGGCATTATTTTTATATGGACATTAATAATGTGTGTCATGTGTAAGGGGCATTGCTGTGTGGTATTATCAGGGGTGCCGAGAGAAAGGGGTAGGGGGTACAAATTACCCAGGCCAAAGTCTGATGGAAGGGCCCAGTGGGGGCCTCGGGCCTCCTCCCCTAAGGGTATAATGTGAATAATGTGACGAGTAATGTATATAAGGTAAAGTGGTACTACTGTGTGATGTAACGTGAATAAGGGACACCATCGCATGATATAATGTGAATAAAGTTGCACTACTGTGTGGCATAATTTGAATTGGGGGTACTATTGTGTGGCCATGCCCCTTCCCAGCAAGAACACACCCCTGTTTGGGCTGCGCACCGAATGTGTGCACTGTTTCTATTTAAAATATTGTGGGTAGGAGCACCAAAATGATGACTGCTATGATGAGGATTGATGGTGCTGGGAAAGGGGAGCAGGGTCAGAGGTGGAACTAGTGGCGGTGCTAGGGGGCACCAGCCAAAATCTTGCCTAGGGCATCAGTTAGGCTAGGGCCGGCTCTGACCTCAGCCCAGGGAGGGCCCAAGCTCCAACTCAAGGCCCCCTGGCCTCACAGCCTCTTACTGACTAACCCCCCCCCCTTTCTCCCTGCATGCTGGCTCCCCCCCAGCTGCAGCTCCAGCATGACCAAGATGGCGCCGCAGTATGGCTGCCTAGGAACTGTGCCACTCAGCCATATGTAACCCTGTGTCTCCCCTGTTTTGTACACTGCATAGCAACCTATAACTGTACTGTCTCTGCATATTTGTTAACCACCTGGCTGTTGCAATGACCAATGGCGCCGCTGATGGCTGCCTAGGTGCTGTGCAGCTCGGCGGGTTTGTGTTCCCTGTGTGATAACTGTACTGTCCCTGCTTATCTGTTACCTACCTGGCTGTCGTGGCGACCAGTGGCGCTGTTGATGGCTGCCTAGGAGCTGTGCAGCTCGGCGGGCGCGTGTTCCCTGCATGTAATGTCTTAATGTAACATATGTGTAAAGTGTCCCCCCCCCCATCCCTGGTTGATGCTGCACTGTAATCCACATAATATTCCTAGTGTGCGCAAGCATACATGGCCAATAAAGTTGATTCTATTCTATATATACACAAGCCTGCTGCATCCTGCCTAAAACGCAATGGGCAGTATTCAATGTGAAAAATTCGCCAAGCATGGCGAGAGATTTTTTCTCTCGCCATGCACTCGCCCTGTTCCGGAGGGCTCGCTGCCTCTCCTGCTCCCTCTATTCAATGTGGTTAAGACTCGCCGCCACTCGCAGCGAGTCTTAACCCCTGCAGCGGACGAGCGTCCGCGGCAGGGAGCCGTGGGACGGTGGCAGCCAGGGAGATTAAAGTCTGCCTGGCTGCCCCAGAACATATGTTGAGGGGAGGGGGCTCCCCGGGACCCAGGCAGCACAAGCTGCCCCCCCCTATAGCCAGCGGGGGACCCAGTATTCACTGCACCCGATCGTGCATATGTAATGATCGGATGCAGTGAATATATGAATATCTAATGAGCGGCTCGAGTGCTCCGGCCCCCTGCTGGCTGCTCTGTGTAAAAAATAAATAAAATTAAATATATATTCATGTGCTATAAGCACATGAATAAAAATAACATGCCCCTTCACAGAAAAAAAATCCTGATTTTTTTTACACCAAAATTTAAAAAAAAACCTTTTAGTTTAAAAGTTCACATTCCAGCTCTCCATGAAAAGATGGAGAATTGCTACACGGAGAGAGACGGCGAAAATCACTTAGAAAGACGGCGAATATTTCACATTGAATAGGGTTGCTCGCTTTTGGAGAGCAAAATGCTCCGTCCAAGGCGAAAAAAGTACAAATTCGCCATAAAACAGGGCAAATTTTTCTCATTGAATACTGCCCAATGTGTAGACACAAGAAACTGCATCCTACTAAATAGGATCCTGATAAAATGCAATGGGCGGTATTCAATGTGAATACCGGTGACGTGCAGCGAATCCTGTTTAGGATTCGCTGCACATTCGCTACTGGTCGCCGCGTTCCGGAGCCTCGCCGGCTCCGGTATTCAACGAGTCATGGGCTCGCTGCCCCTGACCAGCGAATATGAGCTCCTGCGGCGAACGCCGCAGGGAGCCTGAGGACGGTGGCAGGCAGGGAGATGGAAGTCTCCCTGCCTACCCCAGAAAAAAAAAATATATATATTTTTTTAATTAAATATATATTCATGTGCTTACAGCACATGAATAAAAATAGCATGCCCCTCCTCAGAATAAAATTCCAGATTTTTTGACACCAATTGTAAAAAACAAAACACTTTATTTTAAAAGTTCACATTCCACTTCACCATAAAAAGATAGCGATTGCTACTCGGTGAATCATGGCGAAAAAAACCTTGAAATGTATTCGCCATCTGGTCATTGAATAGGGTGATTCACCGTTTTAGTCAGAAATTCGCCTTACAGCACAAACTCGCCATAAAAACCTGGTGAATCAGCCTCATTGAATACCGCCCAATGTGTAGACGCAGCCTAAAACATTTCCCAGGTAATTTAGGTTGGTGGAAGGGTCCAGCTTGACCCCTTCTGTCATAATCTGTATTGTTACCGACAAGTGAAATAAAAGGCCACATAGGAACCATTAATATATGGCTCATGTTGTAAGTATTAAATATTGCCTTAACCACACTATAGTACAGCTGGGTACCGTTTAAGCTGCCAGTTTGTGAGTTGATATAATATTTGTACCTTATACCTTACTGATAGCGAAGGTTTCTACCCACTGAGGCTCCGCTCAACAAAATTGCTTCAGCCAAGTAAGGGTCACACAAAGTATTAATGCGCCCTGATGAGGAATGACATCTGAGACACTGAACCAAGAGTTAGTGACGTACAATAGGGTTAAAAATCTATGTGTTTCCATTGTAGCTTTTGAAGTCTGATCACAAAACGCATGAAGGATGGAAAAATGAGATTTATGTATCTGTGCCAGTAGCGTAAACCTAATTTATCTGCCGCCAGTTCAGAACCCGCAGATATTCTTAGTGTCATATTGTCTCTGGTTTTTATGATGTTTTCTATCGCTGTGTGTTTTTTTTTCCTTTGCTGTCATCTCACATCCCCATAAAACTGCCTGACCCCTTTATTCTCAGCGTACACAAATACATGAGGACGGAGACCATTTATTATATCATATCCCGTCCGTCCCTGGGTGCGTGTGCGCGTGTATATGTATGCATGTGTGTAAAACTATGTTGCACTTTTACCCCTTTCACATCGCAAATGTTGGGTCGTACCTGGAATTTGGATACAGGTCTATTCCGGGGGCGGCATTTGCAAGGGTAAGCTCCCACAACGACCCGGCAATAACCGGATCGCTGACTGCATCTGGGTGGCGGCACATCACAGGGGGACGGGGGAGGAGGCACCACTTGGAGTGGACCCTGCTTTCTTTATGTAGTGTGAACGGGACCTGGGTCGCTTGACCCCGGGTTATCCGTTTACACTGCCCAGCAGCCCGGGTCTGACCCGGGTAAAACCCTTCGTTTAACCTGGTTAGATTGCCGGGTTGCTGGACCCAGGAGTTTTCAAAAGGCCCTTTCACACTGCACAGTGACCCAGGTTATTTGTGCTGTGTAAAAGGGGTATATGTGAGTGGTGGTTGGTGATGAGATGGGGGGGGGTCTGCGTTCCAGAGTCCAGGAGAGTGTAAGCCTATGATTGCCACCCTCCTATCTCTTTAATTGCCATTACTTTGTTTCTTCTCAATTATAAAGCACAATGGAGTACACTGTATACATACCCCTTATAAATATATATAATATGAATAATAATATCCCTTTGCATGCTGACAAGTCCATGATGTTGTGACAGAGCAGGAAGTGCTGCTGTATGACAACACCAATAACTCTGGGTCACAACATTGTTCTGGAGTGCAGGGTTCTGGAGTGCAGGGACACAACATGTATTTGAATTCAGACTCCTATTGAGAAAGTTTCATTTACAGAGGCCATAAACCCAACATTGAATATTTTTCATTTCTTCATTTTCCGTCTCATCCATCACAACCAGCAATAGACATAAGGATTTTATTCTGACTGTGAGATTAATGTTGCTGCTACAGGATTGTGTTAGTCACCTTCTGTATCATTACAAGGGACACATAATATACAGGCTTAGGAAGCTTTTATGTACTGAGGTGACTGTACATAATTTTAACTGCATTTTAGTCACAGTTAAAGCATATATGTGAGGTCAGGAAAAATGAGGACCCTTATCGTTGGTTTGGGCATACTGTCCTGAGTACAGCTAGGCAGCTCAAGTAATTGGATGCTGTTTTACCTGTGGTCGTAGTGTCCCGGGGGCAAGTTGGGTGGGGTAGTGAGCAATGCTGTTCCTTTTCATAGGGGTTCTGAGATGCAGTAGATCCAGGGAGGCTAAAACTATCGATGGTCATCCATCACATAGTTTATTACCATCGATGACTGTTGCAGTATTGTCATCGATGGCAACCATCAATGCTGCTCTACTTAGCAGAGAAGTGGAGAATAGATGCTGAGCCCCCTCAGGAAAGGGGTATTAATGGCAAGGCCAGCAGCCCCCACAACACTGGACAAAGGGCTTGCCTCCACAGTAAGAAAAAACAGGGGTGTGGCTCTTGTGCATTTCCCATAAGGCCACACTGTCACACCCTAACTGCACACAAGCTCTCTTTCTACAGCAAGAAAGTTGGAAGATCTGGTAAAACCAAGTTGCACGGCAGGTGCTCGCCAGTCATACTGCTCATGTGCATGTAATGAAGGGCATACAACTGGCATGTAGGATCTAATTAATAAACCTAGATATTTTCTCTCAAAACGGCAGTGGTCTGAGCCTCCTATCATTGTATATTTGGCCATATGGCTCCACCACTGCCTGTGCTCATATGACTCAACGCACTCATTCAATTTCCTCCCCCTCTTTTCATGTAGTGATGAGTTTCTCTTATTTATTACTTAGGGCTCCCAAATTTACCAACTGCACTTCGATCTGATGAACTACGGGCTATTTTTAAAGAATTGCAGCTTATAACTGTATAACTAATGGTCTTATGAAATTAATATTTTTCAATGTTTTCCTTGTAGGACGGTCGAACTTCACGCGCCATTCCTCTGCCTGGCTACGAAGTCAGTTTACCAAGCGCCAGTGACAAGGTGGACTTAAAACATGTGTTTAAATTAAGCCAGTCCCAGCAAACTTTGTTTTTTGGAGCTGAAGATGAAGATCTGCTGATGAAATGGATGGGGGTTCTAAGTCGAGCATCAAAAGGAGACCCATTAGCCCCTACAGAATATGTCGAGAACATCTAAATCCCTATATTAACGGTCCTTTGGTTTTTTATCTCTCATCACGAAAAATCTCAGAATCGTGACACTCCGACAACACCGTAACAATTCTTGACATTGCCGTCTCTACGTATTAACATCTGTGGTGTTCCCCCATTGTATGTGATTTTTCATATTTGTACCTGTGTCAACGAGTACTGTGTTTTTTTAAAATCCTTATGGATGGAACATTTGACGGATGTGATGAGGTCGCAATCACAGCACACAAAATACAGCACACAATTTTCAGTCTACTGTTTTGTATATGTGTATTTAAGATAAAAATCCCAAATACTATTTAGTACAGATCGTATATGTGAATAGTTAATCGTTACCTTTTTAAACATCCACAACTGAAATATAGGATGACCAGTTACAAGCACCCAAGCACAGTAGCCAAAAGCCTCGTCAGAGCACATTTGGAAGTGGACAAACATTGTGGCGGGCCACTGACCATTCCTATACCGTTACCTCCTTGAAACCTCAAGTACTTGCCTTGTTGTAGCTGTCTAATATAGAGTATTCCTCTTCAGTTCTGATTGTTTCAGGTCATGTGACATGCCACCGATAGTCGGGGGTGGGGGGGATCTTTGTAAAGTGTTGTCGTTATGTTAAATCTTAACATACAGTGGAGGGATCACCCGTGCAGCCTGCATAGGAAGTACTGTACTACTCCCAGACCAAGCACCTTCTGCATGACTGATTAGCGTAAACCCATTTTTCTAAAGTCTGTATGAAGCATTTTTACCACTGCTGGGAACATGAAGTTTGTTTGTTTGTCTGTTTGTTTTGTTATTTCCGGTCAACTCTTTGTTTTTATTTATGATTTGTAAATATTGTTATATACATATTTTCAGACATTTTAAAAAGAAAAATAAGCTAATAAAAAGTTTAGCACAGATCGTCTCAGGATATATTTAACGTTGTTATAATTTATGTAATGTGCTTTGGGATTTTGACACCCAAATTATTTAATCCGACAATTTTGAGTCTCTTCGGCTCATCGACCTATTGAACAACATGGTGTTTCCTAGTCACAAGCACGTCCACTGTTGGTATAAAATAAATGATGTCATATTGCTGGGTTTGTGTAATGTTTCAGCGTCCTGTTGACACAATGTAACACATGATGGCTGTTTTTTTATATTTTTAGAGTGAGGTTATTATTTATAAAGACTGGAATGCATGCAAAGCACAGCGACACCTAGCAACACATTGGATTTTGTTATTTACAAACACATTTTGGAAAATTAAAGCACAATTAAAAATCATGGACGATAGTACGTTTCCGAAAGGTTATCTGTACGTTTCCGAAAGGTTATCTGTGCACCACCACTCAGTAGTTGCTACTTTGTATCTAATCCTGATGAGCAAGTTCCGGTCAATGGAGCCAAACAGATACAGCTGCAAGCGCCCACTATTTCTCTGGCAGATGCAAAAGATACAGGTATATAGTCAATTGATGCCGGCTCCATTCTGAAATTCGTTGAACGCAATGGATCCAGCAGCCATTATTCAATGTAGCGGCCAAATCCGGATGTCGGATTTGCTGATTGATGCTCACCCGGGCCGGTGCGGGGACCTGGTGAGCGCAGAGGCGGCACGATTGCCCGGGAGGCAGCAGGAGCTGGGACCGGGGCCTGGTGAGCTGCTCTCACCTGGTGTAGCAGGTGAGTACAGGAGACGGCGGGAGGGTATGGGTGGCGCCATGCAAGCTGCTGCTGCTTACCCGGTGTCATCCTCCCTGCCTCGATCCGACATCTTTTCATGTTGGATTGAGATTGGTGATACCCTTGCCCCCTGCACTGAAAAAGGTGGTGTGGCTCAGCCTGAAGGGGCGTGACGTCCAAGGAAGACCCTGTTTAACCTCAGAACAAGCGGTGGGAACCTCTATGGGAGGGGTAACAAGGCAATTGTACATTTCATGAGTGTTGTGGGCATGTACAGTAATAAAAGCCCTGTGCAATTCCGTCTGGTATGTACAGGGAAGGGACACATTTTATGCACTGAGCTTGGTCTGATGCAAATGGAGAAGCTAATGATGACATTTGTGGTGTCTGGTCATTTTAATGGGCAGCACGGCTTCCTGCTTCTGGATGTACGAATCCCTGCATTAGTCTTACGGACCTCCCGGTTACCTGCAAATACAGTGTGTGATTCCGATTCCGCCCACCTAGTAACTGGCATACTGTAGCCTACACATTGCTTTGTATACATAATGTTACAGCAGTTTTTTTTCTGTTAATGGATCTATTGCTCCTCTGTCCTTCTCAGTTCTTAATTTACATAAGAACTCCTAAATAATTCCAGAATGTTTAATACAATGAATTAAATTAAAATCAAAAATTATCCTGTTAATACGAGAAGACAAATCCCTGTTTCATATTGAGTATTTCATTTAAATTAACGTCTGAAAATAGAACCTCTGACAAATGCCCTCCATCCATTTTGTGTGTGTGTGTGTGTGTGGTGTTACCATTGCCCAACATTTCTACTGCCTGCACAATTGAGTCACCGGATCTGCCATTTATATGTGATACTACGGTCTGCACTGTATTTTTGTCTTCCAGTATAGAGCTTGACTGTGACGTGTGTGCTCCACGCTCCAGTTAGAGATGGCCTTCAACAATTGATGGTTAGCTACTGATGTGTGATAGTTTTACCATTGATGTCAGAAGTCCAATGTTTTTCTGTCGTTGGCGGATAATTAGCAATTTTTATTATTTTGGTTGCATAGTGCCTGCCCCTTAACTGATTGGCATTGCATTCCCTTCATCCACGGTAGTGACCTCCATTGATTGTACAGACCAAGGCTGGAGAACTTCCGATAGATACACAAAAGGAGTCCTGGAGGGAGTGTGAGAGAGCGAGTAAAGAGATCGTCAGGGAAGGGGACAGAACAGGGATGGAAAGATCCATGGGAAAGTATTGAGAATAAAGTAAGCATGGGGTTAAAAATAAGCACTGAGTATGAAATAAAATAATTTTTGAGAGCGGATGATAAATAAGAAAAAAGATGCGGTTAAAAAGAAAGACCTTGGGCTAAATGGAAAGAGGATTATAGCAAGTATAAATAATACAGCAGGGGAGAAAAGCTACAGTAACTTAATGACTGTTGGAGGAGAAATCAGACAGGATATAGGGTGTGGTAGAGAAGATCTACCGTATCTAGGTCACACAAAAGTTCGACAGTGGGTATAGATGGCTGACCAGATTTTCCCCCCAGTTTTTTTGGGGTCAAATCTATTATGTGTAGGCATATGTGACCACCATCCATAAAGTTCCTTGTGGTCTTGCTTCATTTGCCACGCTTCAGGCAAGGTGGCTGGTTCTGTTACCATTGTGCTCGCCTCAGGTTACTATTCCCATAGTGGATAGTAAACAAAGCAAATGTTGGGAACACATACAAAAACATGTTGACCATTAGGTCGACATTTTGAACCTGTTGACCTGAAGAATGACCATTGTCCCTATTGACAGCGTACGAGTGGGCGGACGGCCGGCCGAGCGAACAGGCTCAGCTGGAGCTGACACATGTCGTCTTGTAATTGTGTGTAGTATTGTCCTAACATGACAAGAGCACTTGTGTGCTAAGGTTTGAGTTAGAGAATTGGCACATAATAGCAGTTAAGAATACTGCTGCATATGTGTGTTAAAGCAATGAAATATACAAGATATATGAACGCCGAGAAGTGTAAATTGGTAAAGTTTAAAAGTATGCTTCCTGTGTTGCTGCCTTGTAGTTAGTTAATTGATAAATGAAAGAAGCATCTATGCTGCATGAGTGTGTATTGCTGAAAGTAATTTCGCTATTGTGCGTGTTGATTGTCTGAGCGAATGCGGGCCCGCTGATGCGGCAGGGCTGCGAGGCGTGAGACTTGCTTTTTTCTTGCGAGTGTTTCTCATGTGAACCGGTCCGAGTGCTCGGTGACTTGAGCGAGGCGTACGACCAGTACTTGTTGTCACCACCCACATGCACGCCCCGGTTACCGCCCAGTTTTGATGCCGCACCCTGTGATATGTCCACATTACACCCACCGTGTCTGAGCGTACTGAGAGTAATTCTGTTCGCTGAGTTACATCCGTACATGGTTGAGTGAGGCTGCACATGCGCATAGCGAACGGTTCACATGCGCAGAGGGCTAAGAAACGCACTCCGAGCGAAGTTGTGTCTGAGCGAGTCAACCAGAATAACCTCCATAGTCAGAAAAATGACCACTGCACCATTTTTCTGGAGATTCTACACACAGCGCTGCTTCCGGCAGACAGGAGGGTCCCGGCCAGAGGAGGCTGCATACCGGCCTCCAACTCTCTTAAAATGCCCCTGGTCCTCTGTTATCCAAGGAGAAGCCGGAACTGACAGCAACTTTGGAATTCCTGCCCGGTGAGCTGGACTGACCCCTATGCAACTGTACTGCAATGCGCGTGCATGGCCGAAGTGAAACCTGGAAGTATAATGAAAGTCTGCTGCTTAGTAATTTATAGCCATGGAAGAATGATTAAAAAAAGAATTTCTGAATTTAGGCTTACATCTGTTTTTTCATTCATATAGACCTTTTTCTAGATATTCTGCTTCAGTTTTCCTTGTTTGGCCCAAATAGTTGTGAGGGACAGGGACAAACACCCTCTTTTTCTCTATGACTTATTGGACAGGCGGGTCAGAATATGGGTTTGCCAAGCTGGCAGATGACACTACTGTATGGAAATCTACAACTACAGTAGGCCCCTGAGCAGCATATTCCGCTGTCTGACTGCTCTGCCATGCTATAGGTGGTGAGACAGAGAGAAGGGCTGGATAATAGGTGCTCTGAACAAAATAAATGGGGTATATACATTTAAACCATACAGATCTTGATTTAGCGTGCTATGGGTATTAGCATAGTAATCATTCATTATTGTCCACTGACTATTGCCTAATATGAAGGACCGACCCGCGCATTGTGTGGACTATGCAGCTGAGTAGGGTGCCATAGTACCAGGGCGCTGACAGGGTCTTCTTCATTACTGTCAGTGCCTTGATTACTAATGGGGACAGCCGGGCAGAGAGTGGTGAGCAGGCCGGATGTATTCAGAGCAGGTCTGTTGCCATGTCAAATCTCAAGCCGGCTCGCGAGTCAATCAGAGCTCACGATCAGCCAATCAGGAGACGCCACTGCTGCTCCTTATTGGCTGCCGGACCGTGAGCTCCGATTGGCATGCATGCCGGCACGAGATTTGAAATAGCTGCCCCGTGTCAACGACCATTTCACTTCCCCGTGGCATTGAGCATGAAACCCCCTTGGCATAGAGTATGAAACCCCCTTGGCAACAAGCATGAATGCCCCTGGCATCGAGCCTGATTCAGAGTTATGGGCATACCGATGTTCTACGGAACTGAGTGATTAATGACAGACTGCGTTCCCATTGCGCATGCATCAAGGTGCCACTGTGTACATGCACATAATGAAAACTCCATTGCAGTGATTGGCAGAAAGTTACTGTTTGGGGCTGTTAACAGGAAGTCTCCGGGGAGTGGTTGTAAAAATGCAGCATGTCATGGCTGCTATATATGGGATAAGTATGTGATGTCAGCTGAGGTCTAAGGATAAAAAACATGGCACCTGCATGCTTACTGCCAGGTCAAGCCTGCGCAGCAATAGGGCTTCCCTTAAGCCGATGTTCTTACGTGCAGAGACGGATGTCCCCATCTTGGCAAAATGCCCGCCGAGACGGAAAGCCATGGCGTGCCCGTGGGACGAACAAGCATGGCTCAATCTGTATGTAGCAACAACAGCACCATTGGGTCAAAAGTCTAATTAGAACTTCGTGGGCACTACATCAAAATCTTGAAAAAGCCCCCCCCCCCCTGTAACTATAATGTCCATTAGGGGAACAGCAGTGAGAGAGAGGCAAAGGGTGTTAGGGGGAGCGAGAGGCACAATAAAGAAAGTGGGAGGGAGAAAGAAAGAAAGAAAATAAGATAGATAAGGTGTCAGGGAGAGAGTGAAAAAGGGGAGACACGCACAGGCGAGTCGAGCAGCGCTTAACACAATGAATAATGCCAATTGGTAAAAAATATATCAATTTTACTATTAAAAGTGCATGCAAATAATACAGTAATACAAATAAACAAAAGGAATGAGGTGGGGAAGTAAACGAAAATTGGAATTAATGTAACCAATATTTAAGGAATAAAATTGAAAAGTATGAATGAGTCCTCGCCTCAATGGACGCAACTGTGTAATATATGGCTCACTTATTGAGGATCAGGTAAGTGCACATTACCAGATTGAACATTGATGTCCCACAGAATTGTAGCGAAACTGGGAGTCCTCACGATGTTGGTGGCCAGGTGGAATGGCCACTGGAGGAAACAGATGAATTCGGATGGAATCAGTCCTCTAACTGAACAGCGAGAGAAGGTGTTATTTCTTTGTCTCGATCGCCGGAGGATCCAAAACGAAATGCCCAGTTGGTGTTGCTAAAGTGGGTTATGGCTTCCGTGTCTGAGGTAACTCACACTGGTGTGGATGTTGTAACCAGGAGTTGCTGACCACGGTGTCCGCCGTTTGAAGAAACCACAGTGGGGATTAAAGGATGGTAGCGTTCACATTAAGTGAAATGTCCACAGTGAAGTCCAGAGGCTGAGGGGAGTCACCTAACGCGTTTCACTGCGTCCTGCAGCTTTATCAAAGGTGCCTGATTATTCCTTGTGAATAACTTTTTTCTTCCGTCAGGGAGAGAGTGCCTGGAAAAAGAGAGAAAATAATATATATATAAGAGAGAAAATAAAGATAGTCAGGGATAGGAGAGAGGGGATGTGAGAGAGTGTGTGAGGAGGGGGGAGGGGTGAGCAATACTTGACTACAGAAGAACAGCCACTGATCACTGATGTGGGGGGAGGAATTGTAAAAGAGGAACTCATAAAAAAGTTCAAAGCTCCAAAATGTGGCTATACACAGGCTGCATTATATTTTTTACGTGAGTGAAGGAAGTTTAGAGAGTTTACTTATATAACAATATAGGACTGCTAAGAAACCAGAGAGGAGCCCACCACAACCACTATCTATTTGCCTATATATTTTCAAATTTAGTTAGTTATTACATGGCTGGATGTGCAATACTTACTAAGACCTACCGTCCCTGCTTATCTGTGCCAAGATGCATCATGCGTGTGGTTAAGTTGCTATAGCAACCATGCAGGAGCCATGTCCCTACCTACCACCTGCTCTCCCTTTGTTGCATTGGGTCATAAAGCAAATCTGTATCACATTTATGTACTGTAGGCCAACAAATGCAGCCGATAACTACGTATCCAACTCACTACAAGTTGCAGTGGTGGATACTTAACGACCAGAGCTATTCCGAATTGCTCCCACCTGGGAATATCTGATTCAAAAAGCAGTTCTCCAATAAGGTATATCCCATCACTGTCCCTTTTTTCTGCTAATTACTATGGGTGAAAAATATTACAGTGTTGGGCATTCTAAGTTCTCATGCTCGCACGACCAGGGCCGTTAGAGGGGGAGGGATCTATTAGGGTTCTTCCCCTGGGGTGCAGCAAACTACTGTAAACTAAGCCCAAAAACCCAAGCACACTGCAAAAACTTTACATTTTAAGATTTGGGATGGGGATGGGGGCACTCTGGAACGAAGGGCAATTACAATACAAAAACAAATGTTTCTGTGTGATAAGCCAATAAATGATGATGCGTAGGCCCCATAATAACAATGCAATAAATATAGTGATAACTTTCCATGCAATAAGAATGAAATGTCATTTAATTTCCTGCGTGACATTTTAAAACAAGATATCTTGCCCAATTTAAGTGACTTCATTCTGACTAATATACAGTAGGTCATGTTTTGTATAGTATGTTATAGCATAACCAACCAATTAATAAGTATATATGTGTGTGTGCTATATCCAGGGATGGACTGGATATGTGTACAACAAGAAGGCACCTTGTGATCTCATGGTGGGATGGCTTCATAGTACGTCCCTATGTTTTTGTATTCCAGGTGGCTGAGAAGGGCGCCAGGAGGTGTAGATTCTCAGCTGGCCCCTCTCTCAGGGCAAGATATACTGAGCTATGAAAAGTGATAAAATGGAGAGTGATAAACCACCAATCAGCTCCTACCTGTAATTTTTTCAAACAAAGCCTGTGACATGGCAGGTAGGAGCCATGTTATCAGTTTTCAATCAGTACATCTGGCCCCTAGTGTTCCTGACAGTCAAAGCTAGCCATGATGAGATAGCTTCTCAGCCAGCCCATGTCTCAGTGTGCCGGCCAGCCCAACAGAATGCCAGGATGTGTAGCTGCTCGCAAAGCCCCTGTCTCAGTGTGCCGGACAGCCCAACAGAATGCCAGGATGCGTAGCTGCTCGGACAGCCCCTGTCTCAGTGTGCTGGACAGCCCAACAGAGTGCCAGGATGTGTAGCTGCTCGGAAAGCCCCTGTCTCAGTGTGCCGGACAGCCCAACAGAGTACCAGGATGCATAGCTGCTCGGAAAGCCCCTGTCTAAGTGTGCCGGACAGCCCAACAGAATGCCAGGATGCATAGCTGCTCGGAAAGCCCCTGTCTCAGTGTGCCGGACAGCCCAACAGAGTACCAGGATGCATAGCTGCTCGGAAAGACCCTGTCTGTGTGCCGGACAACTCAACAGAATGCCAGGATGCGTAGCTGCTCGGAAAGCCCATGTCTCAGTGTGCCGGACAGCCCAACAGAGTACCAGGATGCATAGCTGCTCGGAAAGACCCTGTCTGTGTGCCGGACAGCCCAACAGAATGCCAGGATGCATAGCTGCTCCGAAAGCCCCTGTCTCATTGGGCAGGACAGCCCAACAGAGTGCCAGGATGCATAGCTGCTCGGAAAGCCCCTATCTCAAGGTGCCCATACACTAGTAAGATTTATCTTCAGATCTGGCTGGTTGGAATAAAAACATGGTTATGGATGAGTGACAGTTTGTCAGTTTTCCAGCATATCCAAGCAAATGGTCAACTGTCATTTGCTCTCATCCATAACCAGGTTTTTATTCCAACCAGACAGATCTGCAGATAAATCTGCATGTGTATGGCCACCTTTAGTGTGCCGGACAGCCCAACAGAATGCCAGGATGCGTAGCTGCTCGGAAAGCCCCAGTCTCAGTGTGCCGGACAGCCCAACAGAGTACCAGGTTGCATAGCTGCTCGGAAAGACCCTGTCCCAGTGTGCCGGACAGCCCAACAGAATGCCAGGATGCGTAGCTGCTCGGAAAGCCCCTGTCTCAGTGTGCCGGACAGCCCAACAGAGTACCAGGATGCATAGCTGCTCGGAAAGACCCTCTCTGTGTGCCGGACAGCCCAACAGAATGCCAGGATGCGTAGCTGCTCGGAAAGCCCATGTCTCAGTGTGCTGGACAGCCCAACAGAATGCCAGGATGCGTAGCTGCTTGGACAGAACCTGTCTCAGTGTGCCAGACAGCCCAACAGAATGCCAGGATGTATAGCTTCTCGGAAAGCCCCTGTCTCAGTGTGCCGGCCAGCCCAACAGAATGCCAGGATGCGTAGCTGCTCTGAAAGCCCCTGTCTCAGTGTGCTGGACAGCCCAACAGAGTGCCAGGATGCGTAGCTGCTCGGAAAGCCCCTGTCTCAGTGTGCTGGACAGCCCAACAGAATGCCAGGATGCGTAGCTGCTCGGAAAGCAGTGTGCCAGACAGCCCAACAGAGTACCAGGATGAATAGCTGCTCGGAAAGACCCTGTCTGTGTGCCAGACAACTCAACAGAATGCCAGGATGCGTAGCTGCTCGGAAAGCCCATGTCCCAGTTTACCGGACAGCCCAACAGAATGCCAGGATGCGTAGCTGCTCGGACAGCCCCTGTCTCAGTGTGCCGGACAGCCCAACAGAGTGCCAGGATGCGTAGCTGCTCGGAAAGCCCCTGTCTCAGTGTGCTGGACAGCCCAACAGAGTGCCAGGATGCGTAGCTGCTCAGATAGCCCCTGTCTCAGTGTGCCAGACAGCCCCTGTCTCAGTGTGTCGGACAGCCCAGCAGAATGCCAGGATGCGTATCTGCTCGCAAAGCCCCTGTCTCAGTGTGCCAGGCAGCCCAACAGAGGTCCAGGATGCGTAACTGCTCGGAAAGCCCCTGTCTCAGTGTGCTGGACAGCCCCTGTCTCAGTGTGCCGGACAGCCCCTGTCTCAGTGTGCCGGACAGCCCAGCAGAATGCCAGGATGCATAGCTGCTTGGACAGAACCTGTCTCAGTGTGCCGGACAGCCCAACAGAGTGCCAGGATGCGTAACTGCTCGGAAAGCCCCTGTCTCATTGTGCCGGACAGCCCCTGTCTCAGTGTGCCGGACAGCCCCTGTCTCAGTGTGCCAGACAGCCCAACAGGTGCACCAGGAGATGCTCAGATAGACCCTGGCTATCTGTGTGCTGTGCAGCCGAGACCAGAGCTGCTTGCCCAGTTTTTTAGGTCAGATTGGCCAATCAGACCATTGGCCTTCTGGTATCTGCCAGACTGGCCCTTCTGGCCCTGGCTAGATCCATGGTCCTGTACTACACAAGCTTATAATGGTTAAGCCTAATGTTGCTCTTTTTGTCTTGCAGAAGCTTTGTTCTCTAGATGCCTTTGCAGTCACACAAACTAGGTCAAGACAACCAGAGACATGAGCTATTTTCTGGGGTAAAGAAACAAAACCGCTTCCTCACTTATCTAGAACCATTGCAACACTGTAACTAAGAAAACCCCAAACACCCCCGCATGTACTACTTTCCCTTCAAAAAAATAAATAATCTGAATTTATTCTAAAGCAAAAGTTTCTTAAAACTTTTTTCCAGAAGCCGGAACTCAACGAAACGATTCAAAGTTTAATGGGTCCGTATTAAACCACTAATATCTGTGCCACAGTAAGCAGGGTGAATAGTTTTAGCTAATGTAGTTTATTGGATGTACTGTACAATAGCCTCAGGCTTATTTTTGTATTGCCGATTTGCTGGTGTCATCTAGAATGAGTAAGCCGCTCTCCTTGATAATATTATCAGGACACCCTGCTCATGCTGGTTTTAATCTAGTATTGAATGAGAAGCACCAATCTTCTACGCTCATGCCTTCTCAAAATTCAGTTTGTGTAATAGGTTTTAAATGTAATTCATGTCGCTGAAAGTAAAATTCCATCGCACTCAACAGAAAAGTACAGAGACTGGAGCTAGCCGAAGATATTTATTTGGATCACTTCAAGCTACTGCTTGGTCTGTTGATGCTATACATATTTATGGGGCAATTCAATTGTTGTAGCCACCGCGCTAATTAATGGGTGTCAGATGGAGCAAATCACTTGTTATGGATGCTCATTAATTATTGCGCATGATTCTATCAGGTTTAGCTGCTAAACAAGTCTAAACTGGTTAGGGCACCCAAACAGCCGTTAGGAGTACCCAAACCATGGAGTTTTCACACATTTCTGTCACCACCTCAGGAAGCGTAGTGAAGAAAAGTGTCCCCCCCACAACTGAATTGCTCCTTTGGGTGCCATCTAGTAGCATAATAAAAGATGTGATGATTTACAATTCAATTGAAACTATTACGCGGTTAATATTTGCGGTTAACCCCGAAAAACGGGTGTTTTCAGGGATTTAGCCGCAAATATTACTTGATAAATTAGGCCCTAAATGAGGAGGGCTCCATCTGTACTTTCATTCGTGTTCATTCAAATTTGGCATATTTCTCAAAGACTAAACTTCAGTAACTTACTAAACACAAAACCCTGCAGAATTTGCTCAAATACGAGTAAAAATCACGTCAGAAAAAACATGTACGAACCAGTGGACCATCAGTCAAACTTGACAGGACTTTTCATAGGCATTTGTTTCTGCAAACTCTGTCAATTTTACACACAGAGGCACTGCACAAATCTGACTGACTTTTGTGTGCTCCGTGGTTAGCGATACTTCTGTGGCAGCTGGCCACACCCCCTCTGGAGGCTGGCCACATTCACAAACAATGGCCTCTACCACTTCATTCTCTTGGTAGGTCCTTCAAGTCCAAAACTGATGTGCACTATTAATGAACACCTGCAACCAAGGGCAGGTCTACCATTAGGAAGCTCTAGACAGCTGCCTAGGGCTTCCAGAATCTGGTGGTTGAAGGCTGATTCTGAGACAGGCATCCTTGTTAGACTTAATAAAGTGTCAGGTGTTGAACTTCTAAAATGCCACCTCCACACTTTTACCTAAGGTTCTTGAAAGTTGGTGGTTGTGGAAGCCAGTGGCGTAACTATAAATTTTGCTCCCCCCTGCCAAAAAGTTTGTGCCCCCCCCTCCAGGCTCCTCTCCAGTATGTTTCCCCAGCATGCAACGTGATGACGACACGCATAACGGAGAAGCTGAAGCAGGAGAGAGGAAGAGAGACCAGCATACAATGCTGCTTCCCTTGGCTTCCGACGCATCCGAGGCCCATCCGCCTGCCCATCCTGTACACAGTAGCCAATAGTCAGCTCTGTGAACAGTCAATAGAATCAGTGGGGGAATTTGTCTGCCATGGCTGCACCTGCTCTGTGGCTGACTCGCCTCCAGTGCTCAGTCAGTGGGCAGCGGCAGGCAGCAGCATGTCAGTGCGTCAAGCAGGTGCCGGCGCCCACACAGACCCTGCTGCTGCTTGCTACCCCAAGCGGCTGCTGGGGCTGCCTTACAGTAGTTACGCCACTGGTGGAAGCAGTTAGTAAAAGTTTTCTCCTAGGGTGCTGAAAAACCTTGCATTTGCCACTACGCTTGAAAAGTGATAAAATGGAGAGTGATAAACCACCAATCAATCAGCTCCTGTCTGACATTTATTTTTCTGTCTGTGACATGGCAGGTAGGAGCTGATTGGCTGTCTGTTTATCACTCTCCATTTGATCACTTTTGAAGCTTAGTGCATCTGGCCCTTGGAGAGATGTAAAGTGGATGGAGTAAAAATGCCAGCAAACCAGCCCCTAACTGTCATTTACAAGTACAGCCTGTAACATGGCAGTTGATAGACTATTGGCTTGTACAGATGGGCCAGATGCACTGGCTTAGAACATAGACTACTCAGGCGCAGATGTATTAAGCCTGGTGAAGTGATAAAGTGTCTGGTTATAATGACCTATTTTTCAAACCCAGCCTGTAACATGACAGTTAGGGGTTGATTGGCTGGTACTTTATCACCAGCCACTTTTTGCACTTCACCAAATCTGCCCCTGTGGCCCAGATGTATGAAGCAGTGATAAGGAAGGAGAAGTGAGCCAGAGGAGGGAGCATTGGCACATGGCAACCAATTAGCACAGAAGTAACATCTATCATTTGAATAATATAACATTATACAGAGCAGCTGATTGGTCCATGGGCCACTTCCCCTCTGGTTCACTTCTCCTCCCTTATCACTACTTCATACATCTACCCTGTTCTTAATGGAAATAAGGATACATATACAGTAAGAAGCTCTATACCAGCCTGAAGTCCATGAATGGGTGCAGACCCAGGTGTTACATCCAACCCCTGCTCATCCCTTTCCCGGTAATTATAGCTGTGTTCTCATACAGATTATCTGAATGAAATAAGTACAGCCAGTCAGAATACGTTCGTATTTTCATGACCGTGTAACAATTTCATTGGCTTTTGTTTCGTTTATCTGAATTTATCTGATTGGCAAAAGGAACACTTGACTCCTCACCTGTGCTGTGCTTGTCCGGGAGGACATTTTCAATTCGCATCCAAAAGGTAATATAATTACTTAGCCTGTAGTAAGAATTCATTTTGTTCATGTCATGACTTTGAAGATTTAAGATCTGCCTCTCATTTACTGACCTTCATCTGAGCTCTCAGAGATTGAGTTATGGAGAGAACTAGCAATCAACCCTTGAGCCATAAAAATGTTTCATTTATACAGGAGATTACAATCACTTATTGTCTGGGGAGAAGCCTGACAGACTATTTTCCTCAGAAATAGGAAAGCAGACAACATCGGGCAGAACTTTAAAGAACTTCCTGATCTGGACACAGTAATTACCTGTTCACAGTTTCAGACTTTGGCATAAGTACAAAGATGAGTGTTGTGTGGTGAATGCTCACATTCTATGGCCCTTATTCTGGTTCCTTCTCAAATAGACAAAACCATATGCACTGCAGGTGGGGCAGATGTAACATGTGCAGAGAGAATTAGATTGGGGGGGTGGGGGTGTTTACTTCAAAGTGAGATCTATATTGCAGTGTAAAAATAAAGCAATCAGTACTGAGGGGCAATTGTATTAAGCCTGGCGAAGAGATAAACTGGAGATAAAGTGAAAAAAAGTGGAAGGAGATAATGCACCAGCCAATCAGCATTGTTTAAAATATGGCAGTTGGAAGTTGATTTGCTGGTGCCACACCTGCAGTGCACATGGTTTTGTTCATTTGAGAAGGAATTTGCCTTTGCGAGTGAACCAGAATAAAGGCCCAAGTGAGTTTATCATGGTTATTATTGTTGGCATATGTCTTCACACTAAAGTGCAGATATATATTTTTCAGGTGCAATGTGGCTGGCATCTGGTCAGGCCGGTTGGCAAAGAAGGAACGCCTGTCTATTGTAACTGCACTGGACATACTGTACACATGTAACAATGAGCCTAATTCATACCTGATCGCAGGACAAATTTGTTCACAAAATGGACAAATCTATGCTGCACTGCAGGTGGGGCAGATGTAACATGTGCAGAGAGAGTTAGATTTGGGTGAGTTATTTTGTTTCTGTGCAGGGTAAATACTGGCTGCTTTATTTTTACACTACACTACCGGGGCCGGTAATTAAAAATCAGGGAACCCGACAAATAGGGGTTCCCCGATTTTTAACAACCAGCCCCAGGCTCCTGCTCTGGGGCTGGTTCCCAAAATACGGGGGACAAAATGACTAGGGGTCCCCCATTTTTTAAGAACCAGCCCCAGGCAAAACCAGCCAGCAGGGTAATGCCACAGCCGGGGGGAGACTTTTTATACAAGTCCCCCCGGCCAAAGCATTCATCCCTACCGACCAGTCAGCCTGGCCAGGGGCCCTGGGGGAGTGGGGACTCCCCCAATGAAGGGGTCCCCCCCCTCCAGGACTTACCTGACCAGGCTGAAGCCTGGTACTGTCCCCGATGCCCCTGGGCGGTGGGCATCGGGCTGATTATGGTGTAAAAAAAAAGATTAAACTATTGTTTTTTACTGTGGCACTACAAGTGCCAGCAAGCTGGGACTTGGAGAACCACAAGTCCCAGCCTGCTGGGCATTAAAGGGCCCGCTGGCACTTGTAGTTCCACAGTTAAAAAAATAGTACAATAAACACACTGACACAATGAAAATAAAAGTTTAATACATACATTACACACATACTGATACTTACCTTTCTCGGCTCCTGATTGGCCGCTAGGCGGCCAATAGAATTCATCCTGAGGAGAGGCGCCGAGTATGAAATATCTCAGCATCTCTCCTCAGCGTGATGCGGAGACAGCGGGGACCGGCAACAGCTTCAACATTACCTGGATTACGTCGGACCAAGAGAAGACTTCTTCAGCGCAGGACCAGGTGAGTAGGATTTCCTTCCACAGCTCCAACATGGATTTCTTCGGACCCGGACACCGCCATGGACCTGGAGGGCGACACGGACCGCCGACATGGACCTGGAGGACGACGCAGACAGCCGACATGGACCTGGAGGACGACACAGGACATCAGGACCAGGGCTACCTACGGGATCAAGAAAGGTAAGTATCAGTATGTGTGTAATGTATGTATTAAACTTTTATTTTCATTGTGTCAGTGTGTTTATTGTACTATTTTTTTAACTGTGGAACTACCAGGGGCATCGGGGACAGTACCAGGCTTCAGCCTGGTCAGGTAAGTCCTGGAGGGGGGGGACCCCTTCATTGGGGGGGTCCCCACTCCCCCAGGGCCCCTGGCCAGGCTGACTGGTCGGTAGGGATGTATGCTTTGGCCGGGGGGACTTGTATAAAAAGTCTCCCCCTGGCTGTGGCATTACCCTGCTGGCTGGTTTTGCCTGGGGCTGGTTCTTAAAATACGGGGGACCCCTAGTCATTTTGTCCCCTGTATTTTGGGAACCAGCCCCAGAGCAGGAGCCTGGGGCTGGTTGTTAAAAATAAGGGAACCCCTATTTGTCGGGTTCCCTGATTTTTAATTACCGGCTCCAGGCTCTGTCAGCCTGGTGCTGGTTTTGCTGTGGGGGGGACCCCACGCCGTTTTTTTTTTTTTATATTTATTTATTTTTCAAATTTTTTTTACACACTGCAGCCTGCACGGATCTGACTGATCCGTGCAGACTGCTAGAAAAATTCGTATTAGCGGCCGTATATATGGCCAGCTAATACGAATTGTTACACCATCGGAGGGTTACAAAGCAGTCGTATCTGACTGCTTTGTAATTTCCCCTCCGGAATACGACTTAAACAGTCGTATGCAGCCGTAGGGGAAATACCAATATGAAAAACTAGGTTTTTCATATTGGTAAATTTCCCCCTACGTCTCAGTTAGGCCCAATATCAGACTCTGTGCTTTCATATAAGCAGAATATTTAATTTGCTGACAAAGATTATTCTTATTATTTATATTGTGACCTACTTAACATCTATCATTTCAAAGGCTCAATATATCTACAATGATCCAATTGTATCCAATGATCTCTCTTTGATCCAATAGTAAAGTGCCCATTTGTGAAATATCTTGTTTTAGACCTGATAATTATAATTTGCTTTTGCCTTTATTCCTTTGCTATAAGAAAATCTACCGCCGGGGTGTATTAACAATCACATGACAGGGACATGGGCTATGGCTCCTCCCCCTTGGTAAGTTTGCATTATGTAGCCTATAGACTACAATAGCTAACTGTATTAGCTTTATCTAATTTTCACTATAGAAACCTGTAAGGGTTACTATGGTGATTAGAAATTGAAGAGCCACAGGTAACCCCCCAATAGCCACCCACGAGGACCCCACAGATCTAGTGGAGTGAACTTTGGCAGTATTCAGAATTGGAAGGCCTGCCTCTGTGTATTCCTGAGAAAGTCATTTGAAGCTATCTGGATAATGTCTGCTTGTTAGCAGGCTAGCCTCATTTCAGAACCCATATAAAAGTATCCGATATACTGTACGTAAAAGTTTGGTTCAATCCGCACAAATTTAAAGTACACGTATAACATTTAACAAGGCCTCACCTGCCGTGATGGTGGGAGATTGAAAATCTAGAACCACAATGTCCTGATTGATATGAAACCGGGGTACAACCTTAGGAAGGTAACCAGACCTAGCTCTGAGGATGACCGTACCCTGGTGATAAATAAAAAAAGGAGTGTGGCAAGATGACGCTCCTATGTCAGATACCCTGAAAAAGAGTCTTACATGAAAGTAATTTCAAATGCACAGAATCCAAGGGTTCAAGAGGTGAAAACTGTACCGCCAGAAGCACCAAAGATAAATACCACAGGGCAACCGGATGGACAAAAGAAGGTTGTATTCTGAGCACTCCCTGAAGAAAGATCCAGATTCAGACACGAGTTATCTTGCACTGAAACCATACACAAGTGCTCAGACTATACTTTATGGGTCATCAGGCGGAGACCCAGATACGAAGTACCCTTAGAAAGAGTGATACCGTAGGAAAATGAAGGCCAGATTGAAACTCCACTGAGCATCCACAAAAGCTGAGTTTAGATCTCTGGTTCTGGACCCATACCTCGGTACTTTGTAATTGTGGCATGACATAAGATCCACATCCAGAAGGCCCCACTTGTCTTCTAATAGTTGAAATATTTCGGGATGCAGATCCCACTCTCCAGAGTGTACATCCTGGTGCCTTAGGAGGTCCACTTCCCAGTTGAGAATTCCTGAAATGATGCTCTTCCCAAGTGAGAATACGGGCTACTTCCTTCATGGCTGCACCACTGCGAGTGCCTTGCTAATTTAGGTAGGTTACCACAGTTGTATTGTCGGACTGTACCTGAATGTGTCTGCCATGAAGAAGATCCTGTGCCAGAAGGAGAACTTCGTACACTGCCTCATTTCCAGAATGTTAATGGGCAGATTACTGTCCTGTATTGTCCATTATCCCTGAAAGGACGGGTAACAAGTTACTGCTCCCCAGCTGCAAAACTGGCATCTGGTGAGGAGCACCAAATTTGGGAGCCAAAAAGGATGCTCCTTGCTTAAATGGGATTTTTGTAACCACTGTAGCAAGGAAAGTCGGACCTCCTGGGACAGTACTATGGTCTGATTACTGATGAGCTGGTGATGGGAATTCCAGTGGGACAAAATCAGACATTGAAAAGGCCTGGAGTGGAATTGAGCATGGACCCCAAGACCTGCATGACTGAGTGGATGGACACTCACCGTTGTTGAAGAAAGCTGCATAAGGCCTTATGGAACACCATACCTCCCAATTATTACAGTGGAACAGACTCTTTACCTGTCACTCTGATGTGTCGAGGACTCTCTCTGCCACCCCAGGTATTATTGCCAACGCAAATGCGGCTGTTCTATTGATCGCACTGTGATTGGACCTATCTACCAGCAGCGGTCAGGGTGCTTTCTTCCTTCCCCGGCACCCGCCAATGATCAGTGTGGGACATTGAGTGCAACTTGCCTGTATTACCAAATCGGACTTTGTCCCTTCCTATTCAACCCGCCTGTGGCAGCAATTCGGACTCTGGGGTAGATTTATTAAGCTCGGTGATGTGATAAACGGTCTGGTTTTTATCACTGGCCAATCAGCTCCTTCCTGTGAAGTTACAGGCTTGGTTTGAAAAATGAGAGGTAGGAGCTGATTGGCCGGTGATAAAAACCAGACAGTTTATCACTTCACCGAGCTTAATAAATCTACCCCTCTGTCCCTCTCTATACAGTGCCAGCGATACTGAGGAGGGTCACATCGTTCTGAGAGCCGGACGCTGCTCCAGCCACAGTCCAAACTACGAGAGTGACATACCGCTACACGGGCCGCACAGTACAAACAGCAGGAGGAGACCAGTCCAGCAAGTGGAAGTCTGGAGATTCGTATCTAAACACACCGCTGTAATATCGGGACCCGGTAAGCTCCTGGGCAGCTGTCTCCTACATTATTGCCTAAAAACTGCAAAAGTTCCTTGTGCATAAGGATAATCCTACTACAGTGCGACACCTGATTAAAATATATATACAGCACGCGTTTGTGCTATCTAGAAGCCTAAATTGACTTTGAGCTATACCTGGTAGTTGTAACATCTTTGGTTGACTGGAAACATAAAATATCCAATTATTTATACAATCATCGTTACAATTGTTGTGTTCAATACACACTATCCAATTAACATCAGTTTGGTACAAAGAGAGATTTGAGACCTGGACACCATGATTTAGGGGGTACACACCAGAACGATTAGGGCTCAATTCCATCAATCTGGATCCAATTCGGACCGATTGGATGCAGATTGTATGTAGATTGGGCATGTTTAGGTCCAATTCCGATCCGATTCCAATCCGATGCGTGTCCCCGCTGTCGTTTGACAGATCCTACCTGCTGCAGTGAGGATCTGTAAAAGATCCATTCAACTGTATACAGACTCAGATCGGATTGGGATCAGATTGGATGCAGATCGTTAGCAGATTGTGTGCTCCAACAGATCGTGCGAGCATCACACAATCTGCTAATGATCTACTAACAATCAGGATCGTTCTGGTGTGTACCAGGCCTTAGTGTTATCAGTGAACTTTGATTTTATGAGGTGCATATTCTGCATTTGCCTTAGGCATTAGAAATTGTCCCTATTATATTATTTTATGTAATTTTAAATGTTTTTGATTGTGATCAGTGGCGGAACTACCGTGGGTGCAGGGGATGCAGCTGCTATGGGGCCCGGCGGCTGGGGGGGCCCGATAGACAGCAAGCACTCCCCTGCACCCTGCTTAGTTTTTATTTTTATTTTAGAGAGCCGCGGCCGCCTGTATTATGTTGCTCGCTGGAGGGGAGAGAGCAGCGAGCAGAGTAAGGAGCCGGGCGGGAAGATGGGCGGGGGCGCTAGTCCGGAAGAGAGACTGCGAGGGAGAAGGGACTCTCTGCCTAGCGCACTAGCGCAGGCACGGCAGTGGAACACTACTCAGTCAGTACTACTGACGTCGATGCGCAGCCGAGGGAGTCCCAGTAATGTGCGGTGGTGGCTGTGTCCACAGAGAGGTACAGTAGTACAGCCACTCACCACAGTAGTCGCCACCTCCTGCTCCCCGCCGGCTGCCGCCTATACCCTATCCTCCCCGCCGCCTACAACCCCCACTCTCCTACAGGCTCCTCGTGCTCCAGTCCCCATTTCAGGAGACTGCTGCTACCTTCGCCCATAGTACTGTCTGTCTCTGCTCTGACAAGCAGATCGGGGACTGACAGCCAAACTTCTGGAGACAGCGCAGGGGCATTTTTGCTGCTGTCAGTGAGTGCTCACAGATAGGCAGTCGCTCATCCTGATTGGCTGCCTGTACGTGAGCTGAGATTTACTTCAAGAGAGCTGGACATTCAAAATGCTGCTGCCCTGTCTCTACAAGTTTGGCTGCCAGCCAGACTCAGTCAGTCCCCAATCTGCTTGAGTCAGAGACAGACAGTCCTAGGGGCGGAAGTAACACCGGTCTCCTGAAGCTCAGGAGCTTTGTATCTGGCTCCACAATCTCCTTCTATGCCGCCCGGGGGTCTTTGGGCCTGAGACACCAGTCCCATTTGTCCTCCTCCTGATGGTGGCCCTGCAACAGCACGCACACCTGCCCCCCACTCCTGCTACTGTTGCATAATTAAATGGAGCCCTATGCTCCCACATGCTTGTGTGCACTGCCTCTCATACTCCTACACCTGTGAAGCAGAGAGGAGCCGCGGTGCCTGAGGAGCAGCGTGGGACAGAAATGCGGTAAGTTTGTAATTGTTGCCTAATGTGTAATGGGCTTTGTGGTATGTCACTTAATGTGTAATGGGCTTTGTGGTATGTCACTTAATGTGTAATGGGCTTTGCGGTATGTCCCATAATGTGTAATGGGCTTTGCTGTGTTTTTCCTAATGTGTAATGGGCTTTGCGGTGTGTCCCATAATGTGTAATGGGCTTTGCGGTGTGTCCCATAATGTGTAATGGGCTTTGTGGTATGTCACTTAATGTGTAATGGGCTTTGCGGTATGTCACTTAATGTGTAATGGGCTTTGCGGTGTGTCCCATAATGTGTAATGGGCTTTGCGGTGTGTCCCATAATGTGTAATGGGCTTTGCGGTGTGTCCCATAATGTGTAATGGGCTTTGCGGTGTGTCCCATAATGTGTAATGGGCTTTGCGGTGTGTCCCATAATGTGTAATTGGCTTTGCGGTGTATCCCATAATGTGTAATGGGCTTTGCGGTGTGTCCCATAATGTGTAATGGGCTTTGCGGTGTGTCCCATAATGTGTAATGGGCTTTGCGGTGTGTCCCATAATGTGTAATGGGCTTTGCGGTGTGTCCCATAATGTGTAATGGGCTTTGCGGTGTGTCCCATAATGTGTAATGGGCTTTGCGGTGTGTCTCATAATGTGCAATGGGCTTTGCGGTGTGTCGCTTAATGTGCAATGGGCTTTGCGGTGTGTCTCATAATGTGTAACGGGCTTTGCGGTGTGTCTCATAATGTGTAACGGGCTTTGCGGTGTGTCTCCTAATGTGTAATGGCCTTTGCGGTGTGTCTCCTAATGTGCAATGGGCTTTGCGGTGTGTCTCCTAATGTGTAAGGGGCTTTGCGGTGTGTCTCATAATGTGTAAGGGGCTTTGCGGTGTGTTTCATAATGTGTAAGGGGCTTTGCGGTGTGTCTCATAATGTGTAACGAGCTTTGCGGTGTGTCTCCTAATGTGCAATGGGCTTTGCGGTGTGTCTCATAATGTGTAAGGGGCTTTGCGGTGTGTCTCATAATGTGTAAGGGGCTTTGCGGTGTGTCTCATAATGTGTAACGAGCTTTGCGGTGTGTCTCCTAATGTGCAATGGGCTTTGCGGTGTGTCTTATAATGTGTAAGGGGCTTTGCGGTGTGTCTCATAATGTGTAACGAGCTTTGCGGTGTGAAGCGAGGCCACATACTTTTTTATAGAATGTGTCCATTCTTTATTTTAGAAAATATATATTGGAGGGGCACTTTGGTCACACTAATGGTGGCCACACACGGCGGGATGCGCAGTGGTAGAGACCTGAGTTAGGGGGGGCCCCATTATAATTCTTGCTATGGGGCCCACAAAGTTCTAGTTACGCCTCTGATTGTGATCACTATTTGCAGTGTATGTAAATAAAACTGTTATTTTATTCTAAATTAGTGTTGCTAGTGCGCTCTCTTAAATATCTTAGTGATATTCTGTAAAGTGGTCTGATTACTGATGAGCTGGTGATGGGCATTCCAGTGGGACAAAATCAGACATTGAAGATGCCTGGAGTGGAATTGAGCATGGACCCCAAGACCTGCATGACTGAGTGGATGGACACTCACCATTGTTGAAGAAAGCTGCATAAGGCCTTATGGAACACCATACCTCCCAATTATTACAGTGGAACAGTCCCGCTAATTGCAGACTGTCCTGCTGTCCCCCCCACTGATCACAGTGTCCTGGGGGGGGGGGGGGGGGGGGCAGTTGAGGGAGCCGGGGATCACTGCTGAGCAGCCAGTGATCATTATAGAGATGCCCTGCAAACTCACATGGTATCTCTACAGTGCAGGGAGGCCCTGCACGTTAGTGTTGGGTACATCCTCAAATTGATGAAAAACGTTGGTCGCTGTTCTAGGCCACCCCCCCTCGATCAGGAGCTCCGCCCATTCAACATAAAACCCCATCCCCTTTCAGGTTGGTCGCGCCTTCGGCACGACAGGTCCCAAGTTACAATGTGTAATAGTTGGGAGGTATGCTTAAGCTGCTGCACATCATCTAAATAGGATTCATACTAACAAGCAGTTTCATCTGCTTCCTTTGTTATCTGATGCCTTGCTTAGATCAAAGGGGAGGGGGCTTACCATCAGAGGGTCTGGGGGCCAGATGTACTAAGCTTGAAAATTGATAAAATAGAGAGTGATAAACCACCAGCCAATCAGCTCCTTCCTGCCATGTCACAGGCTGTGTTTGAAAAATGATAAGTAGCAGCTGATTGGTTGGTGGCTTATCACTCTCCATTTTATCACTTTTCAAGGCTTAGTACATCTTGCCCTATATGACTGTATGACTCAGCAGGGTGCTCACCCTTAGTAATAAGCTCACAATCAGCAGCACTCCACTGCACTTTTCTCTGTCTAGGAGATACCCCGCAGCCGTGTTGCAGGGGGTGGGCTCTCGCTGTCAGCATCACTTCTCTGCACTGCTGCTGCTGCAGTCATGCCTCCATAATGCTGATATGAATCTCTACAACAGACGGCTCCGCTCACACACTGGGGCAGATGTATTAAGCCTTAACAAGAGATAAATGCAAGGGTGATAAAGAGAGATAGACTTCCAGCCAATCACCTGCTAACTGCCATGTTACAGGCTGTGTTTGAAAAATGTCAGTAAGGAGCTGATTGGCTGGACATGTATCTCTCCTTATCACCCTTGCATTTATCTCTTGTTAAGGATTAATACATCTGCCCCACTGTCGCAGAGAGATTCCTCCTCTCCCAACTTCCTACCTGGAAGTTAGCTGGCAAGCCCAGCACCTGGCGCGTGGCATAGCCTGCACCCCAGTAGTTACGCCATTGCACCCCAAGCCACTTGTTTCCTGTTTTAGCTTATTTGAGTGCTGGATCTAAGTATAACAAAATGTTTTTGCTGTTGTTAGAACACCAGCTAGCTTCTTAGTACAATTTGCATTGTCAATTCTAGCAGGAGGTCAGCCATGTTGGATAGGATATACTCATTAAAAATAAAGGTGACTGAGAACATGCCTTCCTGACTAGTGAAATGAATTGGAGCCTGTTACAGTTATAGCTGTTACTGATGAATAATTAATGTCTCTCAACACATTTAATAAAACTAGCACTGCTGCAAGCTGTAGAGTTCTGACCTGTGAAAATCATTGTGACCGAGGTATGTGTTCTGCGCTAGTGTTAGAACAGCTCCATATCTTGGTATCGGTGTAAGTATAGGAGCAGTTGAAAAATGTGAATGTGGAAATATAAAATATAGTGAAATATAAAATGTATACAGCTTTTCTTCTGATTCACAATATATAACCAATGTTATTTGAATTAGGGGGTGTTTTCTCTTAAAAAAAGCTGACACGTGAGTGATAATAACCCAGAGGCTGATTAAATTTTTTAGGTGTGTATAGGTGTATATACTCTACCGGTCAAAAGTTTTAGTACATCTCTGTTTTTCCTATTGAAATATATCATAGAACAAATATACAATTGGCGATAAAAAAAAAATAGTTATAGAATTATTTTGTTTAACAAAATGTAGTGTAATTGATTGTGCAGAATAGCCATTGGACATGGTCTTTGGATGCAGCTACTTTGCGAAAATAAGCTAATTCTGCAAGGAGAGCCTTGTGTATATAAGACACCTCCTGCTTGTGTGACCCGTTGCTGTACGCAGGGGCGGATTAAGCCTTCCGGGGGGGGCCTGGGTCACTTTAGACAGGGGGGCCCTCTCCCACTTGTCATTACTGGCCGCACACTGCACTGGAGAATATTACACTGTAAAAACACAGAGTAAAGGAAGTATAAACTTGGTCAATGGGTAACTGCAGGGTGGGGTATTAATATAACTACATGAAAAGCCTGTGTTTTTACCTCTGTACATTACTCTGTAGGAGACCTCACAGGCTCAGCGCTGCCTCTGATTACAAACCCTCCCATGATGAGGCCGCTGCTGCTGTCTTTCATGGGCCTGAGAAGCATGTGATGAGCTCCATTAATCAGAGCTCAACACAAGCCTCTCAGCCTCTGACCTCTTGTGCAAAGTCTCTGGGTCAACTTCCAGTGATGCACTGCACATTTGTGCAGTCAGTGTGCCTTGGCTCCCGATACTCAGCAACATTAATCATTGTCACATTGGATGGGAGTGGGGTAGTGCTGCAGCTTCGACCTTTAACCTTTTACAATGTGAGGCGCATTGGATTTTTAGGCTGGATGTACTGTAGTTGCACCAAAAGGTTTAAACGAACAAATTAGTTATAGTATGTTCCGCTAAATTTGTTGCTCTATCCTGTTTATTATGTATGTTTTATGTTACAATACTGGATATAATCATCTAAGTATATATATTTGCACTTTCAGCTGCTAAACTGTTTATGTACTTTAGTTACTATGGTGATAGTTCACTGTATCGGGTTGGTGTAAGCCGCATACCGCTATGACATCATCATCCACCGCCTTAGGGGTGGGGGTGTACAGCATCTAAATGCCGGCTGCATTCACATGGTGTGTCTATGTTATAAAGGTATGTTCTTTTTTCTATTACTTGTATCCTGATGAAAATTTCACAAATGAAGTTGAAACGTTGAAACTGTATATACAACTTTGTTTGCCTGTTTATTCTAAGCCAGTGGCGGTTTTTACCTATGGGCTGCAGGGCTACAGCCCCCCCAGATAAAATCCTCCACTGTAATGAAGACTGCTCTTGCAGTGACTTCCTATTGGAAGTCTGACCTGCCAGCCACCAAGGTGTTCCCTCCCTTCGGTACGCCTCTGTATGGGCTGCCGAGCATAAGCCCCTATAACCTAAGTTGGTACCCCTGATGAAAACTGCACATGCAGTTGAAACAGCTGTCAGGTAACACAGCTGTCCCTGTACAGATGATGCTGCTGCATTACAACTTCTTTTTTATTCACCAACACCGTGTGCCGGCTCTAATCCTTCACGTCGTGGGGGGGAAGTGCTGTCTAAGTATTTCTACTATGTGCCTGGCACCGGGATCGTTTACATTATACACAGAGTGCTGTTGCTGAGACCCCAACTGTATATATAGTATAAGTGGGGTTCCCCAATCTGCGCTTTGATATCCTGGAGCCAGATTCATATGTTTTGATCACATGCTGTGAATGAACCACATACAGGATTCGAACTAAATTGTATTTGTTTTTATCTCTTTTGTATATAATATATTATAAAGGTAAAACCTGTCATAAATAAATATATTTTATATGATATTCATATTAGTTTTTATATATATATATATATATATATATATATATATATATATATATACATACAGTGTGTGTATATATATATATATATATATATATATATATATATATATATATATATATATACTGCTCAAAAAACTAAGGAACACTAACATAACACATCCTAGATCTAAATGATTGAAGTATTCTTATTAAATACTTTGTTCTTTACATAGTTGAATGTGCTGACAACAAACTCACACAAAAATTATCAATGGAATTCAAATTTATTATCCCATGGAGGTCTGGATCTGGAGTCACACTCAAAATTAAAGTGGAAAAACACACTACAGGCTGATACAACTTTGATGTAATGTCCTTAAAACAAGTCAAAATGAGGCTCAGTAGTGTGTGTGGCCTCCATGTGCCTGTATGACCTCCCTACAATGCCTGGGCATGCTCCTGATAAGGTGGTCTCCTGAGGGATTTCCTCCCAGACCTGGACTCGCCAACTCCTGGAAGTCTGTGGTGCAACGTGGCGTTGGTGGATGGAGCGAGACATGATGTCCCAGATGTGTTCAATTGGATTCAGGTCTGGGGTACGGGCTGGCCAGTCCATAGCATCAATGCCTTCGTCTTGCAGGAGCTGCTGACAAACTCCCACCACATGAGGTCTAGCATTGTCTTGCATTAGGAGGAACCCAGGGCCAACTGCACCAGCATATGGTCTCACAAGGGGTCTGAGGATCTCATCTCGGTACCTAATGGCAGTCAGGCTACCTCTGGCGAGCACATGGAGGGCTGTGCAGCCCTCCACAGAAATGCCAGCCCACACCATTATGGACCCACTGCCAAACCAGTCATTCTGGAGGATTTTGCATGCAGCAGAACGTTCTCCTTGGCATCTCTAGACTCTGTCACGTTTGTCACATGTGCTCAGTGTGAACCTGCTTTCATCTGTGAAGAGCACAGGGCACCAGAGGGGAATTTGCCAATCTTGGTGTTCTCTGGCAGATGCCAAAGGTCCTGCACGGTGTTGGGCTGTAAGCACAACCCCCACCTGTGGATGTCGGGCCTCATACCACCCTCATGAAGTCTGTTTCTGACCATTGGAGTAGACACATGCACATTTGTGGCCTGCTGGAGGTCATTTTACAGGGCTCTGACAGTGCTCCTCCTTTTCCTCCTTGCACAAAGGCGGAGGTATCGGTCCTGCTGCTGGGTTGCTGTTGCCCTTCTATGGCCTCCTCAACGTCTCCTGATGTACTGGCCTGTCTCCTGGTAGCACCTCCATGCTCTGGACACTAAGCTGACAGACACAGCAAACTTCTTGCCACAGCTCGCATTGATGTGCCATCCTGGATGCGCTGCACTACCTGAGCCACTTGTTTGGGTTGTAGACTCTGTCTCATGCTTCCACTAGAGTGAAAGCACTGCCAGCTTTCAAAAGTGACCAAAACATCAGCCAAAAAGCATAGGAGCTGAGAAGTGGCCTGTGGTCACCGCCTGCAGAACAACTCCTTTATTGGGGGTTGTCTTGCTAATTGCCTATAATTTCCACCTGTTGTCTATTCCATTTGCACAACAGCATGCAAAATTGATTGTCAATCAGTGATGCTTCCTAAGTGGACAGTTTGATTTCACAGAAGTGTGATTGACTTGGAGTTACAATGTGTTGTTTATATATATATATATATATATATTGTCACACGCAGCCGCGGCGGTGCGCGGCAGGCTTACTACTCACCCGTTCGCGCCCGCCATCGGCTAGCGTGTAGTGGTCTCCAGGTCAGCGGCAGCAGGCAGCGTGGGACGCCAGCAAGTGTAGCGGTATGTGCTGTAGGGGCGCCGGGAGGCCGGCGCCGCCATCTTGATTAAGGGCAAATAGCAGATTGGTCCTTGTCTGAGGTTTCCGCCCATACTGACCTGACAGCCAATGGCAGCCGCCCTCTAGGGATATAGGGGATCTGCCTAGGCCTGTTCAGTGTCAGTACAAAGAGTCTCCAGAGGCGTTCACAGCTCCCAGCTGACTCCGGCTCTCTGACTCACCTCTCCTGACTTGGTGCCTTGCTTCAGTGCTCTGTGTTGGTCTCGATTCAGCTTAACCCCATCGCTGCCAGATCTCTCCACAGTCTGGTCTCTGCCTGCATCCCTGAGCTTCCTGGCCTAAGTCCTTCAAGTCGTCTGCTTCCAAGCAACTTCCCATTCTTCTGTCATCATCCATCTTCTTTCAGTCTTCAAGGATCCCTCATTACCATCAAGTACATTCTCTTTCCGGATTTCTTCATTTCCCAAGACCCCAGCTTGCAGTCCGCAGTGCTTGAACTGTCATTGTTTAAATGAACTTTTTCTTCTTTACAAAGTGCCGTGCCGGCTCAATTCTTATTACTGCTAAACTGCCACTTAACAAAGTATTCAAGCGTGTATTGTTCTATTTATGAATTCTATTATTAAACCTGCATGATTTAATCCTTCCTCCTCTGGTCCGTCTCCGGTTGCTACACACCACACGACTTCATCCAGCCCTTCAGTTGTGACAGTTTGTACTGACCAGATGGAGTCGGGTGAAGAACAGGCTTCCATGGCGGACGCACTTCACAGCATCATGGCTCGTCTGGAGCAAGTGGAGGCTACCCAACGTCAAGTGGCTCAATTCCTTCAGGTCTTGGCTCCGCCCCAGGCGGCTCCCACAGTTTCTGTGGCTCCAGCTCCAGAGGTTCCAGTCCCTGTTCCTACACCTGGACCAATAGTTCCTCATCACATGCAATTACCACCCCCCAGCAAATATGATGGTTCTCCGAAAGGATGCCGTGGGTTTCTGAACCAATGCGATGTGCATTTCACCTTACAGTCTTCTCACTTTCCTACTTCCAAGGCAAAGGTGGCTTATATTGTGTCTCTCCTAGCAGGGTCAGCTTTGGACTGGGTGTCCCCTCTCTGGGAACGTGCTGATCCCCTGCTCAATGACTATGAAGCTTTTATTACCTCTTTCCGTCACATCTTCGACGAACCTGGCAGAGTGTCGTCTGCCGCTACTGAGATCCTGAGAATTCGCCAGGGTAGTCGCTCAGTGGGACAATATGCTGTGCAGTTCCAGACTCTGGTTTCGGAACTAAAGTGGAACGAAGAGGCTCTCGTCTCCGCCTTCTGGAATGGGCTGGCAGGTCGTATCAAGGACGAATTAACTACCCATGACTCTCCTGCTACTTTGGCTGAACTCATCTCCTTGTGCAACAAAGTAGATCTACGGATGCAGGAGCGTCAACTAGAGAGAAATCGCTCCGACCGTCTCCGCCCTCGTCTCACCACCAACGCTGTTCCTGTTCCTAGACTTGGGTCCTCCGCAACCACACCACCAGACGAACCCATGCAGATCAACCACTCTCGGCTTTCCTTTGAAGAAAAATCCCGTAGACGTCGTGAGAATCTTTGCATATACTGCGGTTCTTCCGCTCATCTGTTGTCTTCCTGCCCACTGCATCCGGGAAACGACCGCTCCTAACCTCCCCGAGGGAGGCCAGGTTAGGAGTTCTGCTTTCATCTCCCTCTTCAACTGTGCCCACCATTCCTGTTACTCTTGTGTGCCCTCAGGGAAAAATCAAGGTCCAGGCTCTACTAGATTCCGGAGCAGCCGGGAACTTCCTTTCTTCCTCTTTCGTTCTTCAACATTCCTTGACGGTGCAACCTTTGGCCCATCCGTTGGCTCTCACTGCAGTAGATGGGAGTCGCATCAGCAGCGGGCAAATCACCCTTCAAACCGATCCAGTGACAGTTCTCGTCGGTGCCTTACATCAAGAGACTCTAGAATTTTTTGTCCTTCCTCAGTCCTCACACCTGGGCCTACCATGGCTTTCTAAGCACAACCCTCATATTGATTGGACCAGTATGGAGATCACAGCCTGGGGTACGAACTGCCTAACTACTTGCATGCCTCGTGTCATTCCACTCCATCAAACTAATCCTCAAGAAGTAGGAGGTTCCAGTCTTTCGTCTTCACCAGCTCCACCCTTGTCGTTACCCACACCATATCTTTCTTTTTCTGACGTCTTCAGCAAAGGAGGTGCCGATACTCTGCCGCCTCATCGTTCCTGGGACTGTCCGATAGAGTTGATACCTGGGAAGTTCCCACCGCGGGGCCGCATCTACCCCTTGTCTCTGCCAGAGACCAAAGTCATGTCTGACTACATTCGAGGGAATTTGGATAAGGGGTTCATTCGCCCGTCCACTTCGCCAGCCGGAGCGGGGTTTTTCTTTGTGAAAAAAAAGGATGGAACCCTCCGCCCGTGTATCGACTACAGGGGCCTGAACGATATCACGATCAAGAATCGCTATCCTTTGCCTCTGATCACCGAATTATTCGACAAAATCCGAGGGGCTTCCATCTTTACTAAACTGGATTTAAGAGGGGCGTACAACTTGATCCGTATACGATCTGGAGATGAGTGGAAGACGGCGTTCAACACCCGAGATGGCCACTATGAATACCTGGTGATGCCCTTTGGTCTTTGCAACGCTCCAGCCGTCTTCCAACAATTTGTAAATGACATATTTCGAGATTTATTGTATCATTCCGTTGTGGTGTATCTCGATGACATTCTCATCTTCTCATCGAACCTCCATCTCCATCGGCAAACAGTAGCTGAGGTCTTGCGGCGCCTTCGCCAAAATAAATTAATTATTCTGCAAGCTAGACAAGTGCGTCTTTGAGGTTACCTCCATTCCATTCCTTGGCCACATCCTCTCCAGCACTGGGATAGAGATGGATCCAGAGAAAGTAAGAGCTATCTTAGACTGGACAGCGCCCACCACGCTCAAAGGCATCCAGAGGTTCCTGGGCTTTTCAAATTACTATCGTCGTTTCATCCGGAACTTCTCCACCCTTGCTGCACCTCTTACTGCTCTAACCCGTAAGGGTTCTGATCCAAGTCAGTGGTCACCTGAAGCCTCTCAAGCCTTCCAACAACTAAAGGATGCTTTTGTCTCCGCCCCAATCCTTCTCCAGCCAAACCTCGACAAACCCTTTATTCTTGAGGTGGACGCATCCTCAGAGGGGGTAGGGGCAATCTTGTCGCAGAGAGGGGAGGACCAGGTGCTTCATCCCTGTGCCTTCTTTTCCAAGAAGTTTCTTCCAGCGGAGAAGAATTACCCCATTGGAGAGCAGGAGTTACTGGCAGTCAAATCAGTGTTGGAGAAGTGGCGGTACCTCCTGGAGGGGGCACGACATAAAATTACGGTGTACTCCGACCATAAGAACCTCTCATTCCTCAAGCAGGCCCAATGTCTTACAGCTCGTCAAGCCCGCTGGGCCATGTTCTTCGAACGCTTCGATTTTCAAATCAAATTCAGACCCAGGACGATGAATGCCAAGGCCGATGCCCTTTCACGCTCTTTTGAAACTTCCGCTGATCTTGAGACTCCTCCTCGACCCATCCTCGATCCTCTGGTCTTTGCTCAAGTAACAATCCAGCCTTCACCTCCACCAGGCAAGACCTTCGTTCCTCTCAATCTCCGGAAGAGAGTTCTGTCCTGGGCACACGCTTCCCATTTCGCAGGGCATACCGGGGCACAGAAGACCTTAATGTTCCTATTGCGGTCATACTGGTGGCCTACCATCCGTCGCGATGTAAACTCCTTTGTCGCTTCCTGTGTAAAGTGCACTCAGCATAAGTCCTCCAGAATGTCTCCTGTCGGTCCTCTTCTACCTTTAGCCATACCAACAGAACCATGGTCCCACCTGTCTATGGACTTTATCTGCGAACTTCCTCCCTCCAAAGGGCATACAGTAATTTGGGTGGTGGTCGACCGCTTTTCAAAGATGGTGCACTTCTTCCCATTGAAAGGTCTTCCATCTGCTCCAGTGTTGGCTCAGCTCTTCATTTCCACCATCTTCAAACTCCATGGGTTGCCCAAAGAGATTATTTCTGACCGTGGCGTGCAGTTCGTCGCAAAGTTTTGGAGGGCCCTCTGTTCTGCTGTACAAGTCAAGCTCAAGTTCTCCACTGCTTTCCACCCACAAACCAACGGGCAGACAGAACGAGTCAACCAAGACTTGGAGGCCTTCATTCGTTTGTTCGTCTCTTCCTCTCAAGACGACTGGGTAGACCTTCTGCCTTGGGCGGAATTTGCGCACAACAATTCTTATCATTCTTTCTCCGGCACCACTCCCTTTTTCACTGTCTTTGGCAAGCATCCCCGATCTCCGGAGTTCTCAGATCTATCATTGTCCGAAGTCCCTGCAGCTGCTTCTTCCCTACAACGGTTTGCAAAGATCTGGTCAGACGTCCATACAGCTCTCCTCAAAGCATCCGCTCGATATAAAAGGATGGCGGACAGGAAAAGAAGAGCAGCTCCTAAGTTGAAGGTTGGAGATCGAGTATGGCTGTCTACCCGCCATATACGCCTTCGGTTACCGTCCATGAAGCTGGCTCCTCGGTTCATCGGGCCGTACCCGATCACTCAGGTGATTAATCCGGTGGTCTACAGACTATAGCTCCCTCCTTTTTTAAAAATATCAAATTCGTTCCATGTGTCTCTTCTGAAACCTTTGCGTTTGAACTTATATCAGAAGAAGCTGCCTAAACCGCCCAAGATTGGCTCGGAAAGAGAAACAGAGTTCGAGGTGAGGCGCATTATCGACTCACGTTGCCGCAATACCCATCTTCAGTATCTGGTAGAGTGGCTTGGATTCGATCCTGAAGAGAATTCCTGGGTTGATGCTGCAGATCTTCATGCTCCTCGTCTGGTGAGACAGTTCTTTCAAAGAAATCCACACAAGGTGCGTAGGTGCCCTGGGGTCACCCAGAAAGGGGGGGGTACTGTCACACGCAGCCGTGGCGGGCTTACTACTCACCCGTTCGCGCCCGCCGTCGGCTAGCGTGTAGTGGTCTCCAGGTCAGCGGCAGCAGGCAGCGGCAGTCTGGTGGGCAGCGGCAGCGTGGGACGCCAGCAAGTGTAGCGGTATGTGCTGTAGGGGCGCCGGGAGGCCGGCGCCGCCATCTTGATTAAGGGCAAATAGCAGATTGGTCCTTGTCTGAGGTTTCCGCCCATACTGACCTGACAGCCAATGGCAGCCGCCCTCTAGGGATATAGGGGATCTGCCTAGGCCTGTTCAGTGTCAGTACAAAGAGTCTCCAGAGGCGTTCACAGCTCCCAGCTGACTCCGGCTCTCTGACTCTCCTCACCTGACTTGGTGCCTTGCTTCAGTGCTCTGTGTTGGTCTCGATTCAGCTTAACCCCATCGCTGCCAGATCTCTCCACAGTCTGGTCTCTGCCTGCATCCCTGAGCTTCCTGGCCTAAGTCCTTCAAGTCGTCTGCTTCCAAGCAACTTCCCATTCTTCTGTCATCATCCATCTTCTTTCAGTCTTCAAGGATCCCTCATTACCATCAAGTACATTCTCTTTCCGGATTTCTTCATTTCCCAAGACCCCCTCCTGCAGTCCGCAGTGCTTGAACTGTTATTGTTTAAATTAACTTTTTCTTCTTTACAAAGTGCCGTGCCGGCTCAATTCTTATTACTGCTAAACTGCCACTTAACAAAGTATTCAAGCGTGTATTGTTCTATTTATGAATTCTATTATTAAACCTGCACGATTTAATCCTTCCTCCTCTGGTCCGTCTCCGGTTGCTACACACCACACGACTTCATCCAGCCCTTCAGTTGTGACATATATATATATATATATATATATATATATATGTATCCTGACGAGAATCTTGAATATAGATTGAAACGTTTTAAACCAATTTCTGGTACAGTGTCGTTTGATTTATTACTGAGTGCCGCACCTCCTGGCATCTATCTCTTCTAAACCTGTGAGGGCACCAGGACTTTTTTCCATTACATTGAGCTAGAGTGCCGGTCCCCCTGCATTGTATGTATATATATATATATATATATATATATATATATATATGTAGAAAAGGAGAAAATGGCGCAATCACGTCAGTATAAAAAAGGTTTTACTTGGCATAATAAATAGATCACATACATGATAAAAAACAGCAAACAGCTTGCCCAATCAGTAACGATCCTTCAGAGGCGTGGCTACCTTCACGGCATCATCGTGCACAGACCTTTCTGGTCTCTCCTGGTCCGAATATAGAGACGCCGACGGTGGGAAACTGAGTCCCGGTTTCTGCTGACTCTAGGCTATCTCTGAAGGATCGTTACTTTTTTATACTGACGTGATTGCGCCATTTCCTCCTTTTCTACATATCCAATTGGGACATCTGAGAGCCGTGGTCTGGCTCCCTGGGGAAAAAGGCTGCAAGCATACAATTGAAAAAGGAGAAAGCACTATTCCACCCCCTGGTGACTGTGCGCGGTTGGAGCTCCAAATACTCCATATATATATATATATATATATATATATATATATATATATATATATATATATATATGGAAAAAGAGGGGAGTTTCAGATCGCGCTAATTTGTAATCAACAAATTCAGGTAGAAATTTTCCTTATAATATAAAATGTTCAGCAATAAAAAAAACATATCAGGGTATGACAAATATACAGATGGTGAACAAGTACAGATAAATGCTGCTTAGTTCAGAATCTTGATCAAAACAGATATCCCAACGCGTTTTGTCATGTCATGACTTCATCAGGAGCAGACATTGCAACCGGCAGTAACAATGTGTGTCCTATACAAAAAGTATCTGGATATGGGTATTCCTGTCCGGTATGTTTCCAATAATTGGAAAAAACAATCAATGATCCTTAAATCACATAAGATTCAAATGGTTTTGCAGGATGAAAAGTATCATCAAAATTTCCAAGGAGATCTGAAGCAATAACATGCAGCTGAAATCAATAACATCTTGTTTGAAGAAGATCCTGCATTTGCTCAAGCTGACCAGAGCATTGATGAACTGCAGTGGCATCTGTTTAAACTCAGAAGACGTAAGACGGATATCCATTTACATGGAGCCTCCTTATCTGACTATTTTCGAGCACATAAAATTCCCCGGGGGTTCCGAATTCGGAATATCCCCACTATCGAGCAGAACAACCCCGAGTTTGTCCGCAAATGGATTGGGATCTTGAATCATGCATCATTGGACCTAATGGTCCTAGTTATTGAAGAGTCCGGTCGGGAGCTTCAGATAACCAAAAATAAAATTGCTGCATTTCAACTTGAGCATCAAGAAATTCTAAACGATTCTGCTAATGCAGCCAGCCTGGCCAAATTGGAGCAGCAGTGTGAAATCTACAAAAGAGACTTGCTTAAATTCAAAAGAAATAAACGTCAGACTGTGGATACAGACTACGACGACAACAAGGTCTATGTATGGCTCTCAGGAGAGCACCCTAACAAGCGCCAAGATGGTGGCTTCCGCCGGCGAAAACCATGGCAGCAGAAATCCCGGAATAGACAACCTAACACGAATATGACCAGTGACAGCGACTTTGCTGTATCAGAATCTGACGATGCTGCTGACCAGCAAGGTGTCCCTTTAGGTCAAGGGGCATCTACCTCCAGCCAGCGTGGAAGAATCCGGCCGGTACTTGTTTCCTATCTGGGCGCCCGCTACGTTAATTGCGCACCATGCTATTCTCCGTATAAAAATCGGATCGCATCGGATACCACAAATGCACATACACGATATTGAACGATGCGATGCGATCCGATTTCGTTCCCGCTTTTATGGTTGGCCCATAGGATGGCCCATCTGTAACACTACTGTATTTATTTACCCTTCAAAGCCCTCCCCTTGTCACATCTGCACAGAAACACAGTATTGACGTCAACCCGAAGCGTGGCGAGCGGCGGCGGTACGCGTCCTCCGACTTTTTCATACCCCCACTATCCACGTCGGCGTGGAGTTGAGAATAGAAAGTGTGGCGAGCGCAGCGAGCCACCGAGCCCGAAGCGTGGCGAGGGGACGCGGATACTTCACAGGTATCCGTGTCCCCTCGCGGGCTTCACAGGTATCCGCGTCCCCTCGCGGGCTTCACAGGTATCCGCGTCCCCTCGCGGGGCTCGCTGCGCTCGCCACGCTTCGGGCTCGGTGGCTCGCTGCGCTCGCCACACTATTCTATTCTCAACTCCACGCCGACGTGGATAGTGGGGGTATGAAAAAGTCGGAGGACGCGTACCGCCGCCCCTCGCGGGGCTCGCTGCGCTCGCCACGCTTCGGGTTGACGTCAATACTGGGGTGGCGTTAACAATGGAGGCGCATTTTAAACCATCAGGGGGAGTTTCCTATACAAATCGTGGGTTTGCGGGGTTATTACATTGAAATCAATGTAAAATCGGGTCTCAGGGACCATTTAACATTGATTCCAATGTAAAAATCATGAAATCGGATTGGATAGCATCGTATGCCATCGTACATCATCGAGTACCGAATCCGATGCGATCCGATTTCATTACGGTGCCGTACGTAGAAAACCTGGGCGCCCAGATAGGAAACAAGTACCATCCGGCCACCCGCAGAGGCGGGCAAAATAGGCGAAGTGAGAAGAAATCCCTCACGCCAGGTGTTGAAGAAGAAGCCCTGATTTTTAATTTATCTAACCGTACCTTGTCCCCTATTGAATCAAGTGTAATCTCTAAGGGACTTTCTTTTGTACCTACAAATTTTTTTTGATCAATTCGATTGGCGCTGTGACCACCACAGGTTTATGAGGAAACTACGCCTGAAGGAATTTTTTCAGTCCAAACCCCTTCCAGGCCCTAAAGGTATCTTTGACGAGTTCTAAATTCGATCCAATCTCTAATAATCCGTCAATCAAGACGTTTGGTAGATTGCTGGACGATTCAATGAGCAGATTTGTGGCAGCCCCTGGTAAAATAACAAAGAATTTGTCTACAGCTGAAGCGATGGCCCTCAAGCAGTTGTGCAGCTATGAGGATATCACAATTAGGCCCGCCGACAAAGGCGGAGCCATTGTGATTCAAAACATCGAAGACTACCGCCTTGAAATTTACAATCATCTATCTGATCCAGTTGTTTACCAGAAATTGCAGATGAATCCCACTCAATGATACCAGAAGGAATTGTCTTCTATTCTTTCTGCTGCAGTCGCTGACGGCTTAATACCTACTAAAGTCCGTGACAAGATATCGATGGCGGCTCCGGTGGTTCCTGTGCTCTATACTCTTCCTAAATTGCACAAGGATGCCAGGAATCCACCGGGCGTCCCATCATCTCTGCCAGAAATTACTTATATCAACCCGTGTCACAGCTCCTAGACTTCATACTGCAACCTCTTTTATGCTCCAAACAGTCTTTTCTTAAAGACACAACCAGTTTTTTTAAACTATTATTGGACATTCCTGAAGTCCCACCTGGCACCCTGATGTGCTGTTTAGATGTATCCAGCCTTTATACATCTATACCCCACGAAGGGGGGTTATTTGCAATGAAGTTGTTTCTGGATCATCACTTGGACAGTACCATATTTAACCATCAATTTTTCCTCAAATTGCTCATACTGACATTGGAGCGGAACTTCTTCTTGTTTGACGGTAGTTTCTACCTGCAGCTATGGGGGTGCGCCATGGGATCGGCGGTAGCACCCTCGTATGCTAACATCTATATGTTTTGCGAAAAAGATCGCATGTTTCTAAACCGCCCTGAAGTCAGCAAATACATGCTCCTGTACACCCGCTACATAGACGACATTTTTGTCTTGTGGAGGGGTGGGCAGGAGCTGTTTGAGCTGTTAATGTCTGAGGTGAATTCTCTTGAATCCACCATCAAATTAACCTACTCCTGCAGTTATACCTCTGCTCAATTCCTGGACATCGCAGTTTCTATCACTGACAACAAGTTGTTTATGGATGTGTACTAAGAGGACGTGGGTAGGAATACATTCCTTCTATCGTCTAGTCACCATCCACCTGCCCTCAAAAGAGGTTTGCCTCGATCCCAGATGCTGAGAGTGGCACGGATAATCAGTGACCCTGCGTTACTGTCTGACAGATTAGAACATCTGATCACAAAATTCCTAGCCAGAGGCTATGACTCTACACTACTCAACGAGCAGAAACTACAGGTGATGTCGATGGTTCATTCTGACCTTTTGAAACCCAGGAACCGTGAATCTAATAACTTGTTGCCCTGGACAAGCACTTACTCAGTTGCCAGCCCTGTCCTTCAATATGCATCTAAAGCCCTTTGGCCTATGGTCAAAAATGACCCTGATTTGCCGGGCCTTAAAACTACACGTCCTTTGGCAGCATTTAAAAGAGGTCGCAATTTACGCGACCGGTTGGTAAAAACTGACATTACGAGCATGAATATACCCAGGGCCCCTAATGTCTACAGCAAACCACCTGGTTGCTATAGCTGCCACAATTGCACCACGTGTAGATACATAGTGCCTTGCAAAAAGTTTAAGCACCCCCATATAGACAAACATTATGACATCAGATATGTGCTCACTTGTAGATCTGAGTATGTGGTGTACATTTTGGTGCGCCCTTGTGGCTACCACTATGTTGGCCAGACTACTCAATTTTTTCGTACCAGAATGGCATTGCACAGGTCTGCCATAGATCTAGCCCTGTCTGGCCGGACTGTGGATCAGCCTGTTGAATGCCATTTTAAACAAGCTGGACATCCTTTGTCCAGTCTGAAATATTATATGATTGATCAGATCAAAGAGTCTCCTCGTGGTGGTGGTGGTGATAAGGCTAAACGCCTGTTAATCACTGAATCACGATGGATATTCAGGCTCAATACAATTGCCCCTAATGGGCTTAATGATAAAATCAGTTGGAACGCTGTCACATAATATTTTCAGCTGTATTTGATATTTCCCTGTTATGTATATGTATGTTTATTTTCCTTATATTTTTTATGTATGTTCTCTAATGTGCATGTTTAATTATGCTTCAACTATACACTGCAATAATGTCCTTGATAAAAGTTTTTGTGTCCGATTGTGTTCCCCCCCAGATTGGCGTGTGCAGGGCTGTCAGCAGGCGGCATGGAGCTGCGGCGATGACTAACAGAACCAGGGTGAAGTGCAAGCGTGTTGCGTTGCTTAGCAATGGCGACGCTTCTGGGTCCCGGAGTTGTGATGTCATCACTAGGACTCCCGGCCAGACCAGCGTGCGCCCCTGCAATGAACGCCACGGAGAGGTGGGACAGCCAGTGGAGTGTATATATGTAAGTGCCATTCTGTGTTCTTGTGTTGTATGTGTTCTGAGGAAGGGGATCAAACCCCGAAAGCTTAACCCTAACACACCTTTCGTCTTGTTGAACCGTTTTGCCTCTGGAGTGCCATTATTTCTTGGAGTATTGCATTAACTGCATTTGGGCACCGGGGCCAGCTGCGATTTGTGTTGGAGTGCCGGCAGGATTGGACTATTTTATATATATATATATATATATATATATATATATATATATATATATGTCAAATTTGTGTTATTCATATCATTTTTATAGTCAAGCTATGCAGAGCAATGGTGACAGATGGTACCCCCCCCCCCCCCCCAACTACGGAACACTATGGCTCCTGGACAGAATAGCAGGACAGTGGCCAAAAACTGTGACTGTCCCGCTATATTCATGATGGTTGAGTAGTATGCATTAATGACCCACATTGTGACTGGTTAGGTTGGTTTGAGCCTAAATCGACCTCTTTTCTACATGGTTGCAGAAATTTAGTCCAATAAACAACATTCCATTTTCTGTATGATGTTCTAGCTCGCTGGCACAATTCCATCATATAGATTAGACAACAGGATTAACTAACAGCACAGTGTGCGGCCAAGCAGTCAGGTTAGCAGCATTGAGGAATAAATAGCATTGAGGAACAGATGTGAGAACACACATATTAACAATGTCCTGGATGTACAGCCGACCTCCGCACAGGAATATATCCTGCAGAAGCAGAGGAAAGAACATTTGTCCACAAAACTCAGCTACCAGTTATTATATGTTAGCACCAAATGAGAAAAGGTGGAATTCACAAAGGGTAACAGGTATTCAATGTCTGCTATATTTAACAATGTGTGAAACCAACTTATTATAATAGGTAATAAAAATTGTTACATAATCTCCATAAAAAGATCAAATTAGCAGACTCGTAAGCAGATGTGTTGCGATAATAATACCTAGGAGATACATTTTGTTCTTTCTCTGTAAAAGACAAAAATGAATGCTAAATTCAAAAGTAATTGAAAAAAATATTTTTGTCTACATTATAAAGTTACAACCTACAGAAAATTATGTGCAACATAGATAATGTCATTGGCCATTCACTGTAGTGGCAGGACCGGACTGGGTGTCATCCTGTACAGCTCACACGCTGCTTAAAAAGGGGCAAGACCTTACAGGTGTCCCCTGGTGTTGTCACTCTGGGGGCGTGCCCAGGATACCCAGAGATGTCCCGTCACTGTGGTGGAACTGCTATTTTAGTGTCACCTCTCCAAGGGTGATACTTGGGGGCGGCTACACACCCCTTGCACCCAGGGGCTAATTTAGGTTTCAAGCCACCCCTATGCACACCATTATGGGTCAACCCCCTTCAAGGTTATGGCCTCCCGAATGCCAAATCAGCACAAACCTCTACCCCACTCAACCCCAACAATCTACTGACGGACCCCTCCCCACACACACACACACACACACACACTCAAACACAACTGTTAGCTCTAGACAGATGCCTATTGGGAAGTCCACCACTGCCTGCACCCCCTTGTTATGCAAGCGATCCACTACAAATGCTACTTTATGACACAGGATTGGTACGAACTCCCGGCAGTCGGATCCCAGCAGTCAAAATCCCGACGCCGGAATCCCGTCAATGGGGGAATGTGGATCGCCCCCCCTTGCGGGCTCACTTCGCTCACCACGCAGTGGGCCCGGTGCCTCGCTGCGCTCGGCACACTAATTTATTCTCCCTTAATGGGTGCCGGGATTTCGGAAGTCTGGATTCCGGCGCCAGGATTTTGACCACCGGGATTCCGACCGCCGGGATTTCAACTGCATCCCAATGACACCATGGAGATGATAATGAGTTGGGAGCAAGGCAAAAAAAAGCCATTGTCATTATATCTGGAACAATCCATGTTGCAAAACAAGGGGAGAAAATACATACATTGTTTCTGTGCATGGTAAATACTGTCTGCTTTAGCATGTAGCCCATAAATGCTGGGTGACTTTATTGTTACACTGCAATTGGAAATGCTCCTCTCAAATCTAAATCTCTCTGCACTTTACATCTACCCCGCCTGCAGTGCAGCATGGTGTTACCAGAAAATACAGGGACTTACCCGGGAATATGGTCCCTGGGTCATGCGGGTTGGCCCCTTTCACACCGGCTTAGTCCCTGGATTTTCTAGTGTGTGAGGGCAGTGGTTGGTGGGGTCCAGGCTCCAGACTGCGGGGATGCAGCAGCTGAGAACTTGTAGCGCAATTTGCCGGGCAGTGGGGCGGGAGAATTTGAGAGCATTTTGACCGGACGCTGATTGGCTGAGAGGGTCTGGACAGTCTTTTCAAATCCAGCAACTCTTCCCGCCCTGCTGCCCGACAAATAGCGCTACAAGCGCACAGCCGCCTCTGCCGGATCCCCCCAGTCTGGACCCCGCCACCAGTGAAATGGGGTCCCTTGGCGATGGGCTGCAAGCTTAAATGCATTGATCAATTCATGAACTAAAAATCCCATTATTTGTTGTAGTGAGTGCTGGGCCCCCTGTGTTTGTATTTACTAGAGTGTGTGGTCACAGGCCAATGCACCCCATCCTGGGAAGTGGGTGCTGTTTGCACCCCATTCTTAGGAATGGCGAGTGTGTTGGTACTTCTGTATATATGTCTAGTGTCAATTTGTGTGTCTTCAAAACACTGCCATCTGTTGGCAGCGAGTAAAACTACATCTCTTTCTCTCTCACACATGCACAAACACAAAGGCAATCACAAGGTAGCAGACTAGCTTTCGGAGCATTTGCACAAAACATTCTATAATTCAATTGCAATAAAAGTTGAAAAGAAATGAGAATGATCAGATGCAACAAATTAACATTTGTATCAAGACCTGGCAACACCACATTGAACAGGGCTGGACTGGGGCTAAAAACAGACCTGGTCTTTAAAGCACACAGGCTTTCCTCAGCATCAGTATCTGTCTCCTGCCAATATTTTCACAGAACTCTCCTGCAGAAGGCTAGCTAGCAATGCAGACCACAGTCCCCATTATTGTCAATGGGGACTGCTGAATGACCACAATATACTAAACACCATAAAAAGATCACCTTTTCTGAGTTTGGATCTGTTGATTAATGCCACTCAGATGACGTACAACCCGCTTTATGTCTATGGAGACATATTCTCAGGAGAGGGATCTTACAATCTCTTTAATGCAGCCTCCAGCTGGCTACTAAGACCTCTGGAGGAGTCTTTTTACAAATGTGAAGAACTCCTCTTATGTGGGCAGGGTCTAAAGGCCCCCATACACTACTGCGGCTTCTGTGAGAGGTCAAAGCTGATCCACCTTGAACCACCGACCCAGCAGCTTCCTGGGTGGCAAGACTGCATCTAATACACCGTAGATCAGATCTAAAACGGTAGAGACTAGTTCCCATGCAGTATAGCTTACAGGAAGTGACGTTCAGTGAGGGCGGAAGTTGTTAGATGCCCTCACAACGTTTTTAAATTTCTGTGTAATTCATGTAGGTGTCATTTATTTTGTTTTATTTTTGCAGCATTGTACCCTCGCGGGCTCGCTACGCTCGCACGCTTCGGGCACGGTGGCTCGCTTCGCTCGCCACAGATTTATATTCCCCCTCCAGGTATACGTGGACCCAGGGCATGATGGGAAAATTACCTAAACTGCATGGGATCTAGACACTACCGATCTAAAACACAACCCATTTGCCACTTTTCACCTGATTTCTCAGCATGGTGTATCGGAATCGGGTGAAATCGGGAAAAATCACATGTGTTTGGCCAGCATTACTCACGGGTACACCTGTTATCAGTTTTCTTTAGAAGGGAAATTTTGTTTAAAATGAAAAAGTCTGGTGCAATATGGACTGTTAATAATAGTGGCACTGCCGTCTCTAAAAAAAAAAATATTACAGTAATAAAACTATGATCATAAGTATTTGTGAGATATCTCACTCCATTGGCTGTATGCACTTGGCTACACAGATTAAAATTGTCATTGAAGAAACCCATCATTCTTCAGCAGACTGCTATTGGTGTTATTACCGTCGTTATATGCGGAAGTTTTGGATGCGGATTACTCTTTTTTTACAGTTAGTTTTTCCGCCAGTGCAGAACATTATATAGCTGAACAACTACTTTTTTTTTTGGACCTCCTGGTTCATTTGCATACACTGCCATTCCAGCTCAACGTTTCTTTCCAGTACTGAGCAATGTTGTCTTTTAGTTTTATATTACAGTACCTCGTTTACCTATTTTATGGTGCCATTTACATTCGTGCAATGAATATGCTAATCAAATAGCCATGAATCAATGAATTCCGAGGAGTGTGTTAACAAAAAATTGACTTGTTTTAAAAGTTCAAAAAATGCTAATTTTGATCTTTAGTGGATGAAATGATTTTTTAAAAATTGTTTCACATGAAGCATTGTTCCAAGACTTATAAAACTGTAACGCGCAGTTGTCTTCAAATATTTATATTCCAGTCTTAACTCCTTCATGACTGAGTGATCTTCTTGGTTTAATGACCAAGCACAATTTCATGTTTATATAGAGTTCGGTCACTAGGAATTATGACCCTGATTCAACTTGGCTCGGGAAGCAGAAATGCTGCCCTGCCGAACACCCCCCCCCCTCGCCTCCATTAGCAGGAGAAATCATTCGATGGTCGTCAACCATCAACTGACTTTTATTTTTCCCGCAAGCCGCAGAAGATGGGGCGGGTGATGACGTCCTGTAAAATTAGCCACCCGCCCCAGCTGGCATCGTCCCGACCCCGGCAGGCATTGGCTCACCTGCATTCCCATGTGAACGCCCAGCGTTTTCTTGGGTACGCCCATAAAATGCTTGGAGTTCCCATGGATGATCCCTGACAGGCAGGGGCATTCTGGGATGGACACCCGGAGTTTCATGGGTGCTGCCTTAAGCCCATTGGTACGAAATTTGCTACAGACAACAACAGAGAAAATATTAATTTAACCAATTTTATATCAAATAAAACAATAAAACAATACACAGGTACAATATCTTAAAATTGTCTTATACACAATGATAATAATGGTAATATACAACAATTGACTAAGATTGAGAAGTACGATGGCCGATATGAATAGATACAACCGGCATCGGCCGTATTCCCGGAAAATACGACCAGGAAATAGGGCAGATTTACTAATATTTACAGGATTCATATTTTCTGATGGCGTAGGCGGACGAATATACGGCCACCAAATACAAATATGAATCGGCAGCCTGCACAGATCAGTCAGATCCGTGCAGGCATCACTGTGTAAAAAATAAAAATAAATAGAAACAACCTGGCGTGGGGACCCCCCCCCCCCCCCACGGCTATAACCAGCCCTGAGTTTAAAGAACCAGTCCTGTTTGAGCAATTCAGGGTTCAAACTAAATAGGGGAACAAAATGACTAAGGGTCCCCTGTATTTTGAAAACCAGCACTGGGCCCAAACAGCCAGCAGGGTAATGACACAGCCAAGGGGAAACTTTTTATACAAGTTCCCCTGGCCAAAGCATTCACCCCCTGACTGTCCAGCCTGGGCTGGGACCCTGGGGGAGTGGGGATACCCCCAATGAAGGATCCTCCCTGTCGGAGAACCGGCAATCAGGATTCCGATATTGTGATACTGACCGTCGGGATCCCCCCTGTCGGGCAGTCATCCGGCACCCAATCTCTGCAGGTGCTCCTGTCCCTTAGTGATGATCGGAGCCAGTTGTTTTGTGTATCATCATTCCTATTGAGCCCTATGGTGTTATCTCACATATTTACATAAAATGAGGATGACAGAGGAGGAGTGGGTGGAGCAACAGTTATGCCAGGGGTTTGCCCAAAATGATTCCCCTTTGGAGCAATATTATTTGGTTATATTCTTTCTGGTACTTGTGTAGTATCACGGCTCCCATCGCATGCCATCGCATGCGATGCGATTTTACCGTGTTTTTATGGTTTTTTTGGGTAAAAATCGCATTGCATGCATGCGATGCGATTTTTACCAAAAAAAAAAACATTTTCCCTGAAATTATGGACATGAGTTGAAATCATGTAAAATGCACCCCAAATGTAATTTTTCACACTGTACCATCCCCACTATCAACGGTAACCCGAAGCTTGGCGAGCGCAGCGAGCCCGCGAGGTGCGGCGGTACGCGTCCTACGACCTTTTCATACCCCCACTATCCACGTCGGCGTGGAGTTGAGAACAGAAAGTGTGGCGAGAGCAGCGAGTCACCGAGCCCGAAGCGTGGCAAGCGGACGCGGATACCTTCACAGGTATCAGTGTCCCCTCGCGGGCTTCACAGGTATCAGTGTCCCCTCGCGGGCTTCACAGGTATCCGTGTCCGCTCGCCACACTTTCTATTCTCAACTCCACGCGAACGTGGATAGTGGGGGTATGAAAAGGTCGTAGGACGCGTACCGCCGCCGCTCGCCACGCTTCGGGTTGGCGTTGATAGTGGGGGCGGTACAGTGTGAAAAATGACATTTGGGGTGCATTTTACATGATTTCAACTCATGTCCATAATTTCAGTGAAAAATGACATTGCATCGCATGCGATCACATGCGATCTCATGCGATGCGATGCGATTTTTCCCTGTAAGATGCCCATCGTGGGAGCCGTGATACTACACAAGTACCTTCTTTCTTTTAATGTTTTAAGACTAAATATTAAAAAAACAAAAACTCCAGACATGTACAATATTTATTAAATTGCTGACAAAATCATAAAAGGAAACCGATTTGATGGAAAGCTGCAGTTATTTCCTGACAATGTCATATTCGCCTCATGCACAATAAAGTTACACTGTGAAGTAGCCACAAGTACGTCATTGCTGGGAGTATTTAGCTTTGGCGTTTCAATGGTTTTGGTGCATTTCATCGGAGCAAACAGCTTTTCTCTGCAGGTCATAGGACGATTTTCTAAGATATTTTTAGTTTCTTGAGAACAATTTTGTTCATACAAAACCGTCTACCTGGGTCTGGCTGGAATAGAAAAATATTGCTTTTCTACAATAATTATGATGACTTGTTGACGGCAACATGATTTCTGTAAATGGCACATTTCCAGTCCAATGCACCCAGCAATCTTTGCGCGTCAGTCTGGCGTTAGTAAATTGATGAACACATTTCAAAAGTGAATATTTAACTGACTGAGCCAGAGAGGAGATCTCCTGGAATTGTGTTCTCTGGTGCATTCATTTTTACATTATAGTGTTATTTTGTTTGGTTGGGATATAATTCCCATTGTGAAGGATACTTTTAAATAGATTGAATGATATACAGTAGCATTATCAACTTTACTAGGTGAGTTTGTGTTTCTTCAACCAAACTTTGAAACACAGGGCTGGATGTATGAAGCGTGTAGAACACATTCTGCCAAACATCGCAATGATACTAATCGCATAAGTATTAACATATGTGATTAGGGGCGAGATGTACTAAGCTTCAAAAGTGATAAAATAGAGAGTGATAAACAACCAACCAATCAGCTCCTGTTTGACATTTTTCAAACACAGTCTGTGACATGACAGGTAGAAGCTGATTGGCTGGCTGTTTATCACTCTCCATTTTATCATTTTTAAGCTTAGTACATCTGGCCCTAGGAGCGCAAAGGACAGCTTTCGTGAAAAGTGCTCCCCTTTGCGAAGCAGCCGGCACCGTGTGAGAGGATACCATGGGTTCCTTTCGCCTCGTAAGCCTGGAAGCCAAGAACGCTGCATGGACTCCTGGGCTCCTCCCTGCACCTGGAAGGGGAAGTCTTGTGGCTAGGGAGGAGGCGGTCACTGTGTCCTGGTAGCACACCAGGAAGCTGCCTGGACATCAGGTGAGGCTTGGGCGGTGCGGGGTGGCAGAGGTCAGGGTGGAGGGGCGATACGGTTAAAAGCCTATAGGCTTCTATAGGTAAACCCCAGAAAAATCTGCCGTTACCCTCCTCACCGAAAAGGTAGCGATCCTGCATTTATACATTTGAAAATGCTTCAAAAGCCCAGAGAATGGGGTTTTTACCACAGTTTGTTTTTCATACATCCCAGCCTCAGAAGGAAGTTAGGCAGGTGTAAGTGGCTGGTGGCTCTACACATGGCCAAATCTCTTTACACAACAGAACTCACCTTTACGTCCCCCCTACCCCGTCCGTCATAATGGCCTTGTGCTTCTTATTTACACTAAACAATCCATTAATGCAGCCGTGATAATTTATGATACAGAAACCTTCCCTGATCTAGTATTAATGCCTAATGTCTACATAAAGACTCCTATGCGGTTCCAATATGCAAAAGTAATGTATTGTACTACCAAATACATTATAGAAAAGGAAGCTGTGTGCTATATCAGTTCGGTAGAGCACTTTTATGCTAGATACTGTGGGGTCATACAAAGAGTAAGTAAGTGGACATGAGCGATTTAAAGTGGCCCAGGAACTTCAGTGTTGGCCATACTCCCAACAGTAACAGAAATGGGGGCGTGGTCTCATGATTGCGGCTTGAGGCCATGCCTCCTTTTTGGGAACGTGTGGCGGGGGAAAGAACAGCAGATGTTACAATGTTGGGAGGTATGGTTAAACAGCGGTATAATGTTAACGGAAATACTTCATCACATTTTACTTTAAACCAGAGCTGTGCCAAATCCATACACTGCATCAAATTGTCCAATATTTATATTTTTTAATGCAGAGAAAAACAGGTGCAGGCCAAAGTCATTAAGTAACATGTGATTTATGTTTTTTGGAAACAACTCCCTAGAAAAGCTTTGGTTTGTGTCTCCGTTCCTTTGTCCAACGCTACACGTGAATGATTTATCGTAGTCATCACACAAGCTTTTTCAACGATGACTTCAAATGGCAAGAGGAAAAAAACATTGAAATTAAACCATTTAATTGTGCTGGGTAATGAGCCTTACTGCTATAATGAAACTTTCCACAAAATGGGTTTTAAAATGCCTACCAATAAAAAAAAATCAACTTCTCCCTTGAGTCAGAATCCAACTTTTAAGATAATGCGTTTAGGAAGTAAAATGAATGTTTTGCTCCAATCAACGGATAATTCACTTGGAGTAAAATTGTTTGATTTGACATTCCAATGGGTTTTTAAAATATTTCACAAATACTATTTTCATAACAATATCCTACAATGCTTAGCAAATAGATTCCAAGCATTCTCCCGCTTTCAGTTTTATTCCAGAGGAAAAATAAACATAATTAGGACGACGTGTAGTGAAATTGTATGCCTCTACTTATTTTTACTTAAATTGCATTATATAGCTATTGGTTTTATTTGTAAATATTACTAATTACACACTAATGCAAAGCTAAGTAAAGTATTATCACAAGTGACTGGTTTTCTCCTATAGTAGCCACTTTTGCCATAGTGGGCAATGGGACTAATTCTGATTTGCAATGCAATGCAATGCAAAAAAAAAAAAAGAAACTGGGCAAAACCATGCTGCATTGCAGGTGTGGCAAATCTTTTTTGTTTTTTAAAGCATAAAAACTGCTAAAATCGCATAATTGTTTTTTTTTTTTTTGCTCCTACGCTATTATTAACCTCAATAACATTAATTTTCACTCATTTCCAGTCTATTCTGAACCCCTCACACCTACAATATTGTTTTTAGGCCAAAAGGTTGCATCAAGGTAGCTGGATGACTATGATATAAGTGACACAAGTGGGCGGTACAAACACTGGACTGATACAGCACACTAAATAGCACCCCTGGACTGATACAGCACACTTAGCATCATCCCTGGACTGATACTGAACATTTAGCATCACCTCTTGACTAATACAGCACACTTGGCAGCACCCCATGAATTATACGGCAGACTTGGCTCACCCCTGGAATTATATGGCACACATGCGGGCACCGTTGGACTGATATGGGACACATGGGGGCACCCATGGAATTACACGGCACACCCCTTGACTGATACAGCACACTTAGCAGCACCCATGAATTATACAGAAGACTTTGCAGCAACCCATGAATTTGGCTTGGCTCACCCCAGAAATTATGCGTCACACATGTGGGCACCCCTGACCTGATACAGCACACATGGAAATATGCGGCACCCCTGGACTGATATGGCACACATGGCGGCAGACATGAAACTATACGGCACACATGCGGGCACCCCTGGACTGATACGGGACTGATATGGCACACATGGCGGCAGACAGGGAATTATACGGCAGACATGGCGACACTCCTGCAGTAAAAAAAACTTTTATTCTTTTAATTAAAAAAAAGAGCAGCACACCTGGAATTACACGGCAGACTTAGCAACACCCCTTGAATTATATGGCACTCTTGGCTCACCCCTGGACTGATACAGCACATTTAACAGCCCTTCCAGTAAAAAAAAAAAAAAAAACACCTTCTTTTTCATTTCATTGACCCATGGAATTATACGGCACACATGCAGGCACCCCTGGACTGATACGGGACACATGGGGGCACCCATATAATTATACACCGGTAATACGCTATATGAGTGTACAGTATGCATTTGTTTTCCATATCTCTTTAAATATGTAATCCAGAGAAGTCTATTTGCGTTTCTCAGTTTGTGAAAGAGGATTGACATGCAGGAGAACAAGCATTGTCTTTGTCAGAGCAATACCAAAAGGGGTTTATAAGTGATTGTTATTTAAGGTGCATCCTACATTAGTGGATTGAAAACGCTTGCATTCTCATGAGGAATGATCCTTCCTTTGTTATACAGTATGGTAGAAGAATATTGACAATATAGACACAAATCAGAAGATTTTGAAATCACACAGGGAGTTTTCACTATTAGTTTGATGCGACTGGTATGAGAATTTCTTCTATTTTTCCCCACATCGGTTTCATGGCGAAAAAAAACCCCCAAAGTAAATAACACAGATTAAAGTTCGACATGAATTTTAAATGATTTTTTGTTTTAAACCGACTACGCTGTGTCAGCATAGAGTTAGGTTATAATAGTGTGGCGAGCACAGCGAGGTACTGAGCCCGAAGCATGGCCAGCAAAGCGAGCTATGCAAGGGCGTCCATGTCAACATATGCCGACATAGACACCCAAGAAATGTGAAAAGCTCATGTTGACCATTTCCTGTGTCAACCTTTTTCCATGTCGACAGTTTGCCTGTATCAACCATTTGTCAATGTTGACCTATGGCATGTCCACTTTTTTGACGTGTCAACCTTTTGCCTGTTGACCAATAGTGGTCGACTTATTGACTGTACACCTAATGATCCACACCAGGGGATATTTACAGGTGAATGGCAGTATAAGGTGCCTTTTGCACATTTTCTCTTTCTCATATGGATGTACTTAACTTGCTTCTGCCCATCCTTATTCTAATGCACTTGCCACTGTGGGGTACATGTATGAAGCAGTGATAAGGGAGAAGTGAGCCAGAGGAGAGGTGGCATATGGCAACCAATCAGCACTGAAGTAACATCTTTAATTTGCATAATATAAAATTGTACAGAGCAGCTGATTGGTTGCCATGGGCCACTTCTCCTCTGGCTCAACTCTCCTCCCTTATCATTGCTTCATACATCTACCCCCAAATTTTCCAAATGCCGGGTATAAGCCGTGTATTTCTCACTCGCAGTGAGAACACGGTATAATGAACCACAATCAAAGTAGATATTATTATTATTCCTGCTTATATAACAGTGCTGTGACATTATATACAAGTACTGGAGGTCACTCCTTTCAGTAGAGGTCACTGTTGGTCACTTGGCCCCAGCTATAACCAATGATGTATATTTGACCCAGCACTAGATAACCTAGCCAAAGTAAGAATGGCCAATCATTGGTCCTGTATCTGTCTTGTGAATTGGGATCTGCATATGCAAGAATGGGGGACAGAAAAGAGTGTCTGGGGCTGGTGCACCTGGAGAAAAACTGACTAATAAAACATAATTTTTAATGGGTTAATTTAAAAAATAGTTTGCGAAATAAAACCATACATACAAACCTATAACAACATGAAATAAAAAGGATAAAAATCCTCACTTAGTGGACCCCACTCTGTTGAATTCCTCCTATATTAAATGCAAAGCAGTGCAAACAAATATGTGTTAAAGTTTAGACAATCCTTTATGGTACTCTTTACCTAGCACGGCGCCCATCGCGGGCATTGAATGCACTAAAAAATCGGGTGCGACGCGACCGACGCGATGCCCGCGATTTCCCATAGGGAACAATGTTAAATGTCTCAATTGACCCGATTTTTCTGTTCAATGCCTCAATTGACCCGATTTTTCCATAGGAAACAATGTTAAATGGCCCACAGAGGCCAAATAGGCACCCTAAAGTGTGAAATGGCCCCCACAATTGTTAACGCCACCCCACGATCAACGTGAACCCGAAGCGTGGCGAGCGCAGCGAGCCCGCGTGGGGCGGCGGTACGCGTCCTACGACCTTTTCATACCCCCACTATCCACGTCGGCGTGGAGTTGAGAATAGCAGGGGCGGATTGGCCATTATAATTACCGGGAACTTTCCCGGGAGGCCGATGCTCCTGAGGCCGAATTTAAAGTTGCAGGCAGCAGGGGCAGCACTGAGCAGTTCCCTGAGGCTGGCCCCGCCCACCACACTGTGTGCTGCGTGCATCCAGCCCTGCTCTTCCTGGTCCTGCAGCAGCTCCTCTACGTGCTCTATGCTGCCTCCCCTAACAGAAGCAGTCACAGAAACTACAGGATAGATCATTGGGTGAGTGTAATATTGGGTGTAGTATTGATGCAGGGGCTGTGTGTAATGTACTGGGTGTCATTTGGTTGGGGGGGGGGGGGGAGGCTGTGTATAATGTCCTGTGTGTAATTTGGTTTAGGGGGGCCTGTGTATAATGTTCTGTGTGTAACTTGGGGGAGGGGGGCTGTGTATAATGTCCTGTGTGTAACTTGGGGGAGGGGGGCTGTGTATAATGTCCTGTGTGTAACTTAGGGAGGGGGGCCTGTGTATAATGTCCTGTGTGTAATTTTGTTTAGGGGGGCCTGTGTATAATGTCCTGTGTGTAATTTTGTTGAGGGGGGCTGTGTATAATGTCCTGTGTGTAATTTGGTTGAGGGGGGCCTGTGTATAATGTCCTGTGTGTAATTTGGTTGAGGGGGGCCTGTGTATAATGTCCTGTGTGTAATTTGGTTGAGGGTGGCCTGTGTATAATGTCCTGTGTGTAATTTGGTTGAGGGGGGCTGTGTATAATGTCCTGTGTGTAATTTGGTTGAGGGGGGCTGTGTATAATGTCCTGTGTGTAATTTGGTTGAGGGTGGCCTGTGTATAATGTCCTGTGTGTACTTTGGTTAAGGGGGGCTGTGTATAATGTCCTGTGTGTAATTTGGTTGAGGGGGGGCTGTGTATAATGTCCTGTGTGTAATTTGGTTTAGGGGGGCCTGTGTATAATGTCCTGTGTGTACTTTGGTTAAGGGGGGCTGTGTAAAATGTCCTGTGTGTAATTTGGTTGAGGGGGGCAGGGTGTGTGCATGAGAGCGGCAGGGTGTATGTATGTATGAGAGTGGCAGGGACAGGATGTATGTATGAGAGTGGCAGGGTGTATGTATGTATGTATGAGAGCGGCAGGGTGTATGTATGTATGTATGTATGAGAGCGGCAGGGTATATGTATGAGAGCGGCAGGGTGTATGTATGTATGTACAGTTGGGGCCACTCCCATCTTGGCAGGGGATGGCGATACCCCGCCAGCGCCATCTGCATAGCGAGAAGGGGACGCGCGCGCACGAGAGGCGCCCCTTCCGAGGGCGCTTCCAGCCGCTCCCCACCGCCTGCCCGCACCCCCCCCCCCTAACCCTGTCCCGTCGCCCCGCCGACGGAGATTGAGACGCGCGTCTCAGTCAGATGGTGAGGCAGGCCGCTGGCGGATTCGCCAGCAAGGAAGAGGCCTGCCCCATCTGTATGTATGTATGTATGAGAGCGGCAGGGTGTATGTATGTATGAGAGCGGCAGGGTGTATCTATGTATGTATGAGAGCGGCAGTGTGTGTGTATGTATGAGAGTGGCAGGGTGTATGTATGTATGAGAGTGGCAGGGTGTGTGTATGTATGAGAGTGGCAGGGTGTATGTATGTATGTATGTATGAGAGCGGCAGGGTGTATGTATGTATGTATGTATGAGAGTGGCAGGGTGTGTGTATGTATGAGAGTGGCAGGGTGTATGTATCTATGTATGTATGAGAGCGGCAGGGTGTATGTATGTATGAGAGTGGCAGGGTGTATGTATGTATGTATGTATGAGAGTGGCAGGGTGTACAGTATGTATGTATGTATGTATGAGAGCGGCAGGGTGTATGTATGTATGAGAGCGGCAGGGTGTATGTATGTATGTATGTATGAGAGCGGCAGGGTGTATCTATGTATGTATGAGAGTGGCAGTGTGTGTGTATGTATGAGAGTGGCAGGGTGTATGTATGTATGAGAGTGGCAGGGTGTATGTATGTATGAGAGCGGCAGGGTGTATGTATGTATGAGAGCGGCAGGGTGTATGTATGTATGAGAGTGGCAGGGTGTATGTATGTATGAGAGTGGCAGGGTGTATGTATGTATGTATGAGAGTGGCAGGGTGTATGTATGTATGTATGTATGAGAGTGGCAGGGTGTATGTATGTATGTATGAGAGCGGCAGGGTGTATGTATGTATGTATGTATGAGAGTGGCAGGGTGTATGTATGTATGAGAGTGGCAGGGTGTATGTATGTATGTATGTATGTATGTATGAGAGTGGCAGGGTGTATGTATGTATGAGAGTGGCAGGGTGTATGTATGTATGTATGAGAGTGGCAGGGTGTATGTATGTATGTATGAGAGCGGCAGGGTGTATGTATGTATGTATGAGAGTGGCAGGGACCTAGGGTTACCACCCGTCCGGGATTACTCCGGACAGTCCGGTAATTCAGGCTGGTTACTTCCCATGCACTGGAGGGACCCCGCCGGCGACTTCCCATACCCTGTAGGGACCCACTGTGTGCCTGGGCTGCCGGACCCCAGGGTGATGCGACCGAGCCAGCCCAGACCGTACCTGTCTCTCCCGCGGCCCGCACTAACCACCGGTGCCGCCTCTTATCCGCAGACTCTCCTCCCATCACCCGGACAGCCCTGCCCCCTGACTTACTTTTCACCCACTATGACCCATTGACCACTATCTGTTTTTCACCCTCTCCATCACCCTCTATGCTCTCTACGGCAGAAATGTGGTAAAATACCCATTTTCAGGGATTTTACCCTATTTTTAAATGTAATAAAGCCCTACTAGCAGTAGCCTAATGTAGCGGTAATACCAGCTATACATGGCATTACCCTGTAGAGGCACATCGGCTTCTTTCCGCAACACTGGGAGCATTGGTAAAGGGACTCCCGGATCACAAACCCGGAAGTCCAGGCACCAGAGTGCATCACAAAGGGCATCTTTTTGGGAGAACTGTCCTTTGCATTACAAATCACATATGTTAGTGTCTATGCGAAAAGTATTGGCACAATGGATGGTGGGATGTACCGCAAGTGGTTGGTACATCCTGCTCACTGTCTCCCTCTGCCTTCTGTCACACTTTTACCTGTCCTTAGGTCTCCTCTATTGTATCACCTCACCAGTTTCTTTCTCCAGTGACTCCTGCTGCCTGTATGCCGACAAGTGTGTGTCCAGACTGCCGCTTGATGTTATGGGCGTGGAGAAGAAGCAGTGAGGCACCTGTAACATTACCACCAGCTGTACAACACTCGGGGACACTGGTCATCACAGGAGCAGGTGAGCAGAACATAGTGACTGGGGAATATGTCCTCTCTCTCCCATATGTCTCCCTCACTCACTGACCCTGGTAAGAAAATGTATGAATGTTTCTGGATGCACCCACCTCATAGCAGTTACCCACTGCCTCCTTTGTCACCCTCTGATTCCTCTTTCCACCAATATCTCCCGGTCACCTCTGTCTGCCCGGACACCCACTAGTGACCTGGGAACATGCCCCCCTTTCTCTCCGCATGTCTGCCTCGCTCTCTGCCCCTGGTCTCGACTCTCTCTCTATTTCTCTCTGTCCCTGGTCTCTCTCTCTTTCTCTGCCTCTCTGCCCCTGGTCTCTCTCTCTTTCTCTGACTCTCTGCACCTGGTCTCTCTCTCTGCCTCTCTGCCCCTGGTCTCTTTCTCTCTCTGCCCCTGGTCTCTCTCTCTCTCCTTCTCTGCCTCTCTGCCCCTGGTCTCTTTCTCTGCCTCTCTGCCCCTGGTCTCGACTCTCTCTCTCTCTCTCTGCCCCTGGTCTCGACTCTCTCTCTATTTATCTCTGTGTCCCTGGTCTCTCTCTCTTTCTCTGCCTCTCTGCCCCTGGTCTCTTTCTCTGCCTCTCTGCCCCTGGTCTCTTTCTCTGCCTCTCTGCCCCTGGTCTCGACTCTCTCTCTATTTATCTCTGTGTCCCTGGTCTCTCTCTCTTTCTCTGCCTCTCTGCCCCTGGTCTCTCTCTCTCTCTCTGCCCCTGGTCTCTCTCTCTGCCTCTCTGCCCCTGGTCTCTCTCTCTCTCTGCCCCTGGTCTCTCTCTCTCTCTCTGCCCCTGGTCTCTCTCTCTCTCTGCCCCTGGTCTCTCTCTCTCTCTGCCCCTGGTCTCGACTCTCTCTCTATTTATCTCTGTGTCCCTGGTCTCTCTCTCTTTCTCTGCCTCTCTGCCCCTGGTCTCTCTCTCTCTCTCTGCCCCTGGTCTCTCTCTCTGCCTCTCTCTGCCTCTCTGCCCCTGGTCTCTCTCTCTCTCTGCCCCTGGTCTCTCTCTCTCTCTCTCTCTCTCTCTGCCCCTGGTCTCTCTCTCTGCCTCTGGTCTCTCTCTCTCTCTTTCTCTGCCTCTCTGCCCCTGGTCTCTCTCTCTCTCTCTGCCCCTGGTCTCTCTCTCTCTGCACCTGGTCTCTCTCTCTCTCTCTCTGCCCCTGGTCTCTCTCATTCTCTGCCTCTCTGCCCCTGGTCTCTTTCTCTCTCTCTCTGCCCCTGATCTCTCTCTCTCTGCCACTGGTCTCTCTCTCTCTGCCACTGGTCTCTCTCTCTCTCTCTCTGCCCCTGGTCTCTCTCATTCTCTGCCTCTCTGCCCCTGGTCTCTTTCTCTCTCTCTCTGCCCCTGGTATCTCTCTCTCTCTCTCTGCCCCTGGTATCTCTCTCTCTCTCTGCCCCTGGTCTCTCTCTCTCTCTGCCCCTGGTCTCTCTGCCTCTCTGCCCCTGGTCTCTCTCTCTGCCTCTCTGCCCCTGGTCTCTTTCTCTCTCTCTCTCTGCCCCTGGTCTCTCTCTCTCTCTCTGCCCCTGGTCTCTCTCTCTGCCTCTCTGCCCCTGGTCTCTTTCTCTCTCTCTCTGCCCCTGGTCTCTCTCTCTCTCTCTGCCCCTGGTCTCTCTCTCTGCCTCTCTGCCCCTGGTCTCTTTCTCTCTCTCTCTGCCCCTGGTCTCTCTCTCTCTCTCTCTCTCTCTCTCTCTCTGCCCCTGGTCTCTCTCTCTCTCTCTCTCTCTCTGCCCCTGGTCTCTCTCTCTCTCTCTCTCTCTGCCCCTGGTCTCTTTCTCTCCCTCTCTGCCCCTGGTCTCTCTCTCTCTCTCTCTCTCTCTGCCCCTGGTCTCTCTCTCTCTCTCTGCCCCTGGTCTCTCTCTCTCTCTCTGCCCCTGGTCTCTCTCTCTCTCTCTGCCCCTGGTCTCTCTCTCTCTCTCTCTCTCTCTCTCTCTCTGCCCCTGGTCTCTCTCTCTCTCTCTCTGCCCCTGGTCTCTCTCTCTCTCTCTGCCCCTGGTCTCTCTCTCTCTCTCTGCCCTCTTTCTCTCTGCTCCTGGTCTCTCTCTTTCTCTGCCTCTGGTATATATATAGTATAAAGCACGTTCCCAGCAGCAGGCCCAGAAGTGTCCCAAATTTATAGTTTGCAGGGAGGCGCAAAAACACCCTAGCACCGGCCCTGCTCGGGGTGATGCTGCAGGGGGAGGTGATGATGATGATTTGCAGGTTGGGTGATGATGGTGCAGAGGGGGTCATATACATATATATATACAAATATACCTGCTATCTCCCTGTCACCCCAGCTTCCCCTGTTCCCCGCTATCTCCCTGTCACCATAGCCTCTCCAGTCACCCCAGCTTCCCCAGGCAGTCATCTGCTATCTGAGTCACCCCAGCTTCCCCAGTCACCCGCTATCTGCGTCACCCCAGCTTCCCCAGTCACCCGCTATCTGCGTCACCCCAGCTTCCCCAGTGACCCACTATCTGCGTCACCCCAGCTTCCCCAGTCACCTGCTATTTCCGTCACCCCAGCTTCCCCAGTGACCCACTATCTGCGTCTTCCTCAGTCACCCTCTATATCCTGGTCATTATTTAATTACTGCTCACGGCATATGGTATACTATGTAATGGGTGTGTGACGTGTAATCGGCATTACATTGAATTTTTTTGGCACGCGCCTTCGGCGCGCACTGTCCTTGTTGACCCTCCTTTAGGAAAAAAATTGAGTCCTGGCATCATAACGAGTAATGGTCACTGTGGTGTATGGTGTAACATGTAATGGGCATCACGGTGTGTGGCTTACAGTGTGTCATGTAACTGGCATTACAGTGTGCAACATCAAGAATGGAATTGAAGCAAAGGTTAAAAAAAATGATAGGGCGGGTCAAGGGGAGGGGTTTGGGCAGGTCAAGGGGAGGGGCTGGGTGGGCCTAGGGGCGTGTCCGGGAATCTCTCAACACTACAGGAACCAGGTGTATGTATGCATGAGAGCGGCCATTATTGATTTGTTGCCGCCCACATGAGGCCACTTCCAGAATTTTTCCAGGGCCACTTTTAGTCCCCAATCCGCCCCTGGAGAATAGAATAGTGTGGCGAGCGCAGCGAGCCACCGAGCCCGAAGTGTGGCGAGCGCAGCGAGGGGACGCGGATACCTTCACAGGTAAACGCATCCCTTCGCGGGCTTCACAGGTATCCGCGTCCGCTCGCCTCGCTGCGCTCGCCACACTATTCTATTCTCAGCTCCACGCCGACGTGGATAGTGGGGGTATGAAAACGTCGTAGGACGCGTACCGCCGCCCCTCGCGGGCTCGCTGCGCTCGCCCCACTTCGGGTTGACGTTGACCGTGGGGTGGCGTTAACAATTGTGGGGGCCATTTGGCCTCTGTGGGCCATTTAACATTGTTTCCTATGGAAAAATCGGGTCAATTGAGGCATTGAACAGTAAAATCGGGTCAATTGAGAAATTTAACATTGATCCCTATGGGAAATCGCGGGCATCGCATCGGTCGCGTCGCACCCGATTTTTAGTGCATTCAATGCCCGCGATTTTTTTACCTGCGATGCCCACGATCAAAATCGTGGGCGCCGTGCTAGGTAAAGAGTACCTCCTTTATTACTGGGGAGTGTACCCTTGATTATCACACTTTATTAAGACCTTATCAAGTTCACTCGTAGATACAAGTTATATATTGCTACGGATACTTGTACTCAAATGAAAAGGTCAAACAACAGCCGGCTTCACTGTCAGGGCGGACCGCACTGAACTGGGATCTGCATATGTTAATGCTGATAAAGAGAAAAATCACAGAAATTATTTATTTTCACAAAACTTGAAGATACTGTTATGAGCCAGGTCTAAATCAGATCACAGAATGCCTGAAACATAAACCCACTATATTCAGGCAGTCTAATTTTAAAAATAATGTGAAAATGGCTGTTTATACACACTTTTCGCGTTATTTTAGTATCACCTGAATACTAAAGGGCTTTTGGAGCAGTTTTTCCATCACTGGAACACTGATCACTAGTCCCTGGCTGTAGGTGGGGGTGTGGTATAGGGGTCCGATAGTTGGGATCCCGACAGTCATTATCCCGACTTTGTGATCCTGACTGGCCGGACCCAGACAGCATGGCGAGCGCAACATAGCCCCTTGCGGGCTCGCTGCGCTCGCCATGCTGCGGGCACAGTGGCTCGCTACGCGAGCCACCTATTCTATTCTCCCTCTATGGGGGTCTTGAACCCCCACGAGGGAAGATAGCAGACGGCGGTCGGGAACCCGGCTGTCTGTGTTTTGACAGTCGGGATCCCGACGTCGGGTGAATGCTTGTCGGGATCCCGACTGTCGGGACCCCGTCCGGCACCCGTAGGCGGGTATGATCACACTAGCTGGTTCCCACCACAGCTTTCTCATACTGCTAGAGAAAGCTGTGCAGGGGCAGGCGCATAGTAATTAACCATGTGATCTCAGGTTGACATCATTATGCACCAGCATATATCTCTTTACTTATCACAAAATATCCCCCATCTCGACCACTCCGCTCTGCACAAGATCTGCGTCTCTCTTCTGCATGGATCACTAGCTCCCATTCACTATTACAGGACTTTCGTCCGGCTGCTCCCTATGGAATGCCTTTCCACACACAATAAGACTCTCTACTAACCTCCAAACTTTGAAGCATTCTCTAACGTATGAACCAAGTTGCTCAAAAAAAAAAAAAAAAAACATGAAAAACTTGTGTCGACCATGCCCATGTCAACATTAAGCTTGTGTCGACCTTCTGTCATTGTATGTCAACCATTCTTAAGTGTCAACCTAATCACTGTCAACCAATAGTAGTCAACCTAGTGACTGTTGACCTAGACATTGTCTACCCAGGGACTGTATACCCTTCTTCGACTATTAAAAATTAAGTTTCTGCCTACAGGATCCATCTAGCTTGGCCAGTGCTATTAACTAGAATATGTGGGTGCCCTCAGTGGCGTAACTACTGTAAGTCAGCCCCAGCAGCCGCTTGGGGGAGCAAGCAGCAGCAGGGTCTGTGTGGGCGCCGGCACCCGCTCGATGCACTGACATGCTGCTGCCTGCCACTGCCCACTGACCGAGCACTGGAGGCAAGTCAGTCGCAGCGCGGGTGTGGCCATGGCAGGGACGACAAATCCCCCCACTGATCCAATTGACTGTACACAGAGCCGGCTATTGGGTACTGTGTACAGGATGGGCGCGGATGGGCGTGCTAGGGCGGCCTGGGATGCGTCAGAGCCAAGGGAAGCAGCAGTGTCTACTGGTCTCTCTTCCTCTCTCCTGCTTCAGCTTCTCCGGGGCGGCCACAAACATTTTGGCAGGGGGCACAAAATTTATAGTTACGCCACTGGGTGCCCTACAAACAGTGTCCTGGGTCTGAATTTTACACAGTATTAACTACGGACATGTGTGTGTCTGTCAAACAGTTCCCTGACTCTCCCCTCCGCTGGTTCTGTGTGAAATTAAGTTTTGTCTCAATTTGGATTCCAAGCCTGGCTGGAAAACCTAAAGGTAGGGCTCAGATTCCCTCAGATCCCACTGAACTGAGCCCCCTCATCTCATTTTTTTGCACAGGCCTCCAATATCTAAAATACTTGGACCCAGAAGTATTTTGGATTTGACTGTGTTTTGGAATATGTGGATACTGTACCATAATCTTGGGAAATAGGACCCAAGTAAAAATACAAAATGCATTTCTGTTTCATATCCACCGTAGGCACATAGCACAGGCAGGCAGGCATGTCCAAATGATGGCCCTGCCACTGTTGTGAAACTACAATTCCCATCATGCCTTGACACAGTTTTTCTATTAGGGAATGCTAAAACTGTTGCAAGGCAAGCTGGGATGTGTAGTTTCACAACTGCTGGAGGGCCATCGTTTGGACATGCCTGGGCTATAGCCTGAAGGTACTTTTATACAGTATTTGTAATTTTGTGCATGAAACAAAGTTTGTGTACCCTGCACCATTGGAAAACAAAATGTCACTTTCTCAGACAGCGCTATATCAGTTTGAATTTTGGATAAGGGATACTCAATGGGTATAACGTCTCTGTCTTGTAAGGTACAAAAAAAGGTCTTATTCTACTAGAGGCAAAGACATGGGCGCCAAAAATAGGAGCTGGTTTTCAGTAAAAGGCTGCTGCTCAATTTTAGGGGTAGTCAGTCTCTAACAAATAAAACCACAGGAAAAAAGAATACAATAAGAGCAGCGCTTTTTGCTACAATGAATAACACACGTACAATTAAAATGTAATATTATTTATGTAAAAAACACACATTAATACAATTGTAGATCACATACAGATGGAGCGGGACTTATCTATCCAGGGGATGGCGATGGCGACGCCAGCCGCCATCCCCTGCCCCTCGCCATCTGTATGCCGGAAGGGGATGCGCGCGCGCGTCCCCTTCCGATGGTGCTGCCGGCGGTCGCCCGGTGTCTACACCGGGTCCCCGCACCCCCCGCAGCCCCCTGAAGCCCCCGGCAGCCCCCTGAAGCGGGAGGCGGACAGGATCGCGGCCGCCCCGCCGCCCGGATACTGAGACACGCATGCGTGGGGGACGCACGCGCGTCTCAGTCAGATGGAGCGCTGTGTTGCTGGCGGATCGCCAGCAACATGCTGCTGGCGATTCGCCAGCAACAATAAGACCCGCTCCATCTGTATAATAAAATAAAAGCTGATTGAGTTGCTCAGTCCTGGATGGAATTAAAGTGCAAAGTATCACTGGTAAAATAAATATGAGGTAGGTGCACATTACCAAGGAACCAGATGGTAGGTCACTGTCCATGGCTGTTTGAAATAAGGAAAGTATCACAGGTCCTCTCTATTAATATGGTCTCCTGATGTGATGCCGCTGGAGGTATCTGTAAAATGGTCCAGATGTTAGATCCCAGGTAGCCCAAAGGTCCTCTCTGGTGGTGCGGTGCCCCCTGGAGCCGCTAGAGGAAGCACAATGGGACAGCAAGGTGGAGGTTGATTGTCTTTACTTTTGGTAGTTTGTGGTGGTGAATTACACCTGTGGGATTTCACCCTGGGGCATCCAAATGGCAGATGGTAAGTCAAGGACCGCTGTGATTCCCGTGATTAGTCTCCACAATTAGAGCAGTGACCAAGTTGGTCCAAATGGTAAAGTAGCAGTCCTGGAGCCAGAAGACGCGTTTCACTACTGGCTGTAGCTTTATCAAAGGTGATAGAAGGTATGGGGATTGGTGGTGTATATATACCCCTACTAATGAGCACTCAATTGGAGGCTAAGCAATCAATCAGAGTTACAATCAACCCCCTCAAGGGGTAGAACTCACCAGTCGTCCTTAGAAATGTGGCCTTGTTTAACAGCACCTTCCCGAGTTGACTAATTGAATAATAAATTCAAAATTAAGGCCAAATCAGAAATGAACCAAGAAAAAATAAGGTAGGGTGGGCGGGTTTCTCGATGACCCTAAAAGGAAGTGACGACATTTAAATATGCTTTAAATACCCCTAATTAACTACCCTCCCACCTTTTTCTTATTGGGGGACAACCCACCCAAGAAAGGTCAGCTCTTAAATAAAATCATAACATAAATAAAAGCCTCTTAAATAGTTGCATGCCTAATCAGCCCTTACTTAGGGGGTTATTCTGGTTCACTACTTCTGGCAAATACCTTCTTAAATGGACAAAACCATGTGCACTGAGGGGGGGGGGGGCAGATGTAAAATGTGTACAGAGAATTAGATTTGGGTGAGTTATTTTGTTTCTGTGCAGGGAAAATACTGACTGCTTTATTTTTACACTGCAATATAGATCTCACTTTCAAGTAAAACCCCACCCAAATCTATTTCTCTCTGCACAAGTAACATCTACCCCACCTGCAGTGCACATGGTTTTGTCTATTTGAGAAGGAATTTGTGAGAAAGAGTGAACCAGAATAACCCCCTTAATAATTTTGCTTACTTGGTGTACTGTATATAACAAACAAGAAAATGCCAACACTTCCGAAGCCAGAAACCCATTAGGATGTGCATGTGATGATCAATGATATAAATGAAAAAATTCAATAAGAAAAAAACAATTGGCATTTAGTGCTGGGATTGTTGTATATCAGAGTATGAAGGCATTAAAAGGCACTGATACTTTTTATTTTGTAATACACAAGGGACCGACTACAAACCTATTACACATTATAAAGTACATTTATCTTAATAAGTTAAATATACGAATGCATTCCTAGGAAGAAATAAATCTTAGCGCAGTAAACTCCGAGGCGCCCAAGGGAGTCATTTATCAAACTGCCTTTTTACAACATTTGAAAAGTGCTAAAACATTTATTCACTTTTAATTATTTGTGTTACTTACGTTGTATGGAGAAATAGGTTAATTAACACTCTCCAGTTTTCTGAGATAACGGCAAATAAGCAATGATTTACTCTTTACAGAACACACTGAGAAGCTGATTAAAGCTGTGCGTTATTTACATAGATATTAAAAGCCAATATCACCTGCATCTTTTATTTTTGCCCCAAATATATGCACTGGTCTATGTGTTTATTTGCTCACTAGATATTGAACTCAGCATCAATGCGAGACATAAAAGTCATCACTGTGACAAGTCGTATCAAAATAGTACTAATGATATATTTTGTAAACTATGGTCAGAAGCGGGGCGCCGGGTGTGCACAGGTAACTCCTAAAGACCAGCACCCCCCTCACGCTTGCGCGCAGTGCCATTTTTACCAGCGGACTATCCGTTCAATCGCACAGGGGGCGCCCGCCTGCTGCTAACAGTGTGGCACCGATGGCAGCAGTGGCTCTGCTCATGCTTCTGAGCTTAGCCACCTGCACACAGTAGCACCGACTGGAGAGAGTTTTGGCTGCGGTGCTGCCCCCCATACGCAGTCCCTCCCAAACCCCGTCCCACCCACGCACTTTCCTCCTGCGCACCGTGCTGTGATCACACAAGTGCCGCCCACCACCGGCACCATGCACACAGTAGCTGCTGCAGGGTTCACTGCAGACAGTGGGCTCTCCCAGCAGCAGTAGCTAGCAGGTACTGATAAAGCTGTGGAAAAGATAGGCAAATTATGGTATTTAGAATGCCTAGGGGCATGCAGCTCATACAACTGAGCCAGCAGCAGTGATAGTGCCAGTGCAGGAAGCAGAGACAGTGGGGGCAGCAGTGGACAGTAACAAATATGGCCACTTTCCATCGAGATGGACTGCTGTGCATTCCTAATGCGTATAAGGGCATTACTAATATGTGATATAAAGTGTAAGGGGCAGTACTGTGTGGCATTATGTATATAAGGGTCGGTGTTACTATGGTGAAACATAACCTGTATAATGGGCACTACTGTGTGGTGCAGTGTGAATAAGGAGCAATACAGTGTGGTGTGGTGTAATGTGAATAAGGAGCAATGGGTCAGGGGCAGAACTACTGCAGCGACAGTGCTAGAGGTTACAACCAAAATCTTGCCTATGGCATCAAATTAGTTAGGGCCAGTTCTGGCTTCCAGACTGCCAAATTACCACCAGTCTCACCCCCTCCACCACCACAATTTACTGACCATTGCCTTCTACTACCCTACCAGTTACTAAATTAAAAAATAAGTCGTAATGACAAGAAAAAAGAGTTTGACTATTGGCCTAGTAAGTCTCTAATGCAAGTGAGCATGCATGTCACCGCTAGGCACGTGCCTTGATTTATGGCCGACCATGTGACCAGCTAGTATCTGGTGATCATTATGCTGTCAGCCCCATTGATGATATGATTCTGTGTAGTCATAAAAAACCCTGTACAAATAATGTCCCTCTTAAATTGTGTAAAGTACATTAGTGTAAGAAGTGGCAAATGGTTGCTGGCCAGGCTGTGGGCTAGGGTTTTTTGGGGGGTAAACTGGAAACCGCCCCATTTTTTTCAGGTTGATTATCCCTTATCCGAAATGCTCAGGACCACAAGCATTTTGGATAAGGGATTTTTTCGGATTTTGGAATATTTTTTTTCCCATACTTACATGGTCCCCTAAAGTTCACGATGTCCCCCGGTGTCCACGGCGGCCTTCAAGATCCTCTTCAGTGGCATCTCTGGTCCCAGGGGTGCATTGCGCGAGTGTGTGGGTGCGCCGATGACATCACCGGTGCGCTCGCGCACTCGCAGAATGCACCCCTGGGACCGGAGATGACGCTGAAGAGGATCCCGGAGGCTGCTGTGGACATCGGGGGACGACATAAGTATGAAAAAAGGGTGGTGGTGGGGGGGGGGGGGAATATATATTTAAATTATTTCGTTTTTTTGGAATACACGGATAAGGGAGACCCGACCTGTACCATGATATGCATTTTGCAAGACACCTTTATATACTGAATGAACTTCTATTATAGGTTTAGTAAAAAAAAAAAAAAAGCAAAGTTCCCCCTCCCCCAAATAGTTTAGTAATATTGGATTTTATAATGACTTGTTTTGTCAGATTGACTGCAAGAGACAACAAAATGAAGCAACATGGAGTTATGCTACCACTTCCCTAATTTACTCCATTCTAGGTACTTAGACTGAAACCACTTTTGTCTTCAAATAGAAATATCAGAAGTCTCCAGAGGATTAGGGATAATGAATTCATTTTTATCAAGAAATGCCTTTTCTATAAAAAAACATTATATACAAGAACAAGAAGTAATGTCTTAATCCAAAAATTATAAAAGCATTATGCACTTCCAAAACAAAAAGGTATAGAAATGCATTAACCTTTCATTGTAGTAGAGGTAGAGGATAAGCGATATGAAATAAATGAATAGTCATTTGGGGACAATTTACCAATAAAAGTTCTGAAAGGAACAAAAAACACAATTAATATACGCAAGATAACAGCTTTGTCTGTAGCAACATTGGCAGTAGGGCAACAATCATTCACATAACGCTATCATTTCTAAACTTGTGTCATAAATATCTCGATTTTAGGTTGATAACAGTAAACCTTTGTATTTATACTAGGGATGGCCATTGACCATTAATGATCTGAAATCAATGGTAGCCGACCATTGAATGATTATTCCCCTGCTCACAGTTTCGGCTGACTTAGACTTGTGGCGTCCGGGTCCGAGAACTGGGTGGGCGGATAATGGGCCAGATTCTCTTAGCTTCAAAAGTAATAAAATGGAGAGTGATAAACAGCCAGCTAATCAGCTCCTGTCTGACATTTTTCAAGCACAGTCTGTGACATGGCAGGTAGGAGCTGATTGGCTGGCCGTTTATCACTCTCCAGTTTATGACTTTTGAAGCTTAGAGAATCTAGCCCATAGCCATGTTCTATCAATTGCCCACCCCCAGCAGACAACAGCCGCCTGTGTTTGCATGGGGACACGCAGCGGTTTCCTGGGCGCACCCAGCGTTATTGTGGGTACACCCAGGAAACGCTGTGCATTCACATGCGAACCCCCCCTGGCTGCCTCCCCCCCCCCAATGCGCATGGTAGAAACATCGGTCCCCGGTGTGAACACGCCAGGGACCAAAGGAATTAGAATGAGGGCCTATGTTATTTAAATATGTATACTGGTTAATGGAACGGACAATAATTCTGTCATTTCTATATTGTATAGTAAAAAGGCTGTTTTATTTTAGAAATGTTCTGTATCTATCTGACATTACATTTGTACTATATATCGCTATTGCACTTAAAATGTTAAAAGTCAAATAAAAAACATTGTGAAAATAAAAAAATATATGTAGCCATAGGGATCATTGCTCTGTATAACCAAAGCAGGAAAATGGAACTGAAATGATTCCATTTGAATATGTATCTCTGATATCTTTCCCCAAAAATAAATGTTGTCTAATATAGGTTAGGTGAAGTTTGGGAGATTACAAGACGCTTCAGGGAGTCGGGGAGATTACTACCATTTCAGGAAGTCTCCGGCAGATTGCAGGAGGGCAGGCCCCTTTGAGTATAATTTCATTATTTTATTATTATTGTTACTTTTAAACACAGCACAAAGCAGAGTTTTGTCCGTTTAGTTTATATTCTAGAATGTTACCCCCACACAGCGTTCTAAGTGGCCCATGCAGCAACATCCTCATCACAGTAACAATTTATTGAATAGCTGTAGAGGAGAGCGAAGAGGTCAATAGAGCAGCAGAGGTAGCAGTATTTTATCAGCATCATTTTGATTAAATAATTTTACTAAGTGTCGTTTTACATCACTTGGATGTCTCGCTGATTGGGCCGGTCACAGACGGCTGGTATTGATCCCCACCTTTTGTAATATGGTCATTGTTGGGTCAGCAATAAAGTACACTAAACTAAAATGCTTTGTAATTAAAACAGACCATTATCCCAGAAATCGATATACATAAAACTCTATGAAATATCTTTAAATGACAGAAAAACTTTTTCTAGAAGCATTCGGCTCTCACATTGCATAGTTCTTAGAACTATTTGTTTACATTAAAAATGTGGTGTAAAAAAAAGTGGACGTCTCTTATGCTAAATCTGACTGCTCCTTGTGTAAATTAGGGTCCCGTTCATTCCTTGGACTTACCCAGTGGCGGATGTTACCTATGGGCTGCAGGACTGCAGCCCCCCAGTAAAATCTGGCACCCTTCTTAGCGTTAGTGAAGTCAGATGCAGTACATTAGACTGCACTGGCATCACCGTGACTGGCAGTGACTGCCTATTGGATGTCCTACAGTACCTGGAAGTCACCCGCAGTAAAGGTAATCACATAGGGAGAGATTCTCTATTGCTTACCGCCAAGGTCTGGGGTCCTTTTCTATGCCGTTATCTCCTTCTCATATGCTGCATTCTTTTTTCCTGAAGTGCGATAACCGCACTTCCGCATTCCTTCTTGTTTCGTCACGGTACCGGCTTCCCATTGGACTACATTGCCTTTCCTCCTATTCCCTGTGCTCTAACACTCGCACCGAAGTACAGTAGGCTGTTCAACTTCGCAAGCTTGAGGTGGTGAAGTTACAGCCTGCTTTACTACGGAACTGGCGTTAGAGCACAGGGAATAAGCTAGCTCAGGTACATGTTAAAGGAACCATTAAGGGTTTCTTTTTTATGCCGGGAGGTGCACTTATGCCAATCGCCGGTGCACAGTAGATGCGCGCGCCAGAGCCTGCCAGACTGACGGACAGGCGAGCTCAACTGCGCATGAGCATGATACTTAAACAGCGGGTGCATGTGCACTGGAACCTAACCCGGGGATCGCGGAGGGGTGAGTTACCGCATACAGATTGCGGTAGCTGACAGTTTACAAAATATGGAGAAGTGCTGAACCCTAACGGTGCGCTAAAGTGCCGTAAAACTAGCAAAATAAAAGCAGAATCTCGGCGAATGAAAGAGAATCTCCCCCATTGGGAGGTGTTTCCTCCATCCGGGACTGCCAGTATGGACTGTGATAAGCAGGGAGCTGGATTCCTGTAGGAAGCCACTCCCTGCCTTTCTGTGCAGCCATAGCCCATAGAAGCTGGACGTTTCCGTATGCACTGTACCGTCACCGTTACTGTGCTTACGGAAATGTTATGGGCGTCCCCATAAAAACATCCAGGCTGGGTCTTCATTACGAATTGCAGAAAAATCATTTGATGGTCGGCAATCATTGAATGATTTTACGGCCATGCTGCTGCATGCGGTGGGGGGGGGGGGGGGGTGTGATGTGCTTGAGGGTATTGCGCGGCTCGGGGGTTCGGCCTGGCAGCGTTTGCCTATTTGCTAGGCTGCATGTAAACGTGAACAGGTCTGAATCAGGAGCTATGTTTGAGACCCCGCTCTGTGTGTGACATCTAAGGTGTAATTTATGCCCTTATTGCACCTGCTCCTTTACATATTATAGTGGCAATGTATCAAATGATTGTTCATTAAAGTATTTTCCTCTTTTTGTACTTTTAAGATATTGTCAAATGCAATAATAGATTTATGAAGAAGATATCACTATGTCCTGTGCAAAGAGACATAACAACACCGGAATCATAAAAGCCTATGGTAAGTGCCATAATATAAAAGTCTATGGTAAGTGCCGTAATATAAAAGCCTACAGTAAGTGCCATAATATAAAAGCCTATGGTAAGTTCCGTAATATAAAAGCCTACAGTAAGAGCCGTAATATAAAAGTCTATGGTAAGTGCCATAATATAAGTCTATGGTAAGTGCCATAATATAAAAGTCTATGGTAAGTGCCATAATATAAAAGCCTATGGTAAGTGCCATGGTATAAAAGCCTATGGTAAGTGCCATAATATAAAAGTCTATGGTAAGTGCCGTAATATAAAAGCCTATGGTAAGAGCCGTAATATAAAAGTCTATGGTAAGTGCCATAATATAAAAGTCTATGGTAAGTGCCGTAATATAAAAGTCTATGGTAAGTGCCATAACATAAAAGCCTATGGTAAGTGCCATGATATAAAAGCCTATGGTAAGTGCCATAATATAAAAGCCTACGGTAAGTGCCATAATATAAAAGCCTATGGTAAGTGCCATAATATAAAAGTATATGGTAAGTGCCATAATATAAAAGCCTATGGTAAGTGCCATAATATAAAAGCCTATGGTAAGTGCCATAATTTAAAAGTCATTGGTAAGTGCCATAATATAAAAGCCTATGGTAAGTGCCATAATATAAAAGCCTACGGTAAGTGCCGTAATATAAAAGCCTATGGTAAGTGCCATAATATAAAAGTCTATGGTAAGTGCCATAATATAAAAGCCTACGGTAAGTGCCGCAATATAAAAGCCTATGGTAAGTGCATGATATGGAAATTATTATTATAATTTTTTTTTTTACTAATACCTCTTCTGTGTGATCATGCTGGTATAATGTTCATAAGATAGGATTGTACCTATGGGTGCCACAGCCTGGTTGGAAGGGCGAGGACCCAGCACTTGGACTGGCGTTCCTAAATATTTTAGGGTGGACAAGTCGCCCCCCCCTTTCTCCATCTGTCCTAACACCTATGATAGTACCAACCTCTATTATGTTGGTTTTTCAAATCTTATTACTAATGCCCTTTGGTGTGCTGGGGGTTAATCCCCCTCCCTTGCAGCACCTGGGGGGCATTACTAGTTTGATTGAGCAGCTCTCACCACTGTTTTTATAGTACCAACAGAAACAGAAGTCAGAGGAACTGACATACCGTATCACAATTCGGGTTGGATTGAATACGGTAGATTGAAGTTAAAATAAGGAATATGAAATGACTTCATTGACTTGATCTTTTCAGGGACATTAATGGATTGACATTACTTTCTATGATGTACTTTCTCCAACGAGCCGACTCGCCGTCGTGCATGACTTTTATGTTGTGCACAGGGCCGCCGAGAGGCAGGGGGGGCGGGTACATTTTACCACACACACACACAAAAAAAAAAATCGGGTTTTTAAAAAAAGGGGGCGTGGCCACGGGTCCGCGATTAGGCCACGCCCCCGAATTTGCCTAAGCCAGGTCAGCGATGGCTGTCCTGCTCCTGCTCCAAGTTCCTGTTCCATAAGGTAATGCCATCCGCAATGCATGGCTATGGACAGGGGGAACAGACAAAAAGCGTGTGTGTGTGTGTGTATGTATGTAACAGGCTGTGTATGTATGGATATATGTGTGTGTAACAGGCTGTGTGTGTGTGTGTGTGTGTGTGTGTGTAACAGGCTTTGTATGTGTGTGTGTGTGTGTGTGTGTGTGTAACAGGCTGTGTATGTATATATGTGTGTGTAACAGGCGTAGGGCGGGATGTACTAAATTTCGCAATTTATTATTATTTTTTCGCCTACCTAACGTTTGTTGTACGCTGCGTTATGTTTGCCTGGTGCATCTTCGTCCGCCTCAGGCTCTAAACTTCAGACTTCCCTGCTGGAGTTGCGGACAGTGCGTCCGTCATGGTGTGTTTTTTTTTGTACTGCGCATGCGCAGGTTTATTTCCTTGCCGTCATGCGCAGTGCGCACTTGTTGATGGTCACGGTACCTTAAGGGATTTGCAAAATGTCAAAGGGTTCTGTATAACCCAATATGAAAGAATACTTATTTACATCCTTACATACTCCTATCCATCCACCAAGTACCAGTGCTGGCAATATTATATATATATATATATATATATATATATATATATATATATATATATTATATACAAATAAATATGCTGTAGACAAATAATACAAGAAAATAATGAGGAAATTCGCCAGCTTATTGTGGCGTTAATGCCCACTGCTTTAATCGCTTTTAGCAAACAGTGCAGCTGTTAGTGCATGTGAGCCGTGACAATTCTACTCAGCCGTCTATGAGGAGGAAGTCTCGTCGCGGGTGTCCCGCAATACTCCCCGACGGGCTACTGAAGAGCAGAACAAAACCACCGCTACTTTAGTGCATTCGAGAACGCAGGAACGCGGAAATAAAAGACAACTTCCGCGGCGGCAAGCATTAGTACATCCCGCCCTATGTGTGTGTGTGTGTGTGTGTGTGTGTGTAACAGGCTATGTATGTATGTATGTTTATATGTGTGTGTGTGTGTGTGTGTGTGTGTAACAGGCTATGTGTGTGTGTGTGTAACAGGCTATGTATGTATATGTGTGTGTGTGTGTAACAGGCTATGTACTGTATGTGTGAAGGAACAGGCTATGTGTGTGTGTAACAGGCTATGGCCCTCATTCAGGTTGGTTCACTCCCCCGCACGGTCGCACAGGGGAGCGATGTTGTGCATGTGCAGCCACTTTGTGTGAGCGAGCAAACCGATTATTTGCCGCCCCGATCGCATGCAGCAGTGTGGACGGAAGCGTGGGGTGGTGGATATGGTTTGCGCCCATGGGAACTCCCATGACGTGGGTGCCGGGGGAGGGCAGCTGATGTCACCGGATGTCAGCTGCCCACCTCTTCTCGTACAGGAGCGCCACAGATCTAAGACAGCAGAGACTGACTTAGATCTGCGAGCGCTTGATAAATCATTTGATGGTCGGCGACCGCACTGCCCTGCACACAAGCTGCAAATCGATGATGATGTAAAACATCCGTTCGCATGCGTGAAATCTGAGGTATTTAGATGACCCGCAAAGCTGCAAATTTTGCAGCTTTGTGGTCAATCAGAATGACCTCCAATGTGTGTGAAGGGAACAGGCTACATGGGGCCCATTTATGACGGATCATATGGAATGCGATCTGGGTGGGACCATACTGCCCAGGATCACATGAGATTAAAGAGGTTTAATGGACACAATCCCCCCTCTCCCTCCAGGTGCACATACCGCTGGCCATCACAATGCAGCTGCTCTTGGCGCCGGATCTGTAGCTTTGGGGGACACAGCAGATACCAGCAGCTCAGCTCGGCGATACTGCAAGTAGTGGCATCTGCTGCTTCTTGCCAGCAGGTTGAAAGAACTGTTGCCGCTTTCCCTGCTGCGTGTGTGAGCTTGGGATCCTTATACTCCAGAGGCGGCGCTTCAAATGGGGATGATCGTGCCAGTCACAGATCTTGGGGAGAGGAGCCGTGGGCTGGCCACCCCTGCTGTATGGCATAGGGGTCTGGGCAGCGCAGGGGGGCAGAGGGTCCCTGTGACGGATGGGCAGACAGCAGTGGGGTCCTTGCGGAGGATGGGAACTATTACCTAGTTCCCATCCTCCGTAGGGACCCTGCCGCTATCTGCCCATCCATGGCCACGACCCCTTACTCCCATGGGCGCAACCCATATCCACCACCCGGCGCTTTTATCCACACTGCTGCATACGAACGGGGCAGGAAGTAATCGATTTGAATTTTGTGTAGCATAATGTGTAAGGGGCAAGTATAAGGGGTCTACTATTGTGTTGCATAAAGGGTATATGGTGTGGTACACACCCCTATATCCTTTAATGGCCACACCTCTTTTCTGTTGCTCGCCACTCCAGGGGGGCCCCGTGACGCTGTTGTACCGGGGCCCAGGATTTCTCTTGGCAGCCCTGGTTGTGCATACCCAAATAACAAAGGGCCTGATTCAGACCACTATATATGCAACCTAGCGAACAGGTACTCGCTGCCCCGCCGAACGCCCGCCGCCAAATCCCCTCACTAGCATGTGAGGGGATGCGCATTTCAACACATCCCTTCGCATACAGCCAAAGGGGAGAGAAATTTCTTGGGTAATAACAGTCAGTCTGAACAGACTTTTATTTCCGCTGCTGATCGCCGAATATGGGGCGGGCGCTGTCATGTGACACCGCCCACCTGTATTCCCACCGGCAACGCCGCACCTGTATCGAGGGAATGCTCCAGCCCTCTGTCTGCCCCCGCCCACCTCCACGTGAGTGGACGGCCCTCACGGGGTTTGCATATGAGCATAAATGCACATGCACAAACTCCAAACGTCAGGGAAGGGGCTGAATTCGGCCCGTTAGAACGGAGCGGGTCTGAATCGGCCCAAAAGATAGAAAATCTAATTATTACCAGTCAAGAGATGCTGTGTTCAAGCCCAATGTCACTGCTGCTATATTTCATTGCACACTGAAGAAAATATTACTATTTGCTGCAATATTAAATGACAATATGACATCTAATATTGCAATTATTAATACATTGACCCCTTACACTCATAGAACTTTTGACTGTAACTAAGGCCCTTATTCTAGTTTACTCTTTCTGACAAAATCCTTCTTAGATGGACAAAACCATGTGCACTGCAGGTGGGGCAGATGTAACTTGTGCAGAGAGAATTAGATTTGGGTGAGTTATTTTGTTTCTGTGCAGGGAAAATACTGACTGCTTTATTTTTACACTGCAATATAGATCAGGGTTGCCGACTTTTTAATGCTCCTCTCCGGGAGAAGCCCGGAGAGGAGACTTTCTTTACCCGATCGGGGGGCGGGGCTTGACGGTGACGTCATTAAGCCCCGCCCCCATGACGGGAAATAGTAGAAATTACTGATATCCATGGAGGGGGCGGGGCTAAAATGACGCGATTGTGCCATTTTAGCTCCGCCCCCTCCTCTGAGACCCGCGGATTGCGGCATTTACATGCCGCGATTCGGGGGGCTCAGGGGAGTCCCCCAGATTCCGGGAGGGTTGCCCACCCTTCCGGGGGACCGGGAGGGGGACACGATTTTCGGGAGACTCCCGGGAATTCCGGGAGGGTCGGCAACCCTGATATAGATCTCACATTGAAGTAAAACCCCACCCAAATCTAATTCTCTCTGCACAAGTAACATCTGCCCCACCTGCAGTGCATATGGTTTTAGCCATCTAAAAAGGATTTTGTCAGAAAGAGTGAACTAGAATAAGGCCCTTACTCCTCTGCTATATTAACACAGCAGCAACCAGCGCATGTACAAAGAATGTAGCCCTCATTGGCACAGAATTTATTGTTACTTTGTGCTGGTTTATGAAGCAGGTTATTACTGTTGTGGAGAGAGCAGAGCCAGTGAGATGTGTTACCCGATGTGATAAATTTGTTCAGCCTGTTGTGCATTTGCCAGCTGTGAGGATTAGGGGATAAAGAACTCCTTTGGAACCTCAGAGGAAGAGGAACATGCATCTCTCGGACTCTGTAAGATGAGAACTCCTGACCTTACCTGAGCGAGACAAGAATGAACCAGGTATCTCAGCCTGGAGAGAAAACACTTCCCTGAGAATGTGCTGCACAAAGGGGGTCTTTATCTCCAGTACAATAACAGGATATGAAGCCTTCCCAGTCCCGCTCAAGTTTCCTCCACTGAATACCTTGTCATATCGAGCATGTTATTGGTTAGAAAGTATTCTATTTAATTAATTTACTAACGCTTAACAAATCCAAAGATACAAATTTAGGAGAAACCATGAGCCTTAATCAGACTTGTTCTCTTGGCTGAATATACCGTACCCTAGTGCCACATGCCGCCCCACCGAACAGCTTATGACGATCATTCTTTTTAGAAATCAGTTCTCCACATATGTGGGGTAATACATCCCCTAATTTATGACACTGAGGTGTAGCTTTAAAATGTGCTATGTGGGTAGTTTATATGGAGCTGTTCTGCATGGATCACCTCGTGGTCATCAAGCGCACAAAGCTGCGTATGGCTGTACATAGCAGAGAAGCCACAGCTTTACTCTCACCTGCCATCTGGCACCTCGTTCTATGCATCAGCCACGTCTGGCTGTCTTCATCCAACAGCAAGTGGGGGCTGAGACAGACAGGCAGATACTGTAGGTTTTCACAAAAATTGCTCCGAAAGCCCTTCAATGCATTCAGGGGAAACTAAAATAATGTGAAAAGGGTGTGAAAAAACCTTTTTCACATTATTTTAGTAAAGAGAAGATCAGTTACCCTGACAATATACTGGGTCTGGGGCTCGGTGTGAAAGATGTACTACTGTAGAGAAACACAGATCATAGAGGTGCGACCGAGGTTCCTCAGTAGAAGATACAGGCAAGCAAATCATTTCGCTAGCTGCACTTTGGGCCTTATTGAGATCTGAGCTGAGTACAAATTTGTTCGGAAAATGGGCAAAACCATGTGCACTGCAGGTGGGGCAGATGTAACATGTATAGAGAGAGTTAGATTTGGGTGAGTTATTTTGTTTCTGTGCAGGTTAAATACTGGCTGCATTATTTTTACACTGCAAATTAGCTTTCAGTTTCAGCACACCCCACCCAAATCAAACAGATGGTTTTTCATACCCTACCATCCACTAATGCAGTGGTTCTCAACCTCGGTCCTCAAGTACCCCCAACAATTCAGGTTTTCCAGGTCACCCGGCAGGTGCACAGGTGTACACATTATTCACTGATACATTATACAAGATCCACAGGTGGGGCTAATTACTGCACGTGTGATTCTGTGAGGGGACCTGGAGAACAGGAACTGTTGGAGGTCCTTGAGGACTGAGGCTGAGAACCACTGCACTGGGGCATGGAGGGAGAATATAATAGTACGGGCAGTGAGCAATGTGAGGGGACGTGGTACTGTACACTGATACCGTGTCCATGTCAGGACAAAAAAATGTCAAAAACTCATGTCAACTTTTTTGACTGTCAATCTTCCCATTGTCGACCTAATGCTTGTGTTGACCTTCCAACCCTGATGACCTTAGCCATGTTGAACTATTTCATGTGCTGACATAAGCCCTGTCGACCTTTAGTGTTCGAACTATTGTATGTCGACCTTCATAGTGTCGGCCCTATGACCCATACCCTTGCACAATAACAAATCAACATCAATGAAACAATGATCATGTGGTATATATATATATATACAGAAGTACCAACACACTCGCCATTCCTACGAATGGGGTGCAAACAGCACCCACTTCCCAGGGTGGGGTGCGGTGGCCTGTGACCACACACTCTAGTAAATACAAACACAGGGGGCCCAGCACTCACTACAACAAACTAACTCACCTTAACATTCAAATAATCAATCAAATAAATAATGGGGTTTTAGTTCATGAGTTGATCAATGCATTTAAGCTTGCAGCCCATCGCCAAGGGACCCCATTTCCATGGCCGGATTTGTGCCTAGGCCCGTGAGGCACCGGCCTCGGGGCGGCACCAATTAAGGGCGGCAGGCAGGCTGACATTCTGTTAAATAGCAGCATGGCAGAGCGGGTGGGCAGCGGCGAGTGACGCCGCCGCCGCAGACATGAATTATCATATGTCAGCGGCAGCGCCACTCGTCACCCGCCACTGCCCACCCACTCTGCCATGCACATTACATCACCGATTAGTGGCTGGGTCCGACGGTCCCTCTGCGCGTCCGGAAATAGCTCAGGCTCACTTCTGCCGGCTCCCGCCCATTGGCTACTCAACAGACACACAGTCTATTGACTGCAGTGTATCCAGCAGCTGAGCGGCGCGCAGATCCTCCCTGCGCTCAGTCGGTCACAGTGTGTGAGCCGGAGAGAGACTGACAGAGACACTGCGCTAATCACTGTACTAATAAGTGCCTCCCTCCCTCCGGGGCCTCCGTACCGTAAGCAGTCCAGAGTGCTTAAAAAAAATATTAAAGTGGGCTACAGTTAAATTTTAATGAAATATATATGTATATACATATATGATTACATTAAAATAGGGGGGCACAAAAATGTTGTGCCTAGGGGCGGCCTGACCCCTAAATTCGCCCCTGCCCATTTCACTGCAAGTCCTACACTAACAACTGGTTTTCATGGGAACCTGGCAACTGCTTGCACATCATAGCTAAAATGAACATGTTTTTTTTTTCCTGGGCTAAAGCTCATATATATATATATATATATATATATATATATATATATATATATATATATATATATATATATATATATATATATATATATACAGTATATATATCATGTCCAAAGAAATGAAGTGTAAAGGCGCCACTTGTGTCCTAGAACAGCTAATAGACCCTATTAGGTTACAAGGTGCAGTAGTAATAATAGTAATAATAATAATGTGCAGGTATTTCCCTTATTTGTCTAGGGCATCAGCTATCCCCTAAATATTAACACCGGGGTGAATGTCGTTTTTAGAAAAATTGAAAACAAGGAATACGGGTTCAGCGGCTAAATATGACCTGCACAGTACTCAAAATTGTCAATAAGATGTATATTTATTATAACAGTGTGCACATTTGCACAACACAGGAACCGGTGTATTTAATACAAACAATAAAAAGGTATATAGAAAATGTAAAAAATGTACAGCAGGCAGTACCCAACGTGTTTCGTCGATTTGACTTCATCCCCATTAGATAAGTTATTCTCCTATATACTTTTTAAAGTCTTAGAAATATTTTTCTGTTTTAAAAAAAAACAAAAAAATTGTACATTTTTTACATTTTCTATATACAGGTTGAGTATCCCTTATCCGAAATGCTTAAGAACACGAGCATTACGGATAAGGGATTTTTCCGGTTTTTGGAATAAATTTTTTTAGGCATACTTACCTCTCCCCTGGTGGTGCCCCGATGGTTCCTTGGGCTCCCACGTTGTCCCTCGGCGTCCACGGCAGGCCTTCAGCACCGTCTCCAGCATCTCCAGCGGTCCCAAACGTGCATTGCGCGAGTTCCCAGGCGTGCCGGTGAAGTACCCGGCGTGCACGCACACTCGCGCAATGCACTCCTGGGACCGCTGAAGAGGATGCTGAAGGCCTGCCACGGATGCCCGGGGACTTGGTAAGTATAAAAAAGGGTTAATTGGGAAAAAATAATCAAATTGTACCTTTTTATTTGTTGTATTAAATACCCCGATTCCTGTGTTGTGCAAATGTGCACACTGTTATAATAAATATATATCTTGTTGACAATTTTGACTACTGTGCAGGTCATATTTAGTCGCTGAACCCATATTCCTTGTTTTCAATATATATATATATATATATATATATATATATATATATATATATATATATATATATCAATACTTGCTACATTTCTCAAAGTATATAGTTACTAATGTCATCTAGAAATATCTCGCAACAAGCATTTAAGCACATATATGCCCATGTATGGAACTGACCACGCCCCTTGGGTGGAGCATGAGACACATCGTTAACGGGGAGCTGTGCAAAATTCTACTGCCAACAATAATCTCCCTGAAACTAGTTTCCAAAATTAGGTAAGTATGTTCTATATGCTTTCTGCACTGCCAAGCGATATGCCTGCTATGAGTTGCCGCTAATCTATACGCAACAGTGTTTTCGACAAACTGACACTGCCTTTCCAGTATTATACAGCCATCACAGACCAGTCCGGACTGCAATACCTACATCTAAGCACCAGAGGCGTCGTTATGTGAGGTGAGATACTATTCCATTACTAAGGAGAGCATAGCGCTTTCTGAAGATTTACAAAGCAAGTTCTAATATAGACTTCATTTATTTCTTCATCTACCAACTAAGCGGAGTATTTATGTAATTTGACATATTATCTGTGCTGAACAGAAACCATTTAGGTGATAATAACTGTGACTGATTACTCGTTGTTTCAGTCCATTACCGTTTGATGAAATAATTATTATTTTTAATGTACCTGTCATTTTAAAATGTGCTTTGATTATTACAATGAATATAGATCTTTAGCGCTACCTGATATTTGGTTTATTTATGTGTACACAGTCTCTACAGCAGGCATGTCCAAATTGTGGTCCTCCAGCTGTTGTGAAACTACACATCCCAGCATGCCTTGCTATAGTTTAGCATTCCCTAATAACAAAACTGTGGCAAGGCATGATGAGACTTGTAGTTCCACAACAGCTGGAGGGCCATAATTTGGACATGCCTGCTCTACACTATCAGACCCAATGTCTCCTTAAATATGTAACTAAGTTGGAAAAGTATTGGACAAACCAATTGAGTTTGTAGTTATTGCAAAGTGATATCAGAGTTAAATTAAATAAGCAAGACAAAGCGCTCCGGTATTAGCAAAGTAGTAACAGTTATTTATACATATACTGTACTGTGGACTTCTGTACAATAGTGATGCAACCCAGTTCTGCTCTACACGTAGCTTTTCTTTTGTTATCTGTTTATTTCTGCTGCATTGTGGTCATGTTTAGGAGAAGCACAAGGACTAATGCGGAATTTAGCATTCTCTGGTGTGAGGACTGTGGTAGATCAGAGCATCCCTTGGTGAATGTGGGAAAACCGCGTATTGCACAAACAAAACTTTCAGTAGTCATATAACCAGGGCCGGTGCAAGGCAGCGGAGCGCCCCAGGAGAGGGGGGATGTTGGCGTCCCGGTACCCACCCACTACACGGGGGGTGGGGGGGGCTTGGGGTCCGCACGGTGTGAGGGGTGGTACCTCCCCAGCAACTTACAGAGCCGCGTCGGGTGTCGTCGTCGGGCCAGGAGGGATCCACCCATTGTACCGCCCAGCCGGAGTGCCCACTTCCGTCCATCATCATCCGCCGGGTGGCGGCGCGGGAAGCGCTTCTGATTTTGAAACCACTGGCCGCACGCTGATTGGCTAAATCTCAGCCAATCAGCGTGCGGTGAATGATTTCAAACCCAGAAGCGCTTCCCGCGCCACCGCCCGGCAGATGATGATGGACGGCAGAGGGCAGCACTCCGGCTGGGCGGTGCAATGGGCGGCTCCCTCTCTCCTGGCTCTCTCTCCTCTCTGGACGGCTCCCTCTCACCTGGCTGCTCTGAACTTCCGCACTCCAGTGGCCGGCACCCTAGGCAAATGCCTAAAGCTGGGAAAAAATACAGAATAACCTATTTGAATGTGTTACAAAGTGGCGGAGACTATACACTGAGGACCTTTTTCAGGTCCGTTCAAAAGGGCTTATGCGTTCACACAGGGACAATGTTTTTGACTGCACATGTGCAGGCGCATTTCTGCGCATGTGCATCCGCTGGGTGTGTGTGCCCACGGCGAACAGACTGCTTGCAGGGTGCACACACCCATCCTTGCGGGCAAAGGGCAGGGGGGGGGGGGGGCCGGCTGGCCCATTAGCATATGGGAACACTCAGCGTTGCATGCTAATGGGGCCGTGAAGGACATGACATTGCCGGACGTCAGCTGCCCGCCCACTTCCTGAACGTGCACCATATGTAAGGTTCCTCAGAGCAACCTTACATATGCGCACACCCAGTGGTGTAGCTAGGTTCCACGGTGCCCGGAGCAAGGGCATGTTTCGCGCCCCCCCTCCGGATTTGTAGTAGGTGGGACCCTTGCGCGGAGGAAAGGGGGCGCGGCCTAACATTATACAACACACACCCATTGCACATTTTAGCGATCTTTGTAAAACCCATTACACATAAAGCCACATGCCGTAATGCCAATTACACATAAGGCCACACATGATGTCCAGCACACACAATTATAGCCTAGAGAAGTTACTGGAACACCAGACAGCAGTAGCAGCCACCAGTCACCGCTATCCCCCAGGTGCTGCAAGCAGCCAGCTGTGAGCATGGGCACCTTGCTACAATGTGAGCAGCAGAGGATGGCTCAGGCCACTAGCAGCAGCAGTCCCCTCTCCCCTCCCTTCCTGCTTATCCTGGGCTGGCTCCTCTTTTTTTTTAAACGGAAAGCACCCCACCGCGCTTATCAGCTTCAGATTACGCAGCTTTACTCCGGCACCGCAGCGTGGCTTAATCAGAGTCAGCATCTCTGCTTCATTCAGTCGCAGCAGCAGCATATACGGGGCGGGCAGCCAGTGGATGAGGACCAGTCATCCGGCGGCAATATTAGTGGGACGATACCCCTGTAAAAATGGCCCTGCATGTGATGCCTGCCAATCCCTGCAGCAGCTAATCTCCTCTTAATTTACAGTGCGCCCGCCGCAGACCCCGCCGGTGCTGGCTCCTCCAAGCTGGCGGATGGGTCTGCAGCACCATAATTACACCATTGCATATACAGTACACATGTATAGAACACATACATACACATCACATATACATATAGTGCACTTACACTGACATCTTGAGGGAGGCTGAGGGAGGATGCCACAACAGCAGTCTTTGCTGCCAAGTCTGGCCAGCAGCACTTTTCCTCTTTAAACCCTCCATGGCATAATCTGGCGATTCGCGGGTCGTGGTGAGGGTGTGGGGCCAATATGACACAATTGCATGACAAGCAGTGTCATATTTGCTCCACCACCTCGCCGCCTACCCACTAATCGCAGCAAAAAGCCGAGAGGGGCCGGAGCTATGGACGCTGGCCCTGCAGACTGACAGATGTCAGGGGCAGCAAAGCGGGGTGCAGAGTGCCCAGGGAAGCAGAGCTGGGGGGCTGAGCAGTGAGCAGCTGGGCGGCTAGCTTTGGACTTTGTCAGGGCCGGGACGGCTCTCTCCAGCAGTGCAGAAGGAGGAGACGTGGCCACAGTGGATGGAAGGGGTGGGGCGGGCAGTGGGCAGGGTGGAAGGGGGAGCTCTGGCTGTCTGTGTGAGGAGGTTCAGTGACCTGCCCCATGGGTGGGTCATGGGCTGGGTCACTGAGCGTCCTCACTCCTCACACTGAGGTTACTGTTATGTTATTGACTTCCTGCTGCAGCAGAGCAAAACGGACGCCTGCCTCTGGCTGATCGCCGTGATACTGAGGTGCCCCAATGGCGCCGGCCCCCCCCTCAGCCACTGCTAGGGCTGCCGAGCACTCATTACAGCACACCGGGGAGCGGGCAAGCAGGGCAGGGGAGCCGGTGGCAGAGCTCCGGCGCCAGTTGACATGTCTGCGCCCGGAGCTTTTGCTCCGCCGGCTCCACCCTAGCTACGCCTCTGCGCACACCTTCCACATCTTTTGATGGTCGGCGCCCTGACATGTTTGTGTAAAACATCCATTTGCATGCCCTGCGAATGTATGAACCCTGCGAATGGTGGGCCGGCGTACCACCATTTGTAAGGCGAGTTCTGGTTGACTCGCAAGGATGCGATTTTGCTTCCGAGCGACTGAACCAGAATAACCCTTTTGTGGGTGTTCCTGGTTAGCAGAGAGTCACAGGATTTTAGCTTTTTGTATCTTTGGAGGGTAAACTTGGGTTGCTTATACTATCAATTGCCATGGTGGTCTGGTGGCATGGTTCATGAATCAAAACAAAATGCACCATCAAATTCCTGAACCAGCCATGTGGCTGGGGCTGTAGGCAGGTGCCAAAAGGGTCAGCTCACTCAAGATCTCCCCAGAATTCTAGACTTTTGGAATTTTTAAGGGCTAGGTGTATGACCTATCAGTGGCGTCACTGGGGTCTGTGACACCCGGTGGGCTGGAAGGCACATCACACCCACCCAAAAAGGACACTTGGCCTTGTGGGAAGGGTCGAGTCCTCTCTCCACATCCCTGGTTCTCATCACATGCATCATGGAGATGCTGGGCTGCACATAATGTCACAGTGCAGCACCCAGATCCTGCCACTGAGAAGTCATCATTTTGGTGTTGCCCCTCAGTGGAGGATACTCGGGAACAGCAGTTGGGTCACAACCTTACAAACATTAGAGGGATGCAGTCCCCTCTTCCTGAGCAGAATGGTGTGAATCAGTTCATAGTAAGCATTTTTAGCCAATATAGGACTGCCATGCAAGAATCAGAACAGTTAGCAGAATGCTCTAAATGAAGAAGTGCATCACACAAGGACAGCCTCACGATGCATGTATATTCTTGTCCTCAAATAAGCACTGGCATTTAAAAATTAGGTCTCCTTACCTGCATCTGTAATGGGCCAGCAGCAGGTACGGTCCGATCTGATTCAGCAGCCCTGAATCTGATGCTATTACTGCTGAGCCAATAAGGGGGCTCCAATTCAAACAGGGATTCACTGGTAAGTCAAGTATGTTTTACAGCATACCTGGGAACAGATGTAGGTGATGAGCCAGTGCGCCAGTGCTCCACCTCTTCACACCAGGGACTATAGTCCACCAGGAGGTGGCAGAAGTTAGTTCTTCAGTGGAAGGAGAAGAGGAAGACATTGAATTGAATATTGGAATTTCAGCTGCATAAAGAGGGTGGAAGTCATGGGAATGCCACCCACAACCACAGCAAAAGAGCTTACCTTTGTCACCCCATTTGAGGTGAAGGTTGCGACTGGAGAAGATTTAAGCCCTGAGACTGTGGAGGATCCCTGGTCTCAGGTGGATGAACAAATAAGCCTCATTGTGGCAGAAGTCCTGGGACTGCAAAAGAGCTTTACTAGGCTGCCGCATACCAGGTGTAGTGTGGAGCAAGGTAGACAAATGCTCACACCTTAGATGTAGAAGGGAGATGGTGCCATCGGGCTGTGGCTGATCCTGTGAAGGACCATCTGAAGAGTGCAGAACAGAATGCAGGAACCTTTTTCATAGCCCCTCCTACACTACAAGGGTTGTCGAGCACGAGGCCCCTTTTTTGTCTTATTTAAAAAAATTATCAGTGGCAAGACAGACAAAGCCTAAAATAAAATCTGTTCCGGGAAAACTCTCTGTTGCGAAAAATGTCAATAACCTCAGTAGGTGCCCTCTTTCACAGTGTGAGTTGCTCGTCAGTCCCGCACCAATCCGATGGTTCCATCAGCTTGTTTAAAAACTCTAAGAAATTATAGGTATTTAAAAAGGTATAGTTTATTCTCATTATACAAACAGATATTACATACAGTTGATAATACTACTTAAAGTTCTGGTAAGAACTGTGAAATTTGCAATTTAAGTCAGGATGAGAACTTCAGTTTCAATTGTCTTCTCAAAAGTTCCTGTTTGGCTGTTACAGGAAGTGCCTGGGGACATTTATACAGAAATAGAACTAGGTGCTTGTGTGAACTTTGTTTCCAATCGAAGTGTTTGCATCAGTTACATTATCACAGGAGACCGAAAGGCCTGAAATCACTTCCCTAGTTCTTCCCCTCTCTCTAGCACAAACGTAATTGGGTGGATGAATTTGGCCAAAACTGGCCGTATTTGTAGAGGCAATCATTTAGAAGGCCAGCCTGGTTTTGCCTTGTAAATCATTCCCGCTTTACAAATACAAATGTCCCATTTGCTTAGCAATTTATTTACTAAAATGGGAGTTCTATGTGAAGATGGGAGGTTGTTATGGGAAACCAATCAGATTTTACCTTAGTAAAAAAACAACCTTTAATGGTAATGTCCCTGTCACATGCAGTCCAGTCCTCACTAATATAATGACACAAGGGTACAGAACATCTTCCAACTGTCCCAATTAAAGAGCGGCGTTCCCGCTAATTGGACACTATCCCACCCAAGGGTCACAGTTTCCTGTAGTTGGGGGGGGGAGTCAGGGGAGTCGGTGATCATCACTTTGTGATCACTGAATAGATGCCTGCAGGACACCCACCTGTGACTCCACCCCCTCAGGTGCGGCAGGTCCTTTCAAGGAAATTAAAAAAGTTTGAAGGTATGGGTATTGAAGGTAAGGATGAGCAGGCCGCATGCTGCCTGCTCATCCTTTGAATTCATCCAAATACTAAATGTAGTTTAGTAAAATGTAAATGTAACATATAGCCAATACAAATTCACCAGTTGCTAAGGGGCACATAACTTGTTTTATGCAAGTATCTGCTCACTTAGAGCCAGATGTGCTAAGCCTTAAAATGTGATAAAGTGGAGAGCGACACACTACTTGGAGCCATCACTAGAGTGACAGAAAAATAACAAAGGGCCTAAATCAAGAAGGATTATATATGCTCAGTTGCTTCCCGTAGCTAAGTATATGTGATCCTTAACAATGCAAATGCAGAAGGAGTGCATAACAGCCCCTGCCTGCATACCACCCCCTGCCTGCATACCACCCCCTGCCTGCATACCTCCTCCTGTCTGCATATCACCCCCTGACTGCATACCACCTCCTGTCTGCATATCACCTCCTGTCTGCATATCACCCCCTGCCTGCATACCATCTCCTGTCTGCATACCACCCCCTGCCTGCATACCACCCCTGCCTGCATACCACCTCCTGCCAGCATACCACCTCCTGTCTGCATATCACCTCCTGCCTGCATATCACCCCCTGCCTGCATACCACCTCCTGTCTGCATATCACCTCCTGCCTGCATACCAGCCCCTGCCTGCATACCACCTCCTGCCTGCATGTCACCCCCTGCCTGCATATCACCCCCTGTCTGCGTACCACCTCCTGCCTGCATACCACTTACTGCCTGCATACCACCTCCTGTCTGCATAAAACTTACTGCCTACATACCACCCCCTGCCTGCATACCACCCTCTGCATACATATCACCCACTGCCTGCATACCACCCACTGCCTGCATACCACCCCCTGCCTGCATACCACCCACTGCCTGCATACCACCTCCTGTCTGTATACCACCCCTGCCTGCATTTCACCTCCTGCCTGCATACCACCTCCAGCCTGCATTTCACCTCCTGCCTGCATTTCACCTCCTGCCTGCATACCACTTAATGCCTGCATACAACTTACTGCCTACATACCACCCCCTGCCTGCATACCACCCCCTGCATACATACCACCCACTGCCTGCATACCACCCACTGCCTGCATACCACCCCCTGCCTGCATCTGCATACCACCCACTGCCTGCATACCACCTCCTGTCTGTATACCACCCCTGCCTGCATACCAGCCCCTGCCTGCATTTCACCTCCTGCCTGCATACCACCTCCAGCCTGCATACCACCCCCTGCCTACATACCTCCCCCTGCCTACATACCACCCCCTGCATACATACAGTACCACCCAGTGCCTTTATACCACCCCCTACCTGCATACCACCCCCTGCATACATACAGTACCACCCAGTGCCTTTATACCACCCCCTACCTGCATACCACCCCCTGCCTGCATATCACCTCCTGCCTGCATACCACCCCCTGCCTGCATATCACCTCCTGCCTGCATACCACCCCCTACCTGCATACCACCCCCTACCTGCATACCACCCCCTGCCTGCATATCACCTCCTGCCTGCATACCACCCCCTGCCTGCATATCACCTCCTGCCTGCATACCAGCCTCTGCCTGCATACAAACCACTGCCTGCATACCACCCCCTTCCTGCATACCACCCCCTGCCATCATACCAGGGGCGGATTGGGCCACCAGGCAATTTCCTGGTGGGCTGGCCCGGATTTGGCCGCTTTCCCCCCCTGACCGGGCCGCCGCTGTCTCCGCTGGCCGGCTGCCAGGGATAAAGAAGGCAGCCACGGAGCTGGAGCCGTGCTGTCCTCCCTGCCACAGCCAGAGCTACTGCAAGTGGAGAGAAGCAGCAGTTCACTGGTAAGTGAACACCCCCCCCCCCCCCCCGGCTGCAACCCGATAGCACCCCGATCCCCCCCCCCCCCGCTGCAACCCGATAGCACACACACATACACCCCCGGCGGCAACCGGATAGCAACCCCCCCCCCCCCCGGGCTGCTGTGTGATTTCTCCCGGGCCGCATTTAGTCAACAATCCACCCCTGCTTCATACCACCCCCTGCCTGCATACCACCCCCTGCCTTCATACCACCCCCTGCTTGGTGGTGTGTGTGTGTGTGTGTGTGTGGGGGGGGGGGGGGTTAGGCACCAAGGGGGCTGAGGGTTAGGGCTGGAGGGAAGGTTATGGTTATGCACTAAAAAGGGGGTAGGCATTAAGGGGGAGGTAGGGTTATACTGTAATTAGGCTGGCAAGGAGGAGTAGTGTTAATGTTAGGCTGCAGGTATGGATGTATACTTACATAAGTATACTTACCCAGCCCTTGCCTGGATTCTGATTTGCTGGATGCCATGGTCGGTCTTCTGGGCAATGGAATCCCGTCCACCGGTTGTGTATGTATTCCGTGTACAGTACTCTGCTCACCCACAGAACTGCGCACACACTCCCAATGGTTTTTTACTTTTCTTCAGAAAAACTGACAAAGACCCATTTCATACCTCCCAACAGTCCTGATTTTATCGGGACAGTCCCGATTGTCAGGGCCTGTCCCGATGTCCCACCCGCGGGCGGCAGTGTCCCGCAGTGTGGGGGGGCTGTTGGGAGTCCCCCCGTCAGCTGCTAAACAGCGGGGAATAAACGCTGTGCGCATGCGCACAGCGTCTATTCCTGCAACCAGGGGGCTGGGGGCATGGCTAGAGGCTCACAGAGCCTCTGGGTCATGCCCCCATAGCGGCAAAATGGGGGCGTGGCCTTGCGGGGGAGCCGCGAGTATAGGCCATGCCCCCAAATTAGGCCACGCCCCCGAAAATTTCGGGGCGCCTCCGGCGCGCAGAAGCAACGTCCCACATCCTGTACTGAGAAAGTTGGGAGGTATGCCATTTATCTCTTAGTGATAAATTTCATTGGGCGAGATGCAGCTAAAGTAAAAAAATGTGTCCAAACCTCCAAAGTTTTTTGAGGTCTGGCCGACTGGGGCATGGCCACGCCCCCTCGCTGAGGCCCCACCCGATGGTCACACCCCCTCCATTTTACCGTTCGTTGATAAATGAGCCCCTAAATATGTCACACCTAGTATAAAGCAGATTCCAGTATATTCAGAAATTGGCAGAAATAGTTACGCAGGCCATAAATTCCCTCTTAAACATCACTGAACTCTAATAATAGAGGCAATCAGCAGAGTACACATTTACCTATCTGAAGATGTGAACTATCACCATAAAATATTGATTAGTTGACACAATACTCTGTCCTTTCATTCGCTGACAGGCAGATCTTTCTTCTGATGCTTTAGGTCTAGTTCATTGTCCTGATTATGAATATGTAGTGAGTTCCTCAGATAGGAATGATAAAATAATCCTTTGATGTGGATATTTCCTTATTTGAATATATAGATCTGACCATGTGCTCTGAATTCTGTATGGATGGTCAGAAATGTCTGATAACGTGATGTGATCTGATAACTGTCCATGGAGTCTGCCAGGGGAGGAATTAGGGGTGAGCACTCCCCTAGGCACAACAGTAATGGCCGCTTCCTTCACCTAATTTCATTATGTTCACTGAATGGTCATAATCCCGCATTTGATATCTAGCAGTCACTGGTACAATTTGGACTGACAGTACCAACACAAGCATCCACGTGTGCCACCCCCAAACAAGTGCTGCCCCTAGGCATGTGCCTTACATGCCTACTGGAAAATGAACTGCTGGAGTGTGCTAGTACTAGCTATAGCTCACTGCTGTGACACAGAACTTAAGCAACAATGTCCTGGCTATGGCAAATGGTGAGTTGATATACATTAATAAAGCATAGTTAAGCATAGTTGCCTACCCTCCTGCATTCTGTAGGAGACTCCCTGAAATAGCAGCAATCTCCCTATCTCCCTCATTAGTCTAGCAATCTCCCACATTACCCTGTTACATTTTGGGGGGAAAAAAGGAATGTGAGAGAGATACATTTATACTGAATCATCAGCACCATTTCCCAGCACTTTGCCAAGTATAGTATCTCTTACTAACTGCTCTGGGGCTCATCTACATTTGCATATAAATCATTTTAAAAGATTCCTCTCAGATGTAGCAGTGCACACCCACGCTTCTAGGTGCCACGTTCACAATCTCTTTTCACAATCTCTCCATATATGGAACTAGACACGCCCTTTGGGAGGAGCATGACACGCCCCCTCAATGGGATGCTGTGCAAAATTCTATTACCAACTATAATCTCCCTGATCAAAAGTAGGCAAGTATGGTTATAGATCAATTCCAAGATGTATCACAAGACCTGTGACACTGACCCACAATATCATGTAATATTTTGGAGCTCTATAAATCATGATAAAATCATTATGTTACACTACTTCAGCTAATTGTTAGCCCACATTTATACACATGTAAAACAATAATAAGAGTATGTAAAATAATTACTTGGAGACATATTGGCGATGAATAGGGTCAGGTTTACTAATTAATAGCTGAAGTACCCGGCGATAACTGAGTTTAAATGTTCAAATTATTAATTTATCAATATTTTGTATTTAATTGTCAACACTTTAGAAATATTTAGCAGCTTAGCAGCTCCTCCAACACACCCATGAGGTGGCTGCTCAATGTCGTTTTTTTTTTGGGGGGGGGGGGTGTCACCAGTAGCCCTAATCCCCAGCTTGTTCACGTCAATTCCCTCCAGTTTCAAAACAGAAAATAAAGTAAGAATAACGTAATGTCAGCAATAGGCATGGAGTGAGTTAAACATCCCTGTCTGTGTGTCACCCTTGGGAAGCATGTGACTCGGGGGATCCAATAAGGTTAATGGGTCTGCCAGGGTTAGCTGGGTTATCAATAGCAGGAAGGGGAGGAGGCTTCCTCTCCTTCCTGCAGAATTTCCCCTCCCTCCCTCCCTCCCTCCTCCTTTTGCAATTATTAGAGGGTGGTGGGTTTCATCGCGTTAGCTTATAGGAGTGAAAGAACGTCAGGTTTAATCAATTTAATATACATTTATGTGTTGATGTTACGTATATGGCTTGTTTGGGTGCACTCACCTCTCATTGACTTAGGCCTTCGCTTGATCACTCACTCGGGGACAGCTACCCCACTCGGCCGGGTGGGTAGTCAATGCAGTAGGGTGGAGTGGATACCGTTTGCTTGAGTTAGGCCGGTTACGTTTGTAGTTTTGGGGTGGAGTTTTAGTTAATTAGCCGTTCTTTCTTGGCCACCATTAGTTAATTAATTAATTTAAATAAATCAATTTAGATAAAAAAGTTCGATAAATAAATCAGTTAACAATTTCTGCCATACCTATGTCTCTGAGTTGTTATTTCAGGTTTAGTTATATTAAGTTAAGAAATGTGAAATGATTTACATGCTAGAATAACACATAAGATGTTGGGATGTTTAAAGACAAAAAAACACTGAAAACATGTAACAATGATTGTTGGAACTGGAGGGATCAGTGACAAGTATTATTAATAATTTGAAAAATACATAACTGTAAAAGTGTAAAAAAGTTTGAACTTTAAAAACAGGAACTTTCTTACCGTTTTAGACCACGGATCTTATGTTTGGTTCTTCCGATTTGCTGGGGAGCCGTCAGTTAAGGTGGGAGAAACTGACCAGGTTGAAGAGTCTCGTGCGGCACAGAGGGCAGCTGTTGTTGACGTGCAGCTATTCTGTAAGACAGGGAACATGGAAGGTGTGGTGACAGTGTGACACGGCCATTTCTGTACCTACCTCAATGTCAGAGATGCAGATGTGCAGTACTCTGGTTCCTCTCCTCCCACAATGGTGCGCCTGCTGTAGGTGGGGAGACACCGCATGAGTCTTTCCAGCAGGAAGAGTTCTACTGTCACTGCAGCTGCCTGATGGTCACTGGCACTGGGCTCATTTCTTCCTCTACGTCCAGATCTTCCTCTTCCTCATGATGGTGCAGATCTTCTTGCTGATCGACTCCCATGGGATGGTCTGCGGCGTCCTGGCCATGGCTCTCTGATGTTCCGGCTGGGTCCATCTAAAACAGTATTTCATATATTGTAGATATAACAAATCGCCATATGTAACATGTAAAGATCAGATATTGCTGGTGTACAATAAGACTTCCAGCAGTAACATGATTAACCCCTTGAGTGGTGGGTTTTGCTGGGGCAGGACAAACCTACCAGGGCAGGTTTGTCCTGCCCCAGCAAAACCCACCACAGAAAGCTGGAAGCTGCCCCCCCTCCCTCGCCTCCACTCCGCCCTTAGTACGCCAGAGCTTCCCTGCTGCTGCTCTCACCCCAGCCTATGCCGCCTGTCACATTCAGCAGTGACGTCGGTGGCAGGCTGGGGGATGTTCGCGGCTCGGGAGGACTCGGATGCCTGAGCCCTCCCGAGTCCCTCCAAGGTTGGCCGACCATATCTGAGCCTGCCGCCGACGTCACTGTAAAATGAGTGACGGGCTGGCTGGCGGGCAAAGGTACTGGGGGGACTGGAGTTGGTGACGGGGGTGTGCTGTAGAGGTGCTGCGCCAGTGGTGCACACCTGGACACCACTAGCGCGCACCTATTGTATAATAGTGATATGCCTGGAGATTTTCCGGGACAGCCAGCTGCAGCAGCGCAGCTGAGCCCGGAAAATCTCCGGGCATACCACTCAAGTGGTTAATGTATCATATTACTATACAACTGAAAAACAGAGCTGCAGATCTGTAACTGACTAACAGCATGGGAGGTGCCAGCCAGTAATACAGGGACACTGGTCAACCACCACTACTATAATCCCTCCCACTACAAAGGACAACTGCTACAGATGAGACATTGGTCTAAGACAGTGGTTCCCAAACTTTTTGAATCACGGCACCCTAAACTATCAGAATATTTTTCACTGCACCCCTAGGCCAAAAGTTGGTTACTGATTTCAAGAAAAATATTTAAAAAGTTGTGTTTTAAATGTTTTCCTTAGGTCCACTTATGTGGTGAGAAACATGGGGTGAAATTTAATAAGATGAGAGATTCAGAAAGAGAGATTTGGTAAGAAATCTCCAGTTTTTTTAAAGCGGCAATCATTTACACTGCAAAATCAAACTGGTTTTGCAGTGTAAATGATTGCCGCTTAAAAAAACTGGAGATTTCTTACCAAATCTCTCACTTTCTGAATCTCTCATCCTATTAAGTTTCACCCATTATTCACTTCTGTTTACCCACATATTCTTAATTGGAAGCCACAAGCACTAATTTTGCCTATTTCATTAGCCATAAATAACTTGAATTGATTCTGGACCACCAACCTGAGGCACCCCTGCAAGTACTCCGAGGCACCCCAGGGAGCCTAGGCGCACAGTTTGGGAACCACTGGTTTTATTTACTGAACAATAATGTTACTGACCTTCATTTCCAATCGGGTGGGACAACTCTCGGCAGCTCCTGTGTCCGCTTCAGCTGCAAATTTAGCAAGCCACATTCAGATAGGTCTAGGCTGTGCAGTGCCCTTATATTTGATATGCAGGCAGAAATGTAATATACAGCTGATATACAATACAATGCATACAAAGTGTACATTTCTGCCTGCATATCTAATATAAGGGCACTGTTCAGCCTAGACCTCTCTGAATATGGCTTGCTAAATTTGCACTCGGTTCCAGAGATACTTCCTAATTGGCTTGGAAGGGCTAGGTCACATTTGTCATCTTCATCCTGTGACTGCTGTGTTATTTATAAAGTGTACTCCTTGCTGTTAAATGTTATCAGATTACTTCTCATGCTTTAAGAGTTATTATTATCGAATTATGAGGTTATGTTGTGCCACGTTACTGGGCCATCATCCATTTTATATTTACTCTCTAGGCAGCTATTCCATTCAGGATATCCACTCTATGAGTTCTATGAGACCCAGAGGGGGGAATTTACTAAGAATACGAATACAAAAAATCGTATTTGTATTCTTAATACAAATGAATACGACTGCATACGGCTGTTTCAGCCGTATGCAAAGTCGTGTTCCGGAGGGGAATTTACAAAGCAGTGTTATGATATCCGGGAGTCCTCGCCAACCCTAACTCCGTTGTCATCGAATGGGATTGATGGCTGCGTGCTAGTGCTAGGCTTCGCCTATAATAGCCGCGTTCGACAGAGCCCGTTAGTCAGGCTCCGCCCCCGATGCCACCAGGTCTTGAGAGTTGACAACGCTGCCACCAATGTCAAAGATGAACAAGGGGATGACTAACTAACCCAAGAAGGCGAGGTCACCCTTACTCTATAGCAAACTGGGTAAACGTAACAATACGTAGAGATGTAACACAAACCTATACCAAACAGGTGTAACAATACACAGAGGTGTTTCATAAGAATCAAGATACAAGTAAGGGGCAGTCTGGGGATAAACCCCACTTATCTGTGCTCCGAGGAGACAACGGCAGCGGGAACCAGGGTACGGACAGCTAGGACAACGCACGGACACCAGGAGGACAAGAGGCAGAACGGAGGACACGGCTGGGAATGAACGACAGGACACAGGACGACTGGACACAGGAACCAGGAGCAGTGAGTAAGCGGGAACCAGGAACACTTGAGACCCTGAGGTGCAAAAGCTATAACCGGCGTCTGTCCTGGGCAGACGCCGGCTCTTTATTCAAAATCCCCGCTGACGCTGACGTGCGCCGCACTGCCGGGCGCATGACCTCAGCGCGCCGGCACACCGACGGAGACGCTCGGGGACGTTGCCCGGCAACGCCCCGATGCCTGCTGACGATGCCGTGGGGACGGAAGCCAGGGGCGTTGCTGTGCGACGCCGCTAACGTCTCCCCCGGCACTCGTCTACACTGTCTGTCCCGGCTGGTCCGGGACAGAAGTGTAACAGTACCCCCCCCTTGAGGAGGGGTCACCGAACCCTTAGAACCCGGTTTCCAGGGAAATTTTCTAAAGAACTCCGCTCTTAGTCGGGGCGCATGCAAAAACTTTTCTGGGACCCAAGATCTTTCCTCATCTCCAAACCCCTTCCAGTGGACAAGAAACTTGAGCTGACCCCTGACTACCTTGGAATCCAAGATATGTTCCACCACATACTCCTTATGCCCTCGAACCAAGACAGGTCTTTGAGTACGTGTAGAGCTGGATGGAAGGGTTCCGATGACAGGTTTGAGCAGGGAACAATGAAAGACATTATTGATGCGCAGAGACCTGGGAAGCTGAAGTCTGAATGCCACCGGGTTAATTTGTCCGATAATCGGAAATGGACCGATAAACCTGGGACCCAACTTGGAACATTGCTGTCGAAGTCTAATATGACGTGTGGATAACCATACTCTCTGACCCACTTTAAAGAGACACGGTCTCCTGTGCCTATCAAAGAAAATCTTAGACCGGGCTGAGGATTGTCTAAGGGCTATGTGTACATTCTTCCAGGCTTTCCTAAAAAACGAGACAGTGGACGAGGATCTTGACGGATCAACCGGGGGCATGAATGAACCACATTTGGGGTGCAAACCTGAGTTGCAGAAAAAAGGAGAGCTCTTGATGGCTGAATGATAAGAGTTATTGTATGCGAACTCTGCTAATGGAATAAGCTCAGCCCAATTGTCCTGGCACTTTGAAACGAAACAGCGGAGGTATTGTTCCAAAGCCTGGTTGACCCTCTCGGTCTGTCCATTCGACTGCGGGTGATAGCCAGAGGAGAGACTGACCTGAATCCCTAAGGCTGCACAAAACTGTCTCCAAAACCTGGCCACGAACTGGGAACCTCTATCTGAGACAATATCGACCGGGAGTCCGTGAAGCCTAAAGATGTTGGTGATGAATAAATTTGCTAGGATTTTTGCAGTAGGAAGCCCATGTAAAGGAGTAAAGTGAGCCATTTTGGAAAATCTATCCACAGTAACCCAGATGGTGGTGAACTTGCTAGACGGAGGCAGGTCAACTATAAAGTCCATAGAAATATGGGACCATGGTTTCTTGGGAATGGACAAGGGGAACAGCGGCCCAATAGGAGACTGTCGAGACGATTTGTGTCGCGCACAGACCAGACATGAGGCCACAAATTTGTCGACATCTTGCCTCATAGAGGGCCACCAAACAGTCCTGGCCAACTGTTCAAAAGTTTTGGCAATACCTGGATGCCCGGAGCTTTTTGCCGAGTGAAAGTCCCTGAGAACCGCCTGCCGTAATTTCTGGGGAATAAATAAACGGTCCTGTGGGGTCTGTTGAGGAGCCGACGCTTGGGCAGCAATGACTAAGGTGGCTAAATCTTGGGTCAGGCCCGCCATGATTACTGAGCAAGGGACAATGGGAGATGCTTTCACCTCAGACCCCTGGAAAGTCTGAAAACTGCGGGAGAGGGCATCCGCCTTCACGTTCTTAGATCCCGGCCTAAAGGTGATGATAAACCGGAATCTGGTGAAGAACAGTGCCCACCGAGCCTGTCGTGGGTTGAGGCGTTTGGCGGACTCAATATAAGAGAGATTCTTGTGATCGGTGATCACGGTGATGGTATGCTGAGCTCCCTCAAGCCAGTGACGCCACTCCTCAAACGCCCATTTGATGGCCAATAACTCACGATTACCTACATCATAATTTCTCTCGGCTGGAGAGAATTTGCGGGAGAAGTAAGCGCATGGATGAATCTTTAGATCCAGTGGACCCTTCTGAGACAGGACTGCTCCAGCACCCACATCAGAGGCGTCGACTTCGATTAAAAAGGGAAGCCTGGGGTCTGGGTGGTGCAGAATTGGAGCTGAGCAAAACGCTTTTTTTAATTTTATGAAAGAATCCATCGCCCGTTGAGACCATTGCCCTGGGTCAGCCCCTTTCCGAGTCAAGTCCACTATGGGTGCCACGATGTCCGAAAAGGAGCGGATAAATTTGCGATAGTAGTTAGAAAAACCAAGAAATCGCTGAATGGCCTTGAGCGTGGTTGGGCGAGCCCAGGATTGAATGGCCTGAACCTTCGATGGATCCATGGAGAAACCTTGAGGGGAAATAATATACCCTAAAAAAGTCACTTGTGACACTTCGAATTCACATTTTTCCAACTTGGCATATAGATGATTCTCCCGTAGCTTCTGCAACACCAGGCGGACGTGCTGCCGATGCTCAGGAAGAGATTTGGAAAAAATGAGAATGTCGTCCAAGTAAACTACGGCAAAACCCCCTAAAAACGGTCGAAGGACTTCGTTGATAAAGTCTTGGAAGACTGCCGGGGCGTTAGCTAGACCAAAAGGCATCACAAGATACTCAAAATGCCCCGAGTGGGTATTAAACGCGGTCTTCCATTCATCACCACTTTTAATTCTAATTAAGTTGTAGGCCCCCCTGAGGTCTATTTTGGAAAAAATCACTGCCTCCCGAATCTGGTCAAATAATACGGAGATGAGGGGTAATGGGTAGGAATTTTTTACTGTAATTTTGTTAAGGGCTCTGTAATCAATACAGGGCCGTAAAGACCCATCTTTCTTCTCAACAAAGAAAAACCCCGCCCCCACCGGTGATTTAGAGGGCCGAATGAACCCCTTTTCAAGGCTTTCTTTAATGTAGAGGTCCACGGCTTGGGATTCAGGTGCGGATAACGCATATAAACGACCCTTAGGAAGTCTGGCATTAGGCACTAAATCAATGGCACAATCAAAGGGGCGATGAGGAGGCAAGGTGTTGGCTTCTTTTTTAGAAAAAACATCTGAAAAATCACGGTACTGAGGAGGGAGAGCTTGAAAATCGGGGTGCATCACACGGAGAGGGAGAGTGAGACAAACATCCGAACAGGACCCTCCCCACCGAGTGATCTCACCAGTTTCCCAATTAAATTCAGGGTTGTGTTTTTTCAACCAGGGCAGCCCCAGGACTATAGGAGTGAGAGGACAGTGAAAAATAAGAAAGGTGATATCTTCGGAGTGAAGGGCCCCCACCGACAGCCGAAGGGAGGGAGTCCTAAAAGATATACCGCCTTTAGACAGTGGACAGCCATCCAACCCACAAACAGAAACGGGATTTTCCAGGGGTATGGGCATAAGGCCCAATTGTTGCACCAGGCCTTCATCTATAAAGTTACCGGCCGCCCCACAATCCACAAAGGCAGATCCGTTCCAAGAACGGTCGGTAACAGAGACTGATACCTGAATTAATACAGAATCTGAGGGAGAAAAGCTCGACAGGCCCAAGTGAACCCCCCAAGTATCACTTAGGCCCTGTCTTTTCCCGCCTTCAGCGGACAAGCAACAGCAAGATGACCGGGACCCCCACAATACAAACAGAGGCCCTTGAGACGTCGGCGGTTTTTTTCGGATGAAGATAGTCGAGTGGCCCCCAACTGCATAGGCTCGTCTCCGGGTACCTCGGTAGACTCGTCTACAGATGAGGAAGGCAACACTCCAGACCGTCTTTCTCTCTGCCGCTCCCGAAATCTCCTATCCACTTTAATGGCTAACTGCATGATCCCATCAATGTCTTTGGGAGTGGGGTACTGTACTAATGCATCCTTAAGGGATTCGGATAACCCAATCCGAAACTGACTACGAAGCGCTGGGTCGTTCCAGCCAGAATCAATAGCCCAACGTCTGACCTTAGTACAGTATGCCTCAGCTGTGTCCTGCCCCTGACGCAGGGCCCTAAGATTAGACTCGGCCGAGGCCGCCCGGTCCGGGTCATCGTATAATAACCCCATTGCTGAGAAGAATGCATCCACAGAAGAGAGAGCCTCAGCACCATCTGGAAGGCCGAAGGCCCAAGACTGAGGATCTCCCTGCAGGAGTGAAATAACCATTCCAACCCGTTGAGCCTCAGAACCAGAAGATCCTGGGCGCAATTTGAAATAAAGCCTACATGACTGTTTAAAATTAAAAAACAAAGACCGGTCACCTGAAAAACGGTCAGGGAGATTTAACCTGGGCTCCAGACTCCCACCGGAGGAGGAGCTAGACTGAGACCGTTGCTCGTGTGAGTTTACCCGTAGGGTGAGCTCTTGCAATTTCTGCGTCAGTGTGTGCATCTGTCCTGCAAGAGAGTGGGCAGCAGCCTGCTGTGACGGATCCATGATTGGGTTTCCCCACGACTACCGAACCTCTGAGCTGTAGGGGCAACAACAGTCTCAGAGTATGGTCTGGCCGGTTATAATGTTATGATATCCGGGAGTCCTCGCCAACCCTAACTCCGTTGTCATCGAATGGGATTGATGGCTGCGTGCTAGTGCTAGGCTTCGCCTATAATAGCCGCGTTCGACAGAGCCCGTTAGTCAGGCTCCGCCCCCGATGCCACCAGGTCTTGAGAGTTGACAACGCTGCCACCAATGTCAAAGATGAACAAGGGGATGACTAACTAACCCAAGAAGGCGAGGTCACCCTTACTCTATAGCAAACTGGGTAAACGTAACAATACGTAGAGATGTAACACAAACCTATACCAAACAGGTGTAACAATACACAGAGGTGTTTCATAAGAATCAAGATACAAGTAAGGGGCAGTCTGGGGATAAACCCCACTTATCTGTGCTCCGAGGAGACAACGGCAGCGGGAACCAGGGTACGGACAGCTAGGACAACGCACGGACACCAGGAGGACAAGAGGCAGAACGGAGGACACGGCTGGGAATGAACGACAGGACACAGGACGACTGGACACAGGAACCAGGAGCAGTGAGTAAGCGGGAACCAGGAACACTTGAGACCCTGAGGTGCAAAAGCTATAACCGGCGTCTGTCCTGGGCAGACGCCGGCTCTTTATTCAAAATCCCCGCTGACACTGACGTGCGCCGCACTGCCGGGCGCATGACCTCAGCGCGCCGGCACACCGACGGAGACGCTCGGGGACGTTGCCCGGCAACGCCCCGATGCCTGCTGACGATGCCGTGGGGACGGAAGCCAGGGGCGTTGCTGTGCGACGCCGCTAACGTCTCCCCCGGCACTCGTCTACACTGTCTGTCCCGGCTGGTCCGGGACAGAAGTGTAACAAGCAGTCAAATGCGACTGCTTTGTAACCCTCCGATGTCGTATATATTCATATTCATATTAGCGGCCAGTCTGCATGGATCAGTCAGATCCGTGCAGGCTGCACAGTGTAAAAATAAAATGGTAAAATAAATAAACCGGCGTGGGGTCCCCCCCACAGCCGTAACCAGCACCAGGCCGTTATCAGGGTTTTTACCGCATTTTGATATGCAGCAAAACCCGCAAGGCGGGTTTTCGCTGCGGGGGATATCGCCAGAAAAAGCTGGCGATACCACATAGAAGCCTATAGGCTTCTTAACGAGTCCCACGCTACCCCGCATCGACTCGCGCCGACTCGCGCCGACCACTACCGACCCCCCCTCACCTGTGTCCAGGCAGCACAGCGCTGTGCTGCCCGGACCTGTGACCTCCTCCTCCCTGCACTGAAAATCATCTTCTGGGTGCAGGGAGGAGGAGAGTCTGCCCCCCCCCCCCTGCAGCAGCAGCAAAATTAGCCGGGTAAGGGAGGGAGGGGGGAGCCGCCGGGAGCCGCCGCGCATCGCCGGCTCTCCGCAAAAGACAGTTCTTAACGCAAGAGCTGTCTTTTGCCATAATTATCGCATATTTTAGAGCATATGCGATAATTATGTCGGCGGTAGCCGGTGATGTGCAGCGGTAAGGGGGCGCGGATGTTAGAGAATCCCCCCTACACTGAAGTAGGATAACTCATAGATCAATTAGATGGTGCTGTAGGAAGTGTGTCTCAAGATGATTTGCCAGTTTCAAAGATCGGCATATAATGTGAAGGAAGTTCTATGCCTATAGAGTGAATTTCGGATTTACTTTAGTTTATAGAGAAAGTACCATAATAAATGGAGAATTATAATATATAGAATTACATACCAATAGAGACATTCTGGGGGAAATTTACTAAGAAAAATTTGTGAAAAAAAATTGTATTTTCATACGAAAAATCAAAAAAACGATTTTTTGGGCGTATACGTATTTTTGGCATTTACAGTACTATGCCAAAAATACGAATTTTTGTATTCGTATTGATGGGACAATCATATTTGTATTTACAAATACGAATGATTACACTATCGATAGAATACGACAGAAATCACAATTCAAAAGAATGGTGGTTCCTGATTTACTAAGGGACCGTATTAAAAATACGGCCGCTAATTAGTGTAAAACGGCCGCGAATGGCCGGGTAAATACGACAGGAAAATACACTTTATTTTCCTGTCATATTTGGCTTTAGCCTGCATGGATCAGTCAGATCTGTGTAGACTTCAGTGTTAAAAAATAGAAAAATAAATAAATAAATAAAACACAGCGTGGGGTCTCCCCCCACAGCCGTAACCAGCACCAGGCTGAAAGAGCCGGGCTGGTATTAAAAAATCAGGAAACCCGGCAAATAGGGGTTTCCCGATTTTTTAAAACCAGCTCCAGGCTCCAGGTCCGGGCTGGTTCCCAAAATGACTAGGGGTCCCCTGTATTTTAAGAACCAGCCCCAGGCCAAACCAGCCAGCAGGGTAATGTCACAGCCGGGGACACTTATTATATAAGGTCCCGCGGCCAAAGAGAGAGAGCACTGATGGTGGATAACATAAGTGCTCTCTCTCTCTCTCTCTCTCTATAGATATATATATCGAGGGTGGTAAGACTTCTGCGCCTCCAGTGTTCAAGAACAAAGTTGTGACAATCCTTTTAGTTCCTAATATATGCGTACCAATAATACTGTGAAATCTCATGTAGATATGTCTTTCGCTCAAATATTCTCCTTCCTCCTTCTACGTTTACCCTCAGCCGGTATATACCTGAAGACGGATGTAAGCCCGTAACGGCGTAGGACTAATAAAGGAATGCTTTTGCACAGGAAATAAGTCTGTTGGAGTGCCACCGTCAAATACAGCATATATATATATATATATATATATATATATATATATATATATATATATATATATACTCAAGGTGTCAGCCTGGCACTCCCGGGGTGCTGGTACATCTGCCGTGGGTGCCTTCCGGCAGGGGGAAATGCAGGTCTCAGCTAAGTAACAATCAGCGGCACTCCAACGGACTTCAAAACAGCAAACTTTTAATGCACAATAGTGACCAACGTTTCGGGGACAACACTCCCCGTTTTCAAGGTCTTGCACACCTTGAAAACGGGGAGTGTTGTTCCCGAAACGTTGGTCACTATTGTGCATTAAAAGTTTGCTGTTTTGAAGTCCGTTGGAGTGCCGCTGATTGTTACTTAGCTGAGACCTATATATATATATATATATATATATATATATATATATATATATATATATATATATATATATACTAGGTGATTCATCGCGCCCTACGGGCGCTCTTCACACCGTCGTAAGGGGCTGCGCCCCCTTAATTTGTGAACGTTTGTATATGAGAAATATGGTTAGAATTGTATGAAAGATGCCCTGTATTGCAACTTAGGTGTCCGCGAATCGCGGGAGGGGGGGTCGCGGAGGGTGCCGCGAATTGCAGGAGGGGGGGTCGTGGGGTCGTGGGGTGTGCCGCGAATTGCAGAAGGGGGGGTTGTGGGGGGGTGGATGCTGCGAATCGCGGGAGGGATTGCAGAGAATCGCGGGAGGGGGGTCGCGGGGTGGGTTGCCGCAAATCGCGGGAGGGGGTTACGGGGGCGGGGGTTGCGGCGAATCATGGTAGGGGGGGTCGCGGGGGGTGTGCCGTGAATCACGGGAGGGGGGGTCACGTGGTGGGGTGCCGAGAATCGCGGGGGGGGTGTGTGTGTGCCGTGAATCGCGGGAGTGGGGGTTGCGGGGGGGGTGGGGGGGTGTGACGCGAATCGCCACAAGAAAAAATCAACACAGAAAGGTCAACACATGTAAATGTTGACATAAGTGTGGCACTTCATTGGTGTCCATGTCGACACATGAGAATGAATATGAAAATATTCAAAAAATGAAAAAAAAAACTTCAAAAACTCATGTCAACCTTTTTCATTGTCGACCATAGCCATGTCAGTGTTTTCTAGGTACTTATGTAGTAACTGGGCTGCCGATTTTTTGATTGTATGCCTTAAGTTAAGGCATACAATCAGATGCGATGCGATGCGATATCGCATCGCATCGCATCCGATATCGCATCCGATATCGGATGCGATGACCCGATTTTTCCATAGGAATCAATGTTAAAATGATTCCTATGGAAAAATGGGTCCTTTTCATACCCCTACTATCCAAGTGGGCATGGAGTTGGATATAAACCTGTGGCGAGCGTAGCGAGCCACCGAGCCCGAAGCGTGGCGAGCGAAGCGAGCCCCGCGAGGGGACGGTATTCGTCCCCTCGCGGGGCTCGCTTCGCTCGCCACGCTTCGGGCTCGGTGGCTCGCTACGCTCGCCACAGGTTTATATCCAACTCCATGCCCACTTGGATAGTAGGGGTATGAAAAGGACCCATTTTTCCCATTGAATTCCATGTTAAAATGGACTCAGTCCATTTTAACATTGATTCCTATGGAAAAATCGGGTCATCGCATCGCATCGCATCGCATCGAATCGCATGGTCGCATGCGATGCGATGCGATCTCCCGATCCGACCCGATTTAGAAATCGGCAGCCCAGTTACTACATAAGTACCGTTTTCTATGTGCAATTTAATTCTGGAGCTGACGCGAATCACGGGGGGTGCCGCGAATTGCGGGAGGTGGGGGGTCACGGGGGGTGCCGCGAATCACGGGAGGGGGGGTTGCGGGGGGGTGTGACGCGAATCGCCACAAGAAAAAATCCACACAGAAAGGTCAACACATGTAAATGTTGACATAAGTGTGCCACTTCATTGGTGTCCATGTTGACACATGAGAATGAATATGAAATCATTCAAAAAATGAAATAAATCTTCAAAAACTCATGTCAACCTTTTTCATTGTCGACCATAGCCGTGCCAGTGTTTTGCATGTGCCATTTAATCCTGGGGCTGCTGCGAATCGCGGGGGGTGCCGCGAATTGCGGGAGGGGGGGTCGCGGGGGTGGGTGCCGCGAATCGCGGGAGGGCGGGGTTCACAGGGGTTCCGGTGGGGGGTTGCCGCGAATTGCGGGAGGGGGGGGGGGTTGCGGGGGGTGGGTGCCGCGAATCGCGGGAGAGCGGGGTTCATGGGGGTTCCAGTGGGGGGTTGCCGCGAATTGCGGGAGGGGGGGGTCGCGGGGGGGTGCCGGGGTGCCGCGAATCGCCGGAGGGGGGGTTGCGGGGGGTGTGACGCGAATCGCCACAAGAATAAAAACAACACAGAAAGGTCAACACATGTAAATGTTGACATAAGTGTGGCACTTCATTGGTGTCCATGTCGACACATGAGAATGAAATTGAAAATATTCAAAAAATGACAAAAAAACTTCAAAAACTCATGTCAACCTTTTTCATTGTCGACCATAGCCATGTCAGTGTTTTCCATGTGCAATTTAATTCTGGAGCTGCCGCGAATCACGGGGGGGTGCCGCGAATTGCGGGAGGGGGGGTCGCGGGGGTGGGTGCCGCGAATCGCGGGAGGGCGGGGTTCACAGGGGTTCCGGTGGGGGGTTGCCGCGAATTGCGGGAGGTGGGGGGTCACGGGGGGTGCCGCGAATCGCGGGAGGGGGGGTTGCGGGGGTGTGTGACGCGAATCGCCACAAGAAAAAATCAACACAGAAAGGTCAACACATGTAAATGTTGACATAAGTGTGCCACTTCATTGGTGTCCATGTCGACACATGACAATGAATATGAAAAAATTAAAAAAATTAAAAATAAATCTTCAAAAACTCATGTCAACCTTTTTCATTGTCGACCATAGCCATGTCAGTGTTTTGCATGTGCCATTTAATCCTGGGGCTGCTGCGAATTGCGGGGGGGGGGGGGGGTGCCGCGAATCGCGGGAGGGGGGTCGCAGGGGGGGTGCCGCCAATCGTGCAAGGGGGGGTCGCGGGGGGGTTCTTTTTGCCGCAAATCGCGGGAGGGAGGTCGCGGGGGGGGGTGTTTTTTCCGCGAATCGGGGGGGGGTCACGGGGGAGGGTTTGCCGCGATTCGCGGGAGGGGGGGGGGTCGCGGGGTGGTGGTTATGCCGCGAATTGCGGGAGGGGTCGTGGGGGTGTTCTTTTTGCAGCGAATCGCGGGAGGGGGGGTCGCGGGGGTGTTTTTGCTGCGAATCGCGGTAGGGGGGGTCGCGGGGGAGCGGGTGTTTTTGCCGCGAATCGCGGGAGGGGGGGGGGGGCGCGCGGGGGGGAGGTTTTGCCGCAAATCGCGGGAGGGGGTCGCTCACCTGGTGGCTGTGGAGTAGCAGTGCTGGGCAACATGGGAAGGCAGTGGGTGTCTGGCACTGTCTGTGGGCTCACTGGGCTGGTTCTCTGTCACATACCTCCCAACATGACCCTCTCCAGGAGGGACACACTGCTCTGTTTCTAGAATTCCCCTTAATGTATGATTGCCATCACCTGTTTTAAACAGGTTAATTTCTCAGAAAGGTGTTCAGCACAGATGAAGGCAATCACACATTAAGAGGAAAGTCCAGGAACAGAGCGTTATAGACACAGACACCCACTTTGAGTGACAGATGTAGCCAAATATATAGTAGATATATATATATATACTGTAAAAACAAAGTAGTCTTGCTAAATGCTAAATACAAATTCCAGCCTAAAATCCTGGTGCACATACAGGGTCTTCCTCATATGTTACAATCAATTCCTGCAGGGCGGTAACTAAGGCTGTGCAAGCAGAGCCATTGCTGCCCCGCAGCCCCGCTCTCCCACCCCCATCGCTCCCTGTGGTGAGGTATCATGCCGTCATGCACCCAGGGGGTGGGAACAGCACAGGATGTACTGTCGTCCTGGTACGCCACTGAATTCATGGCTGTGGTAGTAATCGCATATATTCCTCATGCATTCATTTATTATGACAGATGTTTTTTTGAACCACATTATTTTTATACTAGTAAGACAGAAGCCTCACAACTCTAAACTCATTCCCTTCCTCTCAGGGCGACGTTTAACAGAGATACTAAATACCGGTGGCATATTTCATTTAGTATCACAGTGATAAATGAATGCTTTTCTCGCATTGTCCCCATCTACAAAGCTGCTAGCAGCCTAATGCCTAATGCTGCCATCAATGTGCATGCATAATTGCTGTCTAGGCGTTGCTAACTGTCACAGCTTCCATGTAAGCAGCAGCGATAGCAACTCCGCCAGCATCCGAATCAGGCCCTGTGTCAGAACATAGGGAACCTGACGGAGAACTGATTAATTTGTTGCAGCTTGTTTCTACTCTGAAGTACCAGCTGCTAAAGTCTGAACTACGAATGCCCCAGCACTCCCTGCCCATCCTGAGACCCCACCCCCCTCACTCCAAGTCCCTGCCTTCTCTCCTGCTCTACCCTTCAGCCGATTCTGCTTATCCTTCCTATCCCTGCCCACCCTGAGACCCCACCCCCTCACTCCAAGTCCCTGTCTTCTCTCCTGCTCTACCCTTCAGCCTATTCTGCTTATCCTTCCTATCCCTGTCTGAGACACCACCCCCTCACCCCAAGTCCCTGCCTTCTCTCCTGCTCTACCCTTCAGCCTATTCTGCTTATCCTTCCTATCCCTGTCTGAGACCCCACCCCCTCACCCCAAGTCCCTGTCTTCTCTCCTGCTTTACCCTTCAGCCTATTCTGCTTATCCTTCCTATCCCTGTCTGAGACCCCACCCCCTCACCCCAAGTCCCTGCCTCTCTTCTGCTCTACCCTTTAGCCTATTCTGCTTATCCTTCCTATCCGTGTCTGAGACCCCACCCCCTCACCCCAAGCCCCTTCCTTCTCTTCTGCTCTACCCTTCAGCCTATTCTGCTTATCCTTTCTATCCCTGTCTCAGACCTTGGGTGGGATGTACTGCATCTGCAATGTGGTACATCCTGGCACTCATTGCGTATATGCTGGCATAAATAACTCCAGTATGTACCAATAAATGTGATTTGGGAAGGACAGACTTCCAAATGACAGCTGTCCTTGGATCCCTCGGAGGTCAACGTGTGAATAGGAGCCCATAGGCTTCTGTTGGGTAATGCCACCCAAAGATGATGTCACCAAAAATGGCATTTTAGTGTTTAGTGCATTTAATGTTTAGTGCTTGCATTCCTCCTAACTGTCCCGATTCCAGCCAGACAGTGCCATTAATTGGAGACTGTCTTACTCTCCCTCCAACAAGTCCAGTTGGGGGAAGCTGCAGATCACCGCTGCTCTGCATTGGGATTGCTGGGCATGCCCCCAAAGTGATGTAAATGGGGGTTGCGGTGCTAGGACATGCCCCTCTGTCTGAGACCACGCCTACCTATCATGTAGCTCCGCCTACTTCGTGGCCCAGCCTTTAGCGCTTGTCCCTCTTTTAAAAAACAAAAGTTGGGAGGTATGTGCTCACCCTTTCCACTGCTATAGTCTGTATGTTCCTGTAATGTCACAGTAACATTGCAGATGCAGGACACTCTGGAGTTCCAAACAGGGACCAGTCAGTTCCTTCCTCCCACTGGACAAGTACATGCCACTGGAGGTGTGAAATATATAATATTTTTTTTTAACATTAGTTTTTTTATTGAGATTTTTCAGGGGGGATTACATATAGAAGGAGTAATGCTAGGTACACACCAGGACGACTAGGGCCCGATCAGCACAATCTAGATCCAATTCCGATCAATCGGATGTAGATTGTGTGCTGATTGGGCCCTTTTCTGACCTGGTGTGGAGCGATTCCGATCCGATGCGCGGTCCCGCGGGTCGGTCGGTCGTTATTGAGATCCTACCTGCTGCAGGTAGGATCTCAATGACGACCATAGAACCGGGTGCGGGTCGCCATCGGATCGGACCCGCTCACGGTGCACATCGTGAGCGGGTCGTGCCCTCCCGCGTCATCGTGAGCGGGTCGGACGAGACACTGACGACCCGCTCACGATGTGCATCGTGAGCGGGTCGTCCTGGTGTGTACCCCGCATAAGGGAAAACGAGGGAAGTATTTGAAACAATATACAAAACCACAATGCCATCTGCATATAACATAAATATTAAAACATATGCCCAAAAGGTGCATTAGGGAGTAATATCACAACAAAGGAGATAATAGATTATACAAGAAAGGAAATTGAGAATCTGTATAGACTGAACAATACTTTTCAAAATAATAAATCATGAACAACACAATTCAGGAAATACAAATGGTATGGAGAGCCTAGTGCCAGAAGGTCTGTATTATTTATTTTATTGTTACTTGTTTAGTTTCACGGCGGCAGATATAACGCATGCGATATGCGATGCGATCGGATGCGATTTGATGTGATTTTGTACCTGTTCATAACCCCACTATCCACTACGCATGGAGTTGACTTTATATAGTGTGGCGAGCGCAGCGAACCACCGAGCCCGAAGCGTGGCGGCCGTAGCGAGCACCACGAGGGGCCGCGGATTACTTTACATGTATTCCATGCCGAGCGCAGTGAGCCCTGCAAGGGGACGCGGTATACATGTAAAGTAATCCACGCCCCCTCACGGGGTTCGCTAAGCTCGACACGCTTCGGGCTCGGTGGCTCGCTGCGCTATATAAAATAAACTCCATACGTAGTGGATAGTGGAGTTATGAACAGGTACAAAATCGCATCCGATCGCAGTGCATGGCATGCGATGCAATCGCATGCAATCACATGCGATTTATCTGCCACCATGAAACTAAACAAGTACCATTTTATTTATTTATTTACAGTTTCTTATATATATTTAATATAGATATAAGCATGACCCAACTTTTCTCTAGTGGCTAAATGGCGGGCACGCCCAAAAAATGTGAAAAATATCAACCCTCCTAATCCCACAGTTCCTCCAACAGGAGTCAAGTACTGATGACAAAATTCTATGTAACCGTACAGGGGTGAAGTATGCCCCATGTATTAGTTTAAAAAACATTTTGGAGTGATTGACACACTTAGAAGTATTAAAGCAAGAGCTAAAGATTATTCCCCAAACCTCATCTTCAAGGGGTCTAGCCAAATCCCTCTCCCAAGCAATCTGGGATTTCAGTTTGCTTTTTTGTTATCTGGATATTATATAATTCTTACAATTGGGAGAATGACATTAGAATATTATCTATAAACAAGTCTTCCAAAGATTTTATTCCAAATTGAATCTAATTGTCCAATGCTAAATTAGGAATCAATGACATCATGGATCTTAACGACAGGAAGAGGGATGGTAAGTGTATGTCTTTACTAGATGAGACCAATGTACTGATGTAGCGCCTGTCATTCAGCCGGGAGCCAGCCCCCACCATCCGCCACAAGGGGGTGCGCGTGCACGAGATGCTGGCGTGCCTTATTTCGACGGACCTTTCTGCCACCTCCCCGTCTCTCCCCACCGGTCCCCACTGGTCCCCGCATCCCCCCCTAACCCTGCCTGTCTCCCCGAAGTGGAGACCGGCAGGGATTCCACCGCCCACTGCCGAGTGAGGGGGGACACGCGCGCGCGTGTGTGAGACACTCGCACATCCCTGTCAGATGGCTCTCACCAGTGGAGGGGATCTGGCGAGAGCTGGAGCTGAATGACATCTGCATGCCAGGCATGTAATGTAGTCCTAACAGATTTACAAGAGGCAAATAATTTGCTCGTGACAGGAGGTGGTAACTATAATAAGTCCGGTGATTAGTGTTACAATGTTATCTTGAGCAGAGGCAAAACTACCATTGGTGTAGCAGCAGGTGCATTGCACCAGGGCCTCTGATGTCTAAGGGGACCATTAATGCCTAAACCAGCAATGAGGTATTGTGATTTCAGGTTGGGGTGGAGGAGGGGGGCCTAAATTAGATTTTTTTTGTACCTGGGCTCACCACCCACAAGGTCTGCCACTGGGAGTGGTATATTAACACAATTAGGAGGGGTATATTTTTTTTTTCTGGGGGAGATGGACGGTACAGTAAGGGTGGTGGTGGTGGAGGTGGTGTAGTACTGTATAGTGTTCCAAAATGAAATGGTGAAATATTCTTAGAATTTACAGTATATGTACAAAAGGGAATTATTTAAATATTATACTTGTGGGTTGAGCAGAGAGGCAGACGAGCAGATCTACAACAGGCAGGCAGGGAGGGAGTCCTCTGTCACAGACACATGGGGCACATCTGAGAAATGACGATTTACTGATAGATATATGGGGACTGAACAAGAGCTGGATGTGTCAGATGCAGGAACTGAAATCTTCAGTAAGAATCAGTAACACGGTACAGCCATAGGTGTGCACACATTGAGTGTTAGGGGTGCACAGGCACCCCCTAATGCTGTGCCCACCCTTATGAACACCTCTGCCACTAGCAATACCAGCAAAAGACTTTTGCTTTTTATAACTGTATTCCATTAAAAGAAGCACCTATCAATCAATAATGTGTGTTTGCATTATTAATTGTACTAGACCATTGTCATATCACTACATACCTGCGTAATCCATATATGTTTGTGACATTATTTGCATGTACTGTTACACAGAGTAATTAGAAGATTAAAACTGAAATAGGCAGATTATGGTTTGGCTGAGATATATTGTAGCCAGTGCCAATCCCCTTCCCCATGTCCCCGGTGAAAGCTTTCACAGGCATCCCGCTGGACAAGACACCCCCCAGATGGGACACCCCCTGGACTGGACACTTCAAGCTCCGGAATGCAGAGTTTGATGTCCGGTCCGTCGTTCTGGGGTGTTGTCCAGGTCCAGTTTTTACTTAGTCCCAATAATGACAGGGCATCCTCCTTTGTACACGAGGAGAAGCAGTGTCCTTCTACCCCATAACAAAGCTTCTTATATCTACCCCAAATTACCAGCCAATCAGCTCCTAACTGCAATGTTACAGGATGTCAGGAGATGATTGCTTGGCCATTTATCTCTGCCTATTGTATCTTTCTACAAGCTTTGATTAATCTCCCCATAGACCCCTAACTGTATTGAAGGATATTTAACTTAATAAATATGCCTCTATAATTGAGCGAGGAGGCGCAGTTGGAAATATAATTTTGGCATCAGGAACACATCTTGTCTGTCTTGTCCATCATCATTTAAACTTTAGAATGAGAGAGACTGGTGATAAACTGTTTCCTTATTACCTACACAACAAAACTGTGCTTGGGACTGACAGGATAACCTTTTATTCTCCAGGTTGCTGGCTGCCTATACTACAGCTTGATAAATGAGGCCCTTTCCACTTGTGTAATGAAAGAAGAAGGAGCTTCTCCATCTGCAAACCCAGCCTCCGCTTTCTCAGATGAAGAATGTTTGATTTACACACTTCTGAGTCCCTGAGGCATTTATGATGAGAGTTCAGACAGAAGCTGATCAGTGACGCCCAGTGACCTGCAGAGGGCGCCTGTGAGTGCTATATCCCTGCAGCTCCCTCTCAGCAGAAAGACCGTGCACAGCACACTCTCTATCTACTACAGTGCACTGTGCAAATATTTCACTCCATAACTGTTCCTGTCCATTTCAGATTATAGATTAATGAGACAGCAAGACGTGAACTGGGACAGCCTATACCTTCAGTCATTACTGGTGCAAGGGAGATTGATGCATCATTAAAGCTCTTGCTGGAGAAGGGCAGGCAGACAGGCATCTGTGCCTAATTCTCACCTGCTACACAGGCTCCTCTCTACCCCTTCCTATGTGCCCCTGCTTCTGAATGAGGACAGTGCAGCCAGCATGCAGCCAGCGACAGCCTCAGTTTTGGATCTTTCAAGAACTGTCCTGATCAGAGAGGAGAAGAATAACTCTTATAACAGCACAGGTAAGAAGACCCTACTCAGTGCAATGTGTCTGCATGTGCCTACCTGCATGGGGATTCTAGTACAGTATATGTGCAATCCAAATCATGTATTACATCACACAGCAACATATGGCAGAGATCAAGCTGAACAGTAGTTTGTGCAGCTGTTATATAATGCAGTTAGTTTGCATCCGCAAAAATAATGCCTGACGTACTATTAATCCTGTATTACAGGGGTTTGCATGTACTTAGCATATATAGCTAATATAATTAGCAGCTAAGCCTATTATTCTGCACCGGTCACTTAGGTACTGTACATGTACCCAGGAGGTGAATGGTAGTCTATTGGAATTCCTACTGTTCAGAATAATGAAGCAGTTTTTTTTTTTGTTCTTTGGCAAATAACTGTGCAGTCCCAGTAGTCTAGAACACCGCCGCCTTGTTAGTGTAGAGTTTGTCTCAGGAACAGACTAAGTGATCTATTTCCCTGTGGGTTTAATATGATCTATTCCATCGCCCATACTGACAGCTTTAGTTCTAGTCTTTTAGATAACAATACATAAAGACAGGGAATTGGTCATGGAGCCATGCTTTCTACAGGTAAGTGTGGGGTATGTACAAAGGAATATTCACGATTGATCACACGTCAGCACATCACCAGTGAAAATTCGGTAAAACACTCACCCCCCTGTCCCCAGGTTTCGGGATCTTTAATGCATTTTCCAATGCGCTAAAACCTGCAAAGGGGGGAGGGGGGTAGTGCCAGCAAAAGCTGGTGATACCCTATAGAAGCCTATGGGCTTCTGTCCGCAGCGCTGTGTGAGGGATCCGTCACTGATCTATCCCAGCATCCCACGCGGTCGGCACCGTCACTCTGCGCCTCAACTCAGAGGACGGATCTTATGGCAAGAGCTGTCCTTTGAGTCAATAATCGAATGATATGATATTATTATGGATGCGGTAGCTGGCGAACGCTGGCGAAGTGGGGCCGTGGATGAAGGAGCATCCTGCCCATGCATTGAAACAGGATCTGTGAGGGTAAATTTCGAAAATGAAAATCTGGCCACAAATAAGACATTTTTGTATTTATTATTTAGTAAGTTCCTCAGTGTTTGATAATTAGTATGCACCTAGGAATGCTTTGTTGAATTTACCATACAGAGGTACTTACTTCAAAAGGGGGGTGTACATTTATGGACTAGTTTTCTACAATGGTAACCCTACCTCAGGACAACCCATTACACCAGTGGTTCCCAAACTGTGTGCCGTGGCTCCCTGGGGTGCCTCGGGACACTTGCAGGGGTGCCTCGGGTTGGTCGTCCAGGACCAATTCAAATTATTTATGATCAATTATTTATGGACAAAACCAGTGCTGGAGGCTGCCAATCATAAAATGTGTACAAATAGAAGCAAATCCTGCCCTTTACCACATAACCGAACCTAATAAACACATATAAACACAATCTACTCCATTTTATATATTTTTGGGGCCTAGGGGTGCTGTGGAAAAATTCTGATACTGTTGGGTGCTGTGATTCAAAAAAGATAGGGATCCCCTGCATTACATTATTGTGCAGGTTCCAGGGTTCTGGACAGTTACACCATCCAGTCCGAACCCTGGATAGCTATCACTACAGTACGCGCGATATCGCCCCGGGCTTATACTGTAGGTGTAGTGTGTTGGGAAAGCCGATGGGTCACATGTAACGAATAGTGCACTTCATATAAAATAATTCATTTGCTTGACAATTTCTTGTAAAATAATTTTAGCTAGAAATTTCTCTTTAGAATGCCTGTTTAATATAATAGATAGGAGATAGGGTATATTCAATGCTGGGGCGAGCTGTGACAGCGAGCAGTGCTGCATGCTCGCTGTCACATCTCGCCCTGTCAGTATTCAACTGCCCCCCCGTATACGCCGATTCTCCCTCGCTACGTTTTTGGTGTATGCGACCGCAGAAACAGCGGGGTCTCTGCATTAGCCGCAACCCTCGCTGTTTGGGGAACGTAGAATGGGGTGAGCGGCTGGGCGAGGGGGTTAAACCCCTTCACCGGTCGCATTGAATATGGGCCTTTATTTCACCTTTATAGTGTTATCTGTTTAAAAATTTTGAAAATGTTTTTTGATCCTCATTATATATATATATATATATATATATATATCACTCTCTTTATTGTTAATCATTATGTAAGAATCCACTAGATAACTGAAATAGCAGAGACACAAGTAACTGTGATCAATGTAAGCACCATAGACCCAAACATCTGGGTTCCACAAAACTACCAATGATACAATGGCGTAAACTTTGATTCAGCTGTTTGCTCATTATTGTGTACGTTGTGTAAGTCTCTGTGATGTGTAAAAAGTAATTTGTGAAGTGATCACTAATGCAATCATTTTGCTTCTGGAATCCGAGATTCCTGGAGAGGGATTCTTGGGATTCCTCTCTTGAAAATCTTTGTGATGTGTAGCTCATAGGTTACCAATAGCTGTAGATGGTGTTATCTATTGGGTACCAAGTTTGGTAAATCTCACAATTTATACAGAAACTTTTAGAGACATCTTCTTTATATAGCACTGCACTAGTCTCCCACAATGTCAGAATGTTTTTGTCATACAGGAGCAGATAATAGACATGTATCTGAGCTCCGCTGTTTCTGATCTCCACTGGATCTAAACTCCACTGGATCTGAGCCCCACTGGATCTAAACTCCACTGGATCTAAACTCCACTGGATCTGAGCCCCACTGGATCTGAGTTATGGTGGAGATCACTGGAGCTATAACTTGTGTGCTTCAAAGATCTAAAAAAAACACAGCTGAAGACAGTTGTGATGCATTAGTACTACAGTCACCTCATGGGAAGACTTAAATCTCTGAAATGTGTAGCATTTACTTGTGGGATTTAATTATTTACTTTTTATTAGTGTTAAACCAACCACATCACTGTATTCCAGCCAGATCATGTTTTTCTGAACACGGATCACTAGATCCTGATCATTCCATTGCTCTAATCTTTGGTCAACAAAATGTACTGTATTTTAATATGTTTTTAAGTTAAGGATCTTAAATAGTTAAATAAATTGCAATGTATTGTAGAAATGGTAGTATGCACTTGAGGGGTTGTACCGTAGCAGTGGTGTTATGCATTGGAGTGGATACCGCGTTGTTCTAGAGACAGAAAACCATGTTACTGGCGAAAGTTACGAAGAAGTAACCAAAGCTTGGGGTTAAAATATCAAGCAGTTAAAAGATTGGAGAAGTGTGTTGGTTCCCATGTCAACCAATTAGCTACTACCTGGTATTTTATAGAGTGTATTTGATAAATGCTTCCTCAAAGCTTCTTGGTTGCTATGGGTTACTCCTTCACTTGTTCACTTTTCCGCTGTTTTCACTTCTTGATACATGAACCCCATTGTGACTTAAATGCACCTTGTACTTCACTTATATCCCTTTCACACCACATCCCCAACCCCGGTTATTGCCAGATTGATGACGTATTATACCAGGTTGTGTGAAAGCACAATTTATAATCATCGCAAATACTGAGTCGCTCCCAGCATTTAGAATGTAAAAGGGGCATTATACTTATGGGCCAAATTAGAGCATGTTTGTTGTGCATACAGATTTTGACATTAAGTGGTCAGTGTTGTCATACCCTCCAACATGACCCGTTCCATTAGGTACAACATGCTCTGTTTCTGGACTTCCCTGCCAGTGGTAGTTGCAGAGTTGGGGCTGCACCACTGTCCAATATTCAAAAAGGGGAGCCACATCTACTGTCACCCCAAACATCACTGTCCTGGACTCACTGGAAGTTGATGTGACCCCCCTCTTTGACAGATTTGGTCTGTGCTGGAGCCTCACCTCTGTAACTGCCAATGGCAGGGAAGTCCAGGAACAGAGCATGTTGTACCTAATGGAATGGGTCATGTTGGAGGGTATGTGTTGTGTGTGTGTGGACAGGGGGGGGGGGGGGATTATTACATTGTATTTCCCTTAAAAAAAACTTTATGTCCTGTATTATACCCTTCCCCTGTGCATTCCCCTACACATCTGGGTGATTTGGACTGTTCCCTCTCTCACTCCAGTCTATGCTCTGTACTGTCTTCTCATCCCCAACCTCCATACCCTGACCATTAATATGTACAGCACCTTCAACAAAAAGTGTAGGCTGTATATCGGCTCCCCTAGACTCTCATACAGTAGGAGTTGATTTTCATCTGGGGGAGTGGTTGCTCCTGCTGTACCCCCCCCCCCGGATGTGCCACTGCTAAAAGGTACAACATACTGTTTCTGTCTAGTGCTCACTTTACTGCTGCTCCAACCTGCGTCACCTCGCTGTGTTCACTATCATTACTTTCTCCATGTGTAACTGCAGGTGCAATTTGGATTCCAAGCATTCTTATATTTGGATTACCCACATTTGCACTGGATTTCACACTATAGTAGTCCCCTCTTTTCATAATGCATATACAGTACTAATTCTGCTTCCCCCAGATTTTACACTACCCTTTACTATATATATAGTATCATGTACTTTCTTATTGCTGTACACAGGGGCGCTCATAGAGAGGAGGAGGTCTGTGTGCAGACTCTGTCTGGGCCCCCCTCCTCTCTAGCCAGCTGTGCTGCTGTAGACAGTGGGCACTAGTGTCACTAGGGGACCCCAGCATAGTCTCAGAGTCTGCTGCACATGTGCAGGTCTGTAGGAAAATGTCATTGTCTTAGTGTTCATGTGCGAAACCCTGGAAAAATGTCCGCCGCACTATTTCCCTGCTGATTTCTGAGTTACTGCTTCTGATGTGGGACTCCAGAGGATAAGTATTGAAAAAAACGGGTGTGTGGTGTTGGCACAGGGGCCCCCGTGTACACTATTTTTTGCCTTATGTATTACTGATTCGTACAGTATAGTTCATTTGTTAGCAGAGCCGGCCCTAGCCTTAATGACGCCCTAGGCAAGATTTTGGCTGGTGCCCCCTAGCACCACCACTAGTTCTGCCTCTGACCCTGCTCCCGTTTCCCAGCACCATCAACCCTCATCATAGCAACCATCATTTTGGTGCTCCTACCCGCAATATTTTAAATAGAAACAGCACACACATTCGGTGAGCAGCCCAAACAGGGGTGTGTTCTTGCTGGGAAGGGGCATGGCCACACAATAGTACCCCCAATTTAAATTATGCCACACAGTAGAGCAACTTTATTCACATTATATCATGCGATGGTGTCCCTTATTCACATTACATCACACAGTAGTACCACTTTACCTTCTATACATTACTCCTCACAAAAAATCCTGGGAAAATATTGTATTTTAAGCACCTCCATGGCCACACTGCAACCCAGCACAAAGCAGTGTGTGCTGGGCAGAGGAGAAGAGCTGCAGCTGCTGCTGTCACTAAAGGGGAGGGGGCCCGGGTCCGCCAGTGGGCCCTTCCACCAGACTTTGGCCTGGGTAATTTGTACCCCCTACCCCTTTCTCTCTGCACCCCTGATAATACCACACAGTAATGCCCCTTACACATGACACACATTATTAATGTCCTTATAACCATAATGCCCCTTACACATTATGCCAACCTTTATTAATGCCCTTCATACACATGACACCTTACACATATGTTGCACATTATTAATGCCCTTATAAACATGATACACATAATGCCCATTACACATATTTTGCACATTATTAATGCCCTTATACACGACACACATAATGCATGTTACACATATGTTGCACATTATTAATGCCCTTATACACATGACACACATTATGCCCCTTACACATATGCCGAACACTATTGCACAACCAACCCACCCGCAGACAGCACTCACACAGCCGCTAACACTGTGACCTCTGCCTCTGCTTGGATACAGATGTTTCCTCATACATCTTGACTCAATAGGCCATGCAGCTCCTGGCCAGTTCTGCTAACGTTGGGTGCCTTTTTTTCTGAAAATTCGTCTTATTTGCATTGTAATGAGACCAGGACACACAAGGAGCTTCCAATGATTAAAATGATATGCGGCATGCCTATATTCTGTGTGCAACTGTGGCTGTACCTGCATACGGAATGCTATGTTACATTGATTTCCATGAATACACTATTTCATATGCAGATACATCATCACTCACACACAGAATATAGGCATGCTGCATATCATTTTAATCAGCAGAAGCTGCTGGTGCCCCTAGGCATTCCATATGCCCTAGGCAACTGCCTAGTTGGCCTATGCCTAAGGCCGGCTCTGCTTGTTAGTTAGTTATTTAGTGCAAAAAATCCAAAGTTCTGTGGACACTTGATTTTAGTATTCTTGGTCAGATGATGAGAATCTAATTCTTTCTCAATTTAACTTTTTTTTTAAAGAAAAGTACATTTGTTGCATGCAACACAACAGCTCATCCTGGTCAGTTGCAAATTCTTATGTGTTTTTTCCTATTTTACTTGAAGTTTTGGGCAGGTCTGACTTTTACCCATAGTGTACTTATTGAATACTTGCGTACTTCTGAAAACTAGTTTCAGAGAGATTATAGTTGGTATTAGAATTTTACACAACGCCCCACTGAGAAGGCATGTCATGCTCCACCCAAAGGGCGTGTCTACTTCCATATATGGAGAGATTGTGAAAAGAGATTGTGAACGTGGCACCTAGAAGCGTGGGTGTGCACTGCTACATCTGAGAGGAATATTTAAAATGACTTCTATCCAAATGTAGATGATCCCCAAAGCAGTTAGTAAGAGATACTGTACTTGGTAAAGTGCTGGGAAATGGTGCTGATGATTCAATGTAAATGCATCTGTCTCTCATTCATTTTTTCCCCAAAAATGTAACCATGTAATGTGGGCTAGGTGAAATGAGGGAGATTGCTAGACTAATGAGGGAGATTGCTGTTATTTCAGGGAGTTTCCCGCAGAATGCATGAGGGTAGGCAACTATGACTTATCTCCTTACTTGTATTAGGGGGAGTTCTCCCAGGAACCAAAGAGAGTAGACAGCCACTTCACAGCTTTTAGTATCCCCACTCCTCCTCCCTGATCTTTCCCCTCCTGAAGGTCACCATAAAAAACAGGGTAATAATGCTTTTATCTCACAGGTTAGGAGCCCACAATGGGACCAATGCAGTGTGTGCTGTTTCGTGGACGGATCTTGCATTTTTTTTGCACTGTGTTACGTATCATCTGTAGGCGGGCACTTGTATCTGAGTGTTGTGAAACAAAGATGCACCACCACTTGCACAGAAGTGTATGTAATGTGGCTTTGTTTTGTGATAATACGTTGGGGGCATTTAAACAGTCCTGCAGGGACTAGATCACTGGCACCTAGTATGGGGTTGTTGCAAGTTCTCCCCATTAACGTTGACTATGAAAAAATAGTACTTGTGTATTATCTGGGCGCCCGATGTTGAAATTGTATGCCAGTACCTAAAGCATGCGATGCAACGTGATTTGACGCAATTTCCCTTGAAATTCCCTTGAAGTCAAAATCGCGTCGCATTGTATGCTATTGTATGGTATACAATGCGACGCGATGCGACACGATTTTAAGGTGCGATAAAGAAAATCGGGCGCCCAGATAATAAACAAGTACCGAAAAAATTGTATGGGTAGGGGCGGTATGCCTGTGTTGATGCATTCAACTATGTATACAGGCAGATATATATATTATTCTGCTCTGTGACCCAAGGACCCCCCCCAGGGCATGCACAGAACAAGTCCATCCGGGGTTGATCCAACCTGAATTAGCCCCTTTGTTCCATGCATACAATGCAATTGTGACCGATGTGCGCCCACAATTCCCCATCAGCCCCATGTTATAATTTTACTGGCACTTTCTTCTTTCGGTTTTGGAGATTGATCTGCTGGGACCAGACTAGAAGAAGTGGCGTGAAAGGAGTTAAGCCTGACAATAAACTGAACGCACTGAATAGCTGCGGTGCCTGGCGGCATTACGAGCTGCTCCATTTTTCATCAGCTAAAGATGCTTTTGTCACTTGTCTGGTTGAGGTTTTAATCTAATATTCATTAAGAGTTGCTGTCTTATCATATCGAGCTATTTATGCCGCTGTAATGTTATCTCAGAAACATTCGTTGTTGGAGTAAGGTCAGCGAGGCAATGAGCTGGTGAGACATTACATTGGTAATTTTATTATGCTAAAATTGACCTTTTTAGGTGGTGTGCCTGAACGGTTTTTATTACAATGTACTGTTCTATATCTTCTACTTGCTGCAATAAAATGAAGGCGCCCATGCCAGCACTGAAAGGGTTATCTCCGCCCGCTACCAGCAATTTTAGTAAAAAGGGGCTTTATACTGGAGTTTAGGGAGAGCACAGCTTCATCAATAGATCCCTTGGCCTCTTGCTGTAACTAGAGGGCCCCTATATGTTTATTCCACTTAGTATATAGTCAGGAGCGTTTCAAGACAATTTGGCTCCAGCGCAAACAATAGGCCCCCAGGAAGGCTTCTAAAACTAATGACTTGCGCATCGGACGGGATTGGGAGGTCGGACCCCGCTCCCGGCAGCATGGAACGGAGTCGCGTGCAATGCATCACATGTGAAAGGACCGCATGCGATCCAGCTGCCCGGGAAGGTCCTAGGTGGCTGAAGGGGGATCTGATGGCCCATACACTGCTGCGATACATCACATTAGAGTATGGTCAGCTTTAGAGTGATGTAGTAACATGAGCCTTGGAACGAGGAGAGACAAGAGCTTTGGAGCAATATAGAGAAATAAGCTCTATATAGTTCAATGTAGAGCCATGAGCCTTGGAGTGATGTAGATTTCAGGCATATAGAGAAATAACCCTACAGGCATACATAGAATCAGTTTCTATAGGGAAATGAGCCTTGCACTTATACAGAGAAATGAGCCTTGCAGGTATACTAAGAAATGTGCAATAGCAGGAATACTGTACATAGAAATGATCTTAGCAGGAATACATAGAAATTAGCTTTAAGGTGCATACACAACGCAATTTGAGCTTCCAATTAGGATGGTCAATCCTGGGATTGGCGGGATCCCCAGATTTGGCACCTGCTCAGATGCTGCCCGGGTTCTCCTATCGTCAGAGGTCATTTTGCGCAGGCCACACAGCTAGACTGAGCATGGGTAGCTCGCGTCCTGCGCTCCTGGAGACCCCACCTACCCAACTAGCTACCGGCAGCATCAGCCCACCCATCCACCCACCCAGCTCCCTGCAGCATCAGCCCACCCACCAACCCGGCTCCCGCCAGCACCCGCCCTGCACATGTAAGTAAATATGCGGGGCGGCTAGGACGGGTTTTTTTTTTTGGGGGGGGGGGGGAGCCAATCCTGGGAATCCCGTTATTGAGCATTTTTCAACACCGAATCCCGGGATTGGCTTCCCTACTATATATCAATATATATAGTGAAAATCAGAAGAAAATCTCACAGTGTGTATACAGCTTGTGATGCCGATGTTCACCCCGTGGGATCGGCATCACAAGAAAAAATAGACTGTACAGGTAAGCCAGTTGTGACTGTATTGTGTAGAGTCTAATGTCCAATGTCTAATGAGACATGAGGATTGCAAGTATATAGGCCCTTATTCTGATTGACTCTTAAGGCTGCTTCGTTCACAGCCATGCGAGACCCTCAGATGCCGCTCGGCGGACCTCCCCCCTCGCACAGCGGGTTCGCCTGCATGGCTGTGAATGGATTTTTAACATAAACATCCATTCGCAGACCATGGGGAAACACCTACATCATTCAATGGTCGTCGACCATCGAATGATGTGGAGGGTGCACAAATATCTAAGTGACTCTCAGGTCACTTAGATTTGCGTGCACCCTCGACAGGAACTGGGCGGGCAGCTGACATCCGGTGATGTCAACTGCCCGCCCCTCGCCCCCGCATCACCAGGTGATTTCCATGGGAACGCCCAGCAACCTGCCACCACCCGCAGTGTTGGGTGCATGCACCCAGCGAACACCCTGTTTGCTGTGGCCACATGCACCCAGTGTTTGCACATGCGCAGAAATGCGGCTGCACATACGCCAAACATCAGTCCCCGTGCGAACGACCTACATAAGGTCCATAGAGCAATGAGCCTTGCAGGTATATAGAGACGTGAGGATTGCAGGTATACATAGAAACAAGCATTGCACGTATACAAAGAACATCTGCACCAAATGACCTAAAAGTTTTACGTAAAACATGGTAATAAAGTGAACTAACAGCAAATATGGCTATTTAAATTTCCTAAATACCAGCAAGAAATTACTTTATGGTTCTTGCTTCAGCATTAATCCACCTTTTTAATACAGGAGAAAACCCAATTCTACACAGAGGATTTCACATTAAAATCTGCTCATTAAAATGCATCTTTTACTTGTTTGAACAAAATGCTTTAAATGTGTAGGAACGCTGTGTAGCCCAGCAAAGTATTCCATTAGAAAGAAAAGCAACACATTGCATCGCATGGAGAAATGTAATAAATAGCCCATGTCTTGCGGGCATCTGCGAGATTCTGGGGAGTTTGTCAGATGTTTTAAAGTATCAATCAATTAAAAAGAAACAACAACCTGGTGTGTTGCTTTTTAAATAATTGCCACTTTTAAAACATCGGGCAGACTTGCTGAAGACTGTGACATTTCCCAACATGCAATTGCCATGCGTAGCATTATAAAGAAATGATCCAGTAATTATCCAGTCTAGAATGTAAACGGGGGAGATATATTGCTCAGCCATATATGGAGATATCTCAGCCAGAGATGGTCGCTGATGAAAGGGAACCTCTGCCGGTGGTGCCACAGAGGTAATCAGCTGGTTGCAGGTGCAAGCTCCTGTGACCAGCGATTAGAACGGGGCTGAAAACGGGAGCGCGCACCCGGCGATTTATCACTGGTGTGCACTCCCATCACTGGCAATATGGTCGCCAGCGACCATATTTCCAGCGATTTCGGCCCCTATAGCCCCCGTGTGTACACAGCTTAAATGTTCTCCCCTCATTCCCTACTTTTGATTTCTGCAGTTTGATTATGAAGTTAGAGCTTATCCTTATCACTTTTAATGTAAACACATCTGACGCTATGAAGGAGATAAAGAACTTTTTTCTTATCATTTGCCATCGCATGTGTCACCCGACGCGATATGCGGGCCCGCTGGATCGATCTCGCATCAGCAGATATTACAGATGGACCCCCTTTCATTCACTGCCAGCGCTCACCAAAATGTCCGCCCTGGCGAGCGCTGGTGGAGAGGGACTCCATTAGACTCGGACACGCGAGCATCTCGCACGCACGTCCCAGTCGCTGGGTGGTGGGACCCTGCCCGTCTCCGCTTCAGGGAGACAGGTAGGGTTAAGAGGGGGTGTGGGGAGGTGGGGGCAAACGGCGGGGACCGTCGGGGAGCTCTGTCGGAACGGGGCGCATGCGAGCGCCTCGTGCCCGCCTGCCTCCTTCTGACGGATGTCGGGGCCTAGTGGCTGGCGAGGGCTGGCGATTCTATCTCCAGCCCCCGCAAGCATGAGAGGGGCTCCATCTGTGTGTGCTGTACATAATATCTATCGCATCAGATGTGGTTTTTAAAGACATGCGATCGCTTGCAGTGCGACATGCGATCTCTCACTCACCCTGGCGTCACCTGGCATCACCGCCAGGTGGTTTTCACTACCCCGCTGTGCACCGCAATGCTGTATTTCAAAGGATTGGG